>NC_135232.1:1160680583-1161280583 GCF_051348905.1 Ranitomeya variabilis
TGTGTATATACTGTGTACTGTGTGTGTATATACTGTGTGTGTATATACTGTGTACTGTGTGTGTGTATATACTGTGTCCTGTGTGTATATACTGTGTCCTGTGTGTGTATGTACTGTGTGTGTATGTACTGTGTGTATATACTGTGTACTGTGTGTATGTACTGTGTGTGTATATACTGTGTACTGTGTGTGTGTATATACTGTGTGTTGTGTGTGTGTGTGTGTGTGTGTGTGTATATACTGTGTGTATATACTGTGTGTGTATATACTGTGTCCTGTGTGTGTATATACGGTCCTGTGTGTGTATATACTGTGTACTGCCTGCTCCTTTGTGTATATACTGTGTCCTGTGTGTGTATATACTGTGTATATACTGTGTACTGTGTGTGTGTGTATACTGTGTGTGTATATACTGTGTGTATATACTGTGTACTGTGTGTGTATATACTGTGTACTGCCTGCTCCTTTGTGTATATACTGTGTCCTGTGTGTGTGTATATACTGTGTCCTGTGTGTGTGTGTATATACTGTGTCCTGTGTGTGTGTGTATATACTGTGTCCTGTGTGTGTGTGTATATACTGTCCTGTGTGTGTGTATATACTGTCCTGTGTGTGTGTATATACTGTCCGTGTGTATATATACTGTGTCCTGTGTATATACTGTGTCCTGTGTGTATATACTGTGTACTGTGTGTGTGTGTATATACTGTGTCCTGTGTGTGTATATACTGTGTGTGTATATACTGTGTGTATATATTGTGTACTGTGTGTATATACTGTATCCTGTGTGTGTATATACTGTGTGTGTGTGTATATACTGTGTGTGTGTATATACAGTGTGTGTGTGTGTGTGTGTGTGTGTGTATATACTGTGTGTGTATATACTGTGTGTGTGTGTATATACTGTGTGTGTGTATATACAGTGTGTGTGTGTGTGTGTGTGTGTATATACTGTGTGTGTATATACTGTGTGTGTATATACTGTGTGTGTGTGTATATACTGTGTGTGTGTATATACAGTGTGTGTGTGTATATACTGTGTGTGTATATACTGTGTGTGTATATACTGTGTGTGTATATACTGTGTGTGTATATACTGTGTGTGTGTGTGTATATACTGTGTGTGTGTATATATTGTGTACTGTGTGTATATACTGTGTCCTGTGTGTGTATATACGGTCCTGTGTGTGTATGTACTGTGTGTGTATATACTGTGTGTATATACTGTGTGTATATACTGTGTACTGTGTGTGTATATACTGTGTACTGCCTGCTCCTTTGTGTATATACTGTGTACTGTGTGTGTATATACTGTGTGTGTATATACTGTGTGTGTATATACTGTGTGTGTATATACTGTGTGTGTATATACTGTGTGTGTATATATTGTGTACTGTGTGTATATACTGTATCCTGTGTGTGTATATACTGTGTGTGTGTATATACTGTGTGTGTGTGTGTGTATATACTGTGTGTGTGTGTATATACTGTGTGTGTGTATACTGTGTGTGTGTATATACTGTGTACTGCCTGCTCCTTTGTGTATATACTGTCCTGTGTGTGTATATACTGTCCTGTGTGTGTATATACTGTGTCCTGTGTGTGTATATACTGTGTCCTGTGTGTGTGTATATACTGTGTCCTGTGTGTGTATGTACTGTGATATATCTCTCAGTACAGGCCAAAAGTTTGGAGACACTTTCTCATTTAAAGGGCCACTGTAACCCCCCCCCCAGCCATTATAAACTAAAAGAGCCACGTTGTGCATCAGTAACGCTGCAGTCTAACAAGGTGGCTCTTTTAGTTTTTGTTGCCGTTATTCCCACAATAAATGTACCGTATTTTCCGGCGTACAAGACGACTTTTTAACCCCTGAAAATCTTCTTAAAAGTCGGGGGTCGTCTTGTACGCCGGGAATCGCCTTGTACGCCGGGTGTATATGGTGGGTGGGGGGGGGGGGAGTGATCCTGATGACGACGAGGGGGCGTCTCACAGAAAAGTGAGTATCCCCCATTACCTTATCATAGCGCTGCAGCGTGGGGTCTCTGTGCTGGGAGCGGCGGCGGCTGCTGTGCTGTGCTGTGGCGGCTCCTCTTCTGCAGTGTGGGGCCTCTGGTGCTGTGGGGCGGTGGCGGCGGCGGCGTATCTTCATGCAGTCGGGGCTCCTCCGGCATCTCAGCCTGGAAGCCCCGCCGGCAACTCCATCGGTACAATGCGCTGGCCTCCGGGAAAATGGCCGCTGCTTAGATTCAGATCTCGTTGAGATCTGAATCTGAGCATGCGCAGCCCCCAGCGGCCGGGCCACCGCATCGCACCTATTGAGCTGCCTCCGGGAAAATGGCCACTGCTCAGATTCAGATCTCGTCTCCCTAAATCTCGGGACGAGATCTGAATCTGAGCAGCGGCCATTTTCCCGGAGGCCACCTGACCGCATTGTACCCATGGAGTTGCCGGCGGGGCTTCCAGTCTTTGAGATGCCGGAGGAGCCCCGACTGTATGAAGATACGCCGCCGCCACCGCCCCACAGCACCAGAGGCCCCACACTGCAGAAGAGGAGCCGCCACAGCACAGCACAGCACAGCAGCCGCCGCTCCCAGCACAGAGACCCCACGCTGCAGCGCTATGATAAGGTAATGGGGGATACTCACTTTCCTGTGAGACGCCCCCTCGTCCTCATCAGGATCACTCCCCCCCCCCCCCAAAAGGCACATATTCACCGGCCCTATAAGACGACATAGGGTGTATAAGAAGACCCCCGACTTTTAAGAAGATTTTATTTTTTAACTGGTAAAGTTGGGGGGTCGTCTTATACGCCGGAAAATACGGTATGTATAGTTTAGCTGAAATACCTCTCTTTATACCTGGAGGCAGGTCTGAAGCCTCCTCTTAGAAGCGCCCAACTGCCGTCACTCATCTCTTCTGTGTTGATTTTCGCCGCCCCCTCAGTGCTGTTAAGGCTAGGGTCACATTGCGTTATGTGACCGCGTTTAACGGACTACGTTACACCGCGGCATAACGCGGTGTTAACGTAGTCCGTTAACGCCGCCATAGCCTGTAATGGTGAGCGCGTCGCTAGCGCCCGCCCATTGGGCGGGCGCTAGCGATGTCGCGTCATTTGAGTGACGGACCTCGGACGCTGCTTGCAGCGTCCGCGGCGCGCCCGAGGTCCGTTCCTCGCTAGTGCACTGCTAAGGACAAGCAACAAGCAGAAGAGACTTGTTTGGGCTAAAGAACACAAGGAATGGACATTAGACCAGTGGAAATCTGTGCTTTGGTCTGATGAGTCCAAATTTGAGATCTTTGGTTCCAACCACCGTGTCTTTGTGCGACGCAGAAAAGGTGAACGGATGGACTCTACATGCCTAGTTCCCACCGTGAAGCATGGAGGAGGAGGTGTGATGGTGTGGGGGGGCTTTGCTGGTGACACTGTTGGGGATTTATTCAAAATTGAAGGCATACTGAACCAGCATGGCTACCACAGCATCTTGCAGCGGCATGCTATTCCATCCGGTTTGCCTTTAGTTGGACCATCATTTATTTTTCAACAGGACAATGACCCCAAACACACCTCCAGGCTGTGTAAGGGCTATTTGACCAAGAAGGAGAGTGATGGGGTGCTACGCCAGATGACCTGGCCTCCACAGTCACCAGACCTGAACCCAATCGAGATGGTTTGGGGTGAGCTGGACCGCAGAGTGAAGGCAAAAGGGCCAACAAGTGCTAAGCATCTCTGGGAACGCCTTCAAGATTGTTGGAAGACCATTCCCGGTGAATACCTCTTAAAGCTCATCAAGAGAATGCCAAGTGTGTGCAAAGCTGTCATCAAAGCAAAAGGTGGCTACTTTGAAGAACCTAGAAGACAGAATTTCAGTTGTTTCACACTTTTTTGTTAAGTATATAATTCCACATGTTAATTCATAGTTTTGATGCCTTCAGTGTGAATGTGCAATTTTCATAGTTATGAAAATACAGAAAAATCTTGAAATGAGAAGGTGTGCCCAAACTTTAGGTCTGTACTATGTATGTACAGTATATGTATGTACTGTAGATATGTATGTACTGTATATATGTGTGTGTGTATATAATAATTATTATTTTATTATATATATATATATATATATATATATATATATATATATATATATATATATATATATATATATATATATAATTATTTACTGTGTACTGCCTGGTTGTGTGTTTACGGTTGTAGCTGTTTTGTTCTGACCCATAATCAGATATGTCGGATCACCAGTGGGGCATAATTAAGGGATTACGCCCTAAAATAACGAGCGCTCGGAGAAGAGAAGCGCACAGATTGTGAACAAATCACTTTTCCGTTTATTCACTATGAATGCCGTATTTTATCCCACTTACAGCCCTGTAGCCCCTGCTCTCCTGTTCCCCCGGTCATGCTGACCTTTATTTACCATGTACCCAGAATATGTTCCTTCAGACTCTTGAAGACCTTTCATGTGAGATAAGAAGTATAAAATCCTTGAATCGGAGACTATTAGGCTACAACAATATAAAAACAAATTCTAGCAAAAGAAGGAAAAACATTAACCCTTCTATATCAATTTCCCCCTTTTGTGAATGGTATAACCTCTGCCTCAGGGTCAGTTGGTGTCCACAAAGGGGCTACTGTCTCATGGGTCTAGTACCCATAAGGGGGCTTCCTACCTGCTTCGCCCACCCTCAGTGTGGACACTCACTTACCCACTCAGCAGTGGTTATCCAGGGTCTAGGATGCACTATGGAAGGTTCAGCCTTAGATTTTTTTCTTACACATACGCTATTCAATAGCTCGGGTAATACATATATCAGTGCTTTTACAGCTACATAGAGCAATAAACAAAACTATAAAATCTGCATTGTTTTAGTCTCATGAGGAACCTGGAAAGTCTGAGTCCGGGCCCTTGTCGCTTGTGCAGTGTGGTGTTAATACCTTTCATAGCTGCAGAGGTAAGGCTAAGTATGGCATAGTCCTTGCAGATACTGGGCTGTCTCTACAGATCCAACAGTCCTTTTGTTTTTTTTTCCTTCCTTGTTGTTTAGAAGAAGAGCATGATGTTGAATAAGTTTGTTGTCCCAGTCAACATTTTAAGAGTTTATCCAGTGTCTCTGTAGAGTGCAATAATCCTGCCACTGCCAGCAAGGTGATTTATGAGAACAGTTGTGTAGGCAAAGTGACCTTTCTGCAGTGACTGGCATGGATCCAGGTGGGTTTTCCCTCAAGTTTCTCTCTTTGTCACCTGCTAACGCCGTCACCGATTCCTTCTTTTCTGAATTCACAGGCAGATGAGTGGCTGGATTCAGAACATTATATCTTTTGAGGGTATTCAGGAATTAGTATTAGAGCACATTTGAGTCTGAGCTGTCTGGCCATAGACGGGTGTTTTGGTTGAACTTGTGTGAATATGGCATTAATGTCATGTGTCGTGTAAATTGTCAAAGGAGAAAGTCAGTGTGAGCTCACATGCCTAGCAGTAATACAGCAGCTCTTACAGCACGGACACACGTAGGAGACCCTCTAGTCACTGGGTCTGTGAGAGTAAGCTATGGTCTCTGTTTCCCTCCATGTTGCCGTGTCAGTACTGCGGTAGCATGTCCTCCCTGCTCTGCGCAAAACAAGAAACATGGCTGATTATAGTAGGGAATGCCTAAGGCCGGGGCTGACACAATGAGCAGCTTGAAAGCATGGAAGGCATCAATTGCTTCTTGAGTGAGATTGTAGGGGTCTGATGACAACCTGTCATAGAGTGGTGGCATCATTTGTGAAGCAGACCTTATCCAAGGCCTACAGTCGGTCACCAAACCTAGGAAAGTGCGTAGATGCCGGTGTGACGTGGGCAAAGAGATTCTGAACTGCCTGTTGTGTCTTCAGTCAGGTGTCCTGTATCTTCGGCAATACAATGTCCCCAAAATGTAATTTGTCACATGAGACTTACAACCCTTCTCTGCTAGAAGTCATAGCAAGGACACAGTAGCTTCCCTGCAGGACGTCTGGTCCAGGCAGCAGAGCAGGAGGTCATCCACGTTCTGTACTAGTACAACCTGTGGATGAGGTGGTTGCATCTGCTCCAGGATCCCTCGCTGGGATCTGTGACCGTACGGTGTGAGGATTGGGGACAAGGGAGGTCACACTCTCTGTAGCCTCATTAATAGCCCTTAAGTCATTCTGTAAGTGTCAGGGGAACCCTTGGGTCCTTTTTTTCTTAATGGGATACAAAGATCTCTGCACCAGAACCCCTGGCTTAACGTTCTCTTTAATATCCCTGCTCAGGGCCATTGATTTGGCTAGGCTTAAAGGGCCACTGTCACCCCCTCCAGCCGTTAGAAACTAAAAGAGCCACTTGTGCAGCAGTAATGCTGCAGTCTAACAAGGTGGCTCTTTTAGTTATTGGTGCAGTCAAAGCAGAAATAAAGCGTTTTATAATTTTGCAAAAATACCTGTCTTAACCCCCCTGCTGCAACCGCCACACTGCCGTCACTCAAGGCTTCTTGGGTGCCGCCCCCTCCGCGCTGTTTTGTTCTGCCTGGGGCAGGCGCAGTGAGCGCTGCCCGTCTGACCTCAGATGCAGTCTCGCAGACTGCGCCTGTGCGGCCGCCCACCTTGGTAATCCCAGCCCCGCACTGTGTTATGCATTATGCAGAGTGCGGGGCTGGGATCACCAAGGTGGGCGGCCGCACAGGCGCAGTCTGCAAGCCTGGCTGTGATGTCAGACGGGCAGCGCTCACTGCGCCTGCACCAGACAGTACTAAACAGCGCGGAGGGGGCGGCGCCCAAGAAGCCTTGAGTGACGGCAGTGTGGCGGTTGCAGCAGGGGGGTTAAGACAGGTATTTTTGCAAAATTATAAAACGCTTTATTTCTGCTTTGACTGCACCAATAACTAAAAGAGCCACCTTGTTAGACTGCAGCATTACTGCTGCACAAGTGGCTCTTTTAGTTTCTAACGGCTGGGGGGGGTGACAGTGGCCCTTTAAGGGATATTGCTTTACACAAGGAGGAGTGGTTCCTTCACTTTATTTTATCATGACCGGGGGATGGGCAGCCGACCCACATCAGGTTTTCCCTTTGCCCAAATTGTGTCTGGCACCTGTCTCATTTCCCCGTCCTCAGACATTTTGGTGTCAGTCCCCGTCCTCAGACATTTTGGTGTCAGGTGTTACTTTCACGGTTTTTGTCATATACACCATTGCTGCACAGGTGCTTGTCTGAGAGGGGACTTGTTAGGGTAAGTGCCCACGTTGCGGATTCTGCTGCGGATTTTTCCGCAGTGGATTTTGAAAATCCGCAGTGCAAAACCACTGCGGTTTTCACTGCGGATTTTATTGCGGTTTCTTCTGCAGATTCCTCTGCGGGTTTTCAACTGCACTTTCCTATTGGTGCAGGTTGAAAACCGCTGCAGAATCCGCAGAAAGAATTGACATGCTGCGGAAAATAATCTGCTGCATTTCCGCGCGGAATTTTCCGCAGCATGTGCACAGCGTTTTTTTTCCCATAGGTTTACATGGTACTGTAAACTTAGGGAAAACTGCTGCGGATCCGCAGCGTCAAATCAGCAAAATCCGCAGCGTGTGCACATACCCTAACAGTACTACCCTCAGGAGAGTACTGTACGGTGGCCTAGCCAGCACTCAACACATCTGCTCCCAGCAAATCCATAGGGGTCTTGTCACTAACAATAAGTTTGTAAGCACCTCTTATTTGTTTAGTCATAGGGGCTTCAGTCGCTTGTCCCTCTACCCTCACACATTCCACAGTCTCGTCAGTAATTATGTCTGGCATTATCAAGTCTTTATGTACCACAGTCCCGGCTGCCCCAGTGTCAATCAAGAATTCTGTCTTTCCCTCCCGGTGTAACAGGCCAGATTAACCCCCCCCCCCCCAGAATATACTCGGGGTTAAAGTGGCCTAGGCCAGATTATACCCCTCTGGGCCAGATTATACCCGGGTATATTCTGGACTAGCCCTAACTATACCCCGGGTGATATAATCAATAACTGAGCCCCAGCCAGCGCACGGGGGCCCCAGCCAGCGCACGGGGGCCCCAGCCAGCGCACGGGGGCCCCAGCCAGCGCACGGGGGCCCCAGCCAGCCCACAGGGGGTCCCAGATAGCGCACAGGGGGGCAGAGACAGTGAGCAAGGGGGGAAATAGACAGAGCGCATGTCCCCTGTGCGCTGTCTGGGCCCCCCTGTGCACTGTCTGGGCCCCCCTGTGCACTGTCTGGGCCCCCCTGTGCACTGTCTGGGCCCCCCTGTGCACTGTCTGGGACCCACTGTACGCTGTCTGGGACCCCCTTTGCGATGTCTGGGTCCCTGCTCTTGAGTATATCACTCAATCCTGTAAGGCTAGTTTCACATTTGCGTACAGCCGTGCGCATGGTTACGCTCTCAGTAAAGCCTTGACCACTGCTGCGCCCCGCCGGTTAAGCTCCGCCCACGTTCTTCTGACGGTGCTGCAACCCGCGTCGAAGGCAACAAGTTGGATTTTCTTGCGTTCACCGAATCCTCAAAACAACGCATGCGGACGCAAACGCAAACTTCCTTAGGGCCTGCGTACCCAATGATAAAGATAGGGTACGCAGGCCGCATGTGTACCTGGGCGGAGCTTAACTGGCGGGCGCGGCATTGGGCGGGGTCTCACTAAACGTACAAAGCCGTGCGCAAATGTGAAACTAGCCTAAGATGTCTGGGGCCCCTGTGCGATGTCTGGGGCCCCTGTGCGATGTCTGGGGTCCGTTCTTGAGTATATCACTCAATGGTGCTCATAAACGTGAAAAATCTGATCTTAATATACTTTAATCTTTAATATACTTGTTGTCGCAGGTCTCGACCTACTCTCTGATGAGTCCACTGTAGAGATGAAGTCACGGCACCGGAGAGATAAGACACAGTACACCAGGGCTGTATTTGAAATATCTCTAGTTTTTAATGAGCTTACACACACTTTTATGCATTCTTGTGTTGGAGGCGGATTCCCCATGTATTGGCTAAGCATCGGAGTGTTTTACTCCCTAATCTCCCTACACTTTTGCAGACATATCTTACACAGTACATCATTCTTTATCTTACCAAGGACATTCATTCCTTTAGCTACATTTGTAGGGGGGTAGCCCAGCGCCAGTGTGTCTGTCTGTATTTTGCGCTCCTTCCATTAGTTCTTAGGAATTCACGATAACAGCACAATGAAGAATAGTGAATTGTATCTTACTTTTCTGACCTCTAATAACACTTATACAAAATGGAGGCGAGCAAGGTAAAATGGATTCTGCTCTAACATTCCCCCATTTTATTCACTATTCTGAATAAGCTGTACCCTTTTTTTTTTTTTTTTGTTAGTATATATCATCATCATCTATGTGAGTGCAGAATTTCCCAGTACATATAGAGATATACTTAAAAACTATTTTAAACACTATATATGCAATAAGGACAATCGCTACTATATGCAACAGGCTTTGCAAAACCCCAGCTACCCAGCCCCCGATCCCCTTAAACCAATTGGCTGGGTTTAGGAAAGAGAAAGTATCTGACCACCAGCTGTCCTTAGTGCGATCATTATCTTTGTCATATCGGTCTCTGAGTCTTTGAACATCTTCTAACTTTAGCTTCATCTTTAGAGTGCTATTTGGATCTATATAATGGCAGCAAGCAGGTCCAATAATCTGACACATACCACCTTGTGCTGCTGTTACATAGTCTAGTACTATAATATGAAGTCACATCAAAACTAATTTGCAAATCATAAGTTGGAACTCGCCCTAAATCTGTTAGTCCAGTCTTATTCCTAGGTACCCAGGCCCCACCCTCATAGGCCAAATATTGTAGATGTGTACTACTTCCTGAGACATTACCTTGCCACCACGGGTATCCCACCCATCCTACAATCGGTATACCCACTGTAGTGTTCCATAACTTAACATTGTTTGTGGCATTGTTGGCGAGTGTGTCAGAACAATCAGTCCAGGCAAACAGTTCCTCAGGTGACACAGGGATAGCTAGGAAGGGGATACTTGTGGCTGACGTTGGTGAATGCGTACAGATCCAACAGTCTGATAAGGGCTGGGAATTTTCCAACAAGTCATCTATCAATTTTCGGTGATGTTGCACAAACTTATAATTCAAGGATGTTGGAGAATTCAGACTGTCCCATGCGATTACGCATAATATCATGGAAATCGAAACCAGCCAAAACATTGTTTCCTTTATCGGCTGTCCGGTTCTTTAACTCGCTTGCAGTGTGATGCGTGGATCCAACTAGGTTTTCCTTCGAGCTTGACAGCTGTGGCTGTGGTCAGGAGCACTTGGTATGGTCCGTCAAATCTTGGATCCAGGCTCTTCCGGACGTGCCGCTTTATCACTACCCAGTCTCCTGGCTCTAAGGGATGGTGTCCAGGATCCTTGTCTGGGTCTGGAAGAGAACTGAAGACAGTTAGATGCACTTTGGCAAGGTGTCCATGTAAGGCCTGCACATAGCTAGTCAAGTCCTGGTACTTGAGCTGCAACTGTTGTGGAAAGAAACATCCAAGATTGGGGCCCCTGCCAAACAGAATCTCATACGGTGACAGTCCTGTCCTCCTGTTTGGGGTATATCTTACTGAAAACAAAGCTAGAGGAAGGCATTCTGTCCATGGTTTACCAGTCTCTGCCATTGCCTTCTGGATTTTAAGCTTAAGAGTTCCATTTAGTCTCTCCACTTTTCCACTGCTCTGCGGATGGTATGGAGTATGCAATGCTTGACTTACCCCCAGTGCTGCCATTACCTCTGACATGATCTCTCCAGTAAAATGGGAACCCCGATCGCTTTCAATGACTTCAGGAACTCCATACCTGCATATGATCTCAGCCATCAGTTTCTTCGCCGTTGTCTTAGCCGTAGCTTTGGCAACTGGGTAGGCTTCTGGCCAACCTGAAAATAAATCAATGCAGACCAACACATACTCATACGTCCCTACCCTGGGTAACTGAATATAATCAATCTGCAGTCTCTGGAATGGGAAAAGGGGCCGGGGAGTGTTTGGATGGGGTTTTCACTGTCCTACCCTGATTATGTGTGGCACATATCATGCAGCTCTGTACCTGCCTTTCTGCGCAGGTGGAAAACCCGGGGGCAATCCATTGTCTCTGTAGGGTGTCACACATGGCCGTCTTCGAGTGGTGCACATTCCCGTGCAGAACCTGTGCCATCATTGGGTACAGTACCTGTGGTAGGCAGACCTTTTCACCCCTCCCCCATAGTCCGGTAACGGTATCAGAGCAAGCCCCTATCTTTTGCCACCTATCTTTCTCCTCCTTACTTGCCTGTTCTTGTAACCGGGCTAAGATGTCTTTCAACACAAGTGGAGATGGTGGGGTGTCTAGGTGATGTACTTTAGAGGCTACAGGAGTGCTTGCTGCTTTCTTGGCAGCCTGGTCTGCCAGTGCGTTACCCTTTGTCCGTCCATCAGTGCCTTTGGTATGTGCCTTTACCTTTATGATGCCTGCTTGGGCGGGAAGCTGTAGTGCATTCATAAGTTGCTGGACTGCCTCAGCATGTTTAATGGGGTGGCCATTTGCTGTCAGGAAAGCCCTGGCTCTCCAGATAGGCCCATAATCGTGTGCAATGCCAAAAGCATACCTGGAATCAGTGTAGATATTTACAGTCTTACCTTCTGCTAGTTTGCTCTGCTTCTTGTGCAGACATATGAGCTGGCATTGACTCTGCCTTGATTACCTCATGTTCTGAGACCACAGCATATCTGGTACAGAAGCGTCCTTGGTCATCTTGGTGACGGGATCCATCTACAAAAAGCTCAAAATCAGCATTAGGTACTGGCACACTAGAGACAGTAGGGAGACCAGCCGTCTCCTGAGACATCAATTCCAGACAATCATGTGGTTTAGATATCTGATCTTTTTCCTCTGGATCCATTCTGGAAAGAAAAAGAGTGTCCTTTTCCATGTCACCTCCCCCTCCCCCATTTGGATCCATAGGAACTAGGAGAAGAGTAGCGGGGTTTAGGACAGTGCACCTTTTCAGAGTCACATTAGTAGGCATGAGAATAGCACACTGAAGTCGCAGCTGTCTGGCCATAGACAGGTGGCTAGGTTGTACTTGGTTAAGGATACTATGTACATCATGCGGGGTATGGACCGTCAGTGGGTGATCCAAAACCATCTCTGAAGACTTGTGTAGCAACAGCTGGACAGACAACAGGCTCGAACACAGGAAGGACTTCCTCTTGCCACCGTATCCAAGCGGCCGCTGTAATAAGCGACAGGTCTCTGTTTGTCTCCATGAAGCTGTCAGCACACCCGTAGCATGTCCTGCATTCTCATGAAGAAAAAGGTTAAAAGGAAGGGCATAATTGGGGATGCCCAAAGCTGGAGAAGAAACAATGCACAATTTCAGAGAGTAAAAACAGTCAAGTGCCTCTGGTGTAAGACAGAAGGGGACAGGTTGCATACGGTCATATAGAGGCTGCATTAAGATGGAGGCAGACCGAATCCATGGACGACAGTAGGAAGTTAGTCCTAGAAACACACGGAGGCCCTGCACATTCCGTGGGGGCTGCATGTCCATGATAGCCTGTTTTCGCTCAGGGGTGAGGTGCTTTTTCCCTGGAGAGAGACAATGTCCAAGAAACACAACAGTACTTAAGCAAAACTGTAATTTTTGTTTGGATACCTTGCACCCCTGTTCATGGAGGAAAAAGAGTAAAGAGATCGTGGCCATTTTACACAGAGAATGAGAAGGAGCACACAGCAATAGGTCATCAACATACTGAATGAGAACTAGTCCTTTAACATGCCAGCCTTGTGATACTGACAAACTAGGTGCAATGGAACACTGAAAAAGGCATTTGCTAAGTCAATCACTGAAAAACAAATACTGTTAACCGGTATGTGTGCCAACAAGGTGTGTGGGTTAGGAACCAAGGGAGCAAGCAGTTCTGTGCGGCATTGACTGCTCTGAGGTCATGGACCATTCTATAATTCACCGGCTCCCCAGGCCTAACCTTCTTCTTTACTGGATATAGGGGAGTGTTGCAAACGGACTGTGTAGGCACAACAACCCCTGATTCCAGCAATTTTTGTAACTGTGCGTCTATTGCAGCCTCCTGAGCAGCACTCAGAGGGTACTGACGCAATAGGGGTGGTTCTACCCCTGGTTTCAATTTGACTATTATGGGAGGAACTTTGAGTTTTCCCACATCAGTTTTGCCTTTTGCCCACAGATCAGTGGGGAGTTGATCCAAGGCAGGTGCAGTGAATGGATCACTTTCTGCAGTACTTGCAGCTGCATCCAGGGCCATAATCTTGCAGAGGGTACTGGGTTTAAGTCGAGGGGTCATAGTCACTGTTCCGTCATCATGGTAAGTAATAACCGCCTGTAGTTTCCGTAAAACATCAGCACCTAGCAAATTGCATTGTCCCCTGGGGGCTACCATTAACTGTGTCAGAATGGTCTTCCCACAAATAGAGAGGGGAATGGGTTCTGTCGGCCCCAAGGTTTGGGTCGGCGCATTGAAAGGTGTGGCCATGACAAAGTCGGTGGTGTCACGGAAGGGTAATGGACAGTCTGAAAGCGTGATAACTGAGTTGTCAGCTCCTGTGTCAACCTGAAAGTCAGCTGTAGTTCCTCCTGGCAGGCTCACCTGTACTGTACAGTCGGGGGTGGGAGGTAGAGTGACTAGAGGACACAGTTGCAGGCTGCCAGTTACCTATTCGTCGGTCTGGGGGGTAGCAGGGGTGGGAATCTTATCTGGGTATGGGTTTGTGCGACAATCTTTCCTAAAATGTCCTGGTTTCTTACATCCGTAACACAATCTAGGACCCGTAGTGGGTCCTCCACCTCTCTGTGAGGGTCCACTCCTCTGAAAGTGAACCTTAGTTTTCTGCGAGTCCAAACTGACTCCATGTGCAATCTTAGCAAGATCGCCTGGGGGGCAGGATCTCCAATCTGGTCTACTTGCCATCACCTTCTCTCTCACATACTTATCAATCCCTTGCATATATGCATGACTTAACAAACGTGTCGCAGTTCTATCATCTTCACCATAACCCATATCAGACCACCGTTGTTGCAACCTGTAGAAATAATCAATGGGGAGCTCCTTCGGGTCCTGGACACAGTCTTCTAAATGCACCGATACTTCTTCCTGTCTGGTTGCCTGGTAAGTGTGCTGTATCACCCCACACTGTCTGGCAAAAGTCATAGGTCGTTGGTTAATGTCTGGCAGCTGGGCAGTCAAAGACATCTGTTCTGTGGGAGACCATGGCTGATACCTACTAGCAACATGGTAAGTCAGAGGTCCACTATCAGTTGCACCGTGTGGGTTTTCATGAAGTCATGCCATTTACCTGAATCTAATTCCCCTGAGGGGTGGAAGCCTCCTGCCTTCAAGAGCACACTAACCTGCTTCTGGGATTCCTTCCCTTCTGGACTATTCTCTGGACTAATTCTCTAGCACTATGGAACCCTGTACTTAGTTCCCAATTCTATTGCTAGTATACGTGCAGGCTGAAAACTATCAGACAGACCTTTCCTCCTCACCGAGAGAAGGCTATGTCATCCTGCGTTAGCCCTAAACATGCAGGCTGAAAACTTATCAGACGGACTTTTCCTCCTCACCTAGAGAAGGCTATGTCCTCCTGCCTTAGTCCTAAACCTAAACTATAGGTTTACTGTGCTTACAGGTTATTGTATAAGCTTGCTTCCAAGATTGATAACACAGGTATATGAACAGACAAACTACAAACACTCCACAAGCACACCATACAAAGATCATGGGGTCAATCATTTTAGTCTAACAGTGGAGTCATCAGTATCCACACAATGAGGGTTAACATCTGGGTTCAAGGGTACCTGAGCCGGGCAAAGCCCGTGATCTTACCTGGTCCTGGTCGACTAGAAGAAGGGGAAAACCCGTCCACAAGTGGAATGACGTAGGCAGAATATAATCAGTATTCTCACCCCAGCGCTGTGTGATGCCACTAGTCCCGGGAAGTCCCCTGGTCCATTACTGGAGTCGGCCGGGTCCCAGATGAAGCACTCAGGTCCCTGTTCGGGCGCCAGAATTGTTGTCGCAGGTCTCGACCTACTCTCTGATGAGTCCACTGTAGAGATGAAGTCACGGCACCGGAGAGATAAGACACAGTACGCCAGGGCTGTATTTGAAATATCTCTAGTTTTTAATGAGCTTACACACACTTTTATGCATTCTTGTGTTGGAGGCGGATTCCCCATGTATTGGCTAAGCATCGGAGTGTTTTACTCCCTAATCTCCCTACACTTTTGCAGACATATCTTACACAGTACATCATTCTTTATCTTACCAAGGACATTCATTCCTTTAGCTACATTTGTAGGGGGGTAGCCCAGCGCCAGTGTGTCTGTCTGTATTTTGCGCTCCTTCCATTAGTTCTTAGGAATTCACGATAACAGCACAATGAAGAATAGTGAATTGTATCTTACTTTTCTGACCTCTAATAACACTTATACAAAATGGAGGCGAGCAAGGTAAAATGGATTCTGCTCTAACATACTCAAGATCGGGGCCACAGACATCACACAGGGGGTCCCAAACAGCGCACATGGGATCCCAGACAGTGCACAGGGGGCAGAGACAGCGCACAGGGGCCATGCGCGCTATCTCTTCCCCCCCCCTTGCACACTGTCACTTCCCCCTCCCTTGTGCACTGTCTCTGCCACTCAGTGTGCTGCCTGGGGCCCCGTGTGCTGCCTGGGGCCCCGTGTGTTGCCTGGGGCCCTTGTGCGCTGTCTTGGGCCCCTTTGCACTGCCTGGGGGGGTCCCTGTGGGCTGCCTGGGGGGTCCCTGTGCTGTTCCTGGGGCCCCTGGGTGCTGCCTGGGGCCCCGTTTGCTGCCTGGAGCTCTGTTATTGATGATATCACCCGGGGTATAGTTTGGGCTAGGCCAGAATATACCAGGGGTATAATCTAGCCTAGGCCACTTTAACCCCTGGTATATTCTGGGCGGGGGTTTAATCTGGCCTGTTACACCGGCATTGTTATGGTGGTCATCAAGGCTGGACCAGGTCCTGGGGGCACACATTTGTCACTGGGTTACCAGTTTCCTAGTCTGAAGGTGAAGGAGGTGGAGATTGGTCTCTTGTAGGGTTTCTGCACTGGTTGGCGCAGCGTCCGTTTTCTCCACAATTCCAGCTCCTCACTGTTTTCCTTGTGCTCCCTCATACATGACAGGTCGTCTTATTGTCCTGGTTTGAAAAGAGAAAAAGCCGCACAGCTGCAGAATCCCAAGAGACGCTGAACGAAGACTTTCAGTAAGTGATTAATCCAATAGGTAACCGGAGGTGCTTGCGGGGAAATCAGAGATCAAATAATGGTGAATCGTGAAGTAAAACGCAGCAGCACTTACCGGTCCTGAAGTCAGAAGTTCCTTTATTCAAATATAAATACACCTCTTCACGGCACGGGGGAACAGGGCAGTGGAAGGAGTGTGCAGGAGGAGACGACGGCCGTTTCGCGCTTGTCACAGCGCTTCTACGTAGAGGTGAAGAGGTGTATTTATATTTGAATAAAGGAACTTCTGATTTCAGGACCGGTGAGTGCTGCTGCGTTTTACTTCATGATTCACCATTATTGTCCTGGTTTGGTCATCTCCTTTAGCCACCTTCAGGAGGCCTTTTGGATCTACATTTCTCCATTCAGGTCTGGCTGTCTGCACTGTGTCTTGTAGGCCTTTGGTCATAACGTCATTGAAAGCATTTACCAGTATTTTACATCAAGTGGGTTTATAGGACTGTACCCCATGTCTGCCCACTTTAGCTGTATCCGGCCAAAGTAGGTCTCCACACTCGCCTTCCTGCTGCGTCACGTCAGTCAGGTGTACAGACTGCTCCGATTGTTTCACTGTCGCCCATTGTTTTAGTGATTCTCAGTACGTCTCCCCGGACCGGGCAGATTTATCATCAGTGCCCCCTGTTTGGTCCTTTACCACATCTGTATCTATCTTAATTATGTGTTCTAGGACGTCGCCTGCCTTCGCACACTCGCCAAGCTCTCCAGGTCTGCCCAGGTGCACTTATATACCCGCTGTATTTCCATTATTTGTCTGTAAAATGGGAAAGGTTGGTTCTCGGGGTCAGGCAGCTGGTTCAGCATAGCTAGCTGGTCAGAGGGGCTCCAGGCATAAGTCTGTCACCATTCTTGGTCCTGACGTGGATGGCTGTCTTGTGGTGGGGGTGAGATGATGTTCTACAACTTCCTCCTTCTCAGGCCTACTGTCCTCTTCCTCCCCAGAAGTCACTGCCTCCACTACTGAGTCAGCTTCTTCTGTCACTACATGTGATCTTGTCCGGACAGGACTCAGTGTAACTCGTTTAGGTCGGGTTGCAGCACAGGTCACACAAGTGTCTCTCCAGTCTGGGTTGGTCTGACCACAATGTTTACAAGTCCACCTGTCTGTCTGGGTTTCTGGTTATACAGAAGAGGGGCAGTAGTAGTCATCGTCGTAGATTTTTGTGCATCAAAACAGTCATGATACACCTTATGTCCCACTGTAGTCTCTCTACTTCCGCACTGTTGTATTTCCTCCGCCACACGACACCATTTATTCACTTGTTGCTCTCCTCCCTTGTCATTGATCCAACCTCTATTGTCTTCCCTACAACTGTGCCACTTCTGTACGTCCAAACATCCACACTCCGGCATGTTCGCCTTTGTCACTATTGGTCCCACATCTTTCCTTCCTTTCCTTCTCTGTCCTTTATAGCTGTTCTGGATCCCATTGGGGCCCTGACTGCACACAGAACAAGTTGTCCGTGGCTTCATCTTATTCTCCAGACAGCTCACCTTTCTGCAAATGCCCTCAGTGTGCCTGGACCTTGTCTGCAGGTCACCCTCTAGCTGCACAGTGGTCCCCAACCTTTCTGACCTTAAGAGCCACATCCAGCTCTCCTCACAGTAGTGGCAACCAAAGCCCCCATTACAGGTATAATGATAACCAAAGCTTTTTCACACAAATCACCCCGAAGCAGTATACCAAAATCCAGGGGTTCCCACCACATTCAGCATTCCCCCAACACGTACTCCCTACACAGTCACATCCATCTTCAGGCACCTCCTCTGACCGGTAGTATCATCCTGTCTCCAGCGTACCATACTTAAACGATCTATACACCCCCCAAAACCAGTGGATGTGTACCCAGATCTGCTCTTCGGTGCAGGGCTACTCACAAAGTTCACCATTTTGAGATGTGCTCTTCATACCAGTCTACTAAATCTGGAGCGAATGCACCAAGCTGGCAGACAGCCACGAGCCACAATTCATGAGACCACGAGCCACATGTGGCTCCCGAGCTACAGGTTGGGGTCCCCTGCTTTAGCAAGTCAGAATGAGTTTGTCAAGGTGTAGCTGGAAGACTCATGTGGCCTCTCACCCGGTAGACCTGCAGGGTATAATGGGAGGGCTCTTTGTAGCTCTCACCCATTAGACCAACTGGCTATAGTAGGAAGGCCCAGGTATATGTACCGTGCAATACTCCTCATACTGGGCTCTGTGGGGAGACGTACCGTGTAATACTCCTCATACCGGGCTCTGTGGGGAGATGTACCGTGTAATACTCACCATACCGGGCTCTGTGAGGAGATGTACCGTGTAATACTCCTCATACCGGGCTCTGTGGGGAGATGTACCGTGTAATACTCACCATACCGGGCTCTGTGAGGAGATGTACCGTGTAATACTCACCATACCGGGCTCTGTGGGGAGATGTACCGTGTAATACTCACCATACCGGGCTCTGTGAGGAGATGTACCGTGTAATACTCCTCATACCGGGCTCTGTGGGGAGATGTACCGTGCAATACTCCTCATACCGGGCTCTGTGGGGAGATGTACCGTGTAATACTCACCATACCGGGCTCTGTGGGGAGATGTACCGTGTAATACTCACCATACCGGGCTCTGTGGGGAGATGTACCGTGTAATACTCACCATACCGGGCTCTGTGGGGAGATGTACGGTGTAATACTCCCCATACCGGGCTCTGTGGGGAGATGTACCGTGTAATACTCCTCATACCCGGCTCTGTGGGGAGACGTACCGTGTAATACTCACCATACTGGGCTCTGTGGGGAGATGTACCGTGTAATACTCACCATACCGGGCTCTGTGAGGAGATGTACCGTGTAATACTCCTCATACCGGGCTCTGTGGGGAGATGTACCGTGTAATACTCCTCATACTGGGCTCTGTGGGGAGATGTACCGTGTAATACTTACCATACCGGGCTCTGTGGGGAGATGTACCGTGTAATACTCACCATACCGGGCTCTGTGAGGAGATGTACCGTGTAATACTCACCATACCGGGCTCTGTGAGGAGATGTACCGTGTAATACTCACCATACCGGGCTCTGTGAGGAGATGTACCGTGTAATACTCACCATACCGGGCTCTGTGGGGAGACGTACCGTGTAATACTCACCATACCGGGCTCTGTGGGGAGATGTACCGTGTAATACTCACCATACCGGGCTCTGTGAGGAGATGTACCGTGTAATACTCACCATACCGGGCTCTGTGAGGAGATGTACCGTGTAATACTCACCATACCGGGCTCTGTGAGGAGATGTACCGTGTAATACTCACCATACCGGGCTCTGTGAGGAGATGTACCGTGTAATACTCCTCATACCGGGCTCTGTGAGGAGATGTACCGTGTAATACTCACCATACCGGGCTCTGTGGAGAGATGTACCGTGTAATACTCCTCATACCGGGCTCTGTGGGGAGATGTACCGTGTAATACTCACCATACCGGGCTCTGTGGGGAGATGTACCGTGTAATACTCACCATACCGGGCTCTGTGGAGAGATGTACCGTGTAATACTCCTCATACCGGGCTCTGTGGGGAGATGTACCGTGTAATACTCACCATACCGGGCTCTGTGGGGAGATGTACCGTGTAATACTCACCATACCGGGCTCTGTGGGGAGATGTACCGTGTAATACTCACCATACCGGGCTCTGTGAGGAGACGTACCATGTGCTGCTGTCGGTGACTGCCTGGTCTCTTCTCTTTCAGGGTCTGGATGTCGGAGGGCAGTTATGGGGGTCTTCCGCTCAGTTCATGTCCGCCAGTTACTGCACAACAAGTTCGTCGTTGTCCTCGGAGACTCCAGTAAGTGACAAAATCCTACATGTACTGTGACTCTACATTACAGACCAAAAGTTTGGACACACCTTCTCATTTTAAAGATTTTTCTGTATTTTCATGACTATAAAAATTGTCCATTCACACTGAAGGCATCAAAACTATGAATTAACACATGTGGAATTATATACTTAACAAAAAAGTGTGAAACAACTGAAATTATGTCTTATATTCTAGGTTCTTCACAGTAGCCACCTTTTGCTTTGATGACTGCTTTGCACACTCTTGGCATTCCCTTGATGAAATTCAAGGGGTAGTCACCGGGAATGGTTTTCACTTCACAGATGTGCCCTGTCAGGTTAAATAAGTGGGATTTCTTGCCTTATAAATAGGGTTGGGACCATCAGTTGTGTTGTGCGGAAGGTGTGTCCAAACTTTTGGTCTGTATTGTATCTGTGTATCCCCCTCATCTGCAGAACAGTTCTCCCCAAATAGTCAGGTCCGAGCCGTCTACTCGTGATGACGATGACTCCAGGATTGTGTCTGAGCATTTCTCTCCCTCCCCAGTTCCCTGCTCTGAGTTGGCTGCTCGTAATGATTATGGCTCTGGTCTGGTTTCTCATCAGTTTTCCCCCAGTAGTCAGGTCTGAACCGGCTGCTCCGTCTTGTGAAGAATATGGGGGACTTAGCTTCATGCCATTTGACTGTATCATATTCTGTCCGAGATTGTAGAGCTCCTTCAAAGTGTGAAGTGGAGACAGGACGCCTTGCTCAGCAGGTGGTCCAGCTTCAACATCTCCAAGTGGAAAAGCTCACACTCCCATCAGATTATCTGGTACCAAGGTCTTTCTGGCAGGATGAACCCCTGCTTCGAGCACAAGCAGCTTAACCCCTTCACGACATGCGCTGTACATGTACTTGCACATACAGTATGTCGTCTCTCCCCAGAGCCCACATCTTTCCTAACACATCAGCTGTTTTGAACAGCTGACTTGTGCCCGGAACAGCCATGGGTGGAATCGCGATCCACCTGCTGCTATTAACCTGTTAAATGCCACTGTCACTCTGACAATGGCATTTAATGTGCGCTTCCGGCCATCGGGAAATCCACCCATCGGTGCCTCCGTCACATGATCGCAGGTCACTGATGGGTTGGCATGAGAACCAGAGGTCTGCTACAGACCTCTGTGGTTGTTATTGCCAGATTACAGGCAATCTGATCATCGCTTGTATGTAGCATAGTAAGGTAATGGCAGCTTCTAGCCCCCCATGGAGGCTATTGAAGAATGACAAAAGTGGGGAAGAAATGTTTTTTAAAAAGTTCAAATCACCCCCCTCTCGCCCCATTCAAAATAAAACAATAAAAAACCCTCATACATGCACATATTTGATATTGCTGCGTTCAGAATCAACCGATCTATCAATATAAAAAAAAAAAAAAAAAAAGTTTAACCCGTTCGCTACACGGTGTAACGAGAGAAAGTCAAAATGGCAGAATTAGGTTTTTTTTGGTTGCCACAACATTGCATTAAAATGCAATAATGGACGATCAGAAGATCGTATCTGCACTAAAATGGTATCAATAAAAACATCAGCTCGGCCGTCAAAAAATAAGCCCTCACCTGACCCCAGATCACGAAAAATGGAGACGCTACGGGTCTCGGGAAAAGTTTTTTTTTTTTTTTTTTTTTTAAATTTAAACTTTTGGATTTTGTCATCCCTTAAATAAAAGGAAACTTAGACATGTTTGGTGTCTATGAACTCGTAATGACCTGGAGAATAATAATGGCAGGTCAGTGTTAGCATTTGGTGAACATGGTAAAAAAAAAAAAAAAAAAAAAAAAAATCCCCCAAAAAATGTTGTGGAATCGAAGTTTTTCAATTTCACCGCACCTTGATTTTTTATTTTTTTTTTTTATCGTTTTTGAGTACACGACATGGTTAAACCAATTGAGTTGTTCAAAAGTACAACTCGTCCCGCAAAAAAACAAGCCCTCATATGGCCATATTGATGGAAAAATAAAGTTATGGCACTGGGAAGGAGTGGAAGTGAAAAACAAACTCAAACGAAAACGGGCTCAGTCTTGAAGGGGTTAACTGCTTCAACGCTCCTCCCCCTCAGGTGTATGGGAGCCGTAAGTTTTCATATGGACTTATTGTATTGTGCGCCCTGGCCTTATAAGGTTACATTTCTGAGATATCTGACGGGAAGAGTGCCCGCCGATTGTGCCAAAACCGCCTCCCAATGACCTTCCATGGAGATGTTATGATCCATCAAATCCGAAGGAGGGGAAACTAAGACCTTCCTGGGTTTGGTCGGTCACTCCCTTTCCCACAGAGTTAATTGCTCGTGCGTGGCCTTTGTTGTCTTCTAAGGCTACTTTCACACATCAGGTTTTTTGTTTCAGGCACAATCCGGCGAGTATTTCCGCTGGGTTAACATGTCCATGTTCTCGGTTTAACGTCACTTGCTACCAGGGTTGGTTTCTGGCCCAGTATAATCCCATTAACGTACCGGACTTTTATCTAGCGAGAAACCAGCGGCAGTCCTACCGTGCTGGCAATGCTCTGTTTCCCTGGGGCTTGTGAAACGGGTCTCTCAGCCAGTCGGGGTTGTGAGGAAGTGTTGTGCCAGTCCTGCACTTATGTGGGCCACAATCTCTCTCCCTGTGCCCATGTGGACAAGGGATGTAAGTGTAAAACTGTGCCAAGCTAACCTTGCGTATTCCCAAGGGGTGTGGAACATTGGTGAAAGTGAGGAGACCAAACAGCGTGACCATTGACGTATTGGTGATGTCATGTGGGGCTGCGAGGTGCGGTTCTGCACATATTGATGACCGCATGGTTGGATCGAGATAATTGTGCGAGTGTGGGACTCGTACTCCCAGACACTAGACAACCAGCAGTAGCCTTGTGCTACTGGGGTCTGAAGATCAGCTCAGCTCATTAGACAAGACGATTGCAAATACTGTAAGGTGTATGGGTGCATCAGGCTGCAGCTCTGTGACCAAAGGTTGCAAGAATAGCAAGTGGCACCAGTGGCAGAGCCAGGGAGATGGCCAATGCTACAGATGGTGGGGAGAAGGTGGAAGACTATTTTGTTCTAGACAAGGGGGAGCCCAGCCAAGGCTCCCATGGATCGAGTTGCCTGCAGTCAACCCTGCAGTAGCCTTTCCCCTCTGGTGGGAGGAGATCAAACAAGCTGTACCGATACCTTGTACCTTGGTGTGTGGTCAGCAAGCATGCTGGGTCCTTTAGAGTTGTCACTGGTGGGACAAACGGGGAGCAGAGAGCAGCTGAGGGGGAGCATTCAATTGAGGGAAGCTGGGGCTCCCCTTTAAGGCCTCCTTGCAGGATTTGTTCACAACAAGGATGTCATGGGGCTGGGTTAGTCTGTCTAGACTGGAGACTTAGCCAGAAGCGGTGGGGAGGTGGCCACTACCCGCAGTTGCAGCAACCATGGTCACTGTTACATGAAGTGGGAGCTCCGGGGTCTCTCAGGGGTCTCACTGTGTCTCCCACCCCCCCCCCCCCCTCTTCTGACCAGGTGACTGCTGGGTCAGATGGAGGCTAGGAGACAGGTCTCCGGGAACTGACTGGACGTGATCAGATAGACAACGCCGCCACATCTTCTGTCAGGGGTTGCAGGCGGCGTTGGAAACTTGACGCTGGCCTGAAAGCTCTCAAGGAGCAGGTGGCACAGCCTCCCTCAGACTCGGACCTCAAGCCTTTGGTCTGGTACCAAGGACTACTGTGACGACACTGCATTTAATCTTGTTGATCCAGGCATCTATTTTCAGTAAGCCAGAAGGCATAGACTGTTATCTATATGTTGACCTTTGAATTTTACAGATGCAGGATAATTGAACAATAGATGTTTAATATGTTGATTACACATTGTCCAGGCCAGATAGTTTGTTGACTTTAAAACAGAGAAGGATGAACTATGCAAACTGATTAAATACTTTAACTTGCATTTTTTCTCATATCACATTTGTTTATCAGCAAGGGCTTTAGATTAACCAAAACAAAAATTAGGGTATCAGCAGGTTTAGAATATTATAAAACTTAACCTTTACTATTACCTTTTTAAAAGCAGTTTACAAAGTGCCAAACAACTTGTGCATGTAAAGTGCTAGTGCAAAAAAACAAAAGTGCAAATAGAATTGTACAGTACCCATAGAGAGGGGTTTTACCACTTTTAGTATAGTCTCATACGTGGTCTCTCTTTTTTTTAATTTTTTTTTTATGTTTGGATTTTTTACATATGTTAAGTTGTTCCCATTGATCTGATACTTACCTTTTCAGGACTCTAGAACTTATAACAAAAAATATAATGTCCTGTTTAGGGTTTAGTCGGGGTGCTTTTACCCTTCAACCCCGTTTCACAAATACCAAATGTATCTCTTAATATTTTGTCATAATATAGTGGTGCACTAAACTAAAAGGTAAGTATGCGTCCAGGAAGGCGCTGCTTATCAATCCTCCCTAGTCACTTCTATTCATCATATGTATACCTTTGTTAAAGCCAAACATCTGGTGGTACAGAAAAGGAAAATACAACCTCCATATCCTGATGTATAACTTGTCCCAAATGACCACATCTCTGCCACTCCTCTGAGATCCATTCACAGGCATACGTTCAGGCTGTTGTCATATTGGGTTATGTGCATAAATTAGCAGATAATTCTCCTCTGGGGGGTCACTGGATCCGTCCCCCGGTTTTGACAGCTGAGTTCAGATCATACCATTTCTGGCAGTTGAAGGTCATCTATCCCGGCCATGTGGTCCATAGTGACATCTTGTAAGTTCTGAGCACAGCTCTGGTTCTCCTCCATTTACTTGCCTTGTATGTGCCTAACGCGGATGTTGGTGACCGCATGTTTCCGCACTTCCGGTGCTTGGACCGCACGGTCTTCTTGGAACTTTTCCATCACATTTGGATGCTGGAACGCACGCGGTGCATGCTGGGCCGGTATACGGATCCTGCCGCAAGTACAACATTGTGATGAGCGCCTGGTTCTGTATCCGTGTAATGTGACTCCTCACTTATTCAGAGCCTATGATCACCATTTATATCACTCATTTATCGTATTGTTCCGAGTTATCCATAGACTTGTTTTACGCCCTTTGTGGGCAGGTTTATCTAAAAGTCCATCCTTCATCTACCTCATTGGGTGCAGCACTATTAGAGGCTCCCATAATTGTAAACACACCGACCTAGAAAGTCTGACCTTTACGCATTATTCGTTTTTAAACATGTATATTTATACCGAGAGAGATCACTATTTACGATCACCCTATATTCTAGGATTTTTTTAAAAAAAATAAAAAAAGGACTTTTTTTTTTAATAAAAAAAACAAAACAAAAAACAGTATATAAAAAATCAACATACAGAAAATTAGGATACAACAGACCCCTCTGAATTATAATGTATTGGGAAATGATAGAAGAGAGGTGCTGCTCTATTCTGTCCCTATACATCCCTGTCTGTTATACATCCTGCCTAACGCGGAGGTTAGCCCCCTATATCCTGCGCCGTGGCGCCCCCTCTGCTCCACAGGACCCTACCCTGCATCTATGACTGTAGGAAGAGTTCAATGGACGGATGGTTTGTAGACGGAATATTCACCTGCTTTCCCTTTGTGGGATTCGCTTATCCCAATCCTCTCTCCTTTGTGATTGGTAGATTCTGTCGATTCCCATAAATTAACAGTTCTCGGGTCTCCGTTATGCGTCTTATTGACATGGTTTGCCACTGGGGTCTCTTTTTTTTTTTTTATTAATTGTCTCTATGAAGTTCACCCACTCTACTCCGTTCTCTACTAGTTTTGCCGATGATCTCTAGACCGCATTCACACGCCATTTTGTATACAACTCCTGATGAAACGATTTATGTGAAAAGTCTTCCCCGTCACATTTCTCGTGAATTCCTTTCCTTGTCACATGGATCCACAGTATTTACACCCTCCACATCTAGAACATCCCTTAATCCGATTGCCCAGCCAAGTGGAGTGTGTAGGGTTAGAGGTGAGATGACTGTGGACAATCCTATCCTTAATGGTAATCTGAGGTGGGGTGATCACCGTCCATCTGTAAAATGGACCAACGCCTCTGCATGATCTTAGATCTTTTGCTCCATTGATGTTGTCTTCTTCTTCCCTTTTCTGGACCGGAGTAAGTAACTCCTTTCTTTCTCTCACGACTGAGGATTTATACGCTTCCCTCAAAACATTGTCTGGGTAACCGCGTTCGTGGAAGCGCTCTCAAGTCGTTTACTTGTTTTTTGAAAATCATATGGTCCAGACAATTTCTCTGAATTCGGAGATACTGACCTTTAGGGATCCCTCTCGTGAGGGGCCAGGTGACTGGACTCCCACCTAAGGAGAGAATTGGATGCTGTTGGCTTTCTGTATGTACTTGTGATTATTTGCCCCTCTCTTCCTCTCTCGATCAAAATATCCAAGAAAGGCAGTCTGGAGGTGTTCATCTCGTATGTGAAGTGTAGGCCCTGATCATTTATGTTCAGACCCGCCACAAGTTCTGAAACTGGCTTCATTTCCTCTCCAGATCACGAACACATCGTCTATGTAGCGTAGCCAAGGTACGATGTTCTCTTCAGCCATAGACGCGGTTTCTATGGATAACATTGATGCTGATATATATCATGCTGTATTGATGTAGAGGCATTATACCCTTCAGTTCCCCACAAAAAAGGTATAGTGGCTGTGGACTACTATCTTAGAACGCGAAGAAGTCAATTTATTGATGATAACAGTTTTGTTGTTCAGGCTCTGGAGTTCTGTCTCACAAAAAAATAATTTTCTTTTTGACAATAAGTACTTCCACCAGCTCAGGGGCACAACGATGGGGAGCGCTTGTACCCCCTCGTATGCTAATTTGCTCCTGGGCTGGTGGGAGGAAAACGTCATTTTTGGAGAATTTGGTATTTGTGAAAAGGGGTTGAAGGGTAAAAGCACCCCAACTAAACCCTAAACAGGACATTATATTTTATGTTTATAAGTTCTAGAGTCCTGAAAAAGATAAGTTACCCGTCAGATCAATGGGAACACCTTAACATTTTTAAAAAAGCCAAACCTAAAAAAACAGCGCTTTAAAAAAAGGGGAGAAGCCAGCGCTGCTTATGGTCAGAACGCAATACATAAAGTACAGGTGCACATATTAATTTCTAACTGTATTTCAAAATGAGACCTTTAGCAAACAATTGATCAATTCTTTGAGCCGCCACGTCACGGCATTCTCCATAATGGGGCAGTCCTACTCTACGTTTTTTATATTCGCTGTGCCATTAAGGCCTCCTAAATGTATTAGAAGCAAAATCACATTAAATGCAAATTGTACCTGAAGCGTTTCTGAATCACTCCCATGGCACCAGAAAGGGCAAGCGCAGATAAAGGCCGACCAGGTCCGGACATAGATGTTTCAGGATCAGCCTCCACACTGAGGAGAAAGAGACCATGTATGAGACTATACTAAAAGTGGTAAAACCCCTCTTTATGGGTACTGTACAATTTTATTTGCACTTTGTTTTTTTGCATTAGCACTTTACATGCACAAGTTGTTTGGTACTTTGGAAAACCCTTTTAAAGGTAATAGTAAAGGTTAAGTTTTATAATATTCCAAACCTGCTGATACCTTTTATCTCATCACACCCTCCCCTTGACCTCTGGATGATGGCTTGAAGGACAAAAGTTGTGAACTATATAAGGTGGGGATATTCCTCTGTAACAAGATCCAAAAGAACCAGAGACTCTTTACAAAACCACAGCCAGGAACAATCCAAAAGACAGCGGCCAGGACATCATGGCTCCATCACGAGGGACACAGATTTGACATTGTACAGGATGTCAGCTTAAGGGAACAGGGCCCCCAGCTGAAAGAATACAGCTCTTCTGCGTTTACCAAAACTGAACCCATGTATAAATTTGGGAAAGCCAGGAATGGGATCCATCAGTCACCTGGCTCCATGGAGATGTTCGGATAAGCCATGTTGTTGCCCTCCGGTCACCTGGCCTTGTACCTCAATGGACTATCAGTTTGCTTGTCGTTACTGCCTCTTGTGTGGGTGTCACAGGTTGGGTAGTCAGCCCTGAAAGCACTGAAGTAACATCTGCTCTTATCCTGGCGAGTCAGCGGAAGGGTGACATGCTATAATTTGCACCATCTTGGGTATTTTGCTGGGACTGTTATGTGTTATCTGCCTGTTTTGTGATTCAATAAAGTATTGCCACACTGTTTTACCCTCACTTTGTGTTGTCTGAGTAGTATTATGCCCATAGCAATAGGAGAGTGGGCGTTCAGCGGGATGATCCCTGGTCCACGCGTTTTTAGGCTATCGGATTACAACACCCACTGACCCCCTCGCGCTGTGTCTCCACAACTACTGTACCGGGTGACTGTCCAGAAGGGTTTACTGGAGGCTTGGCCTAGGGACTGTTATGACCTGGTGGTTAAGGAGCAACACTGAAATGACCTGGTGGTTAAAAGGAAACATGGACAAGCTCTGAGGAGGTGGTAACTTGACTGACCGTAAACCCTACTCCTAACACCAACACTAGAAATAGCCGTGGGACGTTCCTGTCTCTCCCTAGACGCCTCGTCACGGCCTAAGAACTAACTACCCCTAAAGATGGAAACAGAAAACTATCTTGCCTCAGAGAAATTCCCAAAAGGAAAAAGAGCCCCCCACATATATTGACTGTGAGTGGAGAGGGAAATGACATACACAGAGATGAAAACAGATTTTAGCAAAGGAGGCCTATTTCTAATCTAGATAGACAGAAATAGGAAAGGATACTGTGCGGTCAGAATTAAAAACTAAAAATCCACGCAGAGTTTACAAAAATGATCTCCACACCGACTCACGGTGTGGAGGGGCAAATCTGCTTCCCCAGAGCTTCCAGCTAGCCTGAATATATCACAATGACAAGCTGGACAAAAGAAACATAACATGAGCTGAGAAATAAGGTCCAAAGCAAATGGACTAATAAGAACTAACAAGAACTTATCTTTTGCTGAAATGGACAGGCCATGAGAAATATCCAAGGAGAAAACTGAATCTGACCCTGAAACATTGACAGCTGGCATCAACTGAAGGCCAGAGCAAAGTTAAATAGCAAGGCAGGAGAGACGATAAGTGAAGGCAGCTGCTATAGCAAAACTCAAGGAGCAGCAATACCACTTCGAAACCACCAGAGGGAGCCCAATGGCAGAACTCACAAAAGAACCGTTCACAACCACAGGAGGGAGCCCAAAAACGGAATTCACAACAGGACCGACAGTCGTCATTGATTTTCATAGAATGTTAAGAGTTAAAAGGGACATCAATGGTCCTCGCGTCCGCCCCCCCCCTGCTCAATGCACCACAAGATTCACTAAACCATCTCAGACAGATGTCTGTCCATCCTCTATTTGAAGACTTCCATTGAAGGAGAACTCGCCACCTCTCATAGGGTGTCACTTACTGGAACAGGCTATCTGTTGGCAGTTGTTGCGGATTGCACATGAGATTATGATGGGTCGAACACCTTGGGGTTCCTAAAACAATGGGCAGGCTAGCCCAACATTTCTACTGGCCAAAGATGGGGGCTGATGTGGCTGCCTACTGCCGTTCATGCGACACCTGTCAGAGTTTGGGGAAGGTAGTGCAGCACCTCAAAGCCCTAGTGGTAACTCTGCCTATTATTGGAGAGCCTTTCAGAAGTGTAGCTGTGGATCTGGTTGGACCACCATCCATTCTAAGCAGCCACAGGAAACGCCTTTTTATACTGATGGTGGTAGACTTTGCCACCTTCTCCCGAGTGGGTTTTTCCCAGGCAATGCTCACCAACGGGGTGACCCAGTTCATGTTGCAGCTGATATACACTGCTCAAAAAAGTAAAGGGAATACTTAATCCACGTAATATAACTCCAAGTAGATCAAAGAAACAATGTTTGACAATCAATTTTACATGCTGTTGTGCAAATGGAATAGACAACAGATGGAAATTATTGGCAATTATCAAGACACCCTCAATAAAGGAGTGGTTCTGCAGGTGGGGACCGCAGACCATTTCCGTACCAATGCTTTGTCTGATGTTTTGGTCACTTTTGAATGTCGGTTGTGCTTTCACACTCCTGGTAGCATGAGACGGACTCCACAACCCACACAAGTGGCTGAGGTAGTGCAGCTCATCCAGGATGGCACATCAATGCGAGCTGTGTCAAGAAAGGTTTGCTGTGTCTGTCAGCGTAGTGTCCAGAGGCTGGAGGCGCTACCAGGAGACATGGAGGGGGGCCGTAGGAGGGCAACATCCCAGCAGCAGGACCGCTACCTCAGCCTTTGTGCAAGAAGGAACAGGAGGAGTACTGCCAGAGCCCTGCAAAATGACCTCTAGCAGGCCGCAAATGTGCATGTGTCTGCACAAATGGTTAGAAACCGACTCCATGAGGATGGTCTGAGTGCCCGACATCCACAGGTGGGGTTGTGCTCACAGCCCAACACCGTGCAGGACGCTTGGCATTTGCCACAGAACACCAGGATTGACAAATTCGCCACTGGCGCCCTGTGCTCTTCAGAGATGAAAGCAGGTTCACACTGAGCACATGTGACAGAGTCTGAAGACGCCGTGGAGAGCTATCTGCTGCTTGTAACATCCTTCAGCATGACCAGTTTGGCAGTGGGTCAGTAATGGTGTGGGGCGGCATTTTTTGCCCTCCATGTGCTCGCCAGAGGTAGCCTGACTGCCATTAGGTACCGAGATGAGATCCTCAGACCCCTTGTGAGACCATATGTTGGTGCAGTTGGCCCTGGGTTCCTCCTAATGCAGGACAATGCCAGACCTCATGTGGCTGGAGTGTCAGCAGTTCCTGCAAGATGAAGGCATTGAAGCTATGGACTGGCCCGCCCGTTTCCCAGACCTGAATCCGATTTGAACACATCTGGGACATCATGTCTCGCACCATCCTCCAACGTCACGTTGCACCACAGACTGTCCAAGAGTTGGCGGATGCTTTAGTCCAGGTCTGGGAGGAGATCCCTCAGGAGACCATCCACTGGCTCATCAGGAGCATGCCCAGGCGTTGTTGGGAGATCATACAGGCACGTGGAGGTCACACACACTACTGAGCATTTCCTTGTCTTGAAGCATTTCCACTGAAGTTGGATCAGCCTGTAACTTCATTTTCCACTTTGATTTTGAGCATCATTCCAACTGCAGACCTCCGTGGGTTTTATTGTTCTCAACACATTCCACTATGTAATGAATAAAGATTTACAACTGGAATATTTCATTCAGTGATATCTAGGATGTGGGATTTTAGTGTTCCCTTTATTTTTTTTGAGTAGTGTAGTTCTTATATAAGCAGATACAGGTGCAATATCTGGTGACTAGACTGTAACGCCCAGAGACTAACTGCCTGTGCGAACAGTTCAATGGCACACTGAAACAGATGCTCAAGATGTTGGTCAACTCCCATGGGCGTGACTGAGCAGTACCTCCCATACTTGCTATTTGTCTACCAGGAGGCTCCACAGGCCTCAGTAGGTTTCAACCCCTTTTGAGCTCCTGTATGGGCGACATGTGCTGGGCCCGTGGCTCTGGTGAAAGAACCCTAGGAAGGAAACATCCATCACTGGAGTGTAAGTCATTGAGTATGTCATGCAGTACTGGCACAAGCTGTAAGCCTTGACGCAGCTGGTGCATGATGATACCAGAAGCGATGGTACAGCCAGAATGCATGTGAGAGGACCTACCAGGTGGGTCTAAAGGTGTGGGTACTGGTCCCCATACCGCAGAATAAGCTTCAGGTGGCCTGGGAAGACCTGTACGTTTTGCACCAGTGGTTCAACACCATAACATACCTGGTCACTTTGTACCACACCTGGGGAAGGTGGCATGCCTTCCACGTGAACATGAGGGCACATCATGAGCGGAAGGCCTGTGCCCTCCCCATATGCAGCCTGCCAGAAGGAGAGGCAGAGCCTGGGAAAGTGGATAACCTTGCATCATTACCCACCCTCAGGGCCAAGAAACAAGTGATGTCCTTCCTGGGCAGTGCTGCGTACATACTATAGGAGGTTCGTTCCCCACCACAGTAGCCTGGCGAAGCCCCTGACTGTCCTCACCAAGAAGCTGCCCTCTTCAGTCGATTGGACCAACAACTGTGAGGTAGCCTTTCTGGTACTGAAGATCGCCCTTTCAAGCTTCCCGCTACTACAAGCAGCTGACTTCACATGGCCATTTGTAGTACAGACCAACGCCAGTGACTTTGGCCTCCGTGTTGTGATCAGCCAGGTCGACTTTACACCCAGTTTTATACCTAAGCCGAAAGCTTGTGCTGTGAGAGGTGACCTACTCCGCAATGGATAATGCATGTCTGCCAGTGGTGTCATCTCTGCAGCCTTACATGTATGAGCGCCACTTCATTGTGGAGAGGGAGCACAACCCTATCAGCTGGTTACACACATTGTCTGGAATGAAAGGGAGGTTGCTACCGTGGAGCCTTGCATTCCCAAAAATAACACTTCGCCTTTCCCAACAAGAAGAGCTATGACCACAGTAACGCCAACAGATTATCCCGGTGTGGGGATGTTGTGTACAGGCACCCGGGGAACACTGGAAAGTTCTACGACCTAGCGGGACGCTATGTAAATAATATGGGGGACATGATTTCATGCCAATCGACACTATCCTATATGGTTCGAGATTATAGACCTCTGTCAGTGTAAAGCTGAGACGGGACACCTGGCTCAACTGCATGTGGAAGAGCTCACATGCCCAGCAACCTATCTGGTACCAAGGCCTTTCTGGCAGGATGAAGTTCTGTGGGGAGCCCAAGCTGCTTATCTGAGACAAGCTCCGGGCTTGTCTGAGCACTTCTTCCCTCTGCTCCCAAGTAGTCAGGTCAGAGCTGGCAGCAAGCATTGATATCTCCTGCCAGGTCAGTCGGTTGCTCATGGTATTGATGGCACCGGGCTCGTCTCGGAGCTGTGTCCCCCCCAGCCACCTCTTAGTCAGGGCCAGCTGGTGGTGGTGGTGGTGGTGGTGGTGGTGATGATGATGATTTGCTTCGGGCTTGTGTCTTAGCAGTTCTCTCCCCCAGTAGTCTGGTCAGAGCTGGATGGTGATGGCTGCTTATGTTTGCTGTGACACTTTTTTTTGTCTTTTAGTCCAGAGATCAGTGTATAAAGATCTGGTGAAGATTCTGCAAAGTGATAAGTTTCTCTCCGAAGCTCAACTGAAACGGAAGGTGAGGTTCTCAACGTGACAGCAGCTTCTCTCCTGAAATCCTCTGTGCTGCTGGGCCCCTCTGTCTTGTCCATGGTTGAGCTGTTGTTCTTCTCCGCAGGGGGAATTCAGTTTTGAGAATGACTCCCTGGTAGAGGGCGGCCAAATGAATGAATTGCACAATGGGACCACATTCCGAGAAGTGCGGCAGTACCGGAGCGGCCACCATCTTGTCCGCTTCTACTTCTTGACCCGCGTCTACTCTGCTTACCTGGAGAGCATACTGTCAGATTTCCAGAGCGGCCCCCAACCGGATGTGCTGATACTAAACTCCTGCATCTGGGATGTCAATAGGTGACCGCCACTACCATGGTGTCCGCCACCGCCAAATTAGTGATAGATCCTCACTGTCCTCATCTCTTGCAGGTACAGTGACCAACAACTGGAGGGCTACAAGACTAACCTGGAACACCTGTGTATGCGCCTCAAGGAGGTTCTGAGCCCCCAGTGCCTCATCATATGGAGCACGACCATGCCTGTCGGATACAGGAATTCTGAAATCCCGGAGGTAACTGCACCAATGTCTGAGCTGTGGAAAGTGGGGGCTAGATAGAAAATGCAGACCGTGTGGATACAGCAGTTGGCACAGTGTAGGGGGCACATGTGTATTCTCCCCATGTGACGTCTTTGCTGCTGTTTCCAGAACACTGTACACAACCTGCGGAAGGACATGGTGGAGGGGAACTTCTTCAGCGCCACTCTGGCAGATTTTCACAAGCTGGACGTGCTGGACATGCACTACCACTTCCGCTGCGACCTGCATCTCCGATGCCGTGACGGCGTCCACTGGAACCAGGTGGCACATCGGAAGTACACCCAGATCCTGCTGACCCACATCGCACTGACCTGGGGCATTGAGCCGCCGAAGGGTGTGATGGCAGAAGGTGCGTGATCCTGCTTATATTCGCAGCATGTTGATGGGTGTTCACTGCACACTGCTCCCTGTGGTCTGAGGAGCTCGCAATCTAATGTTTCACTCATGGGTAGAGAATCCTGAGAGCTGCAGTGACATAATGGGCTCTGCTACATCTGCCAGTCCTGTTAGTCTGCTCCGTATTTCAGGTTCTCCACTTCACGCTGCTCCTACACGTGCAGTAGAACTAAGGAAAAATCCCAAGCTGCGCCCTGCAATCAAAGAGCGAGCACAGTGCGGCCAAGGTAAGACTCCTTTACTGGCCGCCCCAATTATGTCAGCGTGTGCGTGCCAGGCAGGGTCCGGTGTGTGTGTGTGTGTGTGTGTGTGTATGTGTGTGTGTATCTGCTTATAGTCCAGTCGTCTGTCTGTGCAGGCATTACGTACATGCCGGGATTCACCTCCTTCGACGACAGCTACATAGACCCCATGTCTGGTGAGTATCGCTGCCTTCTACGCCTTCAGACCTACTCATTATAATTGTCACTGATGCCCTCTCCCTGCCAGGTGACCTGTACCCCAGGTACTACGATAACGAGATGCGCATAAACTCAGAAGGTGAGGAACAAACACAAGACTTCTCCCATCTATCCCACCTCCCATCATAATGTCATCTACTCCTGCAGGATGTGTGAATATCCTCCCTTATCCTCCTCCCCCTTCACTTTCCTCTCCTTTTTGCTCCCTTCCTGTGTCGCTCAGGCGTCTCCTCTTTGCCCCACTCCTGTGATGCGCAGGCGTCTCCTCTTCCTTTTCCTCATCTCTCTCCTTCTGTGTAGTGCCAGTGTCTACTCATGCTCTGTCTCTTCCACCCTCCCTCCTGTGCTGCGCTGGCGTCTCCTCTTTCCCCCTCCTCCTGTGCCGCGCTGGCGTCTCCTCCTTCCCCCTCCTCCTGTGCCGCGCTGGCGTCTCCTCCTTCCCCCTCCTCCTGTGCCGCGCTGGTGTCTCCTCCTTCCCCCTCCTCCTGTGCCGCGCTGGCGTCTCCTCCTTCCCCCTCCTCCTGTGCCGCGCTGGCGTCTCCTCCTTCCCCCTCCTCCTGTGCCGCGCTGGCGTCTCCTCCTTCCCCCTCCTCCTGTGCCGCGCTGGCGTCTCCTCCTTCCCTCTCCTCCTGTGCCGCGCTGGCGTCTCCTCCTTCCCCCTCCTCCTGTGCCGCGCTGGCGTCTCCTCCTTCCCCCTCTTCCTGTGCCGCCCTGGCGTCTCCTCCTCCCCCTCCTCCTGTGCCGCGCTGGCGTCTCCTCCTCCCCCTCCTCCTGTGCCGCGCTGGCGTCTCATCCTCCCCCTCCTCCTGTGCCGCGCTGGCGTCTCATCCTTCCCCCTCCTCCTGTGCCGCGCTGGCGTCTCCTCCTTCCCTCTCCTCCTGTGCCGCGCTGGCGTCTCCTCCTTCCCCCTCCTCCTGTGCCGCGCTGGCGTCTCCTCCTTCCCCCTCTTCCTGTGCCGCCCTGGTGTCTCCTCCTCCCCCTCCTCCTGTGCCGCGCTGGCGTCTCCTCCTCCCCCTCCTCCTGTGCCGCGCTGGCGTCTCATCCTCCCCCCTCCTCCTGTGCCGCGCTGGCGTCTCATCCTCCCCCCTCCTCCTGTGCCGCGCTGGCGTCTCATCCTCCCCCTCCTCCTGTGCCGCGCTGGCGTCTCATCCTCCCCCCTCCTCCTGTGCCGCGCTGGCGTCTCCTCCTCCCCCTCCTCCTGTGCCGCGCTGGCGTCTCATCCTCCCCCTCCTCCTGTGCCGCGCTGGCGTCTCATCCTCCCCCTCCTCCTGTGCCGCGCTGGCGTCTCCTCCTTTTCTACTAACCGTGTTTTCTGTGTTTCAGCCGTTTCACCCTTTGTGACCGATAGCCCGTTACTGAGCACCAACATAACCCCCGGCTATTTCTGCCCCCCGCCAGGTAATGACCCCACAGTCGGTGACTACAAGATCAGCGGCTGCTGCAGTGTGGAAAATAAGTATTTGATACACTGCCGATTTTGCACGTTTTCCACCTACAGAGAATGGAGAGGCCTGTAATTTTTTCGTAGGTGAACTTCACCTGTGAGAGGCGGAATCTAAAAATAAAATCCAGAAAATCACATTGTAGGATTGTTCCATATTTAATTTGCATTTTATTACATGAAATAAGTATGTGATCACCGACCAACCAGCGAGAATTCTGTTGGCGCAATTATTAGAAAATGGAAGAAACAAATGATGACTGTCAATCTTCCTTGGTCTGGGGCTGCATGCAAAATCTCACCTCGTGGGGTAAGGCTGATTCTTAGACGGGTCAGGGATCAGCTCGGAACTACACGGGAGGGCCTGGTCAATGGCCTGAAGAGAGCTGGGACAACAGTCTTAAACATTACCATTAGTAACACACTGTGCCGTCATGGAATAAAATCCTGCAGAGCACACAAGGTCTCCTGCTCACACCAGAACATGTCCAGGCATGTCTGAAGTTTGCCAATGACCATCTGGGTGATCCAGAGGAGACATGGGAGAAGGTCATATTGATCAGATGAGACTAAAATACAACTTTTTGGTATCAACTCCACTCTCCATGTTTGGAGGAAGAAGGATGAATACAACCCACAAGAACACCGCACCAACCGTGAAGCATGGTGGGGGAAACATCATACTTTTGGGGTGCTTTTCTACAAAGGAAACAGGTCGACTGCACTGTACTGAGAGAGGAGGATGGATGGGGTCATGTATCGTGAGATTGTGGCCAACAACCTCCTTCCCTCAGTAAGAGCATTGAAGATGGGTTATGGCTGGGTCTTCCAGCATGACAATGACCAAAACACAAAACCAGGGCAACTAAGGAGCGGCTCTATAAGGGGCATTTCAGGGTCCTGGAGTGGCCAACACGTTTACAGAACTGAATCAGTAGAAAATCTTTGGAGGAGCTGAAATTCATTGTTGCCCAGTGACAGCCCCTAAACCTGGAAGATCTGGAGAAGATCTGTATGGAGGAGGGGGCCAATATCCCTGCTGCAGTGTGTGCAAACTTGGTCAAGAATTACAGGAAACGTCTGACCTCTATAACTGCAAACAAAGGTTTCTGGACCAAATATTAAGTTCTATTTTTCTATTGTATCAATTATTTCCTGCAATAAAATGCAAATTAATTATGTAACAATCCTACAATGTGATTTTCAGTTTTTTATTTTTACTGTCTCACAGGTGAAGTGCACCTACGATAATTACAGACCTTCCCATTCTGTGTAGGTGGGAAAACTGCAAAATCGGCAGAGTATCAAATACTTATTTTACCCACTGTATGTGAAAGGGAAGGAGGCGAATAGTATCGGTGTCACTACTACTCCCAGAGTTGTTACCAGTGGGGGCGCTGCTCCCCGACTACTATCACTACCATCACTGTGTTTAGTGGCGTCACCACCGGTAGCGTTATTCCATTACCTGGAAGTTGTGTATCAGTTGGTCGGTCCTTCCTTCATCTTTTCCTTCAGACTTCCACGGTTGGTCTTTCCTCTGCACGCCTTGGTCACTTGTCCCTTGCGCCGGACTCCTCAGTCCGTCTCTATCCCTTCAGATCCATTGCTCCATCCTCGGAACCTCTTGGTCAGGAACCTCTCCCTTCTTCCACACACCTCGGTAGGTCCTCCTTCTGACCCCATCAGTGCTTTCTGTGGACCCCTCAGTTGGTCTCTTCTCCCTGTGGACCGCTTTGGTGTGTTTGCTCGTTCAGGCAGGCGGTCTCTTGGGTCCATTCTTCCTCCAGACCCCTCAGCTGGTGCATCCACCTCATACAACTCATCATTTTTTTTTTTTTTTTTTTTTTTTTTTCAGGTCCTTCTTTCACCCGCGCTCCGTTTAGTATAAGGAACTTCAATCTCCAACACCAGGCGCCATCCATGACTTTTGACTCCTTTTCCTCCCGTGTTCAGCACCCACAAGAAAACTGGACTATGAGGGTGACTCCTCAGCGGGTCCAGGCGCGAAGGGATGGCTGGATGCACCCGTACTCCCGACCTCCAGTGCAGCAACGCAGGATGTACTGACCTCGCGACATCTGGGGGCTCTGCTGTGTCAGCCAGGCCATAGTTACTTGGAATATGCTGCTGTTTTTGTTTTTTTGCACTTATTTTCTCTCCAGTGAATGTGTCTTCGTTTCTTGTACTGAAACTCTCAGGAAAATTTCTATAAAGTGTTGATAAAGTGTTGCACTATGAAGGATGTATTAATCCCTCGGATGAGCCGTGGATGGTTTTGTATCAGGTTTTCGTTACTTTTCACTTTCTATGTTGGGTTAGTAATGTGTGGGGTCGGCCGGTGAACGGTCTGCCCTCCTCCTGGGTGTGGCTGTACTGAGGGACCGGTCTGTGTATGGGGGGGGCTGAGCCCTCACCCTCTGGTCTGGGGTAATAATACAGATGTTTGTTTTGTACTTTTCTAGTTTTTGTTACATTTATAACGGTTCTGATTTTGAAATTAAAATTTCCCAAACTGGAAACTCTGAGGCTTTAATTTACAATCCCTTCCCAGTGGCGGACCACAGATCCCAGCCACATGCTATGATCACATTGCTTATTCGATCTCATGTGTCGTCCTACCATGCCATGCGAAAGTCCCGTTGTAGACCACCACAGCAGATCCGCAGAAGGAGGCGTCTGTGATCTGGTGTCGAGGGAGACACCGAGAGCCGACCAGAAATCACTGAGATACAGGAAGAGAGATTCGTATCACAGAGGATGTTGGCCTCTCTGATATAAACCTAATAAATTCCTCCAGCACATGAAGTGCTGAGAGGGGTTAATCAGCCATGTTTAGTGCTAGGGTGATTGACCAGCTGTAGAGTGTGAGGGTCCAGGATAAATACCCAGCCTTCTAGAGCATTCAGTGTGGGGTGGGCCTGGATGGGCAGCTCTAGAGCTGCGCCTTCATAAGGAAAGCTGAACTTCTTTTGTTTGTTCCTGAGCGGGTGGCTCCCTGCAGGAACTTGGACTGTGCCTATGTTATGTTTTTGTTTTCCCGTGTTTGCTTTGCCAATGCTGCACTGGTTTATGCAGGACCTTTTTATTTAACCCCTTCCTGACATTCGATGTAAATATTCGGCACTGCAGAAGCTGCATTCCCGCAAGCCGCCGTGTGTATATATACGGCGCAGTAATCACGCGGGCTCATGCTGATCACCGCCGCAATAGAGTGAAGGTGTCAGCTCTGTGAGCGTGGACATCCTACAGCGACATCCATGATCGCGGGCGTTTAACCCCTCTGATACATCTGCTCCCACCGGCAAAACGTGATGCGATTTTGTGTTTTGCCGATGGTCTCCAAGATGACTCTGGGCTGAAAGTTGGCCGCGGGGTCATCTAGGGATGGTGGCCTATCAGCTCATGCTCGGAGCAGGGTGGAAATATAGCCCTTAATACATACGTTTAATAAAGAATCTAAAAAAAAAAACACTTAAAGGGACATAAAGTGTCAATAATACATGGATTTCTGTTTTGATAAACCGTGGATAGAACGCCTTTTTGGTATGCCACCATGGGCTTCTGACCATCCTCCAGCATCTGTACCTCTTCCGAACAGCTTTGGCCTCCTGATGAACCACCTAAGGAGAAGCGCGTCGAGGCGGAGGCATATAGGCAGTGTGTCTTAACTTCCATCTTGCCGATTGTCCTGCATTCCTTCCCCACCTGTAGTCTAGGTGCTTAATGTCCAGTCTAGCAGAAAAAATAAGGAGGCGTCCACAGCTAAAGGAGGACGAGGTGCAAGCTGAAGCGGGATAATGTAGAAGAAAAGTCAGACAGCTGCACTCTTGATTCGTGTTGCTAGTGAATCATTTAATACGTAGAATGACACCAGACAAAATGATTTTGGATGAATAAGGTACAGAATCAAGTAGTGTATGTGACGTTTCGACCCTTTGGAGGGTCTTTCTCAAACAACGCTAGCTGTAGGTTCAATATGACCCACAAGGAAATTAGGTGCTATAGATAAGCAATGAGATGGGAAGGAGCTCGTAGCGTTTATTTGTGAAAAACCGAAATTTGGTGAAAATTTAGCAATTTTCCAACTTTGAATTTTGATGCCCTTAAATCAGAGAGGCGTATCGTACAAAATAGTTAATACGTAACATGTCCGACATGTCTGCTTTATATCAGCACAATTTTGGAAACTATTTTTTTTGTTCGGACGTTGTAAGGGTTAAAAGTTGACCAGCGATTTCTCAGGTTTACCACACCATTTTTATTTTTTTTTAAAGACCACATCACATTTGAAGTCACTTTGAGGGGTCTATATGATAGAAAATACCCAAAAGTGACACCATTCTAAAAACTGCACCCCTCAAGTGGCCCAAAACCACATTCAAGACATTTATTAACCCTTCAGGAGCTTCGCAGGAATTTTTGGAATATTTAAAAAAAAAAAATAATAATTAACATTTAACTTTTTTTTTTCACAAAAAAATGACTTCCGATCCTAATTTTCCAGTCCCTCCTGCCAGCACCATCAGGAGGTTGTCCTTCTTATCCTTGACCGGGACAGGAAGAGGTGAAGAGGCCTCTCCCTCCACCACCTCAGTGATTCTACTGTCCTTATCAGAAGAGTGGACCTGTCATCTCCCAATGCGCTGGAGCTCCTGATGGCGGAGGATTGGGGCGGGGTCCTCGTCATCTTTCCGCTTCCTCCTGCAGGAGGTCTGGAGGCGAGCGAGGGGGCTCCTGGAGAGAGGGGCTCTTGGCTCATGCAGCTCATCCCTGCACGTGGCTCCGACCCATACTGAAGATTCAGAGGCACTTCCGGTTACAGGGGATGATGCACAGGCCTCTAGTACCTGGCGTACGTTCCACCTTGGAACATACTTCTAGAAGATTTGACTAAAAAACAGCGCCAAATCCTAATTTTAAAGGGAACTGCCTTTTGACAATGCAGATGGAAAACAGGTAAGACATTACTATTTAAAGTATGGACAGGGGTGAGCTGAGGTTCCCGGGAAATATAGTCAGCCATCTGTGGAAGGTCAAACCACTTGGCCGGTCTGATACCTTCTGGAACCCCGCTACAAGTGAGTTTCTGGGAGTTTGGGGTCTCACACTGTCTGTCGTCTAGGGTATGATTCATGGTACCTTCCTTTGAAGGAAGCCCCTAAAAGGTCCATGACACCACCCGCACCCAGAAAGAAAGGGAAGAGATGTGCCATGTGTAATACTAAACTGCCGGACACATATGGGAAATGCTATGCCCAGAGTGTATTGCCAAGGGAGTTAACGATGAACACCCCTCATTTATGACCGATATAAGGACCATAATAAGAGAGGAGGGTCAGAATCCCGTCACGGAGTTGGCTACCCCACAATCCTCCCAGATGGCTCCCAGGCAAAAAGACCACGATGGGAGATGGAATCCAGTTCAGAAGGGGAGGAATTATCAGACTACACTGACCCTAAACGAAAGGGAAGAATTTATCACAAGTCCCCCAGAGGACAAGAAGTACCTTGTCTCTTGAGAAGATACTGACGCGCCATTATCGGCCGTCGGGACTACTATGAAGATGGAGGATACCCACCAGCCCTCCTCAATACATGATGAAATGTTCCGGGGTTTAAGGAGCCGTATGAACAAAGTGTTCCCTGTCAATAACCATATTAAAGCCATGACCCTGGAGTAGTGTTGAGCATTCCGATACCGCAAGTATCGGGTATCGGCCGATACTTGCGGGTATCGGAATTCCGATACCGAGATCCGATACTTTTGTGGTATCGGGTATCGGTATCGAAACAACATTAATGTAAAAATGTGTGAAAGAAAGAATTAAAATAAAAAATATTGCTATACTCACCTCTCCGACGCAGCCTGGACTTCAGCGAGGGAACCGGCAGCGTTGTTTGCTTAAAATTCGCGCGTTTACTTCCTTAAGTCCCGGCTTGTGATTGGTCGCGTGCTGCCCATGTGGACGCGACGCGACCAATCACAGCAAGCCGTGACGTAATTTTAGGTCCTTCAGGATTTTAAAATTACGTTCTGGCTTATGATTGGTCGCGTCGCGGTCACATGGGCGACGCGACCAATCACAAGCCGTGACGTCACGGGAGGCTGGACACGCGCGCATTTTAAAATGCGCGCGTGTCCTGCCTCCCGTGACGTCCCGGCTTGTGATTGGTCGCGTCGCCCATGTGGCCGCGACGCGACCAATCACAGCAAGCCGTGACGTAATTTTAGGTCCTTCAGGATTTTAAAATTACGTTCTGGCTTGTGATTGGTCGCGTCGCGGTCACATGGGCGACGCGACCAATCACAAGCCGTGACGTCACGGAAGGCTGGACACGCGCGCATTTTTGCGCGGTGCATGTCGGGCTCTGGAGCTGAGCCCACATCTTTTCCAGCACATGTCATATGTCCCTAACAGCCACAGGTGGAATCACGATCCACCCGAGGCTGTTAACATGTGAAATACCACTGTCAATCTGACCGCGGTATTCAACACGATAGCGCCTGAAGCGCGTCACAAACCCCTCCCATCTGTGCCAGTGTCACATGACCATGGGTCGCCGCTGGGTTGGCATGACCACCCATGGTTTAAATTAGATTCATGTGGTTGTCATAGCAGGATAGCCATGAGCACCGCCCAGCGTATCTGCTAACACAGGATGATCGCAGCTTCTAGTCTCCCATGGAGACTGATGACAGTGTAAAGTAGAAAAAAAATGTTTTTAAAATATTATTAAAATAAATGTATAATTAAATTAACCCCTTCAAAATAAAACAATGAAAAAAAATATATACATTTGGTATCGCAGTGTTCAGAATCGCCCAATCTATCAATACATAAAAATAATTTATCCAATCGGTAAACAGCATAACACAAAAAAAAATCAAAACTCCAGAATTACATTTTTTTTATTTCCTCAACATTGCACTAAAATGCATCTAAAGATGGAATCTGCACCAAAATGGTATCCATAAAAATATCAGCTCGGCACGCAAAAAAACATTCCTCACCCAACCTGAGATCACGAAAAATGGAGACTCTACAGGTCTCGGAAAATGACGCAATGTTTTTTGTTTTTGTTTTTTCCCTAACTTTTTGAGGATTTTTTTTCACCACTTAGATAAAAAATAACCTAGACATGTTTGGTGTCTATGAACTCGTAATGACCTGGAGAATCATAGTGGCAGCGCAGTTTTAGCATTTGGTGAATGTGGTAAAAAGAAAAATTATCAAATTGAACTTTTATTGCAAATTCACCTCACTTTAAATTTTTTCCAGTACATGATATGGTAAAACCAACGGTGTCGTTCAAAAGTACAACTCGTCCCGCAAAAAAAAAGCCACCACATGACCATATTGACGGAAAAATAAAAAACACGGCTGGTGTCAACGATTGACAGTAGCATCAGAATGGTTACTCAGCAGGGACCGGAGCCAGCTCCCATCACTGCTGTCCCATGCACCTAATGGCTGTTTAGCGCAGAAGGCATCTGCTGCGTAAAGTTCGGCTCCTGAGCCCCCTCCGCCCATGCAGACCCCATGGTGTAGTCGTACTTTGTGTTGACTTGATTTTATGTATATGCACAGGGAGAGGATTGTCCCGGCCCTTGTCCTTGCCTTGGCCCGGTCCTTGTTCCAGCCCTTGTCCTTTTCCCCGATCCTGTCTTTCTTAAAGAAGACATGGAACCAATACATGTGCAGTGCAACCATTTTAAACGTGCAAAAAAATCATGCTTTGTACAAAAGTCCACAACTATGTAACCGAATACACTGGTCGACAACTTTATTTCTTTTTTTTTAACATTGGGACATTACTATCATGATTACAAAGTTGCAGTTGCGTAATTTGCACAATTGTATAATTCCGGCGACATTTGATAAATATGTGGTGGAGTTGAAGTAAAGAGTTTGTCTGAAATTGCGCCATTTTTGTTAATGTGGGCCACTGTGTTTTATATGACACCCTGATATTAGTGTGTTTTAGAACATTATTGGTGGCCTTAGTATTTCTATGTAGCTGCATCATGGGCTCCAAGAATGATTGTATCAGATGGGCCCAAAGTGCTCCACAGAAGCTGAGCGGGGCCTGTGCTAAGCTAGAAAAAAAGGGGCTTTAGAATGTTAGTGCGGTAAGTTTGTCATGATGGCATCTACCAAAGAGCTCCAAGGTGGCCCCAAGGTCTCCAGGACAATCTGGAGTGGTCATGTATGTTACATGCCGGGGAAGGTCTCAAGGTCAGTGAATGTCCCGGCCGGCCGTGAGAACATTGCAGACTGGCATCCAACCTGGGTGCAGAGGGGAATTCACCATAAGTCCCAGCAGTTACTGGCAGCGGCCGGGCATTTCCAGAGGTACTTTCCTTTGCTCCGGGCCTTGTCACATGTTCCTCTCCTGACTTCTGTGAAGACAATAACTTTTACTCTGCTCTCAGAACTTTAAAGGCAAGAAAGTCAAGAATCATTTGTGCTATAACGAAACCTTAGATTGGACGATGGACACTCACGTCTTCGTGCAAATCACCTGGAGTGAGGAGCATCGCCACACAAGGATCATAGACTACAGTGCTTTGTGTAACGAATCCATCCATCATAACCAGAGTTGTTGACCGTAGGTCTGAGGTCCAGCGTAATATTTGTCTGGACCCTCTGATCTGCTCTAACCACCTGTATTCTGTATACATAAGGGAAAAACACAAAGCCCTTCAAAGGCAACAAAAACGCAACCTTCTGCCCAAGGAGAAGCTCTCTGAACATAAAAGGTCCGTTATGATGCCACCATGCCAGTTACTCAAGTGGAGGGCAGATGGAAAGTCTTTACCAGGTGATGGATGAAAACATCCATCACCTGGTTAATCTATCAATAAAGGATCTACTTTAGTCCTGTGAGACTTTTCACAAGGTCACATCCTCCCTAATAGGAGAAAAATCCCGTAATTTCACAGCTTCTCCAAGAATTCATCCACATGGAAGTATTGGAGGAAGGTCCAGGCATGTATTCTCCAATCTTGGTGGTTCTTAAGCCAGGAGGCAGCTGGTGTTTGATGGATATCGCATACCTCAACATCTTTAATCAAGTCCATCAGTAACATGGACCTGACAAAGGTTGTTTACCGAAACGCGCGTTGGGGCGGAGGCGTGTGCCAGGAGTGTCTCCGCAGATTGCGGTGGGTAATTATTTGTTATGTGCTCTGTTCACTTTACCATCTTTGTGGCGCTGTCCCTTTATATAATTGTGCGATGGTTATCATAGGATTATTTATGGCTTCAGCACTCAGTATTTTTACAGAGTATGATGTAATGTCGGTGTGAGCCCGGCACTGTGAGTGATTATTGTTTGGGTCACACCGTTTGTTTATCCCATTACCTTGTATAGATTGCTTGACCTCCTGTCACACGTCTCCTGCCATTGCCTTTGCAGCACTGTTTTAGACTCTTTTCTGTATTTTTGCTTCTTTACACCTGGTGTTATTTTAAATAATAAAGTTTTTGATGTTTTCTACTATTAGTCTGAATATCATCTTTTTGATATGTCTACATTTGATATTTGCGTAACCATCAATTTATGAGATTCCGTTCAGAAATTTCTGCACATGGCAAATCCGAGGTAGGCTGAAGTCCTTCATCTTCGGGTCACTCCATGTTTTCTATCACGTGTTTAGAGCCTCATCTCATGTTGTTCTACCCTGTTTCACCAGACACACCACACATCTTCTGACCTGCCCTAATTCTCCACCATGCAGCCACATATCTCCTGACCTGCCCTAATTCTCCACCATGCAGCCACATATCTCCTGACCAGCTCTAATTCTCCACCATGCAGCCACACATCTCCTGACCTGCCCTAGTTCTCCACCATGCAGCCACATATCTCCTGACCAGCTCTAATTCTCCACCATGAAGCCACTGCACAGCCACACATCTTCTGACCTGCCCTAATTCTCCACCATGTAGTCACTGCACAGCCACACATCTCCTGACCTGCCTAATTCTCCACCATGCAGCCACATATCTCCTGACCTGCCCTAAATCACCATGCAGTCACTGCACAGCCACACATCTCCTGACCTACCCTAATTCTCCACCATGCAGCCACACATCTCCTGACCTGTCCTAATTCTCCACCATGAAGCCACTGCACAGCCACACATCTCCTGACCTGCCCTAATTCTCCACCATGCAGCCACACATCTCCTGACCTGCCCTAATTCTCCACCATGCAGCCACACATCTCCTGACCTGCCCTAATTCTCCACCATGAAGCCACACATCTCCTGACCTGCCCTAATTCTCCACCATGCAGCCACACATCTCCTGACCTGTCCTAATTCTCCACCATGAAGCCACTGCACAGCCACACATCTCCTGACCTGCCCTAATTCTCCACCATGCAGCCACACATCTCCTGACCTGTCCTAATTCTCCACCATGCAGCCACACATCTCCTGACCTGTCCTAATTCTCCACCATGCAGTCACTGCACAGCCACACATCTCCTGACCTGCCCTAATTCTCCACCATGCAGCCACACATCTCCTGACCTGCTCTAATTCTCCACCATGCAGCCACACATCTCCTGACCTGCTCTAATTCTCCACCATGCAGCCACACATCTCCTGACCTGCCCTAATTCTCCACCATGAAGCCACACATCTCCTGACCTGCCCTAATTCTCCACCATGCAGCCACACATCTCCTGACCTGCCCTAATTCTCCACCATGAAGCCACTGCACAGCCACACATCTCCTGACCTGCCCTAATTCTCCACCATGCAGCCACACATCTCCTGACCTGCCCTAATTCTCCACCATGCAGCCACACATCTCCTGACCTGCTCTAATTCTCCACCATGCAGTCACTGCACAGCCACACATCTCCTGACCTGCCCTAATTCTCCACCATGCAGCCACACATCTCCTGACCTGCCCTAATTCTCCACCATGAAGCCACTGCACAGCCACACATCTCCTGACCTGTCCTAATTCTCCACCATGAAGCCACACATCTCCTGACCTGCCCTAATTCTCCACCATGAAGCCACTGCACAGCCACACATCTCCTGACCTGCCCTAATTCTCCACCATGCAGCCACACATCTCCTGACCTGTCCTAATTCTCCACCATGCAGCCACACATCTCCTGACCTGTCCTAATTCTCCACCATGAAGCCACTGCACAGCCACTCATCTCCTGACCTGCCCTAATTCTCCACCATGAAGCCACACATCTCCTGACCTGCCCTAATTCTCCACCATGCAGTCACACATCTCCTGACCTGCCCTAATTCTCCACCATGCAGCCACACATCTCCTGACCTGCCCTAATTCTCCACCATGCAGCCACACATCTCCTGACCTGCCCTAATTCTCCACCATGAAGCCACTGCACAGCCACACATCTCCTGACCTGCTCTAATTCTCCACCATGCAGTCACTGCACAGCCACACATCTCCTGACCTGCCTAATTCTCCACCATGCAGCCACATATCTCCTGACCTGCCCTAAATCACCATGCAGTCACTGCACAGCCACACATCTCCTGACCTACCCTAATTCTCCACCATGCAGCCACACATCTCCTGACCTGTCCTAATTCTCCACCATGAAGCCACTGCACAGCCACACATCTCGTGACCTGCCCTAATTCTCCACCATGCAGCCACACATCTCCTGGCCTGTCCTAATTGTCCACCATGAAGCCACTGCACAGCCACACATCTCCTGACCTGCCCTAATTCTCCACCATGCAGCCACACATCTCCTGACCTGTCCTAATTCTCCACCATGAAGTCACTGCACAGCCACACATCTCCTGACCTGCCCTAATTCTCCACCATGCAGCCACACATCTCCTGACCTGCCCTAATTCTCCACCATGCAGCCACACATCTCCTGACCTGCCCTAATTCTCCACCATGCAGTCACTGCACAGCCACACATCTCCTGACCTGCCCTAATTCTCCACCATGCAGCCACACATCTTCTGACCTGCCCTAATTCTCCACCATGCAGCCACACATCTCCTGGCCTGTCCTAATTCTCCACCATGCAGCCACACATCTCCTGACCTGCCTAATTCTCCACCATGCAGCCACACATCTCCTGGCCTGTCCTAATTCTCCACCATGCAGCCACACATCTCCTGGCCTGTCCTAATTCTCCACCATGCAGCCACACATCTCCTGACCTGCCCTAATTCTCCACCATGAAGCCACTGCACAGCCACGCATCTCCTGACCTGCTCTAATTCTCCACCATGCAGCCACACATCTCCTGACCTGCCCTAATTCTCCACCTTGCAGCCACACATCTCCTGACCTGCTCTAATTCTCCACCATGCAGCCACACATCTCCTGACCTGCCCTAATTCTCCACCATGCAGCCACACATCTCCTGACCTGCTCTAATTCTCCACCATGCAGCCACACATCTCCTGACCTGCCCTAATTCTCCACCATGCAGCCACACATCTCCTGACCTGCCCTAATTCTCCACCATGCAGCCACACATCTCCTGACCTGCTCTAATTCTCCACCATGCAGCCACACATCTCCTGACCTGCCCTAATTCTCCACCATGAAGCCACACATCTCCTGACCTGCCCTAATTCTCCACCATGCAGCCACTGCACAGCCACACATCTCCTGACCTGCCCTAATTCTCCACCATGAAGCCACTGCACAGCCACACATCTCCTGACCTGCCCTAATTCTCCACCATGCAGCCACACATCTCCTGACCTGTCCTAATTCTCCACCATGCAGCCACACATCTCCTGACCTGCCCTAATTCTCCACCATGCAGCCACACATCTGACCTGTCCTAATTCTCCACCATGAAGCCACTGCACAGCCACACATCTCCTGACCTGCCCTAATTCTCCACCATGCAGCCACACATCTCCTGACCTGCCCTAATTCTCCACCATGCAGCCACACATCTCCTGACCTGCTCTAATTCTCCACCATGCAGTCACTGCACAGCCACACATCTCCTGACCTGCCCTAATTCTCCACCATGAAGCCACTGCACAGCCACACATCTCCTGACCTGCCCTAATTCTCCACCATGCAGCCACACATCTCCTGACCTGCCCTAATTCTCCACCATGCAGCCACACATCTCCTGACCTGCCCTAATTCTCCACCATGAAGCCACTGCACAGCCACACATCTCCTGACCTGTCCTAATTCTCCACCATGAAGCCACACATCTCCTGACCTGCCCTAATTCTCCACCATGAAGCCACTGCACAGCCACACATCTCCTGACCTGCCCTAATTCTCCACCATGCAGCCACACATCTCCTGACCTGTCCTAATTCTCCACCATGCAGCCACACATCTCCTGACCTGTCCTAATTCTCCACCATGAAGCCACTGCACAGCCACTCATCTCCTGACCTGCCCTAATTCTCCACCATGAAGCCACACATCTCCTGACCTGCCCTAATTCTCCACCATGCAGTCACACATCTCCTGGCCTGTCCTAATTCTCCACCATGAAGCCACTGCACAGCCACACATCTCCTGACCTGCCCTAATTCTCCACCATGCAGTCACACATCTCCTGACCTGCCCTAATTCTCCACCATGCAGCCACACATCTCCTGACCTGCCCTAATTCTCCACCATGAAGCCACTGCACAGCCACACATCTCCTGACCTGCTCTAATTCTCCACCATGCAGCCACATATCTCCTGACCTGCCCTAAATCACCATGCAGTCACTGCACAGCCACACATCTCCTGACCTACCCTAATTCTCCACCATGCAGCCACTGCACAGCCACAAATCTCCTGACCTGCCCTAATTCTCCACCATGCAGCCACACATCTCCTGACCTGCCCTAATTCTCCACCATGAAGCCACACATCTCCTGACCTGCCCTAATTCTCCACCATGCAGCCACACATCTCCTGACCTGTCCTAATTCTCCACCATGAAGCCACTGCACAGCCACTCATCTCCTGACCTGTCCTAATTCTCCACCATGAAGCCACACATCTCCTGACCTGTCCTAATTCTCCGCCATGCAGCCACACATCTCCTGACCTGTCCTAATTCTCCACCATGCAGTCACTGCACAGCCACACATCTCCTGACCTGCCCTAATTCTCCACCATGCAGCCACACATCTCCTGACCTGTCCTAATTCTCCACCATGCAGCCACACATCTCCTGACCTGTCCTAATTCTCCGCCATGCAGCCACACATCTCCTGACCTTCCCTAATTCTCCACCATGCAGCCACACATCTCCTGACCTGTCCTAATTCTCCACCATGCAGTCACTGCACAGCCACACATCTCCTGACCTGCCCTAATTCTCCACCATGCAGCCACACATCTCCTGACGTGCTCTAATTCTCCACCATGCAGCCACACATCTCCTGACCTGCCCTAATTCTCCACCATGCAGCCACACATCTCCTGACCTGCTCTAATTCTCCACCATGCAGCCACTGCACAGCCACACATCTCCTGACCTGCCCTAATTCTCCACCATGCAGTCACTGCACAGCCACACATCTCCTGACCTGCCCTAATTCTCCACCATGCAGCCACACATCTTCTGACCTGCCCTAATTCTCCACCATGCAGCCACACATCTCCTGGCCTGTCCTAATTCTCCACCATGCAGCCACGCATCTCCTGACCTGCCTAATTCTCCACCATGCAGCCACGCATCTCCTGACCTGCCCTAATTCTCCACCATGCAGCCACACATCTCCTGACCTGCCCTAATTCTCCACCATGCAGCCACACATCTCCTGACCTGCTCTAATTCTCCACCATGCAGCCACACATCTCCTGACCTGCCCTAATTCTCCACCATGCAGCCACACATCTCCTGACCTGCCCTAATTCTCCACCATGCAGTCACTGCACAGCCACACATCTCCTGACCTGCCCTAATTCTCCACCATGCAGCCACACATCTTCTGACCTGCCCTAATTCTCCACCATGCAGCCACACATCTCCTGGCCTGTCCTAATTCTCCACCATGCAGCCACGCATCTCCTGACCTGCCTAATTCTCCACCATGCAGCCACACATCTCCTGACCTGCTCTAATTCTCCACCATGCAGTCACTGCACAGCCACACATCTCCTGACCTGCCCTAATTCTCCACCATGCAGCCACACATCTCCTGACCTGTCCTAATTCTCCACCATGCAGCCACACATCTCCTGACCTGCCCTAATTCTCCACCATGCAGCCACACATCTCCTGGCCTGTCCTAATTCTCCACCATGCAGCCACGCATCTCCTGACCTGCCTAATTCTCCACCATGCAGCCACACATCTCCTGACCTGCTCTAATTCTCCACCATGCAGTCACTGCACAGCCACACATCTCCTGACCTGCCCTAATTCTCCACCATGCAGCCACACATCTCCTGACCTGTCCTAATTCTCCACCATGCAGCAACACATCTCCTGACCTGCTCTAATTCTCCACCATGCAGCCACACATCTCCTGACCTGTCCTAATTCTCCACCATGAAGCCACTGCACAGCCACACATCTCCTGACCTGCCCTAATTCTCCACCATGCAGCCACACATCTCCTGACGTGCTCTAATTCTCCACCATGCAGCCACACATCTCCTGACCTGCCCTAATTCTCCACCATGCAGCCACACATCTTCTGACCTGCCCTAATTCTCCACCATGCAGCCACACATCTTCTGACCTGCCCTAATTCTCCACCATGCAGCCACACATCTCCTGACCTGTCCTAATTCTCCACCATGAAGCCACACATCTCCTGACCTGTCCTAATTCTCCACCATGCAGCCACACATCTCCTGACGTGCTCTAATTCTCCACCATGCAGCCACACATCTCCTGACCTGCCCTAATTCTCCACCATGCAGCCACACATCTCCTGACCTGCCCTAATTCTCCACCATGAAGCCACACATCTTCTGACCTGCCCTAATTCTCCACCATGCAGCCACACATCTCCTGACCTGTCCTAATTCTCCACCATGAAGCCACACATCTCCTGACCTGCCTAATTCTCTACCATGCAGCCACGCATCTCCTGACCTGCCTAATTCTCCACCATGCAGCCACACATCTCCTGACCTGCCCTAATTCTCCACCATGCAGTCACACATCTCCTGGCCTGTCCTAATTCTCCACCATGCAGCCACACATCTCCTGACCTGCCCTAATTCTCTACCATGCAGCCACGCATCTCCTGACCTGCCTAATTCTCCACCATGCAGCCACATATCTCCTGACCTGCTCTAATTCTCCACCATGCAGCCACTGCACAGCCACACATCTCCTGACCTGCCGTAATTCTCCACCATGCAGCCACACATCTCCTGACCTGTCCTAATTCTCCACCATGCAGCCACACATCTCCTGACCTGCTCTAATTCTCCACCATGCAGCCACACATCTCCTGACCTGCCCTAATTCTCCACCATGCAGCCACACATCTCCTGACCTGCCCTAATTCTCCACCATGCAGCCACACATCTCCTGACCTGCCCTAATTCTCCACCATGCAGCCACACATCTCCTGACCTGCCCTAATTCTCCACCATGCAGCCACACATCTCCTGACCTGCCCTAATTCTCCACCATGCAGCCACACATCTCCTGACCTGCCCTAATTCTCCACCATGCAGCCACACATCTCCTGACCTGCCCTAATTCTCCACCATGCAGCCACACATCTCCTGACCTGCCCTAATTCTCCACCATGCAGCCACACATCTCCTGACCTGCCCTAATTCTCCACCATGCAGCCACACATCTCCTGACCTACCCTAATTCTCCACCATGCAGCCACACATCTCCTGACCTGTCCTAATTCTCCACCATGCAGTCACTGCACAGCCACTCATCTCCTGACCTTCCCTAATTCTCCACCATGCAGTCACTGCACAGCCACACATCTCCTGACCTGTCCTAATTCTCCACCATGCAGCCACACATCTCCTGACCTGCCCTAATTCTTCACCATGCAGTCACACATCTCCTGACCTGTCCTAATTCTCCACCATGCAGCCACACATCTCCTGACCTGTCCTAATTCTTCACCATGCAGTCACTGCACAGCCACTCATCTCCTGACCTGCCCTAATTCTTCACCATGCAGCCACACATCTCCTGACCTGCCCTAATTCTCCACCATGCAGCCACACATCTCCTGACCTGCCCTAATTCTCCACCATGCAGCCACACATCTCCTGACCTGCCCTAATTCTCCACCATGCAGCCACACATCTCCTGACCTGTCCTAATTCTCCACCATGCAGCCACACATCTCCTGACCTGCTCTAATTCTCCACCATGCAGCCACACATCTCCTGACCTGCCCTAATTCTCCACCATGCAGCCACACATCTCCTGACCTTCCCTAATTCTCCACCATGCAGCCACACATCTCCTGACCTTCCCTAATTCTCCACCATGCAGCCACACATCTCCTGACCTGTCCTAATTCTCCACCATGCAGTCACTGCACAGCCACACATCTCCTGACCTGCCCTAATTCTCCACCATGCAGCCACACATCTCCTGACCTGCCCTAATTCTCCACCATGCAGCCACACATCTCCTGACCTGTCCTAATTCTCCACCATGCAGTCACACATCTCCTGACCTGCTCTAATTCTCCACCATGCAGTCACTGCACAGCCACACATCTCCTGACCTGCCCTAATTCTCCACCATGCAGCCACACATCTCCTGACCTGTCCTAATTCTCCACCATGCAGTCACACATCTCCTGACCTGCTCTAATTCTCCACCATGCAGCCACACATCTCCTGGCTGCCCTGTATATTTTCTGTTGCTTTATGGTATTATTGATGCTTGGAGCGTTTACAAACCTGAAATAACTTACAAAATAGGGATAATTTTTGGAAACAGCCTCTTCCCTTTTCCTTTAAAAAAAAAAAAAAAAGATACATTTTAGATACATTTTAGACAATTTGATAAAGCCTCTGTAATTTCTTAATCATTTTGTGAATAACAAAACTGTTGCGGATCCCAAAAATTGATGTTTTTTTCACTTGTACTTGAGAAGTCAATACTTCACATTCAAAGCTATGCACCTGATTGTTCTCCCTAGATAAAATTATAATTTTTGGGACGGCATGTGAGAAAATTATCGCTACTTCATTTTGCAAAATGATACTTTCCAAACATGGATCATTTTTGCACCCTACCGTGTGAAGAGGCTATGGCTTAAGTTTACATCTCCTGTGTATATACAGCAATCACATTTTTAGGGAAAATTTAACGAACTCTAAACCAATGTATCCAACTCTAACCATAATGAGTTCTATAGAAGCGTCATCCGCCGCCATAGCTCCATTGGCCAGGTGCACGTTCTTTTTGTTCTGATGACCGCACTCTAGTTTGAGACTTCACTACAATTTTGCTTCCGGCTGTAGTTTCTTCAGAGCTCTGACCTATCAGGCTGGATCGTCACTTGTAAAGCAGCTGCAACAACAAGCCATCCCTCAATGTCTTCTGGGGGGACTTCCAGACCACCCATCTCTACACCCTTCTTTTTTTTGTTTCAATATTTTTATTTGGATAATAAAAATTTCACAATAATCTCCCAACGTGGGAGTACTGAAAATACAAAATTTACATAAGTATCAACACTAACATTGTAATGTATGGGGGAAGTATTAATGTTGATTAATGAAAGACAAGACAGAAACAAAAGGGGATAAGTCCAAGACCGAATACAGTATAAAACCACTCTACAATTTTACAATAATATTCTCACATATCAACAAGTATCGATCGGTTATCAATATTATCCAGTTCAGGATCCCCACTCCTTCGAAGAGAAAAATAAAAAGCAACATCTCAGGGAGACAGGGTGAGAGCCAACTTCATTTGACCATCCGGATATAGTTCGAGCCATGGCGACCAGGTTTGGAAAAAGGAATTCCAGCTATCAGTTCTCGTCGCTTGAATGCGCTCATATATCATGATAGTGTTCATTCTATCTTTGACAAGAGATATTGAAAGTGTAGGAGACCTCCATTTTGACGCTATGTGTATTTTGGTTGCCATTCCCAATAACACCGCCAGTCTGTGTAATTTTTTAGATAACCCCTGCGGTTTTAATCCCAGAAGGAGGGTCAGTGGGTTCATTAATGTCTCTTTTCCAATCATCCTATCCAGTAAAAGCTTTACCTCCCGCCACAGTCTACACCCTTCTTAATAGTGTTTTGGTGCACCAGACATGGACTGTCCTGAGACTTCTTGCATTTGATAATGGTGGTCTTCAGGGGGCAGAAAAGATGTTCAAAAGATGTTGTGAGTAACGTGGAAATGGCCTCGTCATGTATGTCAGTTAAAAGGTGCCTTGGAGAAGGGCACAAGGTCATTAAATGTCATCTTCCTCTCCGGGCCGTGAGAATATTTCAGATTAGCGGTAGTTCTGGGTGCAGAAGGGAATTCACCATAAGTGTCAGCAGTTCCTGGCAGCGGCCGGGCATTTCCAGAGGGACTTTCCTTTGCTCCAGGCCTCCTTATATGTTCCTGTTCTGACACCATCATGTGTTGTGCTACTAACCAAGAAAGTGACATGTAAATCAGTGCAAGCACAACCCCTCTTCTCGCCATGTTTCACCACACCAAACAGAGCAGATTGGATGTTGGACATTTCCCTATTAACTTGAAAACTAACTCATGTAGAAACTGATTGCCTGGGCCATGTCCGCCATTGTGTCAAGTGATGTCCATGTCGGCCATTGTATCCGAGCCATCTCCACTATTGTTTCCAGGCTGCTTCCACCATTGTGCCCGGGCCGTGTCTACCACTGTATCCGGGCCATGTCCACTATTGTGCCCGGGCCATGTCTACCATTGTATCCAGGTCTTGTCCACCATTGTGCTCGGGCCCTGTCTTCCATTGTATCTGGGCCATTTCCACCATTGTGCCCGGGCCGTGTCTACCATTGTATCTGGGCCATGTCCACCATTGTGCCTGGGCCGTGTCTACCATTGTATCTGGGCCATGTCCACTATTGTGCCTGGGCCGTGTCTACCATTGTATCTGGGCCATGTCCACCATTGTGCCTGGGCCGTGTCTACCATTGTATCTGGGCCATGTCCACTATTGTGCCTGGGCCGTGTCTACCATTGTATCTGGGCCATGTCCACTATTGTGCCTGGGCCGTGTCTACCACTGTATCTGGGCCATGTCCACCATTGTGCTCGGGCCGTGTCTACCATTGTATCCTGGCCATGTCCACCATTGTGCCCGGGCCGTGTCTACCATTGTATCTGGGCCATGTCCACCATTGTGCTCGGGCCGTGTCTACCATTGTATCCGGGCCATGTCCACCATTGTGCCTGGGCCGTGTCTACCATTGTATCTGGGCCATGTCCACCATTGTGCCCGGGCCATGTCTACCATTGTATCTGGGCCATGTCCACCATTGTGCCTGGGCCGTGTCTACCATTGTATCTGGGCCATGTCCACCATTGTGCCCGGGCCGTGGCTACCATTGTATCTGGGCCATGTCCACCATTGTGCCCGGGCCATGTCTACCACTGTATCTGGGCCATGTCCACCATTGTGCTCTGGCCGTGTCTACCACTGTATCTGGGCCATGTCCACTATTGTGCCCGGGCCATGTCTACCATTGTATCCAGGTCTTGTCCACCATTGTGCCCGGGCCCTGTCTTCCATTGTATCCGGGCCATGTCCACCATTGTGCCCGGGCCGTGTCTACCATTGTATCTGGGCCATGTCCACCATTGTGCTCGGGCCGTGTCTACCACTGTATCCGGGCCATGTCCACCATTGTGCCCGGGCCGTGTCTACCATTGTATCTGGGCCATGTCCACCATTGTGCCTGGGCCGTGTGTTCCATTGTGTCTGGGCCATGTCCACCATTGTGTCTGGGCCGTTTTAAGCTTTGTTTATGGGCCATGTTCACTATTTTGTCATGGCCATGTTTACCATTGTGTCTGGGCTGTTTCCACAATGGTGTCTGGGCCATGTTAAGCTTTGTTTATGGGCTGTGTCCACCAATGTGTCTGAGCCACATCCACCATTGCGTTCGGGCTGTTTCCACCATTGTTTCTGGGCCGTGTTAAGCTTTGTTTATGGGCCATGTTCACTATTTTGTCATGGCCATGTTTACCATTGTGTCTGGGCTGTTTCCACAATGGTGTCTGGGCCATGTTAAGCTTTGTTTATAGGCTGTTTCCACCATTGTATCCTGGCCGTGTTTACCATTGTGTTTGGGCTGTTGTCACAATTGTGCCCGGACAGTGTGCAGCATTGGCTGTGGACTAAGAACATTCAGTGTTCGAAACGCGTTCAGCTGTATCATGGTTGTCCTTCCATTTTTTGGATATTACTGATTTTTGACATGCAGTGTTTCCTCTCTTTTTAAAAAAAATAATTTGAAATAAACAATTTTTGATTTTATACATTTTCCTGAGCTGGATTCTTTTCTCACTTTCATCGTTTCCAGAGAGCTTTGGCAGAAGCCCTTTCCGTGCTCGGACTGATTATAACTCATGGAGATCATTCAAGAAGGGTGAGCTGAAATTTTGTGTGTGTTTTTCCAGCATTGATTGTGCCTGGGCCATGTCTATCACTGTGCAGCGTCCCTTCTTCCTTCATTGTGTAAACATCAGGGAAATGAAGAGATGATTGCTAGGGTTTAAGGAGAGGATTGTTGTCCCCTTCTCGTTCCTTTCTCACTGCTCCTCAGTTCCGGATCTTTGCTGGATTTTTCTTTTCATAATGTTTCCTATTGGTGGAAGGTGCGGACTACAGGCAGCTGGTTAATCCCAAAGTGGGGCATGGTCTGGTAGTATCACAATATATCTTCTGCTCACTTTATGGCCAAGCATTCTTTTTCTATGATGGAATAATCTTTCTGACATGCCGACCGTTTCCTATTCAGGTAGAGAGCAGGATGTTCTTCTCCATGAATTTCCTAAAAAAGGACTATTCCTAATCTAACTTCTGAGGCGTCCGTATGGAGTACAAATTGTGTTAAAGTCTGGGGTAACCAGGACCAGCAGCTTACACACAGCTAGGTTCAGTTCTTGAAAGGCCGTCTCTGCCTCCGATGTCCATCTGGCCATAACTCATTCTGTCCCCTTAAGAAGGTTGGTCAGGGGTGCAGCACCATGGCAAAGTTTGGAAATAACCTCTTGTAGTACCGTGTGATTTCCAGAAAGGCCCTAACTTGCTTTTTCGAGAGTGGGTTCTGCCAGTTGTGGATTGTCCACTTTATTGATCTTATTTCTACCTACTACATATCCAAGTTATTTGACCTCCTCTTTCCCCATGGCACATTTTTGGGGATTTATAAAGAACCCCACATTCCTGAGTGCATCAAACACTGACCTATCCCAGATGACTTCCGAAATCCAGGTTGAAAATTACGATATTGGCCAGGTATGCCGCAGCATAATTCTTATTTGGTGCGAGGATCCGGTCCATGGTCCTCTGAAAGGTAGCCGGAGCTCCCTGTAGTCCAAACTGCATCTGGCTGTATAGGAAGCATAGAGAAGGCCATCTTCTCCTTGGCTTCTTGTGACATTAGATCCAATGTGGTTACATACCTTGCCGGTCAAATTCTTTCGATAAGCTCATCGACATGCAGCATCAGATATGCACAGAACTTGGAGACTTTGTTCAGCTTCCAATAATCATTACAGAATCTCCATTTGGCATTGGGATTTTATACAAGGACAATCTCTAGCTAAACCATCCAAAAATTCTAAACCACTTAGATTCCTCAATAACTTTGAGATTAAGGATAAGCTTCACTTCCTTGGAGAGCAGTTCTAGCCAGGCCTTGGGAATTCGGTAGGTCTTCAAGTTCACCTGTACATGGGGTTCTGTCAGAACCTCGTGTTCTATGACATCTCTACACCCCAAAAAATAAAAGAACAGGTCTCGGGTTCTGCTGCAGCAATTCCAGACCTGTTTTTGGGCCTACATTAGCATCTCAGCTGATGTGACTGCTTCAAAGCCCCCCTTCTGGCACACCAGCAAACATGCGCTTCAGTAGCGTCCCTGTCATGCCATGCCTTGATAAGATTGAAGTGATAGACCTGGTACAGCTTTCGTCTTCCCAGTTGATGCATCTTGTAGTTCACTTCACCCAACTTCTCTATCACCTCATAGGAGCCAAAAATGTAACTCTACTGTGGGAGTAAGTACAATGACTCTGTCCTCGGGGCTGAACTGTCTCAACTTAGCAGACCGGTTGTAGACCCAGGATTGAACCTGGAAGAGATGTTCCTTTACAATAGACATTACCTTTGCAACTCTCTCCTGCATCTGGGTGATGTGCTTGATGACCCTCCAGTGGGGAGTGACTTCGGCTTCCCAGATTTCCTTTCCTATATCAATGAGACCTTGCTGATGTCAACCATATACGAGTTCAAAGGGAGAAAATCCGGTAGTCTTGTGGAACCTCCAGGATAGAGAGTAACTGATATCAGAGGAGACAGCCCGATCTCATCTGTAATTTTCTATGACTTTCTTAAGCATAATCTTTAAGGTTTTATTAAACCTTTCCACAAGGCCGTCCGTCTTGGGATGGTAGACTGATGTTTTCAGTTCTGTAACTTGCCAGGCCTTACAGTTTTCTTCTCACCCTACTCATAAAGGGTGTTCCTTGATCCGTCAGGATCTCTCTTGATGGTCCACATCTTTGCCAGGGCAGGACTAAGTCGCAGGCTATACTTTTTACAGAGGAGTTTCTCAGGAGAACCACTTCTGGGAAAAGCAAAGCATAGTTGAGGACAACAAATATTGATGCCCCCGAGCAGACTTAACCAGGAGCCCACCAGGTCCATAGCAATTCGCTCAAGTGGCACCTCTACGATAGGCAGTGGCACAAGAAGAATTTTGAAAATGAGGGAGCTGTTAACTGGCAGATGGGACAGGATTTACAATTGTCACAATAATGTAAAAATGCCATATTGTGAGTTTAGTTCTAGAAGGTACTTTGGCACAGACGCGCTGCAGATTCGACCCCCTTTCTCCTCCACTGCATTCGCTGATACAAAAACAAAGCCCTATGACAGACACACTCTGTGCAACCTCATACCAATGTGTAGCAGCCCCCACTGAGCAGTTTTATGGATCTATGCTGCAGGCAGACAAGTCTCCCTACCCTACTCATTCCCCCTCCCACCTGGTACTGGTTGAAACTGGTATAGAAGCCATGAGCTTCTATTGTTCTTTTAAGGCTATATATAGTGGCACCGATCAGGGCTAGAGATATAAGAATTATATATTCCGGATGTCCATCGAGGGATCTATAACTCTCTGAAATAGCTAGAAGCTAAACCCAATGAGTGCGAAGTGCGGGTTTCTCTGTAAGCTGGTCATGTAACCATGCCATATTTACACTTATAAGAATTGCCCCGACGTGGTGCACCCCCTGATCATTGTGACTTTTGTATATGAGACTCATACAGCGAGCTAGGCATAAAAATGGTTTTCATAATGCTAAGTAAAGGGGGGGTTTCAGCCTCTAAGTGAGGTGACCACAGGGGGAGTGCCTTTGGTTTTAGGCTAGGAAATAACTGAGTGAAGCAGGAGGCTTCACGGGTCTTTGTCTGGGGTCTAGCTGCTGTACAGATGCTTGCTATGCATCTAGATGTATCCCCTCCTCCACAGCACACAGTCGGCCTTGAGATAAGATGACATAGTGAAATGTAAGTGTTTTTTCAACTTTAAACCCATTTTATTTGTAATTGTCTGTACATACGAGAATTGTTTTCTTTATAATATCTTTTTATACTTTGTAAACACTGCCTACCTTTTTGAAGTAAAATATAAAACTACTAGCTTGTCTCTCCTTGCTCTATAGCGAACGGTCGCGTCCTCTGAAGTGAATTACACTACTAATCTGGGTTGGCTCCGGACCCTTTAATAATTACAAAATCGGAGCTGGTGGCAGCGGAATTTGTCCTGTGCAATTGGGAGTCTTTGCCGCGACCGGCGGCATTGATAATTATTGTTCCTGCCTGAGTGGGAGTAGTTATATCGCCCTCGCTGCAGTGTGCCCAATAGACAGTACATAGCACTAGTGTTAATTGAGTTTGCTTGGGTGCTCGGGTATGCACCAAGTATCTCAAATCCCAGCATATTGTTTTTTGAGTGTCTAATAGCCATGAAACATGCGGGGCAGGGGCTCCAGCATGTCACTGAAGCACCCGGTTCAATACTTGGTGCATACCGAGCACCCTAGGCAAACTGGAGTAGCGACCACTTGCACGCAACACTAATAGCGACTTATTCAATATGATGACCTAATGTTATCAAATTCTGTGCGCTACCTGTGGGTCAAAATACTCACTATACCCCTGGATCCTTGAGGGGTGTGGTTTCCAAAATTGGGTTACATGTGGGGAGTTTTCACTGTTTGGGTGCATGAGGGGCTCTCTAAAAGTGGCATGGCGTCCTCTCTTGATTCCAGCAAATTTTGGGTTCAAAAAGTCAAATGGCGCTCCTTCCAGAGCCTTGCTATGGGTAAAAACAGTAGTTTTCCCCCACATATGTAGTATCTGTGTGCTCAGTGGAAATTGCACAACAAATTTTGGGGTATATTTTCTCCTGATACTCTTGTGAAAATAAAAAAAAAAATAGGTGTAAAGTAAATTGTTTGTGAAAAAGTTAAATGTTCATTTTTCCTTCCACATTTTTTCAGTTCCTGGAAGCACCTGAAGGGTTAATAAACTTCTTGAATGTGGTTTTGAGCACCTTGAGGGGTGCAGTTTTTAGAATGGTGTCACTTTTGGTCATATAGACCCCCCAAAGTCACTTCAAATGTGAGGTGGTACCTAAAAAATGGATTCCTAAATGTTGTTGGAAAAATGAAAAATCGCAGGTCAACGTTTAACCCTTATAACGTCCTAACAAAAAATATTATGATTCCAAAATCGTGCTGATGTAAAGTGGACATGTGGGAAATGTTAGTTATTAACTATTCTGTGTGACATAATTGTCTGGTTTAAGGGCATAAAAATGCACAAATTGTAACATTTTACAAAATTTCTTCAAATTTCCGTTTTGGTTTTTTTTTCACAAATAAACACAAGTCATATCGAATAAATGTCACCACCATCATGAAGTCCAATGTGTCACGAGAAAACAGGATCACTGGGATCCGCTGAAGCTCCAGAGCTGTAATAAATGGTCAGAATTGTAACATTTAGCTTGGTCATTAAGGTCAAACTTGGCTCGGTCACTAAGGGGTTAAGCGCCTCTGTTAGACTTGGGTCCCTATGTTGGACAGACCCGACATTTTCTCTGGTCACTCCTATCTCAGGAATGTCGGCCTCAGGAGATGATACTGCCTCATCTAAGTGATATTTCTAAGAATCCCATAGTGTAAGTTCTGCCGGTGTAAATCCCTGTTGCAGAATTTAGGTGCCATTACACTTTTAGATCGGCTGTGCCTGCAGCTGCCTGACACAAGAAGAAGCCATCAGCAGCAGTCACCTCCTCACATCATGGGGGGCCGGGGGAGTAAAGTCTTCACTTTCTAGAATTGAACCATTAGTCTCAAGAAATGGAAAAACCCCAGAAATTCCCGTGACATCATCTGAAGGACTGAGGAAGCTGAGGGTCAGACTCCTCCAGAAACCTCCAGACATGGCTGCACCCACATCGCTCCTCGTCTTCCCTCTCATTATCGGCATCGGTGAGTAATTAGCAATAACTTCAATATTTCATAAATTACTCTAGGTATTGTGCCCTTAACAGGGAGCTGCTATACAGGGGACTGCCTGACTGCAGGGCGGCCGCAGGACTCAGCTCTGTGTACATGAGGCTGCTATACAGGGGACTGCTATACAGGGGACTGCTGTATAAGGAGCTGCTATACAGGGGACTGCTATACAGGGGACTGCTGTATAAGGAGCTGCTATACAGGGGACTTCATGACTGCAGGGCGGCCGCAGGACTCAGCTCTGTGTACATGGGGCTGCTATACAGGGGACGGCTGTATAAGGAGCTGCTATACAGGGGACTGCCTGACTACAGGGCGGCCGCAGGACTCAGCTCTGTGTACATGGTGGGCCATGTCTGGTGACTTTGGTAACGAGGATGCATACCAGCGACTCACTAATCTAATTTATCCCCAGGCAGGAGAAGTGGCCGGGACATCGGATCTGGCTGATCTAATCCTCCGTAACTTGTATCTATGCATTTCGACAGAGTTGGCGTTTATGGTTTCATATGTAAAAAGTTCTGATAAACTTTCACTTCCCCTCCACTGCAGCCGCAGAGTCACATAATAACAGTAGGGGGCGCTCTTCATATCACTCAGCTGCCACTAAACAATACAACTATTCTACATGGGAGAGCGCCCCCTGGTGTCAGAAGGATTCTTCTAGAATTGGCGTCTAAGGCGATGAGTCTCGGCTCCAGTCCTCAAATTCCCCCAACAGATGATGTTTTCAGGCTTTTCTTGATATTACACAAGTTATAGAGTTACCAAGGCTTCAGAAATTGCCTCACGTTATAGAGAGAACTTGTGGGACCTGGAGCAATGTCTGATGCCTCGATAGTCCCATCACCTGAGTAATATGAAGGTTATTGAGGACAGGAGTTGGAAGTTCTGTCCTAAGGAACTTCTCAGAGGGGGCTCCTGGTGACCTCCTGGGACCAGTTGTTGGATTTTAGGACACTTGTGCCTTTTTTTTTAGCTGAGACAAGTCCTTGTGATTACTTCTGAGTTGCTTTAGCTTTGACTTTGATCCATGTTTCTCCAGAATGGTCTACAGATTTCTCCAAGTCTTGTTCTTGCTGACCGTCCTCTTGTTCTGTACTCGCCTCTTCTGAGCATGGTCCTGATATAAGGGCAGTACAAGTTGTTTGCCCGGCAGCTCTAAAAATGGCAACCGTTGACATGCTTTGTGCTGACTGTTCGGCTATCAGGTCCCAGTAGAGCTCCGACTTTCAACCCTGACAGGGATGGGGACCTACACGGGGTCCTGGCTTGAGTCCTTATAGCAATACTGGCTGGTGGTGCAGTCTGGCAGAAAGAATGGTCGGAACTAGGAGGCACAAAATCGTACGGCAGAATAGTCAGTCAATGAGCCGAGGTCAGAATCAGGACGATCCACTGGGAACACAAGAACAAAGCACTCGGGAGTTTACTAAAGATAGTCAAATTATAACTGACAGTAGACAGCAGGGTTTCAGGAACTTAAACGGGACCTGTATCAGCTGTCATGTTCCCTTTAAATAGATTGAAGCCTACCCAGTTGACACGGAAGGGAGCAAACACTGACAGACGATAACTCCAGTGATACCAGTTTGTACAGGCCTAGTAGTCCCAGTGCCATACAAAATATGAATGTGGCTCTGCCCAGCAAAAAAACAGACAGGACGGGCAGGCAGATGTCACAGGACCACTTCTCCGAGGACCTGTGTCTTCCAGCGTCTCCTGAATGGTCATTGCTGATGGCTGGGCCTTACTTTTGTGTCCTCTTGTAATGTTGTTTCTGTGTTTTCCAGTGGGAGATGTTGAGATTGAGACGCTCAGGATCCTTGGAGCCACCGGCTCTTCTGTCCTCCTTCCAGGACTGAAGAGTGAAGTAGAATTCAAAGGAAATATGATCTACGAGCTGAGAAAATTAGGTGGAAATCCCAGCTGGTTGATGATGGACCACGGAGAACCCCATGTACATAAGGTCTATGAAAACCGAGGGCAAGTCTTCCCAGAAAACAAGTCATTCCTGCTCACAAACCTGACTGAGAAAGACAACGGTATCTATGAGCAGAAGCTGAATCAGCGAACACTGCTCCGCGTGATCCTGACTGTGATTGGTGAGTGGTCCTAGTGATAAGGGAACTGGTGAGGAGGCCAGTCCTGTGGGGTTATTACATGATTGTGGGGCAGGAGACAAGAACATCAGATGAGCTCCATTCGGAAATGTGGAGATCTCCAGAAGCCGTGCCCAGCCCTTCAAGGTTTACTATCATCTCACCTCATCAGGGAAGTCCCCAGGTCTCCATCATGTGTCTTCTCATGATATGAACCATTCAGCCCATTGTTACTGGTGGGATCCATTGTGATGATGGTGATGCCAGGATCTTGCACGTATGGGGGTCACTGGACAAAGACTGTTTCACCCACATCCAGATTTACTCCAAGACAAGCAGATGTGGGCATTGCACAGTACCCATCCCATAACAAAACACCCATCCCACCACAGAGTACCCATCCCATAACACATCACCCATCACACAGTACCCACCCAGAAGCACTGTATCCATCCCATAATAGATCACCCATCCCATAACACATCAACCATGCCATAACACATCACATAACACAGTACCCACCTAATAGCACTGTATCATCTGTCTGTGACGACACATTTTATCTTAATTATCCAGGTCTCTATTTTCAGTAATGCTGGAGGCATAGACTGTTATCTTTTATGAAGCTTCTTCTTGTAGGTTGAAATTATATTTGTAAATTGATGAATGGTTGTTATTTATCTCTTATATCAGCTCCTATAGTTTATTGTATAGTTATCTTTGCAAAACAGAGAGGCAGGGTCACTGAGCAATGATGTTTGCTAATACGTTGATTACACATTATACCAGGCCATTCAGTTTGCTGACTAGCATACATTGAAGGATAAACTATTAATAATAGTTAACCTCATCACCCCTTCCCCTTGACCTGTGGATCATGGCTAGAAGAACACCAATAGTGAACTATATAAGTGGCATATGCCTCTATAACAGGTCATCTAGGACATCCAAGACATCCAGAGATTCTTTACAAAACTACAGCCGGGAGCATGCTACAGAATAGCTGCAAGATCATGGCTCCATCATGAAGGAAACAGATTTGACATTCTACAGGATGTCAGCTTAGGGGACCACGGCCCCAGCTGAAAGAATACAGATCTGCTCCATTGACCATCACTGAACACATGGAAACGTTTGGGAAAGCCAGGATTTGGACCCACCGGTCACATGGCTCCATGAAGATGTTTGAAGAATCCAGGTTTTTTCCTTCCAGTCACCTGGCCTTGTATCTAAATGGAATTTCATCTTCCTACTCTTGTCGTTACCTCCTGCAGACCGGTCACCATTCTGGTCGCTCTTCTCGGAACTTGCTCCAGTTTGTTGATGTCTTTTTTTAAAATGTGCCCAGAACTGGACACAGTATTCCAGATGAGGTCTGACCAAAGAGGAGTAGAGGGCAATAATGACTTCACATGATCTAGACTGGTATGTTTCTGTTAATACATCCCACAATTGTATTTGCCTTTTTTGCTGCTGCTGCATCACACTGTTGACTCATGTTCAGTCTGTGATCTATTAGTATACCCGTCTTTTTTACATGTGCTGTTGCTTAGCCCTATTCCTCCCTTTCTGTATATGCGTTTTTCATTATTATTGCCCAGATGTAGTACATTTGCATTTTTCCCTGTTAAAAACCATTCTGTTAGTTGCTGCCCACTGCTCCAGTTACTTATATCTTTTTGACTGCTCTCTCTCTTCTCCAGTATTAGCTATCCCTCATAGCTTTGTGTCATCAGCAAATTTAATCAGTGTACCCTCAATTCCTTCATCTAAATCATTGATAAAGATGTTTAACAATTCGGGGCCCAGGCCAGAGCCCTGTGGTACCCCACTTGAGACATTCTTTAAACTTGATGTGCAGCCATTTACGACCACTCTTTGGGTCGGATCACTAAACCAGTTATGAATCCACCTAACATTTGCCTCGTCCATTCCATACTTAGTCATTTTTTCAATAAAGATGGTGTGAGATACTTTGTCAAATGCTTTGCTGAAGTCAAGATATACTATATCTACAGCATTTCCCTGGTCCACCCAGTCAGTGATTCTGTCATAGAAGGAAATTGTTAGTCTGACATGACTTATTAGTTACAAACCCATGCTGACTCTGGTTAATCACTTCATTGTTATCCAGGTACTTGCATACATGTTGTTTAATAATTTGTTCAAAGATCTTTCCTGGTATAGACGTCAGACTCACCGGCCTATAGTTCCCTGGGTCCACCTTCTTCCTCTTTTTTAAGATAGGAACAACATTTGCTCTTGTCCAGCCTTATGGGACTTCTCCTGTTCTCCAAGAATTTTCAAAGATTATGGAGAGTGGTTCCAAAATTTCTTCTGCTATCTCCTTCAGTACTCTGGGGTGTAATTCATCTGGACCCGGAGACTTGAATTCATTTATGTTAGCGAAGTGTTTCCTCACAATCTCTCTGTTTATAGATATCTTGAATTCTTCTATTACTTAATAGGACAGTTAAAATCAGTTGATATTACATTTTCTTTCTGAGAGAAAACAGATGCAAAATAGGAATTTAAAAGTTTGGCCTTCTTAACATGCTTTCTTACCATTTCATCATTTTCATTCTGTAAAAATCCCATAGCATCTTTGACTTTTCTTTTACTTTTGACATATCCCCAAAATCCTTTTTTATTGCTTTTGACGTCTCTTGCAATCCTTAATTCATTGTCAGCTTTAGATAATCTGATTTGTGCCCTGCAGGTTCTGTAGACAGCATTATATTCTTCTTTAGATATGCCTCCCTCTTTCCATTTGATGAACATTTCTTTCTTCCTTTTTAGCATGTGTTTAAGTTCTGAGTTCATCCATCCTGGTTTCCTTAAATGCTTCCTATTCTTCCCTCTTTTTGGAATTGTTAACGAATGTGCTTTGAGAATCTCATTTTTCAAGATTTCCCATCCTTCCTTGACATTGGATCCCTCCGATTCTCTTTCTGAGTCCCTTAAAATCTGCATTTCTAAAATCTAACCTTAAAGTCTGAGTCTTCACAGGTCTTCCTCCTCTAGTTATCCAAAATTCTAAAATAGCATGGTCGCTACCTCCTAGCGTCCCAGCCACTCCTCAACCATTTCCTCCCTGTTTATAAGGATTAGATCCAAGGTAGCAGATCCCCTTGTTCTCTCCTACCTTTTGGAAGATAAAGTTGTCAGCAAGAGAGGATAAGAATTTGCTTGACCTGTTAGATTTGCCTGAGAGAGATTCCCAGCAAATGTCTGGATAGTTGAAATCTCCCATGACCACTATGTCATATTTTTTGGAGAACTTGTCCATTTGTTGCATAAAGAGTTCATCCATATCTTCAGCTTGCACAGGCAGCCTCGTGTCTCCTGTATGCTCCTGTATCTCTTGTATGCTCTTCTGTCTCCTGTATGCTCCTCTGTAGGCTTCTCTGTCTCCTGTATGCTCCTCTGTAGGCTTCTCTGTCTCCTGTATGCTCCTCTGTCTCCTGTATGCTCCTGTGTCTCCTGTATGCTCCTCTGTCTCCTGTATGCTCCTGTGTCTCCTGTATGCTCCTCTGTCTCCTGTATGCTCCCGTGTCTCCTGTGTGCTCCTCTGTCTCCTGTGTGCTCCTCTGTCTCCTGTGTGCTCCTCTGTATGCTCCTCTGTCTCCTGTATGCTCCTCTGTCTCCTGTATGCTCCTCTGTCTCCTGTGTGCTCCTGTGTCTCCTGTATGCTCCTCTGTCTCCTGTGTGCTCCTCTGTCTCCTGTATGCTCTTCTGTCTCCTGTATGCTCCTGTGTCTCCTGTATGCTCCTGTGTCTCCTGTGTGCTCCTCTGTCTCCTGTGTGCTCCTCTGTCTCCTGTGTGCTCCTCTGTCTCCTGTGTGCTCCTCTGTCTCCTGTGTGCTCCTGTGTCTCCTGTATGCTCCTCTGTCTCCTGTGTGCTCCTCTGTCTCCTGTATGCTCTTCTGTCTCCTGTATGCTCCTGTGTCTCCTGTATGCTCCTCTGTCTCCTGTGTGCTCCTCTGTCTCCTGTATGCTCCTCTGTCTCCTGTATGCTCCTGTGTCTCCTGTGTGCTCCTCTGTCTCCTGTATGCTCCTGTGTCTCCTGTGTGCTCCTCTGTCTCCTGTATGCTCCTCTGTCTCCTGTGTGCTCCTCTGTCTCCTGTGTGCTCCTCTGTCTCCTGTGTGCTCCTCTGTCTCCTGTGTGCTCCTCTGTCTCCTGTGTGCTCCTGTCTCCTGTATGCTCCTCTGTCTCCTGTGTGCTCCTCTGTCTCCTGTGTGCTCCTCTGTCTCCTGTGTGCTCCTCTGTCTCCTGTGTGCTCCTCTGTCTCCTGTATGCTCCTGTGTCTCCTGTATGCTCCTCTGTCTCCTGTATGCTCCTGTATCTCCTGTATGCTCCTCTGTCTCCTGTATGCTCCTCTGTCTCCTGTGTGCTCCTGTGTCTCCTGTATGCTCCTCTGTCTCCTGTGTGCTCCTCTGTCTCCTGTGTGCTCCTCTGTCTCCTGTGTGCTCCTCTGTCTCCTGTGTGCTCCTCTGTCTCCTGTGTGCTCCTCTGTCTCCTGTATGCTCCTCTGTCTCCTGTGTGCTCCTCTGTCTCCTGTATGCTCCTCTGTCTCCTGTGTGCTCCTGTCTCCTGTATGCTCCTCTGTCTCCTGTGTGCTCCTCTGTCTCCTGTATGCTCCTGTGTCTCCTGTATGCTCCTGTGTCTCCTGTGTGCTCCTCTGTCTCCTGTGTGCTCCTCTGTCTCCTGTGTGCTCCTGTGTCTCCTGTATGCTCCTCTGTCTCCTGTATGTTCCTCTGTCTCCTGTGTGCTCCTCTGTCTCCTGTATGCTCCTGTGTCTCCTGTGTGCTCCTGTTTCTGCACCATACACCTTTTATCTCTCGTCTACTCCTGACTGAGATCATTTCTTCTCATATTCTCTCCTTAGATCCCGTGGAGAATCTGGACTTGAGAATCGCAGATACGGACAATGTGACCTGTCGTGTTTCTCTTCTGTGTGATGCGGGGACAAGCGATTCCTCTAATGTAACCTTCCTAAGAAATGCATACGAGATAAAGGAGAACACGTCTAAGATCGAGAATGACCATCTCCTGGTCATTGATGGGACCAACCCCCAACATTGGGGCATCTACAAGTGTAGAGCGAAGAACCTTGTTAGCCAGAAGGACTCCCAGGAGATGGAGCTCATTCCCGAGAGTAATGTCCCTAATCATATTGTTTTATTGTCTTCTGTCCTCATGATCAGATCTGAGCATCTGAAGCCATCAATAGCAATGACAGACCAGGGTCTCCAGGACATGGTCCAGTCTTGGAGACTTCTTAAGTCATTGCCTTGAGTTGTTGGCTCCCGATCTTCCATATTATGTTCTCTACATTGTATCGCCCTTATGATATGTCGTCGTGGGTATAACGCCTGGCTTCCCCGTACATAGATGATCATCCATGACTTGTCTCCTCAGGAATCAGTGGAGGGTACGTGTTCTTCTGCATTGGCTGTATCGGAGGGGTCATCTACATCTGTCACCATCTCTGTCTACTGGTTACCATTTGTAAGTAGCATCACAATGAGCCAGAAGGCTGAGAAGCGACCCTTCATATTGCAGATCTTGGGCCCCTGTGTAGGAAGTGACTGTGATTGATGTGACTACTCCGGGACATCCTAAGGTATTAGGAGGGCAGGATTAGGGCCCGGCGGCAGAATTTGGCAGCACACAATGAGGCTAGACAAGAGATGGGGGACTGGTAGGGTATTGTGGGACCCTATGGAGGGTGGATGGTCCTATATGGGGGCTGCACTAAGAGGTGACCCCGTCTCTGCCTTCTGTAGTCCCTAGGGGGCAGTACCAGCATGTAACTGAGGTGATCCTCCAGGCAGTGAGGTGTATGTGTGTGTATATATATATATATATATATATACTGTATATATATACTGTATATCTACCAGTATAGCCCCAGGCTGACCAGCACATGAGCCGTTATGTCACTGACCCGTCATCTTATGTCGCAGGCCAAAAAGACACTTCTCTATCAAAACTTCTCTTTTCTGCTACGTGTATACTGGGAACCAGTATGGAGTCCAGCGCATCGTCCATCTTCTTACATGGTAGGTACTTTCCTTGCAAAGGCTGAAAATTAACCCCTGACCTGCCGCATGTCTGCTAACACTAGGACATTGGATAGATCTGCTCCCAAGGGGCAGGGCTTATCAAAAATGAGTGCAGCTTATCCAAAGAGGGTGGGGCTTATCTAAAGAGGGGTGTGGCTTACCTAAAGAGGGGGCGTGGCTAATCTAGAGGGTGTTGCTTATCTAAAAGGGTTGGCCTATATAAAGCGGGTGGGGCTTATCTAAAGAGGGTGGGCTTATCTAAAGAGGGGTGTGGCTAATCTAGAGGGTGTTGCTTATCTAAAAGGGTGTGGCCTATATAAAGCGGGTGGGGCTTATCTAAAGAGGGTGTGCTTATCTAAAGAGGGGTTTGACTAATCTAGAGGGTGGGGCTTATCTAAAGAGGGTGTGGCTTATCTAAGGTGGGTGTGAGGTATTTAGCTAAGAGGAGGGAACTTTATCCTCTTTGTCTCCATTATGTACTTAGCAGACAGAACTGGGGCGACATTGGCTCTGGGGTTGTCGCACAAAGATCTTTATGTGACCCTCGTATTTTTTGCAGTGTTATTTAATTCCAGCAATCAGACGATTGTGATAGGGGGGATCATCGTCATCATTGTCATTCTGATGGTTCGAGCTTTATGGTTATTGATGCTTTGTGGTGAGTATATATGGATTGTTCTGTCTGAATTATTCTGGGGGACAATGTTCAGACACTGGCTGCTCTGGGACCAGGGAATGAGGTTGAGGCACTGGTTGCTCTGGGACCAGGGGACGAGGTTCAGGCACTGGTCATTCCGGGACTAGGGGACGAGGTTCAGGCACTGGTCGCTCTGGAACCAGTGAATGAGGTTCAGGCACTGGTCACTCCGGGACTAGGGGGAATGAGGTTCAGGCAATGGTCACTCCGGGACCAGGGGACGAGGTTCAGGCACTGGCTGCTCTGGGACCAGGGGATGAGGTTCAGGCACTGGTCATTCTGGGACTAGGGGGAATGAGGTTCAGGCACTGGTCACTCCGGGATTATGGGGAATGAGGTTCAGGCACTGGTCACTCCGGGACTAGGGGGAATGAGGTTCAGGCACTGGTCACTCTGGGACTAGGGGACGAGGTTCAGGCACTGGTCGCTCTGGAACCAGTGAATGAGGTTCAGGCACTGGTCATTCCGGGACTAGGGGTAATGAGGTTCAGGCACTGGTCACTCCGGGACCAGGGGACGAGGTTCAGGCACTGGTCACTCCGGGACCAGGGGACGAGGTTCAAGCACTGGCTGCTCTGGGACCAGGGGATGAGGTTCAGGCACTGGTCATTCCGGGACTAGGGGGAATGAGGTTCAGGCACTGGTCGCTCTGGAACCAGTGAATGAGGTTCAGGCACTGGTCACTCCGGGACTAGGGGGAATGAGGTTCAGGCAATGGTCACTCCGGGACCAGGGGACGAGGTTCAGGCACTGGCTGCTCTGGGACCAGGGGATGAGGTTCAGGCACTGGTCATTCCGGGACTAGGGGGAATGAGGTTCAGGCACTGGTCACTCCGGGACCAGGGGACGAGGTTCAGGCACTGGTCGCTCTGGAACCAGTGAATGAGGTTCAGGCACTGGTCACTCCGGGACTAGGGGGAATGAGGTTCAGGCAATGGTCACTCCGGGACCAGGGGACGAGGTTCAGGCACTGGCTGCTCTGGGACCAGGGGATGAGGTTCAGGCACTGGTCATTCCGGGACTAGGGGGAATGAGGTTCAGGCACTGGTCACTCCGGGACCAGGGGACGAGGTTCAGGCACTGGCTGCTCTGGGACCAGGGGATGAGGTTCAGGGACTGGTCATTCCGGGACTAGGGGGAATGAGGTTCAGGCACTGGCCGCTCTGGGACCAGGGGACAAGGTTCAGGCACTGGTCATTCCGGGACTAGGGGTAATGAGGTTCAGGCACTGGTCACTCCGGGACCAGGGGACGAGGTTCAGGCACTGGTCACTCCGGGACCAGGGGACGAGGTTCAAGCACTGGCTGCTCTGGGACCAGGGGATGAGGTTCAGGCACTGGTTGCTCTGGGACCAGGGGATGAGGTTCAGGCACTGGTTGCTCTGGGACCAGGGGATGATGTTCAGGCACTGGTCGCTCTGGAACCAGTGAATGAGGTTCAGGCACTGGTCATTCCGGGACTAGGGGGAATGAGGTTCAGGCACTGGTCACTCCGGGACCAGGGGACGAGGTTCAGACACTGGTCACTCCGGGACCAGGGAATGAGGTTCAAGCACTGGCTGCTCTGGGACCAGGGGATGAGGTTCAGGCACTCGTTGCTCTGGGACCAGGGGATGAGGTTCAGGCACTGGTCGCTCTGGAACCAGTGAATGAGGTTCAGGCACTGGCCGCTCTGGGACTAGGGGGAATGAGGTTCAGGCACTGGTCACTCCGGGACTAGGGGGAATGAGGTTCAGGCTCTGGTCACTCCGGGACTAGGGGGAATGAGGTTCAGGCACTGGCCGCTCTGGGACTAGGGGGAATGAGGTTCAGGCTCTGGTCACTCCGGGACTAGGGGGGATGAGGTTCAGGCACTGGTCACTCCGGGACCAGGGGACGAGGTTCAGGCACTGGTCACTCCGGGACTAGGGGGAATGAGGTTCAGGCCCTGGCCGCTCTGGGACTAGGGGGAATGAGGTTCAGGCACTGGTCACTCCGGGACTAGGGGGAATGAGGTTCAGGCACTGGTCACTCCGGGACTAGGGGGAATGAGGTTCAGGCACTGGTCACTCCAGGACTAGGGGGAATGAGGTTCAAGCACTGGTCACTCCGGGACTAGGGGGAATGAGGTTCAGGCCCTGGCCGCTCCGGACAGGGGGAAGAGGTTCAGGCACTGGCCGCTCTGGACAGGGGGAATGAGGTTCAGGCACTGGTCACTCCGGGACCAGGGGACGAGGTTCAGGCACTGGTCACTCCGGGACCAGGGAATGAGGTTCAGGCACTGGCTGCTCTGGGACCAGGGAATGAGGTTCAGGCACTGGTCACTCCGGGACTAGGGGGAATGAGGTTCAGGCACTGGTCACTCCGGGACTAGGGGGAGTGAGGTTCAGGCCCTGGTCACTCCGGGACTAGGGGGAGTGAGGTTCAGGCCCTGGTCACTCCGGGACTAGGGGGAATGAGGTTCAGGCCCTGGCCACTGCAGGACTAGAGGGAATAAGGTTCAGCCCCTGGCCGCTCTGGGACAGGAGGACGAGGTTCAGGCACTGGCCGCTCTGGGACAGGAGGACGAGGTTCAGGCACTGGCCGCTCTGGGACAGGAGGACGAGGTTCAGGCACTGGCCGCTCCGGGACCAGGGGGACGAGGTTCAGGCAATGGCTGAGCCATCTTGCAGGTGTACTGATTATACTAAATGCCTCTCAGCAATGATCTTTAGCATATGCATGCTGCTCCTTTATGAACAGGGGAGCACAAGCACGCTCATACTAGACGCGCCTCCGGAAACTGTGGTTCCCACAACATGAAGCATGAGGGACATGCCTGGAGACCACGGGGCTGGGGCGGTGAATAAGCCGGTGTCCCAGGTTGGAGGAGGAAGGGGACAATCATGTAGGGGCGCCAGCCATAGCTCTACATATAAATACTCCACAATAGCAAAAAGAAATACTCACCGCCACCACCAATCGTATCTACAGGCGACTGGACACCCGTTACAGGTAGCGCATGGCTTCATGGGTGCGGTCCACAGAGCAAGAGGAACAGAACTATTACATTTTATATATTGAATCCAAAAAGTAGGCAGTGTTTATAAAAATATACTAAGATGTTACAAAATGGACAAAACGATATGGTGTATACAATCACATGAGATAAAAAGGAATGACTAAAAAAAAGTACTAAACATACAGTACAGACCAAAAGTTTGGACACACCTTCTCATTTAAAGATTTTTCTGTATTTTCATTACTATGAAAATTGTACATTCACACTGAAGGCATCAAAACTATGGATTAACACATGTGGAATTATATACTTAACAAAAAAGTGTGAAACAACTGGAATTATGTCTTATAGTCTAGGTTCTGCACAGTAGCCACCTTTTGCTTTGATGACTGCTTTGTACACTCTTGGCATTCTCTTGATGAACTTTAAGAGGTAGTCACCGGGAATGGTCTTCCAACAATCTTGAAGGAGTTCCCAGAGATGCTTCGCACTTGTTGGCCCTTTTGCCTTCACTCTGCGGTCCAGCTCACCCCAAACATCTCGATTGGGTTCAGGTCTGGTGACTGTGAAGGCCAGGTCATCTGGCGTAGCACCCCATCACTCTCCTTCTTGGTCAAATAGCCCTTTCACAGGTTGGAGGTGTGTTTTGGGTCATTGTCCTGTTGAAAAATAAATGATGGTCCAACTAAACGCAAACCGGATGGAATAGCATGCCGCTGCAAGATGCTGTGGTAGCCATGCTGGTTCAGTATGCCTTCAATTCTGAATAAATCCCCAACAGTGTCACCAGCAAAGCACCCCCACACCATCACACCTCCTCCTCCATGCTTCACGGTGGGAACCAGGCATGTAGAGTCCATCCGTTCACCTTTTCTGCTTTGCACAAAGACACGGTGGTTGGAACCAAAGATCTCAAATTTGGACTCATCAGACCAAAGCACAGATTTCCACTGGTCTAATGTCCATTCCTTGTGTTCTTTAGCCCAAACAAGTCTCTTCTGCTTGTTGCCTGTCCTTAGCAGTGGTTTCCTAGCAGCTATTTTACCATGAAGGCCTGCTGCACAAAGTCTCCTCTTAACAGTTGTTGTAGAAATGTGTCTGCTGCTAGAACGCTGTGTGGCATTGACCTGGTCTCTAATCTGAGCTGCTGTTAACCTGCGATTTCTGAGGCTGGTGACTCGGATAAACTTATCCTCAGAAGCAGAGGTGACTCTTGGTCTTCCTTTCCTGGGGCGGTCCTCATGTGAGCCAGTTTCTTTGTAGCGCTTGATGGTTTTTGCCACTGCACTTGGGGACACTTTCAAAGTTTTCCCAATTTTTGGAACTGACCTTCATTTCTTAAAGTAATGATTGCCACTCGTTTTTCTTTACTTAGCTGCTTTTTTCATAATACAAATTCTAACAGTCTATTCAGTAGGACTATCAGCTGTGTATCCACCAGACCTCTGCCCAACACAACTGATGGTCCCAACCCCATTTATAAGGCAAGAAATCCCAGTTATTAAACCTGCCAGGGCACACCTGTGAAGTGAAAACCATTCCCGGTGACTACCTCTGGAAGCTCATCAAGAGAATGCCAAGAGTGTGCAAAGCAGTCATCAAAGCAAAAGGTGGCTACTGTGAAGAACCTAGAATATAAGACATAATTTCAGTTGTTTAACACTTTTTTGTTAAGTATATAATTCCACATGTGTTGTTTGATAGTTTCAGTGTGAATTTACAATTTTCAAAGTCATGAAAATACGGAAAAATCTTTAAATGAGAAGGTGTGTCCAAACTTTTGGTCTGTACTGTATGTGTCGCGGAAATGGCGCAGATTGTAGAGGAAGGAAGCATTCATTTTTGGGGGAACAAACAAAACTTTTTATTAACACAAGTCACATCCACATACCTCTCCTCCGGTGACTCATAGCAGGGCTGGTGTTTAGAATATTGTGATCCACAACTTTCAGGACAGGATATCTTCACCCCGGAAGGTCCCAGGCGGGAGATATTAAAGTCATAATTACTATCACGATTTTATCTTTCTATAGAACAGAAACATGGCATGGATGTTGTCATCCATTAATTTGGAAGTGCTGCCGCAACCACCCAGTGATGTAAGACAATGTATAACGTTCGCCACTTTGTCATGAAGCCAGTAATATGCCTCTCATATCTACCATATCTATGCCGTTCATAAAAACCTCAATACTCATACTGGAGCCTAACCAAAAACAGGCTACTTGCCTTTCTGGTCACAGCAAGTGCCAAGGGTATTGGTTATCTCCCCAGCCATAAATCTGTCATCTCACCGAATTCCTCTGTTACATATGCCTGGACTGCGATCCATCAGATAATCCACTTTAATTACCTGTTCACACCAGGGTGGTCCCCTCTTCATAAGGGTCAAGTAGAGATTATAAGAGTGCAAGCCCTGCTTCAAAATTCACAATGATACGTATCAGATGGCTTTATAGATTGTGTAATTATATCTATGACGGTGACTCCTGTACACACTGTCACTGCAGAGGTTCAGGACAATATCCGGCTCCGTACATGGGACGTAGATGAGGGGTCGGGGCTCACAGTCTGCGGAGAATGGAGACACTAGTGTAACCATTGTACAAGACTGCACCTCTGTATTACACTCTGAAAGTCTCCTCTTTTTATAACCCGTCTCTCCATATATCACAGGTCTTCCCCTGCACCCGATGATAATCAGGATTATGGAGGATGCACTATTTGCAGCTGATTTGCTCCTGGTACCAGCAATTTATATACAGTACATATGGTTGTATTTGGCAGGTGAGTGCTCTGTTTACCGAGGGGATACCAGGGTCTGATTGTACATTGTGTCCACATTACATCCCTGGTGGTGGAGTCTCTGATTGTACATTGTATCCACATTACATCCCCGGTGGTGGAGTCTCTGATTGTACATTGTGTCCACATTACATCCCTGGTGGTGGAGTCTCTGATTGCACATTGTGTCCACATTACATCCCCGGTGGTGGAGTCTCTAATTGTACATTGTGTCCACATTACATCCCCGGTGGTGGAGCCTCTGATTGCACATTGTGTCCACATTACATCCCCGGTGGTGGAGTCTCTGATTGTACATTGTGTCCACATTACATCACTGGTGGTGGAGTCTCTGATTGTACATTGTATCCACATTACATCCCCGGTGGTGAAGTCTCTGATTGTACATTGTGTCCACATTACATCCCCGGTGGTGGAGTCTCTGATTGTACATTGTGTCCACATTACATCCCTGGTGGTGGAGTCCCTGATTGTACATTGTATCCACATTATATCCCCGGTGGTGGAGTCTCTAATTGTACATTGTATCCACATTACATCCCCGGTGGTGAAGTCTCTGATTGTACATTGTGTCCACATTACATCCCCGGTGGTGGAGTCTCTGATTGTACATTGTGTCCACATTACATCCCCGGTGGTGGAGTCTCTGATTGTACATTGTTTCCACATTACATCCCTGGTGGTGGAGTCCCTGATTGTACATTGTATCCACATTACATCCCCGGTGGTGGAGTCTCTAATTGTACATTGTGTCCACATTACATCCCCGGTGGTGGAGTCTCTGATTGTACATTGTGTCCACATTACATCCCCGGTGGTGGAGTCTCTGATTGTACATTGTGTCCACATTACATCCCCGGTGGTGGAGTCTCTGATTGTACATTGTATCCACATTACATCCCCGGTGGTGGAGTCTCTGATTGTACATTGTATCCACATTACATCCCCGGTGGTGGAGTCTCTGATTGTACATTGTATCCACATTACATCCCCGGTGGTGGAGTCTCTGATTGTACATTGTATCCACATTACATCCCCGGTGGTGGAGTCTCTGATTGTACATTGTGTCCACATTACATCCCTGGTGGTGGAGTCTCTAATTGTACATTGTATCCACATTACATCCCCGGTGGTGGAGTCTCTGATTGTACATTGTATCCACATTACATCCCCGGTGGTGGAGTCTCTAATTGTACATTGTATCCACATTACATCCCCGGTGGTGGAGTCTCTGATTGTACATTGTGTCCACATTACATCCCTGGTGGTGGAGTCTCTGATTATACATTGTGTCCACATTACATCCCTGGTGGTGGAGTCTCTGATTGTACATTGTGTCCACATTACATCCCTGGTGGTGGAGTCTCTGATTGTACATTGTATCCACATTACATCCCCGGTGGTGGAGTCTCTGATTGTACATTGTGTCCACATTACATCCCTGGTGGTGGAGTCTCTGATTGTACATTGTATCCACATTACATCCCCGGTGGTGGAGTCTCTGATTGTACATTGTGTCCACATTACATCCCCGGTGGTGGAGTCTCTGATTGTACATTGTGTCCACATTACATCCCCAGGGGTGAAGTCTCTGATTGTACATTGTATCCACATTACATCCCCGGTGGTGGAGTCTCTGATTGTACATTGTGTCCACATTACATCCCCGGTGGTGGAGTCTCTGATTGTACATTGTGTCCACATTACATCCCCAGGGGTGAAGTCTCTGATTGTACATTGTATCCACATTACATCCCTGGTGGTGGAGTCTATGATTGTACATTGTGTCCACATTATATTCCTGGTGGTGGAGTCTCTGATTGTACATTGTGTCCACATTACATCCCTAGTGGGTGGTGGAGTCTCTGATTGTACATTGTGTCCACATTACATCCCTGGTGGGTGGTGGAGTCTATGATTGTACATTGTGTCCACATTACATCCCTGGTGGTGGAGGATATGATTGTACATTGTGTCCACATTATATCCCCGGTGGTGGAGGCTCTGATTGTACATTGTGTCCACATTACATCCCCGGTGGTGGAGTCTCTGATTGTACATTGTATCCACATTACATCCCTGGTGGTGGAGTCTATGATTGTACATTGTGTCCACATTATATTCCTGGTGGTGGAGTCTCTGATTGTACATTGTGTCCACATTACATCCCTAGTGGGTGGTGGAGTCTCTGATTGTACATTGTGTCCACATTACATCCCTGGTGGGTGGTGGAGTCTCTGATTGTACATTGTGTCCACATTACATCCCTGGTGGTGGAGGATATGATTGTACATTGTGTCCACATTATATCCCCGGTGGTGGAGGCTCTGATTGTACATTGTGTCCACATTACATCCCCGGTGGTGGAGTCTCTGATTGTACATTGTGTCCACATTACATCCCTGGTGGTGGAGTCTCTGATTGTACATTGTGTCCACATTACATCCCCGGTGGTGGAGTCTCTGATTGTACATTGTGTCCACATTACATCCCCGGTGGTGGAGGCTCTGATTGTACATTGTGTCCACATTACATCCCTGGTGGTGGAGGATATGATTGTACATTGTGTCCACATTACATCCCTGGTGGTGAAGTCTCTGATTGTACATTGTGTCCACATTACATCCCCGGTGGTGGAGGCTCTGATTGTACATTGTGTCCACATTACATCCCTGGTGGTGGAGGATATGATTGTACATTGTGTCCACATTACATCCCTGGTGGTGGAGTCTCTGATTGTACATTGTATCCACATTACATCCCTGGTGGTGGAGGATATGATTGTACATTGTGTCCACATTATATCCCCGGTGGTGGAGGCTCTGATTGTACATTGTGTCCACATTACATCCCCGGTGGTGGAGTCTCTGATTGTACATTGTATCCACATTACATCCCCGGTGGTGGAGTCTCTAATTGTACATTGTATCCACATTACATCCCCGGTGGTGGAGTCTCTGATTGTACATTGTATCCACATTACATCCCCGGTGGTGGAGTCTCTGATTGTACATTGTGTCCACATTACATCCCTGGTGGTGGAGTCTCTAATTGTACATTGTATCCACATTACATCCCCGGTGGTGGAGTCTCTGATTGTACATTGTATCCACATTACATCCCCGGTGGTGGAGTCTCTAATTGTACATTGTATCCACATTACATCCCCGGTGGTGGAGTCTCTGATTGTACATTGTGTCCACATTACATCCCTGGTGGTGGAGTCTCTGATTATACATTGTGTCCACATTACATCCCTGGTGGTGGAGTCTCTGATTGTACATTGTGTCCACATTACATCCCTGGTGGTGGAGTCTCTGATTGTACATTGTATCCACATTACATCCCCGGTGGTGGAGTCTCTGATTGTACATTGTGTCCACATTACATCCCTGGTGGTGGAGTCTCTGATTGTACATTGTGTCCACATTACATCCCCGGTGGTGGAGTCTCTGATTGTACATTGTGTCCACATTACATCCCCAGGGGTGAAGTCTCTGATTGTACATTGTATCCACATTACATCCCCGGTGGTGGAGTCTCTGATTGTACATTGTGTCCACATTACATCCCCGGTGGTGGAGTCTCTGATTGTACATTGTGTCCACATTATATCCCCAGGGGTGAAGTCTCTGATTGTACATTGTATCCACATTACATCCCTGGTGGTGGAGTCTATGATTGTACATTGTGTCCACATTATATTCCTGGTGGTGGAGTCTCTGATTGTACATTGTGTCCACATTACATCCCCGGTGGTGGAGTCTATGATTGTACATTGTGTCCACATTACATCCCTGGTGGGTGGTGGAGTCTCTGATTGTACATTGTGTCCACATTACATCCCTGGTGGTGGAGGATATGATTGTACATTGTGTCCACATTATATCCCCGGTGGTGGAGGCTCTGATTGTACATTGTGTCCACATTACATCCCCGGTGGTGGAGTCTCTGATTGTACATTGTGTCCACATTACATCCCTGGTGGTGGAGTCTCTGATTGTACATTGTGTCCACATTACATCCCCGGTGGTGGAGTCTCTGATTGTACATTGTGTCCACATTACATCCCCGGTGGTGGAGGCTCTGATTGTACATTGTGTCCACATTACATCCCTGGTGGTGGAGGATATGATTGTACATTGTGTCCACATTACATCCCTGGTGGTGGAGTCTCTGATTGTACATTGTGTCCACATTACATCCCCGGTGGTGGAGGCTCTGATTGTACATTGTGTCCACATTACATCCCTGGTGGTGGAGGATATGATTGTACATTGTGTCCACATTACATCCCTGGTGGTGGAGTCTCTGATTGTACATTGTATCCACATTACATCCCTGGTGGTGGAGGATATGATTGTACATTGTGTCCACATTATATCCCCGGTGGTGGAGGCTCTGATTGTACATTGTGTCCACATTACATCCCCGGTGGTGGAGTCTCTGATTGTACATTGTATCCACATTACATCCCCGGTGGTGGAGTCTCTAATTGTACATTGTATCCACATTACATCCCCGGTGGTGGAGTCTCTGATTGTACATTGTATCCACATTACATCCCCGGTGGTGGAGTCTCTGATTGTACATTGTGTCCACATTACATCCCTGGTGGTGGAGTCTCTAATTGTACATTGTATCCACATTACATCCCCGGTGGTGGAGTCTCTGATTGTACATTGTGTCCACATTACATCCCCGGTGGTGGAGTCTCTGATTGTACATTGTGTCCACATTACATCCCCAGGGGTGAAGTCTCTGATTGTACATTGTATCCACATTACATCCCCGGTGGTGGAGTCTCTGATTGTACATTGTGTCCACATTACATCCCCGGTGGTGGAGTCTCTGATTGTACATTGTGTCCACATTACATCCCCAGGGGTGAAGTCTCTGATTGTACATTGTATCCACATTACATCCCTGGTGGTGGAGTCTATGATTGTACATTGTGTCCACATTATATTCCTGGTGGTGGAGTCTCTGATTGTACATTGTGTCCACATTACATCCCTGGTGGGTGGTGGAGTCTCTGATTGTACATTGTGTCCACATTACATCCCCGGTGGTGGAGTCTATGATTGTACATTGTGTCCACATTATATTCCTGGTGGTGGAGTCTCTGATTGTACATTGTGTCCACATTACATCCCTGGTGGGTGGTGGAGTCTCTGATTGTACATTGTGTCCACATTACATCCCTGGTGGTGGAGGATATGATTGTACATTGTGTCCACATTATATCCCCGGTGGTGGAGGCTCTGATGGTACATTGTGTCCACATTACATCCCCGGTGGTGGAGTCTCTGATTGTACATTGTGTCCACATTACATCCGTGGTGGTGGAGTCTCTGATTGTACATTGTGTCCACATTACATCCCCGGTGGTGGAGTCTCTGATTGTACATTGTGTCCACATTACATCCCCGGTGGTGGAGTCTCTGATTGTACATTGTGTCCACATTACATCCCCGGTGGTGGAGGCTCTGATTGTACATTGTGTCCACATTACATCCCTGGTGGTGGAGGATATGATTGTACATTGTGTCCACATTACATCCCTGGTGGTGGAGTCTCTGATTGTACATTGTGTCCACATTACATCCCCGGTGGTGGAGGCTCTGATTGTACATTGTGTCCACATTACATCCCTGGTGGTGGAGGATATGATTGTACATTGTGTCCACATTACATCCCTGGTGGTGGAGTCTCTGATTGTACATTGTATCCACATTATATCCCTGGTGGTGGAGGATATGATTGTACATTGTGTCCACATTATATCCCCGGTGGTGGAGGCTCTGATTGTACATTGTGTCCACATTACATCCCCGGTGGTGGAGTCTCTGATTGTACATTGTGTCCACATTACATCCCTGGTGGTGGAGTCTCTGATTGTACATTGTGTCCACATTATATCCCCGGTGGTGGAGGCTCTGATTGTACATTGTGTCCACATTACATCCCCGGTGGTGGAGTCTCTGATTGTACATTGTGTCCACATTACATCCCTGGTGGTGGAGTCTCTGATTGTACATTGTATCCACATTACATCCCTGGTGGTGGAGGATATGATTGTACATTGTGTCCACATTATATCCCCGGTGGTGGAGGCTCTGATTGTACATTGTGTCCACATTACATCCCCGGTGGTGGAGTCTCTGATTGTACATTGTGTCCACATTACATCCCTGGTGGTGGAGTCTCTGATTGTACTTTGCGTTTCTTGTAGCCTCTGATCTCTGTGGCTTGAGGAATCGGCAGATACTGTGGACGCTCCTGCAGCTTGTGATCGGCTTCGTCATCCTACTTGCTGTGGTCCTGCCCCTGAGGATCCTGTGGGTGAAGTGTGAGTACAGTGGGAGGATCACACATGATGAATAGATGTGTGATGTCTCATCTACAGTGAAGGGCTGGGGTCTACTACAAGTCGTCCATTGCTGTGATTACACATAGGTAGATTAATTTTTAGTTTGCACTGTGGCCCCTGGGTAAATAAGATTCAGTACTTGTGGAGATCACTGGCGGCTTTCATAAATTGTATTTTATCTGTGCCTTGTAGAGTGTGCAGGGTCTGAGACTCGTGATGACATCACACGTAATCACCAGTGATGTCACGCACACCTCTTCAGAGCCGGCCACTCTCACCCCTTTGTATTTTGTCAGAATTTTGACCTCCCTTTTATCTTACTATACATTGTACAAGGATGTGAATATGCCGAGATTTTCTACATGTGTGTACGGAGACGCCAGGGCCTGGTGTTCGGCCACTCGGGGTTAATTGTCTATAAGAAGTGTTATATAATGTGTAAGAAGCTCCCGTCCCGTGTCTTATTACAGGCCGGCCAGGAGCTCCGGACCCCCACAAGGGCTCGTTTGCTCTCGCTCCAGACGAAGACGGAACGGTCGACATCAATGAAGACGAAAGAAAGAATGAAGGACCTGAAAAAGAAACCCAAAGTGGAGCGGATGAGACCCCAACATGAAATAAGAAACCTCTACACTCCTCAACATGGAAATTACAGCACCAAAAAGGAAAAGTGGTGGATGATGGAAATCACCGGGCAGAGACGTCACTGATCTGCAGCTGCTGGGAATGGAAACCAAATGATCAAAACCGCTGGACTTGTCCGGTCCGGAGTCTGAGCCTCGTGCAGAAATCCCGGCACCTCCGGCCTCGATTCCTATCACTGAGGTCAGTAATGGTCGTCTGAGACATTTCTTCAACATCACCAGGGCACACGTGGCTTGTACTACTGTGAGCCGCCTACGTGGCCTAAACATGCTCCCGTGGCCCCAGCATCTCCGGACTTGTCTACATCGGGGACATCAGGGAAATCATTGGTCGGTGATTACACAGGAGCAGCCGGCAGCAGATATTGATTATTCGTACAATCAGCTGCAGAACCGTCCTGATACGATCAATAATAACCTCAGTGATCGCAGCCGAGGCCGGAGGTGCCGGGATTTCTGCACGAGGCTCAGACTCCAGACTGAAGAAAATCCAGATTTTGCAAAAATGTAGTTTCCATTTTTCTATCATGTGCAGATCAGTAAGTTGTCTCCATCCTGTGGTTTCCATCATCCCACCTCTCTTCCTTCCTGGTGATGGGATTTCTTTGTTGAGGCGTGCACGATCCATCGATCCAACTGGTTTTCTATGTGTAGATGGGTGACGGTGGTGGAGTCTCGCCATCATTGTGCAATGTGTGATTCTAGATGCTCCATGGTGACGTGGATGCAGCCAATTATCCTCTGATATCAGCGTTTGTTACTTTATTTATTCTGTCTATATGTCGTCTACCTGTCTGTTACCCTGGGGAGACTGGGCGGGCAGAGGTTATTTAGGGGCTGGGTTCCCTCCTGAACGTTGTCAGTCACAGAGGCCCAGGGTTTGTCCCAGAGGGGCCCAGGGTTTGTCGCAGAGGGGCCCAGGGTTTGTCGCAGAGGGGCCCAGGGTTTGTCGCAGAGGGGCCCAGGGTTTGTCGCAGAGGGGCCCAGGGTTTGTCGCAGAGGGGCCCAGGGTTTGTCGCAGAGGGCCCAGCGTCTGTCGCAGAGGGGCCCAGGGTGTGTCGCAGAGGGGCCCAGGGTGTGTCGCAGAGGGGCCCAGGGTTTGTCGCAGAGGGGCCCAGGGTTTGTCGCAGAGGGGCCCAGGGTTTGTCGCAGAGGGGCCCAGGGTTTGTCGCAGAGGGCCAGTGTCGGTCACAGAGGGCCAGTGTGATGAGCAAGAACAATGTTACGGAGCAGTGGATGGCCATAAAGCAGTGGATTTATCCTCTGTAACTGTGTCCTTCACCAGGTTACAGAGGGCTGATTGCGTCTGTGACTGTCCCGGGCACTGGAGACTGATGGCCATGAGATGTCATTCTATACTGGGCCAATAATGTAAATCTTCCCTGTACATACGTGTCTGGTTTTCTGTCTGTCTTATAACTTGGGGGTAATTATTTGGAGTGTAAGATTCGCCGTGCCTTGTAGGTGATTATAATGTCTATATAATGTAATTCTTTAGTAAAGTTTTGATATTTCCTCTATTATTCTTCATTGCTGACTATTGCTGAACACACAGACTGAATATTGCCTTTATATCAGGGACATCAAACTCAAACACATAGAGGCCACAAATCAAAGCTTGGAGAAAGTCGCAGCCGACCCTGATATTTATTACAAGTCTACAACTGACAACATTTTTCATTATCAAATAGAGCAATGAACTTTTACAGATGGAAACAAACTTAAAGGGGTCGTCCCATGAGGAAAGTACATTTTGATCGATAGATCTTAAAAAGAAATATTGGAATATGTTCTGTAAGAGCAGTAACGAGCACAAGGCCGAATATAAATAAGAACAAAGGATAAAAACCCGGAATAATGCAGATAATAAAGAGTGATGCCAACAAGGAGCAGCTCTCCTCCTGGTGGGAACCCAGAGGTTAGACAATTACACATATTTCCAGCATTATGCTGCAGAACTCCCAACTTATGAGCAACTGGGAAAAAGAGGGGCCACTGGCAGCTCCGTGAGACTGATGCAACTTCTCCTTAGCCACTGTCACGCTGCAGCTCTGCAGGTAAATGCAAGCTCCACTAGATGGCAGCAGAGCGGAGAGAGGGCAGAAATGCTGCTCAGAGCAGACCAGCAGAACTGCAGCGAGGCTACCACCGGGTGGCAGCAGATTAGTCAAACAAGCCGGATCAAACACAGAGGGAAACATCGAGTCTGGGCAGGAAGAGAGGAATGAACAGACACGGGCAAAGACATGAAATATAACTGACACTGCCTGCAGGATGCAGCGCAGAGAAATGGCAGATCTGACACCGCAACGAGGTAGAGAAAGTTAACCCCTGACATGACCAGACCGGGGAAAGGAGAAGCAAGACCCAAAACCTGGTCTGGATCATGACAGCCATGAGAAATCCTGTTTTGACATTTTAAATTAAAAACTAAAGGAACAAATTGAGATAACTAAGAAATGTAAGACTGAGAAACTTCAAGAAACCCAATCACAAAACAGCATTGAAAAATGTCAGTATCCTCTAAAGGAAAGGAAACCTCGGCAATATCGTAGGGACCGCCAAGACTTTGAGAACGAAAAGATTTACCAGTTCTTAGGAGATCGTCCAGAACGGGGAAGAGAAACTGATCAGTCATCAACTGAACCCAGGTCAGGTGTTCTACATCCAACATACCTCCTACAGAATCGCAACCCCATCATCAAGGAGTAGAGTCGGGGCGGACATACCACCGGTGCAGCCAGTGCAGCTGCCCCGAGGCCCGAAGGTGGAGGGGGTCCCTGCAGGCAGCGGCGTACTGCCCATAGCAGTAGAGTATGCAGCCGCTATGGGGCCACTGAGTCAAGGTTACAGGTGGGAGTGAGAGGGGCCCAGTGTCACACACCATTGGGCCCAGGGCCGGACTGGGACTGAAAATCAGCCCTGGCACACCATTGTGCTCGGGCCGTGTCTACCATTGTATCCTGGCCATGTCCACCATTGTGCCCGGGCCGTGTCTACCATTGTATCTGGGCCATGTCCACCATTGTGCTCGGGCCGTGTCTACCATTGTATCCGGGCCATGTCCACCATTGTGCCTGGGCCGTGTCTACCATTGTATCTGGGCCATGTCCACCATTGTGCCCGGGCCATGTCTACCATTGTATCTGGGCCATGTCCACCATTGTGCCTGGGCCGTGTCTACCATTGTATCTGGGCCATGTCCACCATTGTGCCCGGGCCGTGGCTACCATTGTATCTGGGCCATGTCCACCATTGTGCCCGGGCCATGTCTACCACTGTATCTGGGCCATGTCCACCATTGTGCTCTGGCCGTGTCTACCACTGTATCTGGGCCATGTCCACTATTGTGCCCGGGCCATGTCTACCATTGTATCCAGGTCTTGTCCACCATTGTGCCCGGGCCCTGTCTTCCATTGTATCCGGGCCATGTCCACCATTGTGCCCGGGCCGTGTCTACCATTGTATCTGGGCCATGTCCACCATTGTGCTCGGGCCGTGTCTACCACTGTATCCGGGCCATGTCCACCATTGTGCCCGGGCCGTGTCTACCATTGTATCTGGGCCATGTCCACCATTGTGCCTGGGCCGTGTGTTCCATTGTGTCTGGGCCATGTCCACCATTGTGTCTGGGCCGTTTTAAGCTTTGTTTATGGGCCATGTTCACTATTTTGTCATGGCCATGTTTACCATTGTGTCTGGGCTGTTTCCACAATGGTGTCTGGGCCATGTTAAGCTTTGTTTATGGGCTGTGTCCACCAATGTGTCTGAGCCACATCCACCATTGCGTTCGGGCTGTTTCCACCATTGTTTCTGGGCCGTGTTAAGCTTTGTTTATGGGCCATGTTCACTATTTTGTCATGGCCATGTTTACCATTGTGTCTGGGCTGTTTCCACAATGGTGTCTGGGCCATGTTAAGCTTTGTTTATAGGCTGTTTCCACCATTGTATCCTGGCCGTGTTTACCATTGTGTTTGGGCTGTTGTCACAATTGTGCCCGGACAGTGTGCAGCATTGGCTGTGGACTAAGAACATTCAGTGTTCGAAACGCGTTCAGCTGTATCATGGTTGTCCTTCCATTTTTTGGATATTACTGATTTTTGACATGCAGTGTTTCCTCTCTTTTTAAAAAAAATAATTTGAAATAAACAATTTTTGATTTTATACATTTTCCTGAGCTGGATTCTTTTCTCACTTTCATCGTTTCCAGAGAGCTTTGGCAGAAGCCCTTTCCGTGCTCGGACTGATTATAACTCATGGAGATCATTCAAGAAGGGTGAGCTGAAATTTTGTGTGTGTTTTTCCAGCATTGATTGTGCCTGGGCCATGTCTATCACTGTGCAGCGTCCCTTCTTCCTTCATTGTGTAAACATCAGGGAAATGAAGAGATGATTGCTAGGGTTTAAGGAGAGGATTGTTGTCCCCTTCTCGTTCCTTTCTCACTGCTCCTCAGTTCCGGATCTTTGCTGGATTTTTCTTTTCATAATGTTTCCTATTGGTGGAAGGTGCGGACTACAGGCAGCTGGTTAATCCCAAAGTGGGGCATGGTCTGGTAGTATCACAATATATCTTCTGCTCACTTTATGGCCAAGCATTCTTTTTCTATGATGGAATAATCTTTCTGACATGCCGACCGTTTCCTATTCAGGTAGAGAGCAGGATGTTCTTCTCCATGAATTTCCTAAAAAAGGACTATTCCTAATCTAACTTCTGAGGCGTCCGTATGGAGTACAAATTGTGTTAAAGTCTGGGGTAACCAGGACCAGCAGCTTACACACAGCTAGGTTCAGTTCTTGAAAGGCCGTCTCTGCCTCCGATGTCCATCTGGCCATAACTCATTCTGTCCCCTTAAGAAGGTTGGTCAGGGGTGCAGCACCATGGCAAAGTTTGGAAATAACCTCTTGTAGTACCGTGTGATTTCCAGAAAGGCCCTAACTTGCTTTTTCGAGAGTGGGTTCTGCCAGTTGTGGATTGTCCACTTTATTGATCTTATTTCTACCTACTACATATCCAAGTTATTTGACCTCCTCTTTCCCCATGGCACATTTTTGGGGATTTATAAAGAACCCCACATTCCTGAGTGCATCAAACACTGACCTATCCCAGATGACTTCCGAAATCCAGGTTGAAAATTACGATATTGGCCAGGTATGCCGCAGCATAATTCTTATTTGGTGCGAGGATCCGGTCCATGGTCCTCTGAAAGGTAGCCGGAGCTCCCTGTAGTCCAAACTGCATCTGGCTGTATAGGAAGCATAGAGAAGGCCATCTTCTCCTTGGCTTCTTGTGACATTAGATCCAATGTGGTTACATACCTTGCCGGTCAAATTCTTTCGATAAGCTCATCGACATGCAGCATCAGATATGCACAGAACTTGGAGACTTTGTTCAGCTTCCAATAATCATTACAGAATCTCCATTTGGCATTGGGATTTTATACAAGGACAATCTCTAGCTAAACCATCCAAAAATTCTAAACCACTTAGATTCCTCAATAACTTTGAGATTAAGGATAAGCTTCACTTCCTTGGAGAGCAGTTCTAGCCAGGCCTTGGGAATTCGGTAGGTCTTCAAGTTCACCTGTACATGGGGTTCTGTCAGAACCTCGTGTTCTATGACATCTCTACACCCCAAAAAATAAAAGAACAGGTCTCGGGTTCTGCTGCAGCAATTCCAGACCTGTTTTTGGGCCTACATTAGCATCTCAGCTGATGTGACTGCTTCAAAGCCCCCCTTCTGGCACACCAGCAAACATGCGCTTCAGTAGCGTCCCTGTCATGCCATGCCTTGATAAGATTGAAGTGATAGACCTGGTACAGCTTTCGTCTTCCCAGTTGATGCATCTTGTAGTTCACTTCACCCAACTTCTCTATCACCTCATAGGAGCCAAAAATGTAACTCTACTGTGGGAGTAAGTACAATGACTCTGTCCTCGGGGCTGAACTGTCTCAACTTAGCAGACCGGTTGTAGACCCAGGATTGAACCTGGAAGAGATGTTCCTTTACAATAGACATTACCTTTGCAACTCTCTCCTGCATCTGGGTGATGTGCTTGATGACCCTCCAGTGGGGAGTGACTTCGGCTTCCCAGATTTCCTTTCCTATATCAATGAGACCTTGCTGATGTCAACCATATACGAGTTCAAAGGGAGAAAATCCGGTAGTCTTGTGGAACCTCCAGGATAGAGAGTAACTGATATCAGAGGAGACAGCCCGATCTCATCTGTAATTTTCTATGACTTTCTTAAGCATAATCTTTAAGGTTTTATTAAACCTTTCCACAAGGCCGTCCGTCTTGGGATGGTAGACTGATGTTTTCAGTTCTGTAACTTGCCAGGCCTTACAGTTTTCTTCTCACCCTACTCATAAAGGGTGTTCCTTGATCCGTCAGGATCTCTCTTGATGGTCCACATCTTTGCCAGGGCAGGACTAAGTCGCAGGCTATACTTTTTACAGAGGAGTTTCTCAGGAGAACCACTTCTGGGAAAAGCAAAGCATAGTTGAGGACAACAAATATTGATGCCCCCGAGCAGACTTAACCAGGAGCCCACCAGGTCCATAGCAATTCGCTCAAGTGGCACCTCTACGATAGGCAGTGGCACAAGAAGAATTTTGAAAATGAGGGAGCTGTTAACTGGCAGATGGGACAGGATTTACAATTGTCACAATAATGTAAAAATGCCATATTGTGAGTTTAGTTCTAGAAGGTACTTTGGCACAGACGCGCTGCAGATTCGACCCCCTTTCTCCTCCACTGCATTCGCTGATACAAAAACAAAGCCCTATGACAGACACACTCTGTGCAACCTCATACCAATGTGTAGCAGCCCCCACTGAGCAGTTTTATGGATCTATGCTGCAGGCAGACAAGTCTCCCTACCCTACTCATTCCCCCTCCCACCTGGTACTGGTTGAAACTGGTATAGAAGCCATGAGCTTCTATTGTTCTTTTAAGGCTATATATAGTGGCACCGATCAGGGCTAGAGATATAAGAATTATATATTCCGGATGTCCATCGAGGGATCTATAACTCTCTGAAATAGCTAGAAGCTAAACCCAATGAGTGCGAAGTGCGGGTTTCTCTGTAAGCTGGTCATGTAACCATGCCATATTTACACTTATAAGAATTGCCCCGACGTGGTGCACCCCCTGATCATTGTGACTTTTGTATATGAGACTCATACAGCGAGCTAGGCATAAAAATGGTTTTCATAATGCTAAGTAAAGGGGGGGTTTCAGCCTCTAAGTGAGGTGACCACAGGGGGAGTGCCTTTGGTTTTAGGCTAGGAAATAACTGAGTGAAGCAGGAGGCTTCACGGGTCTTTGTCTGGGGTCTAGCTGCTGTACAGATGCTTGCTATGCATCTAGATGTATCCCCTCCTCCACAGCACACAGTCGGCCTTGAGATAAGATGACATAGTGAAATGTAAGTGTTTTTTCAACTTTAAACCCATTTTATTTGTAATTGTCTGTACATACGAGAATTGTTTTCTTTATAATATCTTTTTATACTTTGTAAACACTGCCTACCTTTTTGAAGTAAAATATAAAACTACTAGCTTGTCTCTCCTTGCTCTATAGCGAACGGTCGCGTCCTCTGAAGTGAATTACACTACTAATCTGGGTTGGCTCCGGACCCTTTAATAATTACAAAATCGGAGCTGGTGGCAGCGGAATTTGTCCTGTGCAATTGGGAGTCTTTGCCGCGACCGGCGGCATTGATAATTATTGTTCCTGCCTGAGTGGGAGTAGTTATATCGCCCTCGCTGCAGTGTGCCCAATAGACAGTACATAGCACTAGTGTTAATTGAGTTTGCTTGGGTGCTCGGGTATGCACCAAGTATCTCAAATCCCAGCATATTGTTTTTTGAGTGTCTAATAGCCATGAAACATGCGGGGCAGGGGCTCCAGCATGTCACTGAAGCACCCGGTTCAATACTTGGTGCATACCGAGCACCCTAGGCAAACTGGAGTAGCGACCACTTGCACGCAACACTAATAGCGACTTATTCAATATGATGACCTAATGTTATCAAATTCTGTGCGCTACCTGTGGGTCAAAATACTCACTATACCCCTGGATCCTTGAGGGGTGTGGTTTCCAAAATTGGGTTACATGTGGGGAGTTTTCACTGTTTGGGTGCATGAGGGGCTCTCTAAAAGTGGCATGGCGTCCTCTCTTGATTCCAGCAAATTTTGGGTTCAAAAAGTCAAATGGCGCTCCTTCCAGAGCCTTGCTATGGGTAAAAACAGTAGTTTTCCCCCACATATGTAGTATCTGTGTGCTCAGTGGAAATTGCACAACAAATTTTGGGGTATATTTTCTCCTGATACTCTTGTGAAAATAAAAAAAAAAATAGGTGTAAAGTAAATTGTTTGTGAAAAAGTTAAATGTTCATTTTTCCTTCCACATTTTTTCAGTTCCTGGAAGCACCTGAAGGGTTAATAAACTTCTTGAATGTGGTTTTGAGCACCTTGAGGGGTGCAGTTTTTAGAATGGTGTCACTTTTGGTCATATAGACCCCCCAAAGTCACTTCAAATGTGAGGTGGTACCTAAAAAATGGATTCCTAAATGTTGTTGGAAAAATGAAAAATCGCAGGTCAACGTTTAACCCTTATAACGTCCTAACAAAAAATATTATGATTCCAAAATCGTGCTGATGTAAAGTGGACATGTGGGAAATGTTAGTTATTAACTATTCTGTGTGACATAATTGTCTGGTTTAAGGGCATAAAAATGCACAAATTGTAACATTTTACAAAATTTCTTCAAATTTCCGTTTTGGTTTTTTTTTCACAAATAAACACAAGTCATATCGAATAAATGTCACCACCATCATGAAGTCCAATGTGTCACGAGAAAACAGGATCACTGGGATCCGCTGAAGCTCCAGAGCTGTAATAAATGGTCAGAATTGTAACATTTAGCTTGGTCATTAAGGTCAAACTTGGCTCGGTCACTAAGGGGTTAAGCGCCTCTGTTAGACTTGGGTCCCTATGTTGGACAGACCCGACATTTTCTCTGGTCACTCCTATCTCAGGAATGTCGGCCTCAGGAGATGATACTGCCTCATCTAAGTGATATTTCTAAGAATCCCATAGTGTAAGTTCTGCCGGTGTAAATCCCTGTTGCAGAATTTAGGTGCCATTACACTTTTAGATCGGCTGTGCCTGCAGCTGCCTGACACAAGAAGAAGCCATCAGCAGCAGTCACCTCCTCACATCATGGGGGGCCGGGGGAGTAAAGTCTTCACTTTCTAGAATTGAACCATTAGTCTCAAGAAATGGAAAAACCCCAGAAATTCCCGTGACATCATCTGAAGGACTGAGGAAGCTGAGGGTCAGACTCCTCCAGAAACCTCCAGACATGGCTGCACCCACATCGCTCCTCGTCTTCCCTCTCATTATCGGCATCGGTGAGTAATTAGCAATAACTTCAATATTTCATAAATTACTCTAGGTATTGTGCCCTTAACAGGGAGCTGCTATACAGGGGACTGCCTGACTGCAGGGCGGCCGCAGGACTCAGCTCTGTGTACATGAGGCTGCTATACAGGGGACTGCTATACAGGGGACTGCTGTATAAGGAGCTGCTATACAGGGGACTGCTATACAGGGGACTGCTGTATAAGGAGCTGCTATACAGGGGACTTCATGACTGCAGGGCGGCCGCAGGACTCAGCTCTGTGTACATGGGGCTGCTATACAGGGGACGGCTGTATAAGGAGCTGCTATACAGGGGACTGCCTGACTACAGGGCGGCCGCAGGACTCAGCTCTGTGTACATGGTGGGCCATGTCTGGTGACTTTGGTAACGAGGATGCATACCAGCGACTCACTAATCTAATTTATCCCCAGGCAGGAGAAGTGGCCGGGACATCGGATCTGGCTGATCTAATCCTCCGTAACTTGTATCTATGCATTTCGACAGAGTTGGCGTTTATGGTTTCATATGTAAAAAGTTCTGATAAACTTTCACTTCCCCTCCACTGCAGCCGCAGAGTCACATAATAACAGTAGGGGGCGCTCTTCATATCACTCAGCTGCCACTAAACAATACAACTATTCTACATGGGAGAGCGCCCCCTGGTGTCAGAAGGATTCTTCTAGAATTGGCGTCTAAGGCGATGAGTCTCGGCTCCAGTCCTCAAATTCCCCCAACAGATGATGTTTTCAGGCTTTTCTTGATATTACACAAGTTATAGAGTTACCAAGGCTTCAGAAATTGCCTCACGTTATAGAGAGAACTTGTGGGACCTGGAGCAATGTCTGATGCCTCGATAGTCCCATCACCTGAGTAATATGAAGGTTATTGAGGACAGGAGTTGGAAGTTCTGTCCTAAGGAACTTCTCAGAGGGGGCTCCTGGTGACCTCCTGGGACCAGTTGTTGGATTTTAGGACACTTGTGCCTTTTTTTTTAGCTGAGACAAGTCCTTGTGATTACTTCTGAGTTGCTTTAGCTTTGACTTTGATCCATGTTTCTCCAGAATGGTCTACAGATTTCTCCAAGTCTTGTTCTTGCTGACCGTCCTCTTGTTCTGTACTCGCCTCTTCTGAGCATGGTCCTGATATAAGGGCAGTACAAGTTGTTTGCCCGGCAGCTCTAAAAATGGCAACCGTTGACATGCTTTGTGCTGACTGTTCGGCTATCAGGTCCCAGTAGAGCTCCGACTTTCAACCCTGACAGGGATGGGGACCTACACGGGGTCCTGGCTTGAGTCCTTATAGCAATACTGGCTGGTGGTGCAGTCTGGCAGAAAGAATGGTCGGAACTAGGAGGCACAAAATCGTACGGCAGAATAGTCAGTCAATGAGCCGAGGTCAGAATCAGGACGATCCACTGGGAACACAAGAACAAAGCACTCGGGAGTTTACTAAAGATAGTCAAATTATAACTGACAGTAGACAGCAGGGTTTCAGGAACTTAAACGGGACCTGTATCAGCTGTCATGTTCCCTTTAAATAGATTGAAGCCTACCCAGTTGACACGGAAGGGAGCAAACACTGACAGACGATAACTCCAGTGATACCAGTTTGTACAGGCCTAGTAGTCCCAGTGCCATACAAAATATGAATGTGGCTCTGCCCAGCAAAAAAACAGACAGGACGGGCAGGCAGATGTCACAGGACCACTTCTCCGAGGACCTGTGTCTTCCAGCGTCTCCTGAATGGTCATTGCTGATGGCTGGGCCTTACTTTTGTGTCCTCTTGTAATGTTGTTTCTGTGTTTTCCAGTGGGAGATGTTGAGATTGAGACGCTCAGGATCCTTGGAGCCACCGGCTCTTCTGTCCTCCTTCCAGGACTGAAGAGTGAAGTAGAATTCAAAGGAAATATGATCTACGAGCTGAGAAAATTAGGTGGAAATCCCAGCTGGTTGATGATGGACCACGGAGAACCCCATGTACATAAGGTCTATGAAAACCGAGGGCAAGTCTTCCCAGAAAACAAGTCATTCCTGCTCACAAACCTGACTGAGAAAGACAACGGTATCTATGAGCAGAAGCTGAATCAGCGAACACTGCTCCGCGTGATCCTGACTGTGATTGGTGAGTGGTCCTAGTGATAAGGGAACTGGTGAGGAGGCCAGTCCTGTGGGGTTATTACATGATTGTGGGGCAGGAGACAAGAACATCAGATGAGCTCCATTCGGAAATGTGGAGATCTCCAGAAGCCGTGCCCAGCCCTTCAAGGTTTACTATCATCTCACCTCATCAGGGAAGTCCCCAGGTCTCCATCATGTGTCTTCTCATGATATGAACCATTCAGCCCATTGTTACTGGTGGGATCCATTGTGATGATGGTGATGCCAGGATCTTGCACGTATGGGGGTCACTGGACAAAGACTGTTTCACCCACATCCAGATTTACTCCAAGACAAGCAGATGTGGGCATTGCACAGTACCCATCCCATAACAAAACACCCATCCCACCACAGAGTACCCATCCCATAACACATCACCCATCACACAGTACCCACCCAGAAGCACTGTATCCATCCCATAATAGATCACCCATCCCATAACACATCAACCATGCCATAACACATCACATAACACAGTACCCACCTAATAGCACTGTATCATCTGTCTGTGACGACACATTTTATCTTAATTATCCAGGTCTCTATTTTCAGTAATGCTGGAGGCATAGACTGTTATCTTTTATGAAGCTTCTTCTTGTAGGTTGAAATTATATTTGTAAATTGATGAATGGTTGTTATTTATCTCTTATATCAGCTCCTATAGTTTATTGTATAGTTATCTTTGCAAAACAGAGAGGCAGGGTCACTGAGCAATGATGTTTGCTAATACGTTGATTACACATTATACCAGGCCATTCAGTTTGCTGACTAGCATACATTGAAGGATAAACTATTAATAATAGTTAACCTCATCACCCCTTCCCCTTGACCTGTGGATCATGGCTAGAAGAACACCAATAGTGAACTATATAAGTGGCATATGCCTCTATAACAGGTCATCTAGGACATCCAAGACATCCAGAGATTCTTTACAAAACTACAGCCGGGAGCATGCTACAGAATAGCTGCAAGATCATGGCTCCATCATGAAGGAAACAGATTTGACATTCTACAGGATGTCAGCTTAGGGGACCACGGCCCCAGCTGAAAGAATACAGATCTGCTCCATTGACCATCACTGAACACATGGAAACGTTTGGGAAAGCCAGGATTTGGACCCACCGGTCACATGGCTCCATGAAGATGTTTGAAGAATCCAGGTTTTTTCCTTCCAGTCACCTGGCCTTGTATCTAAATGGAATTTCATCTTCCTACTCTTGTCGTTACCTCCTGCAGACCGGTCACCATTCTGGTCGCTCTTCTCGGAACTTGCTCCAGTTTGTTGATGTCTTTTTTTAAAATGTGCCCAGAACTGGACACAGTATTCCAGATGAGGTCTGACCAAAGAGGAGTAGAGGGCAATAATGACTTCACATGATCTAGACTGGTATGTTTCTGTTAATACATCCCACAATTGTATTTGCCTTTTTTGCTGCTGCTGCATCACACTGTTGACTCATGTTCAGTCTGTGATCTATTAGTATACCCGTCTTTTTTACATGTGCTGTTGCTTAGCCCTATTCCTCCCTTTCTGTATATGCGTTTTTCATTATTATTGCCCAGATGTAGTACATTTGCATTTTTCCCTGTTAAAAACCATTCTGTTAGTTGCTGCCCACTGCTCCAGTTACTTATATCTTTTTGACTGCTCTCTCTCTTCTCCAGTATTAGCTATCCCTCATAGCTTTGTGTCATCAGCAAATTTAATCAGTGTACCCTCAATTCCTTCATCTAAATCATTGATAAAGATGTTTAACAATTCGGGGCCCAGGCCAGAGCCCTGTGGTACCCCACTTGAGACATTCTTTAAACTTGATGTGCAGCCATTTACGACCACTCTTTGGGTCGGATCACTAAACCAGTTATGAATCCACCTAACATTTGCCTCGTCCATTCCATACTTAGTCATTTTTTCAATAAAGATGGTGTGAGATACTTTGTCAAATGCTTTGCTGAAGTCAAGATATACTATATCTACAGCATTTCCCTGGTCCACCCAGTCAGTGATTCTGTCATAGAAGGAAATTGTTAGTCTGACATGACTTATTAGTTACAAACCCATGCTGACTCTGGTTAATCACTTCATTGTTATCCAGGTACTTGCATACATGTTGTTTAATAATTTGTTCAAAGATCTTTCCTGGTATAGACGTCAGACTCACCGGCCTATAGTTCCCTGGGTCCACCTTCTTCCTCTTTTTTAAGATAGGAACAACATTTGCTCTTGTCCAGCCTTATGGGACTTCTCCTGTTCTCCAAGAATTTTCAAAGATTATGGAGAGTGGTTCCAAAATTTCTTCTGCTATCTCCTTCAGTACTCTGGGGTGTAATTCATCTGGACCCGGAGACTTGAATTCATTTATGTTAGCGAAGTGTTTCCTCACAATCTCTCTGTTTATAGATATCTTGAATTCTTCTATTACTTAATAGGACAGTTAAAATCAGTTGATATTACATTTTCTTTCTGAGAGAAAACAGATGCAAAATAGGAATTTAAAAGTTTGGCCTTCTTAACATGCTTTCTTACCATTTCATCATTTTCATTCTGTAAAAATCCCATAGCATCTTTGACTTTTCTTTTACTTTTGACATATCCCCAAAATCCTTTTTTATTGCTTTTGACGTCTCTTGCAATCCTTAATTCATTGTCAGCTTTAGATAATCTGATTTGTGCCCTGCAGGTTCTGTAGACAGCATTATATTCTTCTTTAGATATGCCTCCCTCTTTCCATTTGATGAACATTTCTTTCTTCCTTTTTAGCATGTGTTTAAGTTCTGAGTTCATCCATCCTGGTTTCCTTAAATGCTTCCTATTCTTCCCTCTTTTTGGAATTGTTAACGAATGTGCTTTGAGAATCTCATTTTTCAAGATTTCCCATCCTTCCTTGACATTGGATCCCTCCGATTCTCTTTCTGAGTCCCTTAAAATCTGCATTTCTAAAATCTAACCTTAAAGTCTGAGTCTTCACAGGTCTTCCTCCTCTAGTTATCCAAAATTCTAAAATAGCATGGTCGCTACCTCCTAGCGTCCCAGCCACTCCTCAACCATTTCCTCCCTGTTTATAAGGATTAGATCCAAGGTAGCAGATCCCCTTGTTCTCTCCTACCTTTTGGAAGATAAAGTTGTCAGCAAGAGAGGATAAGAATTTGCTTGACCTGTTAGATTTGCCTGAGAGAGATTCCCAGCAAATGTCTGGATAGTTGAAATCTCCCATGACCACTATGTCATATTTTTTGGAGAACTTGTCCATTTGTTGCATAAAGAGTTCATCCATATCTTCAGCTTGCACAGGCAGCCTCGTGTCTCCTGTATGCTCCTGTATCTCTTGTATGCTCTTCTGTCTCCTGTATGCTCCTCTGTAGGCTTCTCTGTCTCCTGTATGCTCCTCTGTAGGCTTCTCTGTCTCCTGTATGCTCCTCTGTCTCCTGTATGCTCCTGTGTCTCCTGTATGCTCCTCTGTCTCCTGTATGCTCCTGTGTCTCCTGTATGCTCCTCTGTCTCCTGTATGCTCCCGTGTCTCCTGTGTGCTCCTCTGTCTCCTGTGTGCTCCTCTGTCTCCTGTGTGCTCCTCTGTATGCTCCTCTGTCTCCTGTATGCTCCTCTGTCTCCTGTATGCTCCTCTGTCTCCTGTGTGCTCCTGTGTCTCCTGTATGCTCCTCTGTCTCCTGTGTGCTCCTCTGTCTCCTGTATGCTCTTCTGTCTCCTGTATGCTCCTGTGTCTCCTGTATGCTCCTGTGTCTCCTGTGTGCTCCTCTGTCTCCTGTGTGCTCCTCTGTCTCCTGTGTGCTCCTCTGTCTCCTGTGTGCTCCTCTGTCTCCTGTGTGCTCCTGTGTCTCCTGTATGCTCCTCTGTCTCCTGTGTGCTCCTCTGTCTCCTGTATGCTCTTCTGTCTCCTGTATGCTCCTGTGTCTCCTGTATGCTCCTCTGTCTCCTGTGTGCTCCTCTGTCTCCTGTATGCTCCTCTGTCTCCTGTATGCTCCTGTGTCTCCTGTGTGCTCCTCTGTCTCCTGTATGCTCCTGTGTCTCCTGTGTGCTCCTCTGTCTCCTGTATGCTCCTCTGTCTCCTGTGTGCTCCTCTGTCTCCTGTGTGCTCCTCTGTCTCCTGTGTGCTCCTCTGTCTCCTGTGTGCTCCTCTGTCTCCTGTGTGCTCCTGTCTCCTGTATGCTCCTCTGTCTCCTGTGTGCTCCTCTGTCTCCTGTGTGCTCCTCTGTCTCCTGTGTGCTCCTCTGTCTCCTGTGTGCTCCTCTGTCTCCTGTATGCTCCTGTGTCTCCTGTATGCTCCTCTGTCTCCTGTATGCTCCTGTATCTCCTGTATGCTCCTCTGTCTCCTGTATGCTCCTCTGTCTCCTGTGTGCTCCTGTGTCTCCTGTATGCTCCTCTGTCTCCTGTGTGCTCCTCTGTCTCCTGTGTGCTCCTCTGTCTCCTGTGTGCTCCTCTGTCTCCTGTGTGCTCCTCTGTCTCCTGTGTGCTCCTCTGTCTCCTGTATGCTCCTCTGTCTCCTGTGTGCTCCTCTGTCTCCTGTATGCTCCTCTGTCTCCTGTGTGCTCCTGTCTCCTGTATGCTCCTCTGTCTCCTGTGTGCTCCTCTGTCTCCTGTATGCTCCTGTGTCTCCTGTATGCTCCTGTGTCTCCTGTGTGCTCCTCTGTCTCCTGTGTGCTCCTCTGTCTCCTGTGTGCTCCTGTGTCTCCTGTATGCTCCTCTGTCTCCTGTATGTTCCTCTGTCTCCTGTGTGCTCCTCTGTCTCCTGTATGCTCCTGTGTCTCCTGTGTGCTCCTGTTTCTGCACCATACACCTTTTATCTCTCGTCTACTCCTGACTGAGATCATTTCTTCTCATATTCTCTCCTTAGATCCCGTGGAGAATCTGGACTTGAGAATCGCAGATACGGACAATGTGACCTGTCGTGTTTCTCTTCTGTGTGATGCGGGGACAAGCGATTCCTCTAATGTAACCTTCCTAAGAAATGCATACGAGATAAAGGAGAACACGTCTAAGATCGAGAATGACCATCTCCTGGTCATTGATGGGACCAACCCCCAACATTGGGGCATCTACAAGTGTAGAGCGAAGAACCTTGTTAGCCAGAAGGACTCCCAGGAGATGGAGCTCATTCCCGAGAGTAATGTCCCTAATCATATTGTTTTATTGTCTTCTGTCCTCATGATCAGATCTGAGCATCTGAAGCCATCAATAGCAATGACAGACCAGGGTCTCCAGGACATGGTCCAGTCTTGGAGACTTCTTAAGTCATTGCCTTGAGTTGTTGGCTCCCGATCTTCCATATTATGTTCTCTACATTGTATCGCCCTTATGATATGTCGTCGTGGGTATAACGCCTGGCTTCCCCGTACATAGATGATCATCCATGACTTGTCTCCTCAGGAATCAGTGGAGGGTACGTGTTCTTCTGCATTGGCTGTATCGGAGGGGTCATCTACATCTGTCACCATCTCTGTCTACTGGTTACCATTTGTAAGTAGCATCACAATGAGCCAGAAGGCTGAGAAGCGACCCTTCATATTGCAGATCTTGGGCCCCTGTGTAGGAAGTGACTGTGATTGATGTGACTACTCCGGGACATCCTAAGGTATTAGGAGGGCAGGATTAGGGCCCGGCGGCAGAATTTGGCAGCACACAATGAGGCTAGACAAGAGATGGGGGACTGGTAGGGTATTGTGGGACCCTATGGAGGGTGGATGGTCCTATATGGGGGCTGCACTAAGAGGTGACCCCGTCTCTGCCTTCTGTAGTCCCTAGGGGGCAGTACCAGCATGTAACTGAGGTGATCCTCCAGGCAGTGAGGTGTATGTGTGTGTATATATATATATATATATATATACTGTATATATATACTGTATATCTACCAGTATAGCCCCAGGCTGACCAGCACATGAGCCGTTATGTCACTGACCCGTCATCTTATGTCGCAGGCCAAAAAGACACTTCTCTATCAAAACTTCTCTTTTCTGCTACGTGTATACTGGGAACCAGTATGGAGTCCAGCGCATCGTCCATCTTCTTACATGGTAGGTACTTTCCTTGCAAAGGCTGAAAATTAACCCCTGACCTGCCGCATGTCTGCTAACACTAGGACATTGGATAGATCTGCTCCCAAGGGGCAGGGCTTATCAAAAATGAGTGCAGCTTATCCAAAGAGGGTGGGGCTTATCTAAAGAGGGGTGTGGCTTACCTAAAGAGGGGGCGTGGCTAATCTAGAGGGTGTTGCTTATCTAAAAGGGTTGGCCTATATAAAGCGGGTGGGGCTTATCTAAAGAGGGTGGGCTTATCTAAAGAGGGGTGTGGCTAATCTAGAGGGTGTTGCTTATCTAAAAGGGTGTGGCCTATATAAAGCGGGTGGGGCTTATCTAAAGAGGGTGTGCTTATCTAAAGAGGGGTTTGACTAATCTAGAGGGTGGGGCTTATCTAAAGAGGGTGTGGCTTATCTAAGGTGGGTGTGAGGTATTTAGCTAAGAGGAGGGAACTTTATCCTCTTTGTCTCCATTATGTACTTAGCAGACAGAACTGGGGCGACATTGGCTCTGGGGTTGTCGCACAAAGATCTTTATGTGACCCTCGTATTTTTTGCAGTGTTATTTAATTCCAGCAATCAGACGATTGTGATAGGGGGGATCATCGTCATCATTGTCATTCTGATGGTTCGAGCTTTATGGTTATTGATGCTTTGTGGTGAGTATATATGGATTGTTCTGTCTGAATTATTCTGGGGGACAATGTTCAGACACTGGCTGCTCTGGGACCAGGGAATGAGGTTGAGGCACTGGTTGCTCTGGGACCAGGGGACGAGGTTCAGGCACTGGTCATTCCGGGACTAGGGGACGAGGTTCAGGCACTGGTCGCTCTGGAACCAGTGAATGAGGTTCAGGCACTGGTCACTCCGGGACTAGGGGGAATGAGGTTCAGGCAATGGTCACTCCGGGACCAGGGGACGAGGTTCAGGCACTGGCTGCTCTGGGACCAGGGGATGAGGTTCAGGCACTGGTCATTCTGGGACTAGGGGGAATGAGGTTCAGGCACTGGTCACTCCGGGATTATGGGGAATGAGGTTCAGGCACTGGTCACTCCGGGACTAGGGGGAATGAGGTTCAGGCACTGGTCACTCTGGGACTAGGGGACGAGGTTCAGGCACTGGTCGCTCTGGAACCAGTGAATGAGGTTCAGGCACTGGTCATTCCGGGACTAGGGGTAATGAGGTTCAGGCACTGGTCACTCCGGGACCAGGGGACGAGGTTCAGGCACTGGTCACTCCGGGACCAGGGGACGAGGTTCAAGCACTGGCTGCTCTGGGACCAGGGGATGAGGTTCAGGCACTGGTCATTCCGGGACTAGGGGGAATGAGGTTCAGGCACTGGTCGCTCTGGAACCAGTGAATGAGGTTCAGGCACTGGTCACTCCGGGACTAGGGGGAATGAGGTTCAGGCAATGGTCACTCCGGGACCAGGGGACGAGGTTCAGGCACTGGCTGCTCTGGGACCAGGGGATGAGGTTCAGGCACTGGTCATTCCGGGACTAGGGGGAATGAGGTTCAGGCACTGGTCACTCCGGGACCAGGGGACGAGGTTCAGGCACTGGTCGCTCTGGAACCAGTGAATGAGGTTCAGGCACTGGTCACTCCGGGACTAGGGGGAATGAGGTTCAGGCAATGGTCACTCCGGGACCAGGGGACGAGGTTCAGGCACTGGCTGCTCTGGGACCAGGGGATGAGGTTCAGGCACTGGTCATTCCGGGACTAGGGGGAATGAGGTTCAGGCACTGGTCACTCCGGGACCAGGGGACGAGGTTCAGGCACTGGCTGCTCTGGGACCAGGGGATGAGGTTCAGGGACTGGTCATTCCGGGACTAGGGGGAATGAGGTTCAGGCACTGGCCGCTCTGGGACCAGGGGACAAGGTTCAGGCACTGGTCATTCCGGGACTAGGGGTAATGAGGTTCAGGCACTGGTCACTCCGGGACCAGGGGACGAGGTTCAGGCACTGGTCACTCCGGGACCAGGGGACGAGGTTCAAGCACTGGCTGCTCTGGGACCAGGGGATGAGGTTCAGGCACTGGTTGCTCTGGGACCAGGGGATGAGGTTCAGGCACTGGTTGCTCTGGGACCAGGGGATGATGTTCAGGCACTGGTCGCTCTGGAACCAGTGAATGAGGTTCAGGCACTGGTCATTCCGGGACTAGGGGGAATGAGGTTCAGGCACTGGTCACTCCGGGACCAGGGGACGAGGTTCAGACACTGGTCACTCCGGGACCAGGGAATGAGGTTCAAGCACTGGCTGCTCTGGGACCAGGGGATGAGGTTCAGGCACTCGTTGCTCTGGGACCAGGGGATGAGGTTCAGGCACTGGTCGCTCTGGAACCAGTGAATGAGGTTCAGGCACTGGCCGCTCTGGGACTAGGGGGAATGAGGTTCAGGCACTGGTCACTCCGGGACTAGGGGGAATGAGGTTCAGGCTCTGGTCACTCCGGGACTAGGGGGAATGAGGTTCAGGCACTGGCCGCTCTGGGACTAGGGGGAATGAGGTTCAGGCTCTGGTCACTCCGGGACTAGGGGGGATGAGGTTCAGGCACTGGTCACTCCGGGACCAGGGGACGAGGTTCAGGCACTGGTCACTCCGGGACTAGGGGGAATGAGGTTCAGGCCCTGGCCGCTCTGGGACTAGGGGGAATGAGGTTCAGGCACTGGTCACTCCGGGACTAGGGGGAATGAGGTTCAGGCACTGGTCACTCCGGGACTAGGGGGAATGAGGTTCAGGCACTGGTCACTCCAGGACTAGGGGGAATGAGGTTCAAGCACTGGTCACTCCGGGACTAGGGGGAATGAGGTTCAGGCCCTGGCCGCTCCGGACAGGGGGAAGAGGTTCAGGCACTGGCCGCTCTGGACAGGGGGAATGAGGTTCAGGCACTGGTCACTCCGGGACCAGGGGACGAGGTTCAGGCACTGGTCACTCCGGGACCAGGGAATGAGGTTCAGGCACTGGCTGCTCTGGGACCAGGGAATGAGGTTCAGGCACTGGTCACTCCGGGACTAGGGGGAATGAGGTTCAGGCACTGGTCACTCCGGGACTAGGGGGAGTGAGGTTCAGGCCCTGGTCACTCCGGGACTAGGGGGAGTGAGGTTCAGGCCCTGGTCACTCCGGGACTAGGGGGAATGAGGTTCAGGCCCTGGCCACTGCAGGACTAGAGGGAATAAGGTTCAGCCCCTGGCCGCTCTGGGACAGGAGGACGAGGTTCAGGCACTGGCCGCTCTGGGACAGGAGGACGAGGTTCAGGCACTGGCCGCTCTGGGACAGGAGGACGAGGTTCAGGCACTGGCCGCTCCGGGACCAGGGGGACGAGGTTCAGGCAATGGCTGAGCCATCTTGCAGGTGTACTGATTATACTAAATGCCTCTCAGCAATGATCTTTAGCATATGCATGCTGCTCCTTTATGAACAGGGGAGCACAAGCACGCTCATACTAGACGCGCCTCCGGAAACTGTGGTTCCCACAACATGAAGCATGAGGGACATGCCTGGAGACCACGGGGCTGGGGCGGTGAATAAGCCGGTGTCCCAGGTTGGAGGAGGAAGGGGACAATCATGTAGGGGCGCCAGCCATAGCTCTACATATAAATACTCCACAATAGCAAAAAGAAATACTCACCGCCACCACCAATCGTATCTACAGGCGACTGGACACCCGTTACAGGTAGCGCATGGCTTCATGGGTGCGGTCCACAGAGCAAGAGGAACAGAACTATTACATTTTATATATTGAATCCAAAAAGTAGGCAGTGTTTATAAAAATATACTAAGATGTTACAAAATGGACAAAACGATATGGTGTATACAATCACATGAGATAAAAAGGAATGACTAAAAAAAAGTACTAAACATACAGTACAGACCAAAAGTTTGGACACACCTTCTCATTTAAAGATTTTTCTGTATTTTCATTACTATGAAAATTGTACATTCACACTGAAGGCATCAAAACTATGGATTAACACATGTGGAATTATATACTTAACAAAAAAGTGTGAAACAACTGGAATTATGTCTTATAGTCTAGGTTCTGCACAGTAGCCACCTTTTGCTTTGATGACTGCTTTGTACACTCTTGGCATTCTCTTGATGAACTTTAAGAGGTAGTCACCGGGAATGGTCTTCCAACAATCTTGAAGGAGTTCCCAGAGATGCTTCGCACTTGTTGGCCCTTTTGCCTTCACTCTGCGGTCCAGCTCACCCCAAACATCTCGATTGGGTTCAGGTCTGGTGACTGTGAAGGCCAGGTCATCTGGCGTAGCACCCCATCACTCTCCTTCTTGGTCAAATAGCCCTTTCACAGGTTGGAGGTGTGTTTTGGGTCATTGTCCTGTTGAAAAATAAATGATGGTCCAACTAAACGCAAACCGGATGGAATAGCATGCCGCTGCAAGATGCTGTGGTAGCCATGCTGGTTCAGTATGCCTTCAATTCTGAATAAATCCCCAACAGTGTCACCAGCAAAGCACCCCCACACCATCACACCTCCTCCTCCATGCTTCACGGTGGGAACCAGGCATGTAGAGTCCATCCGTTCACCTTTTCTGCTTTGCACAAAGACACGGTGGTTGGAACCAAAGATCTCAAATTTGGACTCATCAGACCAAAGCACAGATTTCCACTGGTCTAATGTCCATTCCTTGTGTTCTTTAGCCCAAACAAGTCTCTTCTGCTTGTTGCCTGTCCTTAGCAGTGGTTTCCTAGCAGCTATTTTACCATGAAGGCCTGCTGCACAAAGTCTCCTCTTAACAGTTGTTGTAGAAATGTGTCTGCTGCTAGAACGCTGTGTGGCATTGACCTGGTCTCTAATCTGAGCTGCTGTTAACCTGCGATTTCTGAGGCTGGTGACTCGGATAAACTTATCCTCAGAAGCAGAGGTGACTCTTGGTCTTCCTTTCCTGGGGCGGTCCTCATGTGAGCCAGTTTCTTTGTAGCGCTTGATGGTTTTTGCCACTGCACTTGGGGACACTTTCAAAGTTTTCCCAATTTTTGGAACTGACCTTCATTTCTTAAAGTAATGATTGCCACTCGTTTTTCTTTACTTAGCTGCTTTTTTCATAATACAAATTCTAACAGTCTATTCAGTAGGACTATCAGCTGTGTATCCACCAGACCTCTGCCCAACACAACTGATGGTCCCAACCCCATTTATAAGGCAAGAAATCCCAGTTATTAAACCTGCCAGGGCACACCTGTGAAGTGAAAACCATTCCCGGTGACTACCTCTGGAAGCTCATCAAGAGAATGCCAAGAGTGTGCAAAGCAGTCATCAAAGCAAAAGGTGGCTACTGTGAAGAACCTAGAATATAAGACATAATTTCAGTTGTTTAACACTTTTTTGTTAAGTATATAATTCCACATGTGTTGTTTGATAGTTTCAGTGTGAATTTACAATTTTCAAAGTCATGAAAATACGGAAAAATCTTTAAATGAGAAGGTGTGTCCAAACTTTTGGTCTGTACTGTATGTGTCGCGGAAATGGCGCAGATTGTAGAGGAAGGAAGCATTCATTTTTGGGGGAACAAACAAAACTTTTTATTAACACAAGTCACATCCACATACCTCTCCTCCGGTGACTCATAGCAGGGCTGGTGTTTAGAATATTGTGATCCACAACTTTCAGGACAGGATATCTTCACCCCGGAAGGTCCCAGGCGGGAGATATTAAAGTCATAATTACTATCACGATTTTATCTTTCTATAGAACAGAAACATGGCATGGATGTTGTCATCCATTAATTTGGAAGTGCTGCCGCAACCACCCAGTGATGTAAGACAATGTATAACGTTCGCCACTTTGTCATGAAGCCAGTAATATGCCTCTCATATCTACCATATCTATGCCGTTCATAAAAACCTCAATACTCATACTGGAGCCTAACCAAAAACAGGCTACTTGCCTTTCTGGTCACAGCAAGTGCCAAGGGTATTGGTTATCTCCCCAGCCATAAATCTGTCATCTCACCGAATTCCTCTGTTACATATGCCTGGACTGCGATCCATCAGATAATCCACTTTAATTACCTGTTCACACCAGGGTGGTCCCCTCTTCATAAGGGTCAAGTAGAGATTATAAGAGTGCAAGCCCTGCTTCAAAATTCACAATGATACGTATCAGATGGCTTTATAGATTGTGTAATTATATCTATGACGGTGACTCCTGTACACACTGTCACTGCAGAGGTTCAGGACAATATCCGGCTCCGTACATGGGACGTAGATGAGGGGTCGGGGCTCACAGTCTGCGGAGAATGGAGACACTAGTGTAACCATTGTACAAGACTGCACCTCTGTATTACACTCTGAAAGTCTCCTCTTTTTATAACCCGTCTCTCCATATATCACAGGTCTTCCCCTGCACCCGATGATAATCAGGATTATGGAGGATGCACTATTTGCAGCTGATTTGCTCCTGGTACCAGCAATTTATATACAGTACATATGGTTGTATTTGGCAGGTGAGTGCTCTGTTTACCGAGGGGATACCAGGGTCTGATTGTACATTGTGTCCACATTACATCCCTGGTGGTGGAGTCTCTGATTGTACATTGTATCCACATTACATCCCCGGTGGTGGAGTCTCTGATTGTACATTGTGTCCACATTACATCCCTGGTGGTGGAGTCTCTGATTGCACATTGTGTCCACATTACATCCCCGGTGGTGGAGTCTCTAATTGTACATTGTGTCCACATTACATCCCCGGTGGTGGAGCCTCTGATTGCACATTGTGTCCACATTACATCCCCGGTGGTGGAGTCTCTGATTGTACATTGTGTCCACATTACATCACTGGTGGTGGAGTCTCTGATTGTACATTGTATCCACATTACATCCCCGGTGGTGAAGTCTCTGATTGTACATTGTGTCCACATTACATCCCCGGTGGTGGAGTCTCTGATTGTACATTGTGTCCACATTACATCCCTGGTGGTGGAGTCCCTGATTGTACATTGTATCCACATTATATCCCCGGTGGTGGAGTCTCTAATTGTACATTGTATCCACATTACATCCCCGGTGGTGAAGTCTCTGATTGTACATTGTGTCCACATTACATCCCCGGTGGTGGAGTCTCTGATTGTACATTGTGTCCACATTACATCCCCGGTGGTGGAGTCTCTGATTGTACATTGTTTCCACATTACATCCCTGGTGGTGGAGTCCCTGATTGTACATTGTATCCACATTACATCCCCGGTGGTGGAGTCTCTAATTGTACATTGTGTCCACATTACATCCCCGGTGGTGGAGTCTCTGATTGTACATTGTGTCCACATTACATCCCCGGTGGTGGAGTCTCTGATTGTACATTGTGTCCACATTACATCCCCGGTGGTGGAGTCTCTGATTGTACATTGTATCCACATTACATCCCCGGTGGTGGAGTCTCTGATTGTACATTGTATCCACATTACATCCCCGGTGGTGGAGTCTCTGATTGTACATTGTATCCACATTACATCCCCGGTGGTGGAGTCTCTGATTGTACATTGTATCCACATTACATCCCCGGTGGTGGAGTCTCTGATTGTACATTGTGTCCACATTACATCCCTGGTGGTGGAGTCTCTAATTGTACATTGTATCCACATTACATCCCCGGTGGTGGAGTCTCTGATTGTACATTGTATCCACATTACATCCCCGGTGGTGGAGTCTCTAATTGTACATTGTATCCACATTACATCCCCGGTGGTGGAGTCTCTGATTGTACATTGTGTCCACATTACATCCCTGGTGGTGGAGTCTCTGATTATACATTGTGTCCACATTACATCCCTGGTGGTGGAGTCTCTGATTGTACATTGTGTCCACATTACATCCCTGGTGGTGGAGTCTCTGATTGTACATTGTATCCACATTACATCCCCGGTGGTGGAGTCTCTGATTGTACATTGTGTCCACATTACATCCCTGGTGGTGGAGTCTCTGATTGTACATTGTATCCACATTACATCCCCGGTGGTGGAGTCTCTGATTGTACATTGTGTCCACATTACATCCCCGGTGGTGGAGTCTCTGATTGTACATTGTGTCCACATTACATCCCCAGGGGTGAAGTCTCTGATTGTACATTGTATCCACATTACATCCCCGGTGGTGGAGTCTCTGATTGTACATTGTGTCCACATTACATCCCCGGTGGTGGAGTCTCTGATTGTACATTGTGTCCACATTACATCCCCAGGGGTGAAGTCTCTGATTGTACATTGTATCCACATTACATCCCTGGTGGTGGAGTCTATGATTGTACATTGTGTCCACATTATATTCCTGGTGGTGGAGTCTCTGATTGTACATTGTGTCCACATTACATCCCTAGTGGGTGGTGGAGTCTCTGATTGTACATTGTGTCCACATTACATCCCTGGTGGGTGGTGGAGTCTATGATTGTACATTGTGTCCACATTACATCCCTGGTGGTGGAGGATATGATTGTACATTGTGTCCACATTATATCCCCGGTGGTGGAGGCTCTGATTGTACATTGTGTCCACATTACATCCCCGGTGGTGGAGTCTCTGATTGTACATTGTATCCACATTACATCCCTGGTGGTGGAGTCTATGATTGTACATTGTGTCCACATTATATTCCTGGTGGTGGAGTCTCTGATTGTACATTGTGTCCACATTACATCCCTAGTGGGTGGTGGAGTCTCTGATTGTACATTGTGTCCACATTACATCCCTGGTGGGTGGTGGAGTCTCTGATTGTACATTGTGTCCACATTACATCCCTGGTGGTGGAGGATATGATTGTACATTGTGTCCACATTATATCCCCGGTGGTGGAGGCTCTGATTGTACATTGTGTCCACATTACATCCCCGGTGGTGGAGTCTCTGATTGTACATTGTGTCCACATTACATCCCTGGTGGTGGAGTCTCTGATTGTACATTGTGTCCACATTACATCCCCGGTGGTGGAGTCTCTGATTGTACATTGTGTCCACATTACATCCCCGGTGGTGGAGGCTCTGATTGTACATTGTGTCCACATTACATCCCTGGTGGTGGAGGATATGATTGTACATTGTGTCCACATTACATCCCTGGTGGTGAAGTCTCTGATTGTACATTGTGTCCACATTACATCCCCGGTGGTGGAGGCTCTGATTGTACATTGTGTCCACATTACATCCCTGGTGGTGGAGGATATGATTGTACATTGTGTCCACATTACATCCCTGGTGGTGGAGTCTCTGATTGTACATTGTATCCACATTACATCCCTGGTGGTGGAGGATATGATTGTACATTGTGTCCACATTATATCCCCGGTGGTGGAGGCTCTGATTGTACATTGTGTCCACATTACATCCCCGGTGGTGGAGTCTCTGATTGTACATTGTATCCACATTACATCCCCGGTGGTGGAGTCTCTAATTGTACATTGTATCCACATTACATCCCCGGTGGTGGAGTCTCTGATTGTACATTGTATCCACATTACATCCCCGGTGGTGGAGTCTCTGATTGTACATTGTGTCCACATTACATCCCTGGTGGTGGAGTCTCTAATTGTACATTGTATCCACATTACATCCCCGGTGGTGGAGTCTCTGATTGTACATTGTATCCACATTACATCCCCGGTGGTGGAGTCTCTAATTGTACATTGTATCCACATTACATCCCCGGTGGTGGAGTCTCTGATTGTACATTGTGTCCACATTACATCCCTGGTGGTGGAGTCTCTGATTATACATTGTGTCCACATTACATCCCTGGTGGTGGAGTCTCTGATTGTACATTGTGTCCACATTACATCCCTGGTGGTGGAGTCTCTGATTGTACATTGTATCCACATTACATCCCCGGTGGTGGAGTCTCTGATTGTACATTGTGTCCACATTACATCCCTGGTGGTGGAGTCTCTGATTGTACATTGTGTCCACATTACATCCCCGGTGGTGGAGTCTCTGATTGTACATTGTGTCCACATTACATCCCCAGGGGTGAAGTCTCTGATTGTACATTGTATCCACATTACATCCCCGGTGGTGGAGTCTCTGATTGTACATTGTGTCCACATTACATCCCCGGTGGTGGAGTCTCTGATTGTACATTGTGTCCACATTATATCCCCAGGGGTGAAGTCTCTGATTGTACATTGTATCCACATTACATCCCTGGTGGTGGAGTCTATGATTGTACATTGTGTCCACATTATATTCCTGGTGGTGGAGTCTCTGATTGTACATTGTGTCCACATTACATCCCCGGTGGTGGAGTCTATGATTGTACATTGTGTCCACATTACATCCCTGGTGGGTGGTGGAGTCTCTGATTGTACATTGTGTCCACATTACATCCCTGGTGGTGGAGGATATGATTGTACATTGTGTCCACATTATATCCCCGGTGGTGGAGGCTCTGATTGTACATTGTGTCCACATTACATCCCCGGTGGTGGAGTCTCTGATTGTACATTGTGTCCACATTACATCCCTGGTGGTGGAGTCTCTGATTGTACATTGTGTCCACATTACATCCCCGGTGGTGGAGTCTCTGATTGTACATTGTGTCCACATTACATCCCCGGTGGTGGAGGCTCTGATTGTACATTGTGTCCACATTACATCCCTGGTGGTGGAGGATATGATTGTACATTGTGTCCACATTACATCCCTGGTGGTGGAGTCTCTGATTGTACATTGTGTCCACATTACATCCCCGGTGGTGGAGGCTCTGATTGTACATTGTGTCCACATTACATCCCTGGTGGTGGAGGATATGATTGTACATTGTGTCCACATTACATCCCTGGTGGTGGAGTCTCTGATTGTACATTGTATCCACATTACATCCCTGGTGGTGGAGGATATGATTGTACATTGTGTCCACATTATATCCCCGGTGGTGGAGGCTCTGATTGTACATTGTGTCCACATTACATCCCCGGTGGTGGAGTCTCTGATTGTACATTGTATCCACATTACATCCCCGGTGGTGGAGTCTCTAATTGTACATTGTATCCACATTACATCCCCGGTGGTGGAGTCTCTGATTGTACATTGTATCCACATTACATCCCCGGTGGTGGAGTCTCTGATTGTACATTGTGTCCACATTACATCCCTGGTGGTGGAGTCTCTAATTGTACATTGTATCCACATTACATCCCCGGTGGTGGAGTCTCTGATTGTACATTGTGTCCACATTACATCCCCGGTGGTGGAGTCTCTGATTGTACATTGTGTCCACATTACATCCCCAGGGGTGAAGTCTCTGATTGTACATTGTATCCACATTACATCCCCGGTGGTGGAGTCTCTGATTGTACATTGTGTCCACATTACATCCCCGGTGGTGGAGTCTCTGATTGTACATTGTGTCCACATTACATCCCCAGGGGTGAAGTCTCTGATTGTACATTGTATCCACATTACATCCCTGGTGGTGGAGTCTATGATTGTACATTGTGTCCACATTATATTCCTGGTGGTGGAGTCTCTGATTGTACATTGTGTCCACATTACATCCCTGGTGGGTGGTGGAGTCTCTGATTGTACATTGTGTCCACATTACATCCCCGGTGGTGGAGTCTATGATTGTACATTGTGTCCACATTATATTCCTGGTGGTGGAGTCTCTGATTGTACATTGTGTCCACATTACATCCCTGGTGGGTGGTGGAGTCTCTGATTGTACATTGTGTCCACATTACATCCCTGGTGGTGGAGGATATGATTGTACATTGTGTCCACATTATATCCCCGGTGGTGGAGGCTCTGATGGTACATTGTGTCCACATTACATCCCCGGTGGTGGAGTCTCTGATTGTACATTGTGTCCACATTACATCCGTGGTGGTGGAGTCTCTGATTGTACATTGTGTCCACATTACATCCCCGGTGGTGGAGTCTCTGATTGTACATTGTGTCCACATTACATCCCCGGTGGTGGAGTCTCTGATTGTACATTGTGTCCACATTACATCCCCGGTGGTGGAGGCTCTGATTGTACATTGTGTCCACATTACATCCCTGGTGGTGGAGGATATGATTGTACATTGTGTCCACATTACATCCCTGGTGGTGGAGTCTCTGATTGTACATTGTGTCCACATTACATCCCCGGTGGTGGAGGCTCTGATTGTACATTGTGTCCACATTACATCCCTGGTGGTGGAGGATATGATTGTACATTGTGTCCACATTACATCCCTGGTGGTGGAGTCTCTGATTGTACATTGTATCCACATTATATCCCTGGTGGTGGAGGATATGATTGTACATTGTGTCCACATTATATCCCCGGTGGTGGAGGCTCTGATTGTACATTGTGTCCACATTACATCCCCGGTGGTGGAGTCTCTGATTGTACATTGTGTCCACATTACATCCCTGGTGGTGGAGTCTCTGATTGTACATTGTGTCCACATTATATCCCCGGTGGTGGAGGCTCTGATTGTACATTGTGTCCACATTACATCCCCGGTGGTGGAGTCTCTGATTGTACATTGTGTCCACATTACATCCCTGGTGGTGGAGTCTCTGATTGTACATTGTATCCACATTACATCCCTGGTGGTGGAGGATATGATTGTACATTGTGTCCACATTATATCCCCGGTGGTGGAGGCTCTGATTGTACATTGTGTCCACATTACATCCCCGGTGGTGGAGTCTCTGATTGTACATTGTGTCCACATTACATCCCTGGTGGTGGAGTCTCTGATTGTACTTTGCGTTTCTTGTAGCCTCTGATCTCTGTGGCTTGAGGAATCGGCAGATACTGTGGACGCTCCTGCAGCTTGTGATCGGCTTCGTCATCCTACTTGCTGTGGTCCTGCCCCTGAGGATCCTGTGGGTGAAGTGTGAGTACAGTGGGAGGATCACACATGATGAATAGATGTGTGATGTCTCATCTACAGTGAAGGGCTGGGGTCTACTACAAGTCGTCCATTGCTGTGATTACACATAGGTAGATTAATTTTTAGTTTGCACTGTGGCCCCTGGGTAAATAAGATTCAGTACTTGTGGAGATCACTGGCGGCTTTCATAAATTGTATTTTATCTGTGCCTTGTAGAGTGTGCAGGGTCTGAGACTCGTGATGACATCACACGTAATCACCAGTGATGTCACGCACACCTCTTCAGAGCCGGCCACTCTCACCCCTTTGTATTTTGTCAGAATTTTGACCTCCCTTTTATCTTACTATACATTGTACAAGGATGTGAATATGCCGAGATTTTCTACATGTGTGTACGGAGACGCCAGGGCCTGGTGTTCGGCCACTCGGGGTTAATTGTCTATAAGAAGTGTTATATAATGTGTAAGAAGCTCCCGTCCCGTGTCTTATTACAGGCCGGCCAGGAGCTCCGGACCCCCACAAGGGCTCGTTTGCTCTCGCTCCAGACGAAGACGGAACGGTCGACATCAATGAAGACGAAAGAAAGAATGAAGGACCTGAAAAAGAAACCCAAAGTGGAGCGGATGAGACCCCAACATGAAATAAGAAACCTCTACACTCCTCAACATGGAAATTACAGCACCAAAAAGGAAAAGTGGTGGATGATGGAAATCACCGGGCAGAGACGTCACTGATCTGCAGCTGCTGGGAATGGAAACCAAATGATCAAAACCGCTGGACTTGTCCGGTCCGGAGTCTGAGCCTCGTGCAGAAATCCCGGCACCTCCGGCCTCGATTCCTATCACTGAGGTCAGTAATGGTCGTCTGAGACATTTCTTCAACATCACCAGGGCACACGTGGCTTGTACTACTGTGAGCCGCCTACGTGGCCTAAACATGCTCCCGTGGCCCCAGCATCTCCGGACTTGTCTACATCGGGGACATCAGGGAAATCATTGGTCGGTGATTACACAGGAGCAGCCGGCAGCAGATATTGATTATTCGTACAATCAGCTGCAGAACCGTCCTGATACGATCAATAATAACCTCAGTGATCGCAGCCGAGGCCGGAGGTGCCGGGATTTCTGCACGAGGCTCAGACTCCAGACTGAAGAAAATCCAGATTTTGCAAAAATGTAGTTTCCATTTTTCTATCATGTGCAGATCAGTAAGTTGTCTCCATCCTGTGGTTTCCATCATCCCACCTCTCTTCCTTCCTGGTGATGGGATTTCTTTGTTGAGGCGTGCACGATCCATCGATCCAACTGGTTTTCTATGTGTAGATGGGTGACGGTGGTGGAGTCTCGCCATCATTGTGCAATGTGTGATTCTAGATGCTCCATGGTGACGTGGATGCAGCCAATTATCCTCTGATATCAGCGTTTGTTACTTTATTTATTCTGTCTATATGTCGTCTACCTGTCTGTTACCCTGGGGAGACTGGGCGGGCAGAGGTTATTTAGGGGCTGGGTTCCCTCCTGAACGTTGTCAGTCACAGAGGCCCAGGGTTTGTCCCAGAGGGGCCCAGGGTTTGTCCCAGAGGGGCCCAGGGTTTGTCGCAGAGGGGCCCAGGGTTTGTCGCAGAGGGGCCCAGGGTTTGTCGCAGAGGGGCCCAGGGTTTGTCGCAGAGGGGCCCAGGGTTTGTCGCAGAGGGGCCCAGGGTTTGTCGCAGAGGGCCCAGCGTCTGTCGCAGAGGGGCCCAGGGTGTGTCGCAGAGGGGCCCAGGGTGTGTCGCAGAGGGGCCCAGGGTTTGTCGCAGAGGGGCCCAGGGTTTGTCGCAGAGGGGCCCAGGGTTTGTCGCAGAGGGGCCCAGGGTTTGTCGCAGAGGGCCAGTGTCGGTCACAGAGGGCCAGTGTGATGAGCAAGAACAATGTTACGGAGCAGTGGATGGCCATAAAGCAGTGGATTTATCCTCTGTAACTGTGTCCTTCACCAGGTTACAGAGGGCTGATTGCGTCTGTGACTGTCCCGGGCACTGGAGACTGATGGCCATGAGATGTCATTCTATACTGGGCCAATAATGTAAATCTTCCCTGTACATACGTGTCTGGTTTTCTGTCTGTCTTATAACTTGGGGGTAATTATTTGGAGTGTAAGATTCGCCGTGCCTTGTAGGTGATTATAATGTCTATATAATGTAATTCTTTAGTAAAGTTTTGATATTTCCTCTATTATTCTTCATTGCTGACTATTGCTGAACACACAGACTGAATATTGCCTTTATATCAGGGACATCAAACTCAAACACATAGAGGCCACAAATCAAAGCTTGGAGAAAGTCGCAGCCGACCCTGATATTTATTACAAGTCTACAACTGACAACATTTTTCATTATCAAATAGAGCAATGAACTTTTACAGATGGAAACAAACTTAAAGGGGTCGTCCCATGAGGAAAGTACATTTTGATCGATAGATCTTAAAAAGAAATATTGGAATATGTTCTGTAAGAGCAGTAACGAGCACAAGGCCGAATATAAATAAGAACAAAGGATAAAAACCCGGAATAATGCAGATAATAAAGAGTGATGCCAACAAGGAGCAGCTCTCCTCCTGGTGGGAACCCAGAGGTTAGACAATTACACATATTTCCAGCATTATGCTGCAGAACTCCCAACTTATGAGCAACTGGGAAAAAGAGGGGCCACTGGCAGCTCCGTGAGACTGATGCAACTTCTCCTTAGCCACTGTCACGCTGCAGCTCTGCAGGTAAATGCAAGCTCCACTAGATGGCAGCAGAGCGGAGAGAGGGCAGAAATGCTGCTCAGAGCAGACCAGCAGAACTGCAGCGAGGCTACCACCGGGTGGCAGCAGATTAGTCAAACAAGCCGGATCAAACACAGAGGGAAACATCGAGTCTGGGCAGGAAGAGAGGAATGAACAGACACGGGCAAAGACATGAAATATAACTGACACTGCCTGCAGGATGCAGCGCAGAGAAATGGCAGATCTGACACCGCAACGAGGTAGAGAAAGTTAACCCCTGACATGACCAGACCGGGGAAAGGAGAAGCAAGACCCAAAACCTGGTCTGGATCATGACAGCCATGAGAAATCCTGTTTTGACATTTTAAATTAAAAACTAAAGGAACAAATTGAGATAACTAAGAAATGTAAGACTGAGAAACTTCAAGAAACCCAATCACAAAACAGCATTGAAAAATGTCAGTATCCTCTAAAGGAAAGGAAACCTCGGCAATATCGTAGGGACCGCCAAGACTTTGAGAACGAAAAGATTTACCAGTTCTTAGGAGATCGTCCAGAACGGGGAAGAGAAACTGATCAGTCATCAACTGAACCCAGGTCAGGTGTTCTACATCCAACATACCTCCTACAGAATCGCAACCCCATCATCAAGGAGTAGAGTCGGGGCGGACATACCACCGGTGCAGCCAGTGCAGCTGCCCCGAGGCCCGAAGGTGGAGGGGGTCCCTGCAGGCAGCGGCGTACTGCCCATAGCAGTAGAGTATGCAGCCGCTATGGGGCCACTGAGTCAAGGTTACAGGTGGGAGTGAGAGGGGCCCAGTGTCACACACCATTGGGCCCAGGGCCGGACTGGGACTGAAAATCAGCCCTGGCACACCAATCAAAGCAGCTCACATGCAAATCTTTTTATTCGCTGCAGGGACCACCAGACTGTATGTGGAGGGGATTACATTGGGCGCCATTATACAGTGTTGGAGGACAATAGGGGCCATTATACAGTGTTGGGGACAGTAGGGGCCATTATACAGTGTTGGGGGACAGTAGGGGCCATTATACAGTGTTGGGGGACAGTAGGGGCCATTATACAGTGTTGGGGGACAGTAGGGGCCATTATACAGTGTTGGGGTACAGTAGGGGCCATTATACAGTGTTGGGGGACAGTAGAGGCCATTATACAGTGTTGGGGGACAGTAGGGGCCATTATACAGTGTTGGGGGACAGTAGGGGCCATTATACAGTGTTGGGGGACAGTAGGGGCCATCGTACAGTGTTGGGGTCACTGGAGATCTTTGTGTGTATGGGTGGGCACTGAGCGGGAATCTTGCTGTGCGTGGAGGAGCTCACTGTGAGGGCATCCTGTGTTCCTGGTACACTGAAGGAAATAAGTATTTGATCCCTTGCTGATTTTGCACGTTTGCCCACTGACAATACTTATTTCTCACTGACAATAAATGTATATAATTAATACAATGTGATTTTCTAGATTTTAGTTTTGATATTGTATCTCTCAATGTTAAAATTAACCTTAAAATTACAGACTGTTCATGTCTTTGTCAGTGGGAAACGTACACAATCATCAAGGGGTCACATACTTATTTCCCCCACTGTATCACACCTTATGGTGGCCATTACTGGGTTATCGTGGTGGGTGGGAACACCGAGGGGGTGCGATAGGGGAAAATGATGCTGTAAGTGCTACATGTCCCTCTCCCAGCCTGTAAGTCCTAGGGGTACAGATGTCTGTGACTGCTCCTGTGTGCTGGGACCCCACTGACAGTTTTACTTTTGGAAGGGGACGCCCCCATTAGGATGCCTGCTGTGAGCCCCATGACTTCTGTGGATGCCCCCGGTTGCAGGAGGACCTAAGATCAGCGCCTACTATAGACTCGGCCCACTAACAGTGCAATGTTAGAGCTGGGGATGGCGGGCAGTCGGTCACGTGACCGCGAGTAGGCGATATGCGTACACCGGCCACATCCGCACGTGCATGGATAGTGTGGATTTAGACCGAGACCGGACAACCCCTTTAAGAGAAATGGACGAGAATCCTAGTAAAGCGGAAAGCGACCATTCCACTCCGCTCGCGCTCAGCACCGGGGACTGAACGTTCCTCTAATGTTATAACCACATGAAGAATAAGTGACAGTGGTGGTCCGGTCATCAATGTGGGGTCCTACACGCGGCCCCCCACCAATCACCAGCTGACAGGGTAACGGAGCGGCGTCTATTCCTGCCCCCATAACCTGTGACTGCTGGGAGCGCCGGACCCCACAAAGCTCAGAGCCATTACTTATCCTGTGCAGGGTCCTCAGTGTTCACAGACTGGAGCACACCTGTACCCCCTTACTGACAATGTTCTCCTTAATGACCAATTATTACAACTCTGACCACTGTCCTTAATGAGGTTACAGCTCTGGAGCTTCTCCGGATCCCGCTGATTCTGACACTGTTTTCCCGTGACACATTGTACTTCATGTCAGTGGTAACATTTCTTCAATATGACTTGTGTTTATTTATGAAAAAATGGAAATTTGGCAAAAATTTAGAAAATGTTGCAATTTTCAAACTTTTAATGTTTGTGCCCATAAATCACAGAGATACATCACACAGAATACTTAATAACTAACATTTCCCACATGTCGACTTTACATCAGCACAATTTTGGAAACATACTTTTTTTCGTTGTTAGGATGTTATAAGGGTTAAAAGGTGACCAGTAATTTCTCATTTTCCCAGCAAAATTTACAAAGCCATGTTTTTTAGGGACCACCTCACATTTGAAGTCATTTTGAGGGGTCTATATGGCTGAAAATGCCCAAAAGTGACCCCATTCTAAAAACTGCACCCCTCAAGGTGCGCAAAACCACAATCAGGAAGTTTATTAACCCTTCAGGTGCTTCACGAGAACTAAAGCAATGTGGAAGGGAAAAATTAACATTTTACTTTTTTCACAAAAAAATTTACTTTGGAATCATTTTTTTTATTTTCACAAGGAGATCAGGAGATAAAGGACCCCAAAATATGTTGTGTAATTTGTCCTGAGTACGCTGATACCTCATATGTGGGGGTAAACCCCTGTTTGGGCGCACGGCAGGGCTCGGAAGGAAAGGAGCGCCGTTTAACTTTTTGAATGCAAAATTGTCTGGAATCAATGGTGTCGCCACATCGCGTTTTGGAGACCCCCTGATGTATCTAAACAGTGGAAATCCCCCCATTGTAACTCCAACTCTAACCCCCAACACACCCTAACCCTAATCTCAACCTAACCACAACCCTAACCCCAACACACCCCTAATCCCAATCCTAACCCTCACCCTAGCCCAACCCTAACCCTACACTAAGCCTAACTTTAGCCCAACCCTAACCCTACACTAAGCCTAACTTTAGCCCAACCCTAACCCTACACTAAGCCTAACTTTAGCCCAACCCTAACCCTACACTAAGCCTAACTTTAGCCCAACCCTAACCCTACACTAAGCCTAACTTTAGCCCAACCCTAACCCTACACTAAGCCTAACTTTAGCCCAACCCTAACCCTACACTAAGCCTAACTTTAGCCCAACCCTAACCCTACACTAAGCCTAACTTTAGCCCAACCCTAACCCTACACTAAGCCTAACTTTAGCCCAACCCTAACCCTACACTAAGCCTAACTTTAGCCCAACCCTAACCCTACACTAAGCCTAACTTTAGCCCAACCCTAACCCTACACTAAGCCTAACTTTAGCCCAACCCTAAGCCTACACTAAGCCTAACTTTAGCCCAACCCTAACCCTACACTAAGCCTAACTTTAGCCCAACCCTAACCCTACACTAAGCCTAACTTTAGCCCAACCCTAACCCTACACTAAGCCTAACTTTAGCCCAACCCTAACCCTACACTAAGCCTAACTTTAGCCCAACCCTAACCCTACACTAAGCCTAACTTTAGCCCAACCCCAGCCTTAATGGAAGAATGGAAATAAATACATTTGTTTATTTTATTTTACTATTTTGACCTAACTAAGGGGGTGATAAAGGGGGGTTTGATCATAATGAACCAATAGGAGAGATCTGCTATTGTTGCCGGGTGCCGGCCGGCAGATCTTGGCGGGTGCAGTGCGCATGCACCCATTTTTTACCTGGAATAAGCCAGTGAGGGCTGGGGAACATTGCAGGTAGCGGCTTAGCTCGGGGGACCCCATTTCTCTCTCCTAATGTGCTAGATCATATCAGAGGAGAGAGAGAGATACAGTCATATGGAAAGGTTTGGGCACCCCTATTAATCTTAAGCTTAATGTTTTATAACAATTGTTTTTTTGCAGCAGCTATTTCAGTTTCATATATCTAATGACTGTTGGACACAGTAATGTTTCTGCCTTGAAATGAGGTTTATTGTACTAACAGACAATGTGCAATCTGCATTCAAACACCATGTGACCGGTGCATAAGTATGGGCACCCTTATCATTTCCTAGTGTTCAATGCTCCGGCCTACTTGTTACTGACTTACTAGAGCCCTTTTTTTGGTTGTGTAACCTCAGGGAGCTTTGAGCTTCATAGCCGGGTGAGAAGATTGCACATTTTCTGTTAGTAGAATAAACCTCATCTCACGGCAGAAACATTACTGTGTCCAACAGTTATTAGATAGATGAAACTGAAATAGCTGCTGCAAAAACCAATTGTTATAAGACATTAAGATTAATAGGGGTGCCCAAACTTTCCATATAACTGTAAATGGGAAATCAGACTTTTTTTTTGGTCGCTGTTATTTTGTTAATGGTGATTGCAACACTGGGGATGGTAAAACCTACCCGAATCATGCTCTCTGGGGTCTCAGCTGCCCCCGGTAGATGAGACCCTGAAGAATTTCCAACACTGGGGGGCGCTATAACCTTATTTCTCAGCGCCATTAAAAAGCATTGCTGAGACATAATAATAATAATTTTTATATAGCGCTAACATATTCCGCAGCGCTGTACAGACATCATCATTGCTGGGGCTCACAATCTACATTCCCTATCACTATGTCTTTGGACATTTCCATTAGCGCTAGGACAGGAGACTTCTGGAGCCTCATTCACATGGAGCTTTTTGGTGCAGTTTTTATTTCTGCTTTATGTCCGTTCTTTCAGGGGTTTTGCAGCGTTTTTCACTTATTCAAATGAATGGAAAAAACACACGAGAAAAAATGCCGCAAAAGCGCAACGTGTGAACATCCCCTTATCCTGGTTGTGTTCTTCTTGGACCTAGCAGAGGACGGCCATGAAAACATGGAGGCGTCTGTAACCCCCTGGTTTCCCTATCCGTCTTACAGCCTGGATCTGTGCTGCTCCTGAAGATTCCATCACCACGTTCCATGATGACATCACCGATAGTCGGCCATTGTGACATCACAGATGGTCGGCCATTGTGACCTCACCGCTCGCAGCCACTTCTGCCCTGCGCACAGGGTTCCGGCTGCCATTCTTGGCTTCATAGTGACTGAGCGCATTTGCAGTTTTTCGCTATGGCTGAATTTCTTCTAGACAACCTTCAAGTAGAAGCCTTATCGGAGATTCTTACCATCCATTGCCCCGACATTGAGCTTCTACCACCCGATGGCGTCCTCAGCTTCACTCACCGGCTGGTGGTGGAGCTAGTGAGGGACTGCCTGACCAAATACCACCGAGGTCATCTCACCTCAGAATATCTGACGGATTTACTCCAGAACATCAGGACGTTACTACAGCAGGTACATGGCGGACGCTCCGCACAAACCTTCTCCACAGCGGTGTAACTACAAGCTATTGGCCCCGGGTGCGAACTTTCAAATAGGGCCCCCCCCCCATGCCAAAATATTTTCCACCCAAATTCACGTTTTCCCTATTCATTTTGCTCACTATGACTTTATTGCAATGTTGTATAGTCTGACCTCAGTGGCGTTCCTATCCGGTGCCCCATCCTGGTATATATTTGTCCCCCGTACTGCCGTTATGTAATGTATAAGAGAAAATAAACCATTATACTCATCAGGGGCTTACATAGAAGTCATGGGGACCGATATAAGAAGTATAATGCACCCCCATAGTCCTCCTTATATTATGAGTGTCGTGGGCAGAAGCGGCCCACCGCCAGACCGCCTATCTGAATGGAGCGGTGGTCATTGAATGGAGCGGTGGTATCTTGTGCGCTACCGCTATACCAATGTCTATGGGACTGAAGAAGGTAACCAGTCACTCTTCTCCATAGACCTGTATAGTATAATACACTCCCCATAGGTCTGTATAGTAAATTGCACTCCCCATAGGCCTGTATAGTATAATACACTCCCTATAGGCCTGTATAGTATAATGCATTCCCCATAGGTCTGTATAGTATAATGCACTCCCCATAGGCCTGTATAGTATAATACACTCCCCATAGGCCTGTATAGTATAATGCATTCCCCATAGGTCTGTATAGTATAATGCACTCCCCATAGGCCTGTATAGTATAATACACTCCCCATAGGCCTGTATAGTATAATGCACTCCCTATAGGTCTGTATAGTATAATACACTCCCCATAGGTCTGTATAGTATAATGCACTCCCCATAGGCCTGTATAGTATAATACACTCCCCATAGGCCTGTATAGTATAATACATTCCCCATAGGTCTGTATAGTATAATACACTCCCCATAGGCCTGTATAGTATAATGCATTCCCCATAGGTCTGTATAGTATAATACACTCCCTATAGGCCTGTATAGTATAATACATTCCCTATAGGCCTGTATAGTATAATGCATTCCCTATAGGCCTGTATAGTATAATACATTCCCCATAGGCCTGTATAGTATAATACACTCCCCATAGGTCTGTATAGTATAATACACTCCCCATAGGCCTGTATAGTATAATGCATTCCCCATAGATCTGTATAGTATAATACACTCCCTATAGGCCTGTATAGTATAATACACTCCCCATAGGCCTGTATAGTATAATACATTCCCTATAGGCCTGTATAGTATAATGCACTCCCCATAGGCCTGTATAGTATAATACACTCCCCATAGGCCTGTATAGTATAATACACTCCCCATAGGTCTGTATAGTATAATGCACTCCCCTGTTGTGTATCCGCTTTTTGGGCTCCCCTGGTGGTTGCTGGTGGTACTGGTGACTTGTTTGCACTTTGCTGCTTCTGTTCACCTGCTTCCATCAGCGTTTGGGAGTTTCCTATTTAGCCTTACTCTCCAGTCATTTCCTTGCCGGTCATCATTGTAACCAGAGCCTTCGGTTGCATGTTCCTGCTACTAGTCTGCTGATCAGCTAAGTGGACTTTGTCCTTTTGTTTTGTATCTTTAGTCCAGTTTGCAGTTTTTGTAATTCTCTGTAGCTGGAAGCTCTTGCGGGCTGAAATTGCCACTCCTGTGTCATGAGTTGACACAGGAGTCTTAAAGTAATTTCAGGATGGTTTTTTGAAAGGGTTTTCAGTTGACCGTGAAGTCCTCTTTTGTATCCTTCTGCTATCTAGTAAGTGGACCTCTCTTTGCTAAATCTACTTTCATACTGTGTATGTCTTTTCCTCTTATTTCACCGTTATTACATGTGGGGGCCTGCTATCATCTTTTGGGGTATTTCCCTAGAGGTAAGCCAGGTCTGTTTCTTCCTCTACCAGGCTTAGTTAGTCCTCCGGCTGGCGCGTGGCATTTAGGAAGCCGTAGGTATGCTCCCTGGCTACTATTAGTTGTGTGGTAGATTTAGCTCACGGTCAACTCGAGTTTCCATCACCCGAGAGCTCGTTCGTTACTTATATGTTTCTTACGTTCCCTTGCCATTGGGAACCATGACAGTATGACCGGCCAGTGTTAAACTTATTGGCAGAAGAAAGGAGAGAAAAAAGAAGTCTGTAAATTTTTATTTTTTTTTCTTTTTCCCTATGCTTGCTTCATAGTTGGATCTGTTGTATTTCAGCTTTAATTACAGCCTTTGCCTTTCTCTCCTTATAATCCTTGAATGGCTCTGAGCTCACCTGTTTAAAGATGGATCCTCAGAGTTTGGCTGCAGGTTTAAATAATCTTGCTACGAAGGTTCAAAACTTACAAGATTTTGTTATGCATACTCCTATTTCTGAACCTAAAATCCCTACACCAGAGGTGTTTTCCTGAGATAGATCTCGGTTTCTGAATTTCAAATATAATTGTAAATTATTCCTTTCTCTCAGACCTCACTCCTCAGGAGATCCTGTCCAGCAGGTTAAGATTGTAATTTCTTTGCTGCGAGGTGACCCTCAAAATTGGGCATTTTCATTGGCACCAGGGGATCCTGCGTTGCTCAATGTGGATGCGTTTTTCCTGGCTTTAGGGTTGCTTTATGAGGAACCTAATTTGGAGATTCAAGCTGAAAAAGCTTTGATAGCCCTATCTCAAGGGCAAGATGAAGCTGAGATATACTGCCAAAAATTTCGTAAATGGTCTGTGCTTACTCAGTGGAATGAGTGCGCCTTAGCGGCAAATTTCAGAGAGGGCCTTTCTGATGCCGTTAAAGATGTTATGGTCGGGTTCCCTGCGCCTACAGGTCTGAATGAGTCCATGACAATGGCAATTCAGATTGATCGGCGTTTGCGGGAGCGCAAACCCGTGCACCATTTGGCGGTATCTTCTGAAGAGACGCCAGAGAAAATGCAATGTGACAGAATTATGTCCAGAAGCGAGCGGCAGAATTATAGGCGTAAAAATGGGTTATGCTTCTATTGTGGTGATTCTGCTCATGTTATATCGGCATGCTCTAAACGTACTAGGAAGGTTGACAAGTCTATTTCAATTGGCACTTTACAGTCCAAATTTATTTTGTCTGTAACCTTGATTTGTTCATTATCAGTTATTACCGTGGATGCCTATGTGGACTCTGGCGCCGCTCTGAGTCTTATGGACTGGTCCTTTGCCAGGCGCTGTGGGTTTGATTTAGAGTCTCTGGAAGTCCCTATACCTCTGAAGGGTATTGATTCTACACCTTTGGCTTGTAATAAACCACAGTTCTGGACGCAAGTGACTATGCGTATGACTCCAGACCATCAGGAGGTGATTCGCTTCCTTGTGTTGTACAATTTACATGATGTTTTGGTGCTTGGATTACCATGGTTACAGTCTCATAACCCAGTCCTTGACTGGAAAGCTATGTCTGTGTTAAGCTGGGGATGTCGGGGGGCTCATGGGGACACTCCTTTGGTGTCCATTTCGTCATCTATTCCATCTGAGATTCCGGCATTTTTGTCTGATTATCGTGATATTTTTGAAGAGCCTAAAATTGGTTTACTCCCTCCTCACAGGGATTGTGATTGCGCCATAGATCTGATTCCTGGCAGTAAATTTCCAAAGGGTCGTTTGTTTAACCTATCTGTACCTGAACATGCTGCTATGCGCGAGTATATTAAGGAGTCCCTGGAAAAGGGACATATTCGTCCTTCTTCATCACCTTTAGGAGCCGGTTTTTTCTTTGTCTCTAAAAAGGATGGCTCTCTGAGGCCTTGTATTGATTATCGACTCCTGAATAAAATTACAGTCAAATATCAGTATCCGTTGCCTTTGCTGACTGATTTGTTTGCTCGCATAAGGGGGGCTAAGTGGTTCTCTAAGATTGATCTTCGTGGGGCGTATAATTTGGTGCGAATTAAGCAGGGGGATGAGTGGAAAACCGCATTTAATACGCCTGAGGGCCATTTTGAGTATTTGGTAATGCCTTTCGGCCTTTCTAATGCACCTTCTGTCTTTCAGTCCTTAATGCATGATATTTTCCGTGAATATTTGGATAAATTTATGATAGTGTACTTGGATGATATTTTGATTTTTTCTGATGACTGGGAGTCTCATGTTCAGCAGGTCAGGAGGGTTTTTCAGGTTTTGCGGGAGAATTCTTTGTGTGTAAAGGGTTCAAAGTGTGTTTTTGGGGTTCAAAAAATTTCCTTTTTGGGGTACATTTTTTCCCCTTCTTCTATTGAGATGGACCCTGTCAAGGTTCGGGCTATTTACGACTGGACACAGCCTACTTCTCTGAAGAGTCTCCAGAAATTCTTGGGCTTTGCTAATTTTTATCGTCGATTTATAGCTGGTTTTTCTGGCGTTGCTAAACCTCTGACGGATTTGACTAAAAAGGGTGCTGATGTTGCCAATTGGTCCCCTGCTGCCGTGGAGGCCTTTCGGGAGCTTAAGCGCCGCTTTTTGTCTGCCCCTGTGTTGCGCCAGCCTGATGTTTCCCTTCCCTTTCAGGTTGAGGTCGATGCTTCCGAGATTGGAGCGGGGGCGGTTTTGTCGCAGAAAAGTCCCGACTGCTCAGTGATGAGACCTTGTGCGTTCTTTTCGCGAAAATTTTCGGCCGCCGAGCGTAACTATGATGTTGGTAATCGGGAGCTTTTGGCCATGAAGTGGGCATTTGAGGAGTGGCGTCATTGGCTTGAGGGTGCCAAACATCAGGTGGTAGTTTTGACTGATCACAAGAATTTAATTTATTTGGAGTCTGCCAGGCGCCTGAATCCTAGACAGGCACGTTGGTCGTTGTTCTTTTCCCGGTTTAATTTTGTGGTCTCGTACTTACCGGGTTCTAGGAATGTGAAGGCAGATGCTCTTTCTAGGAGTTTTGAGCCTGACTCTCCTGGGAATTCTGAACCTGCTGGTGTCCTTAAGGATGGAGTGGTTTTGTCTGCTGTCTCTCCTGATTTGCGACGTGCTTTGCAAGAATTTCAGGCGGATAGACCTGATCGTTGTCCGTCTGGTAGACTGTTTGTTCCTGACGAGTGGACCACTAGAGTCATCTCAGAAGTTCATTCTTCTACTCTGGCAGGTCATCCGGGAATTTTTGGCACCAGAGATTTGGTGGCTAGATCCTTCTGGTGGCCTTCCCTGTCTCGAGATGTGCGTGTTTTTGTGCAGTCTTGTGATGTGTGTGCTCGGGCCAAGCCTTGTTGTTCTAGGGCTAGTGGGTTGTTGTTGCCCTTGCCTATTCCGAAGAGGCCTTGGACGCACATCTCTATGGACTTTATCTCGGACCTCCCTGTTTCTCAGAAGATGTCTGTCATCTGGGTGGTGTGTGACCGTTTTTCTAAAATGGTTCATTTGGTGCCATTGCCTAAGTTGCCTTCCTCATCTGAGTTGGTCCCTCTGTTTTTTCAAAATGTGGTTCGCCTGCATGGTATTCCGGAAAACATCGTTTCTGACAGGGGTACCCAGTTCGTGTCTAGATTTTGGCGGGCAGTCTGTGCCAGGTTGGGCATTGATTTGTCTTTTTCGTCTGCATTCCATCCTCAGACCAATGGCCAGACGGAACGAACTAATCAAACTTTGGAGACTTATTTGAGGTGTTTTGTGTCTGCGGATCAGGATGATTGGGTTGCCTTTCTGCCGTTGGCGGAGTTTGCTCTTAATAATCGGGCTAGTTCTGCCACTTTGGTTTCTCCTTTCTTTTGCAATTCAGGGTTTCATCCGCGTTTTTCATCTGGTCACGTTGAATCTTCGGATTGTCCTGGAGTGGATGCGGTAGTGGATCGGTTGCATCAGATTTGGGGACAAGTGGTGGATAATTTGGAATTGTCCCAGGAGAGGACTCAGCAGTTTGCTAACCGCCGTCGTTGTGTTGGCCCCCACCTTCGTGTTGGGGACTTGGTGTGGTTGTCTTCCCGTTTTGTCCCTATGAGGGTTTCTTCTCCTAAATTTAAGCCTCGGTTCATCGGTCCTTATAGGATTTTGGAGATTCTTAACCCTGTCTCCTTTCGTTTGGACCTCCCGGCATCTTTCGCTATCCATAATGTGTTCCATCGGTCGCTGTTGCGGAGATATGAGATACCGGTGGTTCCTTCTACTGAACCTCCTGCTCCTGTGCTGGTGGAGGGTGAATTTGAGTACGTGGTAGAAAAGATCTTGGACTCCCGTATTTCCAGACGGAGACTTCAATATCTGGTTAAATGGAAGGGCTATGGTCAGGAAGATAATTCTTGGGTAACTGCCTCTGATGTTCATGCCTCGGATTTGGTTCGTGCCTTTCATAGGGCTCATCCAGATCGCCCTGGCGGTTCTTGTGAGGGTTCGGTGCCCCCTCCTTAAGGGGAGGGTACTGTTGTGTATCCGCTTTTTGGGCTCCCCTGGTGGTTGCTGGTGGTACTGGTGACTTGTTTGCACTTTGCTGCTTCTGTTCACCTGCTTCCATCAGCGTTTGGGAGTTTCCTATTTAGTCTTGCTCTCCAGTCATTTCCTTGCCGGTCATCATTGTAACCAGAGCCTTCGGTTCCATGTTCCTGCTACTAGTCTGCTGATCAGCTAAGTGGACTTTGTCCTTTTGTTTTGTATCTTTAGTCCAGTTTGCAGTTTTTGTAATTCTCTGTAGCTGGAAGCTCTTGCGGGCTGAAATTGCCACTTAAGTGTCTTAAAGTAATTTCAGGATGGTTTTTTGAAAGGGTTTTCAGTTGACCGTGAAGTCCTCTTTTGTATCCTTCTGCTATCTAGTAAGTGGACCTCTCTTTGCTAAATCTACTTTCATACTGTGTATGTCTTTTCCTCTTATTTCACCGTTATTACATGTGGGGGGCTGCTATCATCTTTTGGGGTATTTCCCTAGAGGTAAGCCAGGTCTGTTTCTTCCTCTACCAGGCTTAGTTAGTCCTCCGGCTGGCGCGTGGCATTTAGGAAGCCGTAGGTATGCTCCCTGGCTACTATTAGTTGTGTGGTAGATTTAGCTCACGGTCAACTCGAGTTTCCATCACCCGAGAGCTCGTTCGTTATTTATATGTTTCTTACGTTCCCTTGCCATTGGGAACCATGACACTCCCCATAGGCCTGTATAGTATAATACACTCCCCATAGGCCTGTATAGTATAATACACTCCCCATAGGCCTGTATAGTATAATACATTCCCTATAGGCCTGTATAGTATAATACACTCCCCATAGGTCTGTATAGTATAATGCACTCCCCATAGGTCTGTATAGTATAATGCATTCCCCATAGGTCTGTATAGTATAATGCACTCCCCATAGGCCTGTACAGTATAATACACTCCCCATAGGCCTGTATAGTATAATACACTCCCTATAGGCCTGTATAGTATAATGCATTCCCCATAGGTCTGTATAGTATAATGCACTCCCCATAGGCCTGTATAGTATAATGCACTCCCCATAGGCCTGTAAAGTATAATACACTCCCTATAGGCCTGTATAGTATAATACACTCCCTATAGGCCTGTATAGTATAATGCACTCCCCATAGGCCTGTATAGTATAATGCACTCCCCATAGGCCTGTACAGTATAATACACTCCCTATAGGCCTGTATAGTATAATACATTCCCCATAGGCCTGTATAGTATAATACACTCCCCATAGGTCTGTATAGTAAATTGCACTCCCCATAGGCCTGTATAGTATAATACACTCCCTATAGGCCTGTATAGTATAATGCATTCCCCATAGGTCTCTATAGTATAATGCACTCCCCATAGGCCTGTACAGTATAATACACTCCCTATAGGCCTGTATAGTATAATACATTCCCCATAGGCCTGTATAGTATAATACACTCCCCATAGGCCTGTATAGTATAATACACTCCCCATAGGTCTGTATAGTAAATTGCACTCCCCATAGGCCTGTATAGTATAATACACTCCCTATAGGCCTGTATAGTATAATGCATTCCCCATAGGTCTGTATAGTATAATACACTCCCCATAGGCCTGTATAGTATAATACACTCCCCATAGGTCTGTATAGTATAATACACTCCCTATAGGCCTGTATAGTATAATACACTCCCTATAGGCCTGTATAGTATAATGCACTCCCCATAGGTCTGTATAGTATAGTACACTCCTCATAGGCCTGTATAGTACAATGCACTCCCCATAGGTCTGTATAGTATAATACACTCCCCATAGGTCTGTATAGCATAATACACTCCCCATAGGTCTGTATAGTATAATACACTCCCCATAGGCCTGTATAGTATAATACACTCCCCATAGGTCTGTATAGTATAATACACTCCCCATAGGCCTGTATAGTATAATACACTCCCCATAGGTCTGTATTGTATAATACACTCCCCATAGGTCTGTATAGTATAATACACTCCCCATAGGTCTGTATAGTATAATACACTCCCCATAGGTCTGTATAGTATAATACACTCCCCATAGGTCTGTATAGTATAATACACTCCCCATAGGCCTGTATAGTATAATACACTCCCCATAGGCCTGTATAGTATAATACACTCCCCATAGGCCTGTATAGTATAATACACTCCCCATAGGTCTGTATAGTATAATACACTCCCCATAGGTCTGTATAGTATAATACACTCACCATAGGCCTGTATAGTATAATACACTCCCCATAGACCTGTATAGTATAATACACTCCCCATAGGCCTGTATAGTATAATGCACTCCCCATAGGTCTGTATAGTATAATACACTCCCCATAGGTCTGTATAGTATAATGCATTCCCCATAGGTCTGTATAGTATAATGCACTCCCCATAGGCCTGTACAGTATAATACACTCCCTATAGGCCTGTATAGTATAATACATTCCCCATAGGCCTGTATAGTATAATACACTCCCCATAGGTCTGTATAGTAAATTGCACTCCCCATAGGCCTGTATAGTATAATACACTCCCTATAGGCCTGTATAGTATAATGCATTCCCCATAGGTCTCTATAGTATAATGCACTCCCCATAGGCCTGTACAGTATAATACACTCCCTATAGGCCTGTATAGTATAATACATTCCCCATAGGCCTGTATAGTATAATACACTCCCCATAGGCCTGTATAGTATAATACACTCCCCATAGGTCTGTATAGTAAATTGCACTCCCCATAGGCCTGTATAGTATAATACACTCCCTATAGGCCTGTATAGTATAATGCATTCCCCATAGGTCTGTATAGTATAATACACTCCCCATAGGCCTGTATAGTATAATACACTCCCCATAGGTCTGTATAGTATAATACACTCCCTATAGGCCTGTATAGTATAATACACTCCCTATAGGCCTGTATAGTATAATGCACTCCCCATAGGTCTGTATAGTATAGTACACTCCTCATAGGCCTGTATAGTACAATGCACTCCCCATAGGTCTGTATAGTATAATACACTCCCCATAGGTCTGTATAGCATAATACACTCCCCATAGGTCTGTATAGTATAATACACTCCCCATAGGCCTGTATAGTATAATACACTCCCCATAGGTCTGTATAGTATAATACACTCCCCATAGGCCTGTATAGTATAATACACTCCCCATAGGTCTGTATTGTATAATACACTCCCCATAGGTCTGTATAGTATAATACACTCCCCATAGGTCTGTATAGTATAATACACTCCCCATAGGTCTGTATAGTATAATACACTCCCCATAGGTCTGTATAGTATAATACACTCCCCATAGGCCTGTATAGTATAATACACTCCCCATAGGCCTGTATAGTATAATACACTCCCCATAGGCCTGTATAGTATAATACACTCCCCATAGGTCTGTATAGTATAATACACTCCCCATAGGTCTGTATAGTATAATACACTCACCATAGGCCTGTATAGTATAATACACTCCCCATAGACCTGTATAGTATAATACACTCCCCATAGGCCTGTATAGTATAATGCACTCCCCATAGGTCTGTATAGTATAATACACTCCCCATAGGTCTGTATAGTATAATGCATTCCCCATAGGTCTGTATAGTATAATGCACTCCCCATAGGCCTGTACAGTATAATACACTCCCTATAGGCCTGTATAGTATAATACATTCCCCATAGGCCTGTATAGTATAATACACTCCCCATAGGTCTGTATAGTAAATTGCACTCCCCATAGGCCTGTATAGTATAATACACTCCCTATAGGCCTGTATAGTATAATACATTCCCCATAGGCCTGTATAGTATAATACACTCCCCATAGGCCTGTATAGTATAATACACTCCCCATAGGTCTGTATAGTAAATTGCACTCCCCATAGGCCTGTATAGTATAATGCACTCCCCATAGGCCTGTATAGTATAATACATTCCCCATAGGCCTGTACAGTATAATACACTCCCTATAGGCCTGTATAGTATAATACATTCCCCATAGGCCTGTATAGTATAATACACTCCCCATAGGCCTGTACAGTATAATACACTCCCTATAGGCCTGTATAGTATAATGCATTCCCCATAGGTCTGTATAGTATAATACACTCCCCATAGGCCTGTACAGTATAATACACTCCCTATAGGCCTGTATAGTATAATACATTCCCCATAGGCCTGTATAGTATAATACATTCCTAATAGGTCTGTATAGTAAATTGCACTCCCCATAGGCCTGTATAGTATAATACACTCCCTATAGGCCTGTATAGTATAATGCATTCCCCATAGGTCTGTATAGTATAATGCACTCCCCATAGGCCTGTACAGTATAATACACTCCCTATAGGCCTGTATAGTATAATACATTCCCCATCGGCCTGTATAGTATAATACACTCCCCATAGGCCTGTATAGTATAATACACTCCCCATAGGTCTGTATAGTATAGTACACTCCCCATAGGCCTGTATAGTATAATGCTCTCCCCATAGGCCTGTATAGTATAATACACTCCCCATAGGCCTGTATAGTATAATGCATTCCCCATAGGTCTGTATAGTATAATGCACTCCCCATAGGCCTGTATAGTATAATACACTCCCCATAGGCCTATATAGTATAATACACTCCCCATAGACCTGTATAGTATAATACACTCCCCATAGGTCTGTATAGTATAGTGCACTCCCCATAGGCCTGTATAGTATAATACACCCCATAGGCCTGTATAGTATAATACACTCCCCATAGTCCTGTATAGTATAGTACACTCCCCATAGGCCTATATAGTATAATACACTCCCCATAGGCCTGTATAGTATAATACACTCCCCATAGGTCTGTATAGTATAATGCACTCCCCATAGGACTGTATATTATAATGCACTCCCCATAGGTCTGTATAGTATAATGCACTTCCCATAGGCCTGTATAGTATAATACACTCCCCATAAGTCTGTATAGTATAATGCACTCCCCATAAGTCTGTATAGTATAATGCACTCCCCATAAGTCTGTATAGTATAATACACTCCCCATAGGCCTGTATAGTATAATACACTCCCAATAGTCCAATATAGTATAATGCACTCCCCATAGGCCTGTATAGTATAATACACTCCCCATAGGCCTGTATAGTATAATAAACTCCCCATAGGTCTGTATAGTATAATGCACTCCCCATAGGCCTGTATATTATAATGCACTCCCCATAGGTCTGTATAGTATAATGCACTCCCCATAGGCCTGTATAGTATAATGCACTCCCCATAAGTCTGTATAGTATAATACACTCCCCATAGGCCTGTATAGTATAATACACTCCCAATAGTCCAATATAGTATAATGCACTCCCCATAAGTCTGTATAGTATAATACACTCCCCATAGGCCTGTATAGTATAATACACTCCCAATAGTCCAATATAGTATAATGCACTCCCCATAGGCCTGTATAGTATAATACACTCCCCATAGGCCTGTATAGTATAATACACTCCCCATAGGCCTGTATAGTATAATGCACCCCCAATATGCCACCTGTATAGTATAATGCACCCCCATTATGCAGCCTGTACAGTATAATGCACCCGATAAAAAAACAAAAACAATACTCACCTTTCTTCCTCCTTGTTCCCACGGTGCTCTGACCACCCACTCTTCTCCAGACAGCGGGCGCCGGGTAGGGACATCATCGCTACCCCCTGTCAGTGTCGGCATCGGTGACAGCAAATGCTGACGGGGATGATGGGAGGACTGTAATGCTCCCTCTCTCATCAAGCTGACCCTGCAATGTCAGGTGGGGGGGCCACTGCTGGCACAAGGCCCCCCACCGCCTCCTCAGGGGCCGCACAGCGGGCGGGCGACAGAGCAGGGAGATCGCGTCTCCTTGTTCTGCCGCAGAATGTAACTGTATCGGCCGGGCTGTGCACGCCAATACAGCTACATAGCGTAGCTCCGGGTGGGACCCATCAGAGCACCGAGCCCCTGACCCACCATCCCCTCTGCCCCCCGGTAGCTACGCTACAGCTTGGAGGGCGGGTCTGTGTGTTGCCATAGGGAGGGATCTCCAGCACGGTAACAGATTTTAACTTTTGCTGGTGTCGGTGTGCATCTGACCCACCGGGCCCCTGATCCGCCGGGCCCGGTCACAGTGGTGACCGCTGCGACCATGGCTGCTTCTCCACAATGATGGGTGATAATGGTGCACAGGAGCTTCTGGTGTCCCCCAATATTACACAGGATGAGGCCCAGATCCGCGCTCATTACACAATGGCCGCCTCCATTCTCACGATTTCCCTTTTTGTTTCCTTCCTTCTTTATAGGCTGAAGAAAGATCTCAATATGGAGACTTGGCTTTTATTAAAGAACCGGCCGAGAAAGTCCTGTGTGTGCTGGAAGGTCCGGCCCGCTCCCCAGAACGCCTGGTAAGGATCAATAGTGATCACGTCTCTTACTCCTCCGGGACTGAGAACGTTCTGAGGAACATTCCCATGATGGCCCTGACTGTCCGGTGACACTGGGCGTCTGTAGGGTCAGTCCTGATTTACGGATTCGGGGATCAGTGGAAGGTTCCACATCTTATTCTTTATTTTCTATCTATCAGGAGACACCAGAAGGCGACGACAAAGATGGGGAAAATGTCCCCCCAGAATCCCCTGACCCTGATACGAGTCAGCCGGGGCCGAGCAGCGATCTGAGCACAGGTGAGCGATCACACCACCGTCTACCGGAAATATCCGGAGCTTCTACAGGACGGCGAGAACGTCACATTGACTCTCTCCCCTCGGAGTGATGGGACACGGGCGGCCATGTCACATGTGGAGTAATGGGAGGACCGGGTGGTTAATGGCCTCCAATGTGCCGGTCCGGAGGAATGGGAGGTGGAAGTCATATGCAGATCAGGATGGAGGTGCACTGGGGGCGTGGCAGAAGAGTCCGAGTGCAGTGACACGCCCCTCTGCTCTTCCAGGCTAATTTGCATCTGGCGGCTCTGCTCCAGCTCTCTTCCCATCACTCACATGTGCAGCGAGGGTCGGGGGCTTCTCACCTGGTGATCGGGGTCCTCCATCACTGACAGGACACTTATGGCTGCGCGGCTGTCCCCAGACTCCGAGCCCCCATATACCGAGGATTAACCCCCCACAGACGTCTCGTCATTCCTCCCTGATGTCGCTGCGTTATGTCTGTAGGATTAATGGCGTCTGACACATTTTATCTCTATTGTAGAAACCCCTGAGCTGGCGGATCCTGAGAGTGTGATCTGTGAGATCCCGGAGATCCACGAGCCTGTCGCTGTAAGTATCATGGAGGGAGATGTCTGCGCGTCACCGATGATGGGGGAGAGCGGCCCATCCAGGATCATCCCATATAACACGGGGCCGTCTCTATTCTGGGGAGATAACAGCAGTTATATTATAGGGAGGCTGAGAGCAGCACGATGTAGAGGCAGAGACCCTGATTCCAGCCATGTGTCCATCACCTTACACTATATTCTCTGCTGCAGATCTGGCAGTGCTCTGAACGCTGAGCCCTATATGACCCCGCCCACAGCTGTGATTGGCTGCTTCCTGTGTATAACCCCGCCCACACCAGTGATTGGCTGCTTCCTGTGTATATCCCCGCCCACACCAGTGATTGGCTGCTTCATTGTATAGCCCTGCCCACACCAGTGATTGGCTGCTTCCTGTGTATAACCCCGCCCACACCAGTGATTGGCTGCTTCCTGTGTATAACCCCGCCCACAGCAGTGATTGGCAGCTTCCTGTGTATGTCCCCGCCCACATCAGTGATTGGCAGCTTCCTTGTATGACCCCGCCCACACCAGTGATTGGCAGCTTCCTGTGTATAACCCCGCCCACATCAGTGATTGACTGTTTCCTTTGTACACTATTTACAGGCAGATAGCTGCCAATCACTGCTGTGGGCGGGGTTATACACAGGAAGCTGCCAGTCAGTGATGGGGCGGGGTTGCTCAGGGCAGCAGGACTACACGGCACGAGACAAATAGTCCTGTCCTTATAATCTCCTGCTGATAAAGCACTGATTGTAGTGGCCACAAGCAGTCCTTGTTCCCATGATGGCCCTGATTGTCCGGTGACACTGGGCGTCTGTAGGGTCAGTCCTGATTTACGGATTCGGGGATCACTGGAAAGTTCCACATCTTATTTTCTATTTTCTATCTTTCAGGAGACACCAGAAGGCGACGACAAAGACGGGGAAAATGTCCCCCCGGAATCCCCTGACCCTGATACGAGTCAGCCGGGGCCGAGCAGCGATCTGAGCACAGGTGAGCGATCACACCATCGTCTACCGGAAATATCCGGAGCTTCTACAGGACGGCGAGAACGTCACATTTACTATCTCCCCTCGGAGTGATGGGACCCGGGAGGCCATGTCACATGTGGAGTAGTGGGAGGACCGGGCGGTTTATGGCCTCCAATGTGCCGGTCCGGAGGAATGGGAGGTGGAAGTCATATGCAAATCAGGATGGAAGTGCACTGGGGCGTGGCAGAAGAGTCCGAGTGCAGGGACACGCCCCACTGCTCTTCCCGGCTAATTTGCATCTGGCGGCTCTGCTCCAGCTCTCTACCCATCACTCACATGTGCAGCGAGGGTGGGGGGCTCCTCACGTGGTGATCGGGGTCCTCCATCACTGACAAGACACTTATGGCTGCGCGGCCGCCCCCAGACTCCGAGCCCCCATATACCGAGGATTAACCCCCCACAGACGTCTCGTCCTTCCTCCATGATGTCGCTGCATTCTGTCTGTAGGATTAATGGCGTCTGACACATTTTATCTCTATTGTAGAAACCCCTGAGCTGGCGGATCCTGAGAGTGTGATCTGTGAGATCCCGGAGATCCACGAGCCTGACGCTGTAAGTATCATGGAGGGAGATGTCTGCGCATCACCGATGATGGGGGAGAGCGGCCCATCCAGGACCATCCCATATAACACGGGGCCGTCTCTATTCTGGGGAGATAATAGCAGTTATATTATAGGGAGGCTGAGAGCAGCACGATGTAGAGGCAGAGACCCTGATTCCAGCCATGTGTCCATCACCTTACACTATATTCTCTGCTGCAGATCTGGCAGTGCTCTGAACGCTGAGCCCTGTATGACCCCGCCCACAGCAGTGATTGGCTGCTTCCTGTGTATAACCCCGCCCACACCAGTGATTGGCAGCTTCCTGTGTATAACCCCACCCACAGCAGTGATTGGCTACTTCCTGTGTATAACCCCGCCCACACCAGTGATTGGCTACTTCCTGTGTATAACCCCGCCGTCACCAGTGATTGGCTGCTTCCTGTGTAAAACCCCACCCACAACAGTGATTGGCAGCTTCCTGTGTATAACCCCACCCACACCAGTGATTGGCTACTTCCTGTGTATAACCCCACCCACACCAGTGATTGGCTGCTTCCTGTGTAAAACCCCACCCACAACAGTGATTGGCAGCTTCCTGTGTATGACCCCACCCACACCAGTGATTGGCTGCTTCCTGTGTATAACCCCGCCCACACCAGTGATTGGCAGCTTCCTGTGTATGACCCCGCCCACACCAGTGCTTGGCTGCTTCCTGTGTATAACCCCGCCCACAGCAGTGATTGGCTGCTTCCTGTGTATAACCCCGCCCACAGCAGTGATTGGCTGCTTCCTGTGTATAACCCCGCCCACACCAGTGATTGGCAGCTTCCTGTGTATAACCCCGCCCACACCAGTGATTGGCTGCTTCCTGTGTATAACCCCACCCTTACCCGTGATTGGCTGCTTCCTGTGTATAATCCCGCCCACACCAGTGATTGGCTACTTCCTGTGTATAACCCCGCCTGTTGTGAATTCCGTTCTTGGGCTCCCTCCGGTGGTTGTAAATGGCACTTTTGTGAATTCTGCCCTTGGGCTCCCTCTGGTGGTTTTAAGTGGAACTGCTGCTCCTTGGATTCAGCATTAGCAGCTGCTTCCACTGATCGTCTCTCCTGGCTCTGCTATTTAGCCTGGCTCTAATCTTCAGCCAGTGCCAGCTGTCAATGTTTCTTAGTTGGATTCAGATCTCTCCTTGGATTTCCCTGATAGTCTGTCCAGTTCAGCAAAGATAAGTCCTTGCTTGTTCATTTGTTGTCCACTTGTTGTGGACTTAATTGTTCAGCTCATTTTATGTTTTCTCTAGTCCAGCTTGTCAGTATTATATGTTCAGTTAAGCTGGAAGCTCTGGGGAAGCAGATTTGCCCTCCACACCGCTAGTCAGGTGTGGAGATTTTTTGTAAACTTTGTGGTGGAATTTTCTAGCTTTTAATACTGACCGCACAGTATACTTTCCTATTCTGTCTATCTAGTTAGAAGTGGCCTCCTTTGCTAAATCCTGGTTTCATTCTGTGTGTCATTTCCCTCTCCACTCACAGTCAATATTTGTGGGGGGCTGTCTTTCCTTTTTGGATTTTCTCTGAGGCAAGATAGCTTTCTGTTTCCATCTTTAGGGGTAGTTAGTTCTCCGGCTGTGACGAGATGTCTAAGGAGAGTCAGGAACATCCCACGGCTATTACTAGTGTTGTGTTAGGTTCAGGAACTGCGGTCAGTACAGATACCACCTCCTCCAGAGCTCGTCCATGTTGCTCCTTAACCACCAGGTCATAACACCCGCCCAAACCAGTGATTGGCAGCTTCCTCTATATAATCCCACTCACACCAGTGATTGGCTGCTTCCTGCATATAACCCCGCCCACACCAGTGATTGGCAGCTTTCTGTGTATAATCCCGCCCACACCAGTGATTGGCTGCTTTCTGTGTATAACCCCGCCCACACCAGTGATTGGCTGCTTCCTGTGTATAACCCCGCCCACACCAGTGATTGGCAGCTTCCTGTATATAACCCCACCCACACCAGTGATTGGCAGCTTTCTGTGTATAACCCCGCCCACACCAGTGATTGGCAGCTTCCTGTGTATAACCCCACCCACATCAGTGATTGGCTGCTTCCTGTGTATAACCCCGCCCACACCAGTGATTGGCAGCTTCCTGTGTATAATCCCGCCCACACCAGTGATTGGCTGCTTCCTGTGTATAACCCCACCCACATCAGTGATTGGCTTCTTCCTGTGTATAACCCCGCCCACACCAGTGATTGGCAGCTTCCTGTATATAACCCCGCCCACACCAGTGATTTGCTGCTTCCTGTGTATAACCCCACCCACATCAGTGATTGGCAGCTTTCTGTGTATAACCCCGCCCACACCAGTGATTGGCAGCTTCCTGTGTATAATGTGATGCAGCGGTATGACCATACACAGTGAAACGGCAGTGACCCAAACAAGTTCAAACAAAACGTTCTCTTATTGTGTTACTTCACACAGTCAATATAGTATACGGCTTCTTCATACAGTCCATTAATAATGCATGGCGATATGACGCAGTCAATACACAGGCCAAACTTCCCTCTGTCCAGGTTCCCTGGGTGATCGCACGCCGGTAACAAGTCTCTGTACTCACTCAGCGCACTGCACTCTTTATCCTCTGGAGTGCAGCCGGGTACACGTAAGACAGCCCAAGGTGCATGGTGTCCGTCTCTCTGGTTCCTTTAGCCTCTGTGCTGCTCCACACAGAGAGAGCTCTGCAGACAACTGCCCTGTCTGCTTCCAAGAACACACTGACACCTCCCCCACTACTACAGGGCTTTTTAATCAGTCACTGCTTCACTATTCTAATTACAGCCACACCTGTGTCTGCAGTACGCCCTAATGGCCTCACTATGCTTCCATGTACATTCTGCAGAGCACATACAGCGCCCCCTAGCTGTACCAGGGGTCACTGCCTCACAATAATCCCGCCCACACCAGTTATTGACTGCTTCCTTTGTACACTATTTACAGGCAGATAGCTGCCAATCACTGGTATGGGCGGGGTTATACACAGGAAGCTGACAATCAGTGATGGGGCGGGGTTGCTCAGGGCAGCAGGACTACACAGCACGAGACAAATAGTCCTGTCCTGATAATCTCCTGCTGATAAAACACTGATTGTAGTAGCCACAAGCAGACCTTATTCCCATGACGGCCCTGATTGTCCGGTGACACTGGGCATCTGTAGACGCAGGGTCAGTCCTTCTGATTTACGGATTCGGGGATCACTGGAAGGTTCCACATCTTAATCTATATTTTCTATCTATCAGGAGACACCAGAAGGCGACGACAAAGACGTGGAAAATGTCCCCCCGGAATCCCCTGACCCTGATACGAGTCAGCCGGGGCCGAGCAGCGATCTGAGCACAGGTGAGCGATCACACCATCGTCTACCGGAAATATCCGGAGCTTCTACAGGACGGCGAGAACGTCACATTTACTATCTCCCCTCGGAGTGATGGGACCCGGGCGGCCATGTCACATGTGGAGTAGTGGGAGGACCGGGCGGTTTATGGCCTCCAATGTGCCGGTCCGGAGGAATGGGAGGTGGAAGTCATATGCAAATCAGGATGGAAGTGCACTGGGGGCGTGGCAGAAGAGTCTGCGTGCAGTGACACGCCCCTCTGCTCTTCCAGGCTAATTTGCATCTGGCGGCTCTGCTCCAGCTCTCTACCCATCACTCACATGTGCAGCGAGGGTGGGGGGCTCCTCACGTGGTGATCGGGGTCCTCCATCACTGACAGGACACTTATGGCTGCGCGGCCGCCCCCAGACTCCGAGCCCCCATATACCGAGGATTAACCCCCTACAGACGTCTCGTCATTCCTCCCTGATGTCGCTGCATTCTGTCTGTAGGATTAATGGCGTCTGACACATTTTATCTCTATTGTAGAAACCCCTGAGCTGGTGGATCCTGAGAGTGTGATCTGTGAGATCCCGGAGATCCACGATCCTGTCGCTGTAAGTATCATGGAGGGAGATGTCTGCGCGTCACCGATGATGGGGGAGAGCGGCCCATCCAGGACCATCCCCATATAACACGGGGGCCGTCTCTATTCTGGGGAGATAACAGCAGTTATATTATAGGGAGGCTGAGAGCAGCACCATGTAGAGGCAGAGACCCTGATTCCAGCCGTGTGTCCATCACCTTACACTATATTCTCTGCTGCAGATCTGGCAGTGCTCTGAACGCTGAGCCCTGTATGACCCACAGCAGTGATTGGCTGCTTCCTGTGTATAACCCCGCCCACACCAGTGATTGGCTGCTTCCTGTGCATAACCCCGCCCACACCAGTGATTGGCAGCTTTCTGTGTATAATCCCGCCCACACCAGTGATTGGCTACTTCCTGTGTATAACCCCGCCTGTTGTGAATTCCGTTCTTGGGCTCCCTCCGGTGGTTGTAAATGGCACTTTTGTGAATTCTGCCCTTGGGCTCCCTCCGGTGGTTTTAAGTGGAACTGCTGCTCCTTGGATTTAGCATTAGCAGCTGCTTCCACTGATCGTCTCTCCTGGCTCTGCTATTTGGCCTGGCTCTAATCTTCAGCCAGTGCCAGCTGTCAATGTTTCTTGGTTGGATTCAGACCTCTCCTTGGATTTCCCTGATAGTCTGTCCAGTTCAGCAAAGATAAGTCCTTGCTTGTTCATTTGTTGTCCACTTGTTGTGGACTTAATCGTTCAGCTCATTTTGTTTTCTCTAGTCCAGCTTGTCAGTATTATATGTTCAGTTAAGCTGGAAGCTCTGGGGAAGCAGATTTGCCCTCCACACCGCTAGTCCGTTGTGGAGATTTTTTGTAAACTCTGTGGTGGATTTTTCTAGCTTTTAATACTGACCGCACAGTATACTTTCCTGTTCTGTCTATCTAGTTAGAAGTGGCCTCCTTTGCTAAATCCTGGTTTCATTCTGTGTGTCATTTCCCTCTCCACTCACAGTCAATATTTGTGGGGGGCTGTCTTTCCTTTTTGGATTTTCTCTGAGGCAAGATAGCTTTCTGTTTCCATCTTTAGGGGTAGTTAGTTCTCCGGCTGTGACGAGATGTCTAAGGAGAGTCAGGAACATCCCACAGCTATTACTAGTGTTGTGTTAGGTTCAGGAACTGCGGTCAGTACAGATACCACCTCCTCCAGAGCTCGTCCATGTTGCTCCTTAACCACCAGGTCATAACACCCGCCCACACCAGTGATTGGCAGCTTCCTCTATATAATCCCACTCACACCAGTGATTGGTTGCTTCCTGTATATAACCCCACCCACACCAGTGATAGGCAGCTTTCTGTGTATAATCCCGCTCACACCAGTGATTGGCTGCTTTCTGTGTATAACCCCGCCCACACTAGTGATTGGGTGCTTCCTGTGTATAACCCCGCCTACACCAGTGATTGGGTGCTTCCTGTGTATAACCCCGCCCACACCCGTGATTGGCAGCTTCCTGTGTATAACCCCGCCCACACCAGTGATTGGCAGCTTCCTGTGTATAACCCCGCCCATACCGGTGATTAGCAGCTTCCTGTGTATAACCCCGCCCACACCAGTGATTGACAGCTTCCTTGTATAACCCCGCCCACACCAGTGATTGGCAGCTTCCTGTTAATAACCCCTGTTGTGAACTCTGTTTTCAGGCTCCCTCTTGTGGTCACTGGTGGTATGGTGTGACTTTTGCTTTGGGCTCCCCCTGGTGGCTTTGTTTGTTCTCCTGCTGGTCTCTGGCTATCAGCTGGTTCGTTATCCTCTGGGAGGTTCCTATATAGCTCTGTTTCTCTTTCACTTGTTGCCGGCTGTCGATGTAATCAGTGCTACTCAGATTCCGTCTGACTACCTTGCTCCCAGTCCATCCAGGACAAGCTAAGTTTTGTTTGCTCATTTTTTGATCAGCAGTGTTATCATGTTTTCTTGTCCAGCTTGCTAAATGTGATTCTCTCGCTTGCTGGTTGCTCTAGTGGACTGAGTTTCTCCCCACACACCGTTAGTTGGTGCATGGGTTCTTGAAATCTCAGGATGGATATTTTGTAAGGGTTTTTTATTGATCGCATAGACCCCTGCTCTATTTTCTGCTTTCTAGTACTAGTGGGCCTCTTTTGCTGAAACTGATTTCATCCCTATGTATGTGCCTTCTTCTTACTTCACCGTTAATATTTGTTGGGGGCTTCTATATCTTTGGGGATTATTTCTCTGAGGCAAGCGAGGTCTTTCTTTCTCTTTAGGGGTAGCTAGTTCCTCAGGCTGGCTCGAGACGTCTAGGAATTTTTAAGGCACGTTCACCGGCTACCTCTAGTTGTGTTGGATAGGTTCAGATTTGCGATCAGTCCAGTTACCATCTCCCTAGAGCTTGTCCTAAGTGTATTCACTTGCTGGTCTATTTGTGATCCTCAGCCACTAAGGATCATAACAGTACAGCCGGCCCTATAAAGTGTTAATTGCATGGCAGAAGCAGGAGAAAAGAAGCCTTGAGAAATTTTTTTTGTTGTTGTTGTTGTTGTTGTTGCCGTGTGTCTAGCTGCTGTGTGTGTCTAGCTTCTCTTCTCCTCTTAATCTTGGTGTGGCTCTGAGTTCAGCTGCTGACATGGATGTCCAGAGCTTGGCTTCCAGTCTGGATCATCTTGCTGCTAGGGTTCAAAGTATTCAGGATTTTGTTGTTCACAGTCCTATGTCTGAGCCTAGAATACCTATTCCGGAGTTGTTTTCTGGAGATAGATCTAGGTTCCTGAATTTTAAGAACAATTGTAAGTTGTTTCTTTCTTTGAAACCTCGTTCCTCTGGTGATGCCGTTCAGCAAGTTAAGATTATCATTTCTTTTTTGCGTGGTGACCCTCAAGATTGGGCCTTCGCATTGGCGCCAGGGGATCCTGCATTGCTTAGTGTAGATGCGTTTTTTCTGGCCCTTGGATTGCTCTATGAGGAACCTAATCTTGAGAACCAGGCTGAAAAAGCATTATTGGCCCTCTCGCAGGGGCAAGATGAAGCAGAGGTGTACTGCCAGAAATTTCGGAAATGGTCGGTGCTTACTCAGTGGAATGAGTGTGCCCTGGCTGCAAATTTCAGAGAAGGTCTTTCTGAAGCCATTAAGAATGTCATGGTGGGGTTCCCTACGCCTGCAGGTCTGAATGAGTCAATGACTCTGGCCATTGAGATTGATCGGCGTTTGCGGGAGCGCAAACCTGTGCACCATTTGGCGGTGTCTTCTGAACAGACACCTGAATCTATGCAATGTGACAGAATTCTGACCAGAAGTGAACGGCAAAATTATAGATGGCAAAATGGGTTGTGCTTTTACTGTAGTGACTCAGCTCATGTTATCTCAGCATGCTCTAAGCGCAAAAAGGGGGTTGATAAATGTGTCACCATTGGTACTTTACAGCCTAAGTTCATTTTGTCTGTTACCCTGATTTGTTCCCTGTCATCTTACCCGGTTAATGCTTTTGTAGATTCAGGTGCTGCCCTGAGTCTGATGGATTGGTCTTTTGCCAGGCGCTGTGGTTTTGATTTGGAGCCTTTGAAATTCCCTATTCCCCTAAGGGGAATTGATTCTACACCATTGGCTACGAATAGACCTCAGTACTGGACACAAGTGACCATGTGCATGACTCCTGTTTATCAGGAGGTGATTCGCTTTCTAGTACTGCATAATTTGCATGATGTTGTCGTGTTGGGTCTACCATGGTTGCAGACTCATAATCCAGTCCTGGATTGGAAAGCTATGTCTGTGTCAAGTTGGGGTTGTCAGGGAATTCATGGTGACGCTCCTGTGGTGTCAATTGCTTCGTCCACTCCTTCTGAAGTCCCTACGTTTTTGTCAGACTACCAGGATGTATTTGAGGAGCCCAAACTCAATTCTCTACCTCCTCATAGGGACTGTGATTGTGCTATAAATTTGATTCCTGGTAGTAAGTTTCCTAAGGGACGACTTTTCAATTTATCTGTGCCGGAGCATGCTGCCATGCGGAGTTATATAAAGGAGTCTTTGGAGAAGGGACATATTCGCCCGTCCTCATCCCCTCTTGGTGCAGGATTCTTTTTTGTGGCTAAGAAGGATGGTTCCCTGAGGCCTTGTATTGATTATCGCCTTTTGAACAAAATCACGGTCAAATTTCAGTACCCTTTGCCATTGTTAACTGATTTGTTTGCTCGCATTAGGGGGTCTAGTTGGTTCACCAAGATAGATCTTCGTGGTGCGTATAACCTTGTGCGTATAAAACAGGGTGATGAATGGAAAACTGCATTTAATACGCCTGAAGGCCATTTTGAGTACTTGGTGATGCCTTTTGGACTTTCTAATGCTCCTTCAGTCTTTCAGTCCTTTATGCACGACATCTTCCATGAATATCTGGATAAGTTTATGATTGTGTATCTGGATGATATTCTGGTCTTTTCGGATGATTGGGAGTCTCATATTAAGCAGGTCAGGATGGTGTTTCAGGTCCTGCGTGACAATGCTTTATTTGTGAAGGGCTCAAAATGTCTTTTTGGAGTCCAGAGGATTTCTTTTTTGGGTTTCATTTTTTCTCCTTCTACTATTGAGATGGACCCAGTCAAGGTTCAGGCTATTCATGACTGGACGCAGCCTACATCTGTTAAGAGTCTTCAGAAGTTCTTGGGTTTCGCTAATTTTTACCGTCGCTTCATAGCTGATTTTTCTGGTGTTGTTAAGCCTTTGACGGATTTGACCAAGAAAGGTTCTGATGTGACTAATTGGTCCTCTGCGGCTGTTGAGGCCTTTCGGGAGCTGAAGCGTCGGTTTTCTTCGGCTCCGGTCTTATGTCAGCCAGATGTCTCACTTCCCTTCCAGGTCGAGGTTGATGCTTCCGAGATTGGAGCGGGGGCTGTTTTGTCGCAGAGAAGCTCCGATGGCTCTGTGATGAAGCCATGCGCTTTCTTTTCAAGAAAGTTTTCGCCTGCCGAGCGGAATTATGATGTCGGTAATCGGGAGCTGTTGGCTATGAAGTGGGCATTTGAGGAGTGGCAACATTGGCTCGAGGGAGCTAAGCATCGTGTGGTGGTCTTGACTGACCACAAGAATTTGATTTATCTCGAGTCGGCCAAGCGGCTGAATCCCAGACAGGCTCGTTGGTTGTTGTTTTTCTCTCGTTTTGATTTCATGGTCTCGTACCTGCCTGGTTCGAAGAATGTGAAGGCTGATGCTCTTTCTAGGAGTTTTGTGCCTGACTCTCCTGGAGATTCAGAGCCGGCTGGTATCCTTAGAGAAGGGGTGATTTTGTCTGCCATCTCCCCAGATTTGCGACGTGTGCTGCAAGAGTTTCAGGCGGATAGACCTGATCGCTGTCCACCGGAGAGACTGTTTGTCCCGGATAGATGGACCAACAGAGTCATCTCCGAGGTTCATTCTTCGGTGTTGGCGGGCCATCCTGGAATATTTGGTACCAGAGACTTGGTGGCCAGGTCTTTTTGGTGGCCTTCCTTGTCGCGGGATGTGCGTTCCTTTGTGCAGTCTTGTGGGATTTGTGCTCAGGCTAAGCCTTGCTGTTCTCGTGCCAGTGGTTTGCTGTTACCTTTGCCTGTCCCGAAGAGGCCTTGGACGCACATTTCCATGGATTTTATTTCAGATCTCCCTGTCTCTCAGAGAATATCTGTCATCTGGGTGGTGTGTGATCGTTTTTCTAAGATGGTCCATTTGGTACCCTTGCCTAAGTTGCCTTCCTCCTCCGAGTTGGTTCCACTGTTTTTTCAAAATGTGGTTCGTTTGCACAGGATTCCTGAGAACATTGTTTCTGACAGAGGATCCCAGTTTGTGTCTAGATTTTGGCGGACCTTTTGTGCTAAATTGGGCATTGATTTGTCTTTTTCGTCGGCCTTCCATCCTCAGACGAATGGCCAAACCGAGCTAACTAATCAGACCTTGGAGACTTATATAAGATGTTTTGTTTCTGCTGATCAGGACGACTGGGTTACTTTTTTGCTGTTGGCCGAGTTTGCCCTTAATAATCGGGCTAGTTCTGCTACTTTGGTTTCTCCTTTTTTTTGTAATTCGGGGTTTCATCCTCGTTTTTCCTCGGGTCAGGTGGAGCATTCTGACTGTCCTGGAGTGGATGTTGTGGTGGATAGGTTGCATAAGATTTGGAATCATGTGGTGGACAATTTGAAGTTGTCACAAGAGAAGGCTCAGCTCTTTGCCAACCGCCGTCGCTGTGTGGGTCCCCGACTTCTTGTTGGGGACTTGGTCTGGTTGTCTTCTCGCTTCGTTCCTATGAAGGTCTCCTCTCCTAAGTTCAAGCCTCGGTTTATCGGTCCTTATAAGATTCTGGAAGTCCTTGGCCCTGTGTCATTTCGTCTGGACCTCCCGGCATCATTTGCTATTCATAATGTGTTCCATCGCTCGTTGTTGCGGAGGTATGTGGTGCCTGTGGTTCCTCCGGTTGAGCCTCCTGCCCCGGTGCTGGTTGAGGGAGAATTGGAATACGTGGTAGAGAAGATCTTGGATTCTCGTATTTCTAGACGGAGGCTCCAGTATTTGGTTAAGTGGAAGGGCTATGGTCAGGAGGATAATTCTTGGGTTGTCGCCTCTGATGTTCATGCGGCCGATTTGGTTCGTGCCTTCCATGTGGCTCATCCTGATCGCCCTGGGGGTTTTCATGAGGGTTCGGTGACCCCTCCTCAAGGGGGGGGGGGTACTGTTGTGAACTCTGTTTTCAGGCTCCCTCTTGTGGTCACTGGTGGTATGGTGTGACTTTTGCTTTGGGCTCCCCCTGGTGGCTTTGTTTGTTCTCCTGCTGGTCTCTGGCTATCAGCTGGTTTGTTATCCTCTGGGAGGTTCCTATATAGCTCTGTTTCTCTTTCACTTGTTGCCGGCTGTCGATGTAATCAGTGCTACTCAGATTCCGTCTGACTACCTTGCTCCCAGTCCATCCAGGACAAGCTAAGTTTTGTTGGCTCATTTTTTGATCAGCAGTGTTTATCATGTTTTCTTTTCCAGCTTGCTAAAATGTGATTCCCTCACTTGCTGGTTGCTCTAGTGGACTGAGTTTCTCCCCACACACCGTTAGTTGGTGCGTGGGTTCTTGAAATCTCAGGATGGATATTTTGTAAGGGTTTTTTATTGATCGCATAGACCCCTGCTCTATTTTCTGCTTTCTAGTACTAGTGGGCCTCTTTTGCTGAAACTGATTTCATCCCTATGTATGTGCCTTCTTCTTACTTCACCGTTAATATTTGTTGGGGGCTTCTATATCTTTGGGGATTATTTCTCTGAGGCAAGCGAGGTCTTTCTTTCTCTTTAGGGGTAGCTAGTTCCTCAGGCTGGCTCGAGACGTCTAGGAATTTTTAAGGCACGTTCACCGGCTACCTCTAGTTGTGTTGGATAGGTTCAGATTTGCGATCAGTCCAGTTACCATCTCCCTAGAGCTTGTCCTAAGTGTATTCACTTGCTGGTCTATTTGTGATCCTCAGCCACTAAGGATCATAACAGTACAGCCGGCCCTATAAAGTGTTAATTGCATGGCAGAAGCAGGAGAAAAGAAGCCTTGAGAAATTTTTTTTGTTGTTGTTGTTGTTGCCGTGTGTCTAGCTGCTGTGTGTGTCTAGCTTCTCTTCTCCTCTTAATCTTGGTGTGGCTCTGAGTTCAGCTGCTGACATGGATGTCCAGAGCTTGGCTTCCAGTCTGGATCATCTTGCTGCTAGGGTTCAAAGTATTCAGGATTTTGTTGTTCACAGTCCTATGTCTGAGCCTAGAATACCTATTCCGGAGTTGTTTTCTGGAGATAGATCTAGGTTCCTGAATTTTAAGAACAATTGTAAGTTGTTTCTTTCTTTGAAACCTCGTTCCTCTGGTGATGCCGTTCAGCAAGTTAAGATTATCATTTCTTTTTTGCGTGGTGACCCTCAAGATTGGGCCTTCGCATTGGCGCCAGGGGATCCTGCATTGCTTAGTGTAGATGCGTTTTTTCTGGCCCTTGGATTGCTCTATGAGGAACCTAATCTTGAGAACCAGGCTGAAAAAGCATTATTGGCCCTCTCGCAGGGGCAAGATGAAGCAGAGGTGTACTGCCAGAAATTTCGGAAATGGTCGGTGCTTACTCAGTGGAATGAGTGTGCCCTGGCTGCAAATTTCAGAGAAGGTCTTTCTGAAGCCATTAAGAATGTCATGGTGGGGTTCCCTACGCCTGCAGGTCTGAATGAGTCAATGACTCTGGCCATTGAGATTGATCGGCGTTTGCGGGAGCGCAAACCTGTGCACCATTTGGCGGTGTCTTCTGAACAGACACCTGAATCTATGCAATGTGACAGAATTCTGACCAGAAGTGAACGGCAAAATTATAGATGGCAAAATGGGTTGTGCTTTTACTGTAGTGACTCAGCTCATGTTATCTCAGCATGCTCTAAGCGCAAAAAGGGGGTTGATAAATGTGTCACCATTGGTACTTTACAGCCTAAGTTCATTTTGTCTGTTACCCTGATTTGTTCCCTGTCATCTTACCCGGTTAATGCTTTTGTAGATTCAGGTGCTGCCCTGAGTCTGATGGATTGGTCTTTTGCCAGGCGCTGTGGTTTTGATTTGGAGCCTTTGAAATTCCCTATTCCCCTAAGGGGAATTGATTCTACACCATTGGCTACGAATAGACCTCAGTACTGGACACAAGTGACCATGTGCATGACTCCTGTTTATCAGGAGGTGATTCGCTTTCTAGTACTGCATAATTTGCATGATGTTGTCGTGTTGGGTCTACCATGGTTGCAGACTCATAATCCAGTCCTGGATTGGAAAGCTATGTCTGTGTCAAGTTGGGGTTGTCAGGGAATTCATGGTGACGCTCCTGTGGTGTCAATTGCTTCGTCCACTCCTTCTGAAGTCCCTACGTTTTTGTCAGACTACCAGGATGTATTTGAGGAGCCCAAACTCAATTCTCTACCTCCTCATAGGGACTGTGATTGTGCTATAAATTTGATTCCTGGTAGTAAGTTTCCTAAGGGACGACTTTTCAATTTATCTGTGCCGGAGCATGCTGCCATGCGGAGTTATATAAAGGAGTCTTTGGAGAAGGGACATATTCGCCCGTCCTCATCCCCTCTTGGTGCAGGATTCTTTTTTGTGGCTAAGAAGGATGGTTCCCTGAGGCCTTGTATTGATTATCGCCTTTTGAACAAAATCACGGTCAAATTTCAGTACCCTTTGCCATTGTTAACTGATTTGTTTGCTCGCATTAGGGGGTCTAGTTGGTTCACCAAGATAGATCTTCGTGGTGCGTATAACCTTGTGCGTATAAAACAGGGTGATGAATGGAAAACTGCATTTAATACGCCTGAAGGCCATTTTGAGTACTTGGTGATGCCTTTTGGACTTTCTAATGCTCCTTCAGTCTTTCAGTCCTTTATGCACGACATCTTCCGTGAATATCTGGATAAGTTTATGATTGTGTATCTGGATGATATTCTGGTCTTTTCGGATGATTGGGAGTCTCATATTAAGCAGGTCAGGATGGTGTTTCAGGTCCTGCGTGACAATGCTTTATTTGTGAAGGGCTCAAAATGTCTTTTTGGAGTCCAGAGGATTTCTTTTTTGGGTTTCATTTTTTCTCCTTCTACTATTGAGATGGACCCAGTCAAGGTTCAGGCTATTCATGACTGGACGCAGCCTACATCTGTTAAGAGTCTTCAGAAGTTCTTGGGTTTCGCTAATTTTTACCGTCGCTTCATAGCTGATTTTTCTGGTGTTGTTAAGCCTTTGACGGATTTGACCAAGAAAGGTTCTGATGTGACTAATTGGTCCTCTGCGGCTGTTGAGGCCTTTCGGGAGCTGAAGCGTCGGTTTTCTTCGGCTCCGGTCTTATGTCAGCCAGATGTCTCACTTCCCTTCCAGGTCGAGGTTGATGCTTCCGAGATTGGAGCGGGGGCTGTTTTGTCGCAGAGAAGCTCCGATGGCTCTGTGATGAAGCCATGCGCTTTCTTTTCAAGAAAGTTTTCGCCTGCCGAGCGGAATTATGATGTCGGTAATCGGGAGCTGTTGGCTATGAAGTGGGCATTTGAGGAGTGGCAACATTGGCTCGAGGGAGCTAAGCATCGTGTGGTGGTCTTGACTGACCACAAGAATTTGATTTATCTCGAGTCGGCCAAGCGGCTGAATCCCAGACAGGCTCGTTGGTTGTTGTTTTTCTCTCGTTTTGATTTCATGGTCTCGTACCTGCCTGGTTCGAAGAATGTGAAGGCTGATGCTCTTTCTAGGAGTTTTGTGCCTGACTCTCCTGGAGATTCAGAGCCGGCTGGTATCCTTAGAGAAGGGGTGATTTTGTCTGCCATCTCCCCAGATTTGCGACGTGTGCTGCAAGAGTTTCAGGCGGATAGACCTGATCGCTGTCCACCGGAGAGACTGTTTGTCCCGGATAGATGGACCAACAGAGTCATCTCCGAGGTTCATTCTTCGGTGTTGGCGGGCCATCCTGGAATATTTGGTACCAGAGACTTGGTGGCCAGGTCTTTTTGGTGGCCTTCCTTGTCGCGGGATGTGCGTTCCTTTGTGCAGTCTTGTGGGATTTGTGCTCAGGCTAAGCCTTGCTGTTCTCGTGCCAGTGGTTTGCTGTTACCTTTGCCTGTCCCGAAGAGGCCTTGGACGCACATTTCCATGGATTTTATTTCAGATCTCCCTGTCTCTCAGAGAATATCTGTCATCTGGGTGGCGTGTGATCGTTTTTCTAAGATGGTCCATTTGGTACCCTTGCCTAAGTTGCCTTCCTCCTCCGAGTTGGTTCCACTGTTTTTTCAAAATGTGGTTCGTTTGCACAGGATTCCTGAGAACATTGTTTCTGACAGAGGATCCCAGTTTGTGTCTAGATTTTGGCGGACCTTTTGTGCTAAATTGGGCATTGATTTGTCTTTTTCGTCGGCCTTCCATCCTCAGACGAATGGCCAAACCGAGCTAACTAATCAGACCTTGGAGACTTATATAAGATGTTTTGTTTCTGCTGATCAGGACGACTGGGTTACTTTTTTGCTGTTGGCCGAGTTTGCCCTTAATAATCGGGCTAGTTCTGCTACTTTGGTTTCTCCTTTTTTTTGTAATTCGGGGTTTCATCCTCGTTTTTCCTCGGGTCAGGTGGAGCATTCTGACTGTCCTGGAGTGGATGTTGTGGTGGATAGGTTGCATAAGATTTGGAATCATGTGGTGGACAATTTGAAGTTGTCACAAGAGAAGGCTCAGCTCTTTGCCAACCGCCGTCGCTGTGTGGGTCCCCGACTTCTTGTTGGGGACTTGGTCTGGTTGTCTTCTCGCTTCGTTCCTATGAAGGTCTCCTCTCCTAAGTTCAAGCCTCGGTTTATCGGTCCTTATAAGATTCTGGAAGTCCTTGGCCCTGTGTCATTTCGTCTGGACCTCCCGGCATCATTTGCTATTCATAATGTGTTCCATCGCTCGTTGTTGCGGAGGTATGTGGTGCCTGTGGTTCCTCCGGTTGAGCCTCCTGCCCCGGTGCTGGTTGAGGGAGAATTGGAATACGTGGTAGAGAAGATCTTGGATTCTCGTATTTCTAGACGGAGGCTCCAGTATTTGGTTAAGTGGAAGGGCTATGGTCAGGAGGATAATTCTTGGGTTGTCGCCTCTGATGTTCATGCGGCCGATTTGGTTCGTGCCTTCCATGTGGCTCATCCTGATCGCCCTGGGGGTTTTCATGAGGGTTCGGTGACCCCTCCTCAAGGGGGGGGGTACTGTTGTGAACTCTGTTTTCAGGCTCCCTCTTGTGGTCACTGGTGGTATGGTGTGACTTTTGCTTTGGGCTCCCCCTGGTGGCTTTGTTTGTTCTCCTGCTGGTCTCTGGCTATCAGCTGGTTTGTTATCCTCTGGGAGGTTCCTATATAGCTCTGTTTCTCTTTCACTTGTTGCCGGCTGTCGATGTAATCAGTGCTACTCAGATTCCGTCTGACTACCTTGCTCCCAGTCCATCCAGGACAAGCTAAGTTTTGTTGGCTCATTTTTTGATCAGCAGTGTTTATCATGTTTTCTTTTCCAGCTTGCTAAAATGTGATTCCCTCACTTGCTGGTTGCTCTAGTGGACTGAGTTTCTCCCCACACACCGTTAGTTGGTGCGTGGGTTCTTGAAATCTCAGGATGGATATTTTGTAAGGGTTTTTTATTGATCGCATAGACCCCTGCTCTATTTTCTGCTTTCTAGTACTAGTGGGCCTCTTTTGCTGAAACTGATTTCATCCCTATGTATGTGCCTTCTTCTTACTTCACCGTTAATATTTGTTGGGGGCTTCTATATCTTTGGGGATTATTTCTCTGAGGCAAGCGAGGTCTTTCTTTCTCTTTAGGGGTAGCTAGTTCCTCAGGCTGGCTCGAGACGTCTAGGAATTTTTAAGGCACGTTCACCGGCTACCTCTAGTTGTGTTGGATAGGTTCAGATTTGCGATCAGTCCAGTTACCATCTCCCTAGAGCTTGTCCTAAGTGTATTCACTTGCTGGTCTATTTGTGATCCTCAGCCACTAAGGATCATAACAGTACAGCCGGCCCTATAAAGTGTTAATTGCATGGCAGAAGCAGGAGAAAAGAAGCCTTGAGAAATTTTTTTTGTTGTTGTTGTTGTTGTTGTTGCCGTGTGTCTAGCTGCTGTGTGTGTCTAGCTTCTCTTCTCCTCTTAATCTTGGTGTGGCTCTGAGTTCAGCTGCTGACATGGATGTCCAGAGCTTGGCTTCCAGTCTGGATCATCTTGCTGCTAGGGTTCAAAGTATTCAGGATTTTGTTGTTCACAGTCCTATGTCTGAGCCTAGAATACCTATTCCGGAGTTGTTTTCTGGAGATAGATCTAGGTTCCTGAATTTTAAGAACAATTGTAAGTTGTTTCTTTCTTTGAAACCTCGTTCCTCTGGTGATGCCGTTCAGCAAGTTAAGATTATCATTTCTTTTTTGCGTGGTGACCCTCAAGATTGGGCCTTCGCATTGGCGCCAGGGGATCCTGCATTGCTTAGTGTAGATGCGTTTTTTCTGGCCCTTGGATTGCTCTATGAGGAACCTAATCTTGAGAACCAGGCTGAAAAAGCATTATTGGCCCTCTCGCAGGGGCAAGATGAAGCAGAGGTGTACTGCCAGAAATTTCGGAAATGGTCGGTGCTTACTCAGTGGAATGAGTGTGCCCTGGCTGCAAATTTCAGAGAAGGTCTTTCTGAAGCCATTAAGAATGTCATGGTGGGGTTCCCTACGCCTGCAGGTCTGAATGAGTCAATGACTCTGGCCATTGAGATTGATCGGCGTTTGCGGGAGCGCAAACCTGTGCACCATTTGGCGGTGTCTTCTGAACAGACACCTGAATCTATGCAATGTGACAGAATTCTGACCAGAAGTGAACGGCAAAATTATAGATGGCAAAATGGGTTGTGCTTTTACTGTAGTGACTCAGCTCATGTTATCTCAGCATGCTCTAAGCGCAAAAAGGGGGTTGATAAATGTGTCACCATTGGTACTTTACAGCCTAAGTTCATTTTGTCTGTTACCCTGATTTGTTCCCTGTCATCTTACCCGGTTAATGCTTTTGTAGATTCAGGTGCTGCCCTGAGTCTGATGGATTGGTCTTTTGCCAGGCGCTGTGGTTTTGATTTGGAGCCTTTGAAATTCCCTATTCCCCTAAGGGGAATTGATTCTACACCATTGGCTACGAATAGACCTCAGTACTGGACACAAGTGACCATGTGCATGACTCCTGTTTATCAGGAGGTGATTCGCTTTCTAGTACTGCATAATTTGCATGATGTTGTCGTGTTGGGTCTACCATGGTTGCAGACTCATAATCCAGTCCTGGATTGGAAAGCTATGTCTGTGTCAAGTTGGGGTTGTCAGGGAATTCATGGTGACGCTCCTGTGGTGTCAATTGCTTCGTCCACTCCTTCTGAAGTCCCTACGTTTTTGTCAGACTACCAGGATGTATTTGAGGAGCCCAAACTCAATTCTCTACCTCCTCATAGGGACTGTGATTGTGCTATAAATTTGATTCCTGGTAGTAAGTTTCCTAAGGGACGACTTTTCAATTTATCTGTGCCGGAGCATGCTGCCATGCGGAGTTATATAAAGGAGTCTTTGGAGAAGGGACATATTCGCCCGTCCTCATCCCCTCTTGGTGCAGGATTCTTTTTTGTGGCTAAGAAGGATGGTTCCCTGAGGCCTTGTATTGATTATCGCCTTTTGAACAAAATCACGGTCAAATTTCAGTACCCTTTGCCATTGTTAACTGATTTGTTTGCTCGCATTAGGGGGTCTAGTTGGTTCACCAAGATAGATCTTCGTGGTGCGTATAACCTTGTGCGTATAAAACAGGGTGATGAATGGAAAACTGCATTTAATACGCCTGAAGGCCATTTTGAGTACTTGGTGATGCCTTTTGGACTTTCTAATGCTCCTTCAGTCTTTCAGTCCTTTATGCACGACATCTTCCGTGAATATCTGGATAAGTTTATGATTGTGTATCTGGATGATATTCTGGTCTTTTCGGATGATTGGGAGTCTCATATTAAGCAGGTCAGGATGGTGTTTCAGGTCCTGCGTGACAATGCTTTATTTGTGAAGGGCTCAAAATGTCTTTTTGGAGTCCAGAGGATTTCTTTTTTGGGTTTCATTTTTTCTCCTTCTACTATTGAGATGGACCCAGTCAAGGTTCAGGCTATTCATGACTGGACGCAGCCTACATCTGTTAAGAGTCTTCAGAAGTTCTTGGGTTTCGCTAATTTTTACCGTCGCTTCATAGCTGATTTTTCTGGTGTTGTTAAGCCTTTGACGGATTTGACCAAGAAAGGTTCTGATGTGACTAATTGGTCCTCTGCGGCTGTTGAGGCCTTTCGGGAGCTGAAGCGTCGGTTTTCTTCGGCTCCGGTCTTATGTCAGCCAGATGTCTCACTTCCCTTCCAGGTCGAGGTTGATGCTTCCGAGATTGGAGCGGGGGCTGTTTTGTCGCAGAGAAGCTCCGATGGCTCTGTGATGAAGCCATGCGCTTTCTTTTCAAGAAAGTTTTCGCCTGCCGAGCGGAATTATGATGTCGGTAATCGGGAGCTGTTGGCTATGAAGTGGGCATTTGAGGAGTGGCAACATTGGCTCGAGGGAGCTAAGCATCGTGTGGTGGTCTTGACTGACCACAAGAATTTGATTTATCTCGAGTCGGCCAAGCGGCTGAATCCCAGACAGGCTCGTTGGTTGTTGTTTTTCTCTCGTTTTGATTTCATGGTCTCGTACCTGCCTGGTTCGAAGAATGTGAAGGCTGATGCTCTTTCTAGGAGTTTTGTGCCTGACTCTCCTGGAGATTCAGAGCCGGCTGGTATCCTTAGAGAAGGGGTGATTTTGTCTGCCATCTCCCCAGATTTGCGACGTGTGCTGCAAGAGTTTCAGGCGGATAGACCTGATCGCTGTCCACCGGAGAGACTGTTTGTCCCGGATAGATGGACCAACAGAGTCATCTCCGAGGTTCATTCTTCGGTGTTGGCGGGCCATCCTGGAATATTTGGTACCAGAGACTTGGTGGCCAGGTCTTTTTGGTGGCCTTCCTTGTCGCGGGATGTGCGTTCCTTTGTGCAGTCTTGTGGGATTTGTGCTCAGGCTAAGCCTTGCTGTTCTCGTGCCAGTGGTTTGCTGTTACCTTTGCCTGTCCCGAAGAGGCCTTGGACGCACATTTCCATGGATTTTATTTCAGATCTCCCTGTCTCTCAGAGAATATCTGTCATCTGGGTGGCGTGTGATCGTTTTTCTAAGATGGTCCATTTGGTACCCTTGCCTAAGTTGCCTTCCTCCTCCGAGTTGGTTCCACTGTTTTTTCAAAATGTGGTTCGTTTGCACAGGATTCCTGAGAACATTGTTTCTGACAGAGGATCCCAGTTTGTGTCTAGATTTTGGCGGACCTTTTGTGCTAAATTGGGCATTGATTTGTCTTTTTCGTCGGCCTTCCATCCTCAGACGAATGGCCAAACCGAGCTAACTAATCAGACCTTGGAGACTTATATAAGATGTTTTGTTTCTGCTGATCAGGACGACTGGGTTACTTTTTTGCTGTTGGCCGAGTTTGCCCTTAATAATCGGGCTAGTTCTGCTACTTTGGTTTCTCCTTTTTTTTGTAATTCGGGGTTTCATCCTCGTTTTTCCTCGGGTCAGGTGGAGCATTCTGACTGTCCTGGAGTGGATGTTGTGGTGGATAGGTTGCATAAGATTTGGAATCATGTGGTGGACAATTTGAAGTTGTCACAAGAGAAGGCTCAGCTCTTTGCCAACCGCCGTCGCTGTGTGGGTCCCCGACTTCTTGTTGGGGACTTGGTCTGGTTGTCTTCTCGCTTCGTTCCTATGAAGGTCTCCTCTCCTAAGTTCAAGCCTCGGTTTATCGGTCCTTATAAGATTCTGGAAGTCCTTGGCCCTGTGTCATTTCGTCTGGACCTCCCGGCATCATTTGCTATTCATAATGTGTTCCATCGCTCGTTGTTGCGGAGGTATGTGGTGCCTGTGGTTCCTCCGGTTGAGCCTCCTGCCCCGGTGCTGGTTGAGGGAGAATTGGAATACGTGGTAGAGAAGATCTTGGATTCTCGTATTTCTAGACGGAGGCTCCAGTATTTGGTTAAGTGGAAGGGCTATGGTCAGGAGGATAATTCTTGGGTTGTCGCCTCTGATGTTCATGCGGCCGATTTGGTTCGTGCCTTCCATGTGGCTCATCCTGATCGCCCTGGGGGTTTTCATGAGGGTTCGGTGACCCCTCCTCAAGGGGGGGGGGTACTGTTGTGAACTCTGTTTTCAGGCTCCCTCTTGTGGTCACTGGTGGTATGGTGTGACTTTTGCTTTGGGCTCCCCCTGGTGGCTTTGTTTGTTCTCCTGCTGGTCTCTGGCTATCAGCTGGTTTGTTATCCTCTGGGAGGTTCCTATATAGCTCTGTTTCTCTTTCACTTGTTGCCGGCTGTCGATGTAATCAGTGCTACTCAGATTCCGTCTGACTACCTTGCTCCCAGTCCATCCAGGACAAGCTAAGTTTTGTTGGCTCATTTTTTGATCAGCAGTGTTTATCATGTTTTCTTTTCCAGCTTGCTAAAATGTGATTCCCTCACTTGCTGGTTGCTCTAGTGGACTGAGTTTCTCCCCACACACCGTTAGTTGGTGCGTGGGTTCTTGAAATCTCAGGATGGATATTTTGTAAGGGTTTTTTATTGATCGCATAGACCCCTGCTCTATTTTCTGCTTTCTAGTACTAGTGGGCCTCTTTTGCTGAAACTGATTTCATCCCTATGTATGTGCCTTCTTCTTACTTCACCGTTAATATTTGTTGGGGGCTTCTATATCTTTGGGGATTATTTCTCTGAGGCAAGCGAGGTCTTTCTTTCTCTTTAGGGGTAGCTAGTTCCTCAGGCTGGCTCGAGACGTCTAGGAATTTTTTAGGCACGTTCACCGGCTACCTCTAGTTGTGTTGGATAGGTTCAGATTTGCGATCAGTCCAGTTACCATCTCCCTAGAGCTTGTCCTAAGTGTATTCACTTGCTGGTCTATTTGTGATCCTCAGCCACTAAGGATCATAACAAACCCCGCCCACACCAGTGATTGGCAGCTTCCTGTGTATAACCCCGCCCACACCAGTGATTGGCAGCTTCTTCCTCTGAGACGAGGCATTCCTCCTCTGGAACCAGGGCAGCCATTAATCCAGGAGACGTGAGGTTCATAAAAACACCCAAACGTTCGCAGTGTGAATGGCAGTATGTACGAGCAGATGCAGAGGATGAGGCCCAGCGTGTTGTCATCTCTCTACAGGTTCCGGACACAACTTCAGCCCTGGTTCTCGGCATAGGTGGCCCGTCCCTCACTGGCTTTTGTAGCCCTAGAGAACCTTCTCCACCACTAGCTGTATTTCCAATACGTTCTGCCCCACGTAGTCTGAGTCCATCTTTCCCTGCAGCTTCACAGGCTGACTTTGCCCCAGGCCCCCGATGTCCATCTCGGGGTTGCCCCAGGCCATTAGACGGAATCACACAGAAGGGTATTTTCTCCACTGCCCCGATATTAGGCCCCCGCTGTCCCTAGCAGCCTCTCGTCCTCGGCCTGCTACTTCACTTGCTGCTGTCCACACTGACTGTCACTTCCTGGAGTTGCCACTCTCAGTTCCCCATCGAAAACTGGGCCGGCCACTACAGTTAACCCTGTCTCAGCTAGCTGCAGTCCCAGTGGGTATCATCCCTTTAAGGGTACCTTCACATTAAGCGACGCTGCAGCGATACAGACAACGATCCCGATCGCTGCAGCATAGCTGTTTGGTCGCTGGAGAGCTGTCACACAGACCGCTCTCCAGCGACCAACGATGCCGAGGTCCCCGGGTAACCAGGGTAAACATCAGGTTGCTAAGCGCAGGGCCGCGCTTAGTAACCTGATGTTTACCCTGGTTACCAGCGTAAAGTGTAAAAAAACAAACACTACATACTCACCTTCGCGTCCCCCGGCGTCCGCTTCCTGCACTGACTGAGCGCCGGCCCTAAAAGCAGAGCGGTGACGTCACCGCTGTGCAGTGCTTTCACTTTACGGCCGGCGCTCAGTCAGTGCAGGAAGCGGACGCCGGGGGACGCGAATGTGAGTATGTGCTGTTTGTTTTTTTACATTTTACGCTGGTAACCAGGGTAAACATCGGGTTACTAAGCGCGGCCCTGCGCTTAGTAACCCGATATTTACCCTGGTTACCATTGTAAAACATTGCTGGCATGGTTGCTTTTGCTGTCAAACACAACGATACACGCCGGTCTGACGACCAAATAAAGTTCTGAACTTTAACCAACGACCAGCGATATCACAGCAGGATCCTGATCGCTGCTGCATGTCAAACTAAACGATATCGCTAGCCAGGACGCTGCAACGTCACAGATCGCTAGCGATATCGTCTAGTGTGAAGGTACCTTAACACACACATGAACAACAAATGCCTTTAACCCTTGGAACATCAGGAAGCAGACCATCCGCTCCCCCATGGGACATGATGCAGGACGAGACGTTTCTGCATCTGGAGCTCTTCTCCAGCAGCTTCTACATCTTAATATCATTTCTTCTTCTTCTTTTTTAGAACTTGATGGAATCATTGATCCCGGCGAGAAAGCCGCAGATGAGCGACTACGAGACATCCAAACTGATCAGCGGTGGATGTTTTGGGTGAGATTTCTGTTGGCATCAACCACATTTCTCAGCGTTCCATATGACAAGGCTTCAGCCTCTGTGCTCTGCCATGCAGTGTTGTCATAGGGACATGATCTGAGTCCACCCCACTATCTTGTCCAATTACTTCTATAGCCGGACTGTTAATAAGGACTCATTATTAACCATGGACTCTCCTTCTCTCCAGGGCCGTCTACTTAGTGCGCCACAAAGACTCACAGCAGATCTTCGCTATGAAGAAAATGGCGAAGAAGAAACTGGAAACTCCAAAAGATGTGGAAGACGTTTTTCTGGAGAGGGACATCCTGACCTTCGCTAATTGTCCCTTTGTGGTCTCCATGCTCTGCTCCTTCCCTACGATATCCCACCTGTGTATGGTAATGGAGTATGTCGGAGGTAGGACATGTACATGTATTATATTCAGCCCGTATCTGCTGACATCTTATCATGGCTCATAGTGTTAGGATTGTCCATGTGGACAGTTACATCCCAACCGAGCATTTACTGTAGATATTACGGAAAGGCATTTGTGTGTCCCTGCATGTCCACGCTGAGCACGTCAGTATCTCCAGCTGTAGACCAGATGTGACATCACTGTATATGGACGACATTTCACCATGACCTCAGACCAATATTCTGTGCACTATATATTATATCTGTATATAGTCTCTTCTGCCCCGATGTCTCAGCTATCTTCTCATGATACATCCCCACCGAGCATTTACTGTAGATATTACAGAAAGGCATTTATGTGTGTCCCTGTATGTCCACGCTGAGCACGTCGGTATCTCCAGCTGTAGACCAGATGTGACATTACTGTATATGGACGACATTTCACCATGACCTCAGACCAATATTCTGTGCACTATATATTATATCTGTATATAGTCTCTCCTGCCCCGATGTCTCCGCGCTCACTTCTCATGATACATCCTCACCGAGCATTTACTGTAGATATTACGGAAAGGCATTTATGTTTGTCCCTGTATGTCCACGCTGAGCACGTCAGTATCTCCAGCTGTAGACCAGATGTGACATCACTGTATATGTACGACATTTCACCATGACCTCAGACCAATATTCTGTGCACTATATATTATATCTGTATATAGCCTCTTCTGCCCCGATGTCTCAGCTCTCTTCTCATGATACATCCCCACCGAGCATTTACTGTAGATATTACAGAAAGGCATTTATGTGTGTCCCTGTATGTCCACGCTGAGCACGTCAGTATCTCCAGCTGTAGACCAGATGTGACATTACTGTATATGGACGACATTTCACCATGACCTCAGACCAATATTCTGTGCACTATATATTATATCTGTTTATAGTCTCTCCTGCCCCGATGTCTCAGCTCACTTCTCATGATACATCCCCACCGAGCATTTACTATAGATATTACGGAAAGGCATTTATGTGTGTCCCTGCATGTCCACGCTGAGCACGTCAGTATCTCGAGCTGTAGACCAGATGTGACATTACTGTATATGGACGACATTTCACCATGACCTCAGACCAATATTATGTGCACTATATATTATATCTGTATATAGTCTCTCCTGCCCCGATGTCTCCGCGCTCACTTCTCATGATACATCCCCACTGAGCATTTACTGTAGATATTACGGAAAGGCATTTATGTGTGTCCCTGTATGTCCACGCTGAGCACATCAGTATCTCCAGCTGTAGACCAGATGTGACATCACTGTATATGGACGACATTTCACCATGACCTCAGACCAATATTCTGTGCACTATACATTATATCTGTATATAGTCTCTTCTGCCCCAATGTCTCAGCTCTCTTCTCATGATACATCGTGGGGATCTGCTCTATAAACGCCTCATCACTTTTATTTCCTTTCATCTATAGGTGGAGACTGTGGGTCCCTCCTAAACAGAAGGGGCACTTTATCTGTCCCCTTGGCCCGCCTGTACTTTGCAGAAACAGTTCTTGCTGTGGAATACCTGCACAGCTATGGTGTGGTGCACCGAGACCTGAAACCGTACAAGTAAGTGCTGCCTATAGTGTAATAAAGGGGGGAGTTATCATTTATGATCACATGATCTGTGAGGCTAAATCCATCTTCTCTTTCACAGCCTCCTGATTACAACAGCAGGACACATTAAAGTCACCGATTTTGGGCTTTCAAAAGTTGGTGTCATGATACCAAAAACCAACACCTACAAGCAATCAGCAGAGGACATCTCCAGAGAGTTCAAGGACCGTGAGGTTGGCATCACTTACTGGAACTTAGCTTGTTCTTTACAAATCCCATCACTATTGTTTCTTCTCTATGTTCTTCATTTCTGGAGAACTTCTCCACTTCTATTTTATCTTCTGTCATTGTGTGTTGTGAAATTGGATTTTGGGCTCCCCCTGTGGCCACTGGTGGAATTGAACTGGTGTGCATCATCCTCTCTGTTCACCTGTTTCCATCAGGATGTGGGAGTCGCTATTTAGCCTTGCTCCTCTGTCACTTCCATGCCGGTGAACATTGTAATCAGAAGCCTTTCTGTGCATGTTCCTGCTGCTAGACAACTCCCAGCTAAGTTGGACTTTAGTCCTTGTTTGTTTTTGCATTTTGTTCCAGTTCACAGCTGTAGTTTCGTTTCTGTGTCTGGAAAGCTCTTGTGATCTGAAATTGCCACTCTGATGTTATGAGTTAATACTAGAGTCTTAAAGTAATTTCAGGATGGTGTTTTGATAGGGTTTTCAGCTGACCATGAAAGTGCCCTTTCTGTCTTCCTGCTATCTAGTAAGCGGACCTCAATTTTGCTAAACCTATTTTCATACTACGTTTGTCATTTCATCTAAAATCACCGCCAATATTTGTGGGGGCCTCTGTCTGCCTTTCGGGGAAATTTCTCTAGAGGTGAGCCAGGACTATATTTTCCTCTGCCAGGATTAGTTAGTCCTCCGGCCGGCGCTGGGCGTCTAGGGATAAAACGCAGGCAACGCTACCCGGCTACTGTTAGTTGTGCGGCAGGTTTAGTTCATGGTCAGTTTAAGTTTCCATCCTTCCAAGAGCTAGTTCTTATGTTTGCTGGGCTATGTTCTCTTGCCATTGAGAACCATAACAATTGTGTATTTTATGGTGAGAACTTGTCATAATAGTGGTTTCATCACTTCTCATCTGGATCTTCTGTTGATTTCCAGAAATGTGGCACCGTGCATTACATGGCCCCAGAGGTCATCCTGAAGAAAGGCTATGGAAGACCTGTTGACTGGTGGTCAATGGGGATCATCCTCCATGAATTTCTGGTGGGATCTGTACCATTTGATGGGGATTCCATACCTGAGATTAATAAAAAGATTGTCCTTGGTAAGTAGAATGATCCGATCTTTGCTTTGACTGGTTACATTGGTTTAGTTATTTCCTTTGCTTTATCTTACAGTCCAATACAAAGGTTTTATTTTCTGTAATTTTCTACACAACAGGAAAAATAAGTTGGAATAGCAAACGCTCTCCTCCCCCTGATGCTAAGAACCTCATCACTGAGCTGCTCAGAATAAATCCAGAGCATAGACGTGGGACAGGTAACATATATAATAGTATTAATATTTACTTATTACACCGAGGACATATCGTTCATGTCCATGAGGATCAACACTTCTCTGTCTGCTCATCTATTTCTAGTTCTCCATACTGTGACTTTCTATTTCCTTCATGTTGGCTCGGTTATGTCATTAGCACAGATTACAATAAACTGTTCAGATATGGAGAAGTTTCTAACAATGTCCTCACCACTTTTGTTTTTCTTTTCCAGGTGGAGCATTTGAGATTAAGGATCATCCATTTGTGAGTAACTTAGATTTTGACAATCTTCTAAATCAGAAGCCGATGTACATTCCTCATCTTGTGTCAGATCTGGACACCAGCCTCTTTATCAGTAAGTAGAAGGAGACATCATCTAGGCTAAGCGGCTGTTTGTCTTGTCTTCCTTAATATGTGACATTCGGATCCCACTAATAACAAGGACAAATAGTGACTGTGCTATACCCATAATAACACTTTATTATCTATGTCTTGTAGATCACGCTGATATAGACATGCATATGGTCTCAGAGAATGAGGAGGACACAAGTGAGGATATCAAAAGCCTCGACTTCCAAAATTTTACTTCATCCTCTGAAAGGCTTTCTAAAGTAAGTATATGATGAATAAATCCAGAATATGTAAATAAGACCTCTAAAAGGAAAAAAAGGATTTAATATCTTATTTTTGCCCGTATTTAGATCTGCACCATCGCTAACAGCACGATGAACAATGAGGATTCAAAGTCCCATCCAGAGTGTACGAAAGCCTCAAGCACGAAAATCTCAGCAATATGAGTAGGTTATAAGGTCAATACTGGGAGTTCTGGACATGGTAGAAATAAGCAGGAGACCTTCCCCACTACGACTTTCATATGTCCTATTAGTCCTTATAGTCGGCGGTCTTCTACTGAGCCATTCCGTTTTATACAGCGATTACTTGTGATTTACACATTTTTCTTCTTCCAAACAGGCAGAAAGAATCTTTTCCTGAATCTGATGGAGACGATGCTATAAGCCGCTTGCCATCCTCGTCCCCATTGTCAGGTATGTACATGTCTAGCACCAATAATGTGAATATTGACTTCAAGGCTGAAATATTTCCACTTGGTTTCTCTGTTTTTGGTCTCTTAAGTTGTCCATGTTCCATGGATCCCGATCTGAGGATTGGAACAATCCTACTATATACAGGAGAGACACAAAGCAGATCCCATAACAATATATCCTTAGTCAATTGTTGTTTTATTCTTTCTGATCAGAATTTCCAGCTGACGAGAAAAGAAAATCTGCAATAAAAGCGAATATCAAACAAGAAAACCCAGAAAATGTAAAAAAGGGAAGAAAGAGAAAAGGTGAGTGTGAGAATCATCTCCATGTTGTGTGATGTCGGTCAGTGAGAAGAATGCATGTGTCATCTGTCGGTGATGGGTTGTCACATGTATGATGGCTGACGATGATCCCTGACCTCTGTGTGATGAGATTCCTCTGCAGTCTGGCCACCTTGACCCCACAGTAGTATCATGTCATATGGAGTCCCATCACTTACATTATATTTAATTTTCTTCTCATAGGTTCCATCTTGCGCCGGATCTTATCATCCTGCCGGCGTGGATTATCCAGGGCTGCTCGCGTGTTTACATGTTGTTGCCGCTCCCCTACAGACATCTAAAAGATGGGAAACCTCCACATCCAGCACCCTGAAGTCCAGCAGATCCACCATCACTGCTGGAGAAGCATAGAAGGACCTTCGCCTTCTACCTGTGTCCTTCTGACTGTCATATCTCTATCTGGATATCTGTGGCCTCTAACCAGGCTCCGCCGTATCCATACTGGACATCTATGGCCTCTAACCAGGCTCCACCATATCCATACTGGACATCTATGGCCTCTAACCAGGCTCCACCATATCCATACTGGGCATCTATGGCCTCTAACCAGGCTCCGCAGTATCCATACTGGACATCTATGGCCTCTCACCAGGCTCTGCCGTATCCATACTGGACATCTATGGCCTCTAACCAGGCTCCACAATATCCATATTGGACATCTATGGCCTCTAACCAGGCTCCACCATATCCATACTGGACATCTATGGCCTCTAACCAGGCTCCACAGAATCCATACTGGACATCTGTGGTCTCTAACCAGGCTCCACCATATCCATATTGGACATCTATGGCCTCTAACCAGGCCCCACCATATCCATACTGGACATCTATGGCCTCTAACCAGGCTCCCCGGTATCCATACTGGACATCTATGGCCTCTAACCAGGCTCCGCCGTATCCATACTGGACATCTATGGCCTCTAACCAGGCTCCGCCGTATCCATACTGGACATCTTTGGCCTCTAACCAGGCTCCGCCGTATCCATACTGGACATCTTTGGCCTCTAACCAGGCTCCGCCGTATCCATACTGGACATCTTTGGCCTCTAACCAGGCTCCACCATATCCATATTGGACATCTATGGCCTCTAACCAGGCTCTACAGTGTCCATACTGGACATCTATGGCCTCTAACCAGGCTCTGCCGTATCCATACTGGACATCTATGGCCTCTAACCAGGCCCCGCCATATCCATACTGGACATCTATGGCCTCTAACCAGGCTCCACCATATCCATACTGGACATCTATGGCCTCTAACCAGGCTCCACCGCATCCATACTGGACATCTATGGCCTCTAAGCAGGCCCCGCCATATCCATACTGGACATCTATGGCCTCTAACCAGGCTCCGCGGTATCCATACTGGACATCTATGGCCTCTAACCAGGCTCCGCGGTATCCATACTGATCACCTGGTATCTAACCCTGGCTTTCTTCTGGACTATGATTTCGCCTATTGATTAAATTCTTTCCATTATCCTTTTATCCTATTATTAATAAAGAAACATATTCATCAAACTTTACTCTACATTTTGTCAATTGATAAAAATAATATATTAGCACTACTGTTATAAAAAGCAAAAATACGTTGACAATATGTATCTACATTTGTATATGCTGTGCCAGACACGTCTTTCTTCCGTCGGTCAAGAGACATAGACTATTGTTCATACGGGTCAGGATGTTGACTCTTGAGTTGTATTTTGCTGCAGGTTGTTGTTTGCTATTAGTGATGAGCGAGCGTACTCTGATGAGGTGTTTGTTAGGCAATCCCTGCATGTGTTGTGACCGTCGAACAGCCTCGAGACATGCAGCCACGGCGACTGGAACGTCACATCAGAGCACAATGAAGATGCTCTATTAATACTCGAATATTATCAGAGTATGGTCATTATTTACTATCTTTGCTGGACAGGGACGCAGGGTCATTCAATAATTAATGTTTGCGAATATGTTCATTATCCATTGTATGAGTCCATGTAGCTGGTGGACTTGCAAAACAAAGGACAAACTATGCAGGTTGATTAAATACTCAAACAATGAGAAATGAGCCCTGCAACCATCACCGACAATCATGTGGAAAAATGCCCGAATAAGAGCTGTGAACTATAAAAGGGGAATTTGCCTCTGTTCCCATGTCGATGGCAGCTTAAGGGACCCTGGCCCTGGCTGTAAGAATACAGATCTGCTCCATTGACCATCATTGAACCTTCAGAAACGTTCGGAGAATCCAGGTTGGGGCAATTAGGTCACTTGCCCATATACAGTGGGTACGGAAAGTATTCAGACCCCTTTAGATTTTTCCCTCTTTATTTCATTACTGCAATTTGGTAAATTCAGAAAAGTTATTTTTTTTTCTCATTAATGTTCACTCTGCACCCCATCTAGACTAAAAAAGCCCAGAAAATTTAATAAAAAAAGAAATTAAATGGATGACTTTGGGACCACCAGAAGTCTTCCTAGACCTGGATGTCCAGCCAAACTGAGCAATCATAGGAGAAGAGCCTTGGTGAGAGAGGTAAAGAAGAACCCCAAGATCACTGTGGCTGAGCTCCAGAGATGCAGTAGGGAGAAAGTTCCACAAAGTCACCTATCACTGCAGCATCCACCAGTCAGGCCGTTATGGCAGAGCGGCCCGACGGAAACCTCTCCTCAGTACAAGACATATGAAAGCTGAATATGGAGTGCCCCAAGGGCAAGGGGTTACTCGGTAACGGGCCCTTCGGTTCACGATAAGGATGTCACGGTGGCTGACCCGGTCCGTGGCCCTAGGGACTCCGTGTTAAAAGGGGAAGTGTTTGTGACTCCACCTGTGGTATTCGGTCAGGGTGACCAACGCTGCTATAAGGGGTCCGCTGGGGTGATGTTATGGCAGCCAGATGGCATACCTTCCCACAGGTGAAGTGTGTCCCCAGGGCTTCCCAGAAGTGTAGATGGTGGTGGTGGAAGTTGCTAGGCGCAGAAAATAACGAGGACACAAGGTTGCAGTCTCTTTACCTTTTACTGGAAGCTTCAGCATCCACAGTCCAGGGTACAGACCACAGGGCAGGCAGAGTCCGGCCGGTCCGAAGGCAAATCCAGAGTTCCCAGGTGGAAATCAGTAGCCTTCCTACTAGCGCCTGGGTGTTGTAGTACCTCCCTGCTGAGCAACTCGGTAAGGTCTTCACAACTTTCGTAGATATTCTAGATGTTATTTCTTCCTCTCTGTCCCCCAGATGATATGGATAGGACAAACCCGTATGACTGATGGCCTGAGGCTTGTTTATAGGGACCCTAGAGACGCCCCGACCCCCACAATTTGCTACCGTGTCTTCTTAGGTATTAAGGTCGGGCAGTCAACTTGGAATTGACTGTCCTGCCTGTCTCTGAAGTAATATGTAGAGTCAATTACTCCCTCGGTGTTCCGGCCACCGGCTACGCGCCTCAGAAGGAGGCAGCCTTTACAGGGCAGAACTCCTCCCGGTGTTGTCTCCTTGTGTTGTGACTTCGTTTCTCACCCTCTACAATACAATTCTCTTCGTGTCCTGTAGTTCTGTAGCTTTCTGTCTCGCTAGGCCTCTGTCAGGATCCCACCCCTGTCAGGGACCTCTGTCTGCAGCTCCGATGTTCCTCCTTTCCCCCTGTCTCCCTGACAGGAACTCTCTGGGTCAGAACCCAGGCAGCGTCTCTCTCACTTTCTATCCAAAACCACCAGTTTTACCCTTCTGTGAGGAGTGCCCTAGTAGATAGGAGATGGCTCCCCCTGGTGGATTGGAGTGTGAAGTGTGGTGTATGTTTGGTGATACCTGGAAAGGTGAACTCCTTTATTACCTTCAGACGTAATATCACTCCCCCTGGTGGATGAATAACATTACTGCAACGACCAGGACTCTGGGGCGCTGCACATAGAGTTTGCTAAAAAAACACATGAAGGACTCCCAGATAGTGATGAGCGGGCATGCTTGGAAGTTGTCGGTGCTCGCCCAAGCATCTCACTGCTCGAGATGCCCGGAGCTCACCGAGTATTTCGGGGGTTGCTCAGTGGGAGCTCGGGTCCCCGCCCTGCATGTTTGGTGGTCTTTGGAGAGCCAATCAGCATGCAGGGATTGTCTGCCACACACTGTAATGCCGCGGCCATGTTGGTTGTGGCATTACAGTGATTGGCTGGCCGCACAGCATCATCAGTTCTGCATCAGGCCTGGCAGCGCCCTGCTCGTCACAGTCTGCTCCGGAATCACCAGTGTAGGGAGAGGTGCTGCCGAGACTGGGACAGTTAGTGTGGGTCTACCATCATTCATACACAAACCCTTCTACAGAAACAGTCCTTCTGAGGACTAATCAAAGTGCACAGATATCAGTGCTAGGCAGGCAGTGTATGTGGGTATATAGAGATCAGTGCTAGGCAGGCAGTGTATGTGGGTATATAGAGATCAGTGCTAGGCAGGCAGTGTATGTGGGTATATAGATATCAGTACTAGGCAGGCAGTGTATGTGGGTATATAGAGATCAGTGCTAGGCAGGCAGTGTATGTGGGTATATAGATATCAGCGCTAGGCAGGCAGTGTATGTGGGTATATAGAGATCAGCGCTAGGCAGGCAGTGTATGTGGGTATATAGAGATCAGCGCTAGGCAGGCAGTGTATGTGGGTATATAGAGATCAGTGCTAGGCAGGCAGTGTATGTGGGTATATAGATATCAGTGCTAGGCAGGCAGTGTATGTGGGTATATATATAGATATCAGTGCTAGGCAGGCAGTGTATGTGGGTATATATATAGATATCAGTGCTAGGCAGGCAGTGTATGTGGGTATATATATAGATATCAGTGCTAGGCAGGCAGTGTATGTGGGTATATAGATATCAGTGCTAGGCAGGCAGTGTATGTGGGTATATAGATATCAGTGCTAGGCAGGCAGTGTATGTGGGTATATATATATATATATATAGATATCAGCGCTAGGCAGGCAGTGTATGTGGGTATATAGATATCAGTGCTAGGCAGTGTATGTGGGTATATAGATACCAGTGCTAGGCAGGCAGTGTATGTGGGTATATAGAGATCAGTGCTAGGCAGGCAGTGTATGTGGGTATATAGAGATCAGTGCTAGGCAGGCAGTGTATGTGGGTATATAGATATCAGTACTAGGCAGGCAGTGTATGTGGGTATATAGATATCAGTACTAGGCAGGCAGTGTATGTGGGTATATAGATATCAGTACTAGGCAGGCAGTGTATGTGGGTATATAGATATCAGTACTAGGCAGGCAGTGTATGTGGGTATATAGATATCAGTACTAGGCAGGCAGTGTATGTGGGTATATAGATACCAGTGCTAGGCAGGCAGTGTATGTGGGTATATAGATATCAGTACTAGGCAGGCAGTGTATGTGGGTATATAGAGATCAGCGCTAGGCAGGCAGTGTATGTGGGTATATAGATACCAGTGCTAGGCAGGCAGTGTATGTGGGTATATAGAGATCAGCACTAGGCAGGCAGTGTATGTGGGTATATAGATATCAGTACTAGGCAGGCAGTGTATGTGGGTATATAGAGATCAGTGCTAGGCAGGCAGTGTATGTGGGTATATAGAGATCAGCACTAGGCAGGCAGTGTATGTGGGTATATAGATATCAGTGCTAGGCAGGCAGTGTATGTGGGTATATAGATATCAGTGCTAGGCAGGCAGTGTATGTGGGTATCAATACAAAACTCACAAAAATTAATACATATGCGTGGCCGAGAGACAAGGATTGTTATATCTCTCCCAATATTTCTGTCCGAAACAATAGGACAGTCTAGGAAACTCCCCAATAAATACAAAACAACAGAACGGAGTATACAAGTCCCAATACACATTTTATTTAAAAATTGTATAATTTTATTTATATTATCAAAATATATAATTCAAACTGAGTAATCAAATATAAATACAATACATATAAATAACAGGATTAGTGGAGGAGGAAACACTATAATAGTGGCGGAGCGGATGACAACACCTATCACATCATATCACAAGGACTGCTATTGTGGGAGCCATAGTAAAAAAAAAAAAAAAAAAAAAAAAAAGATGCAACAGTGCAGGTTATATCACTAGCTAAAGTGCCATAGTGCCTACAGGACTCATCACCTCATATCATATAAAGCAGCTTACCCATTAGGTCTGAGATGTCTCACCACGCTCCACACACCACCCCCTTGACGCACGTTTCGCGGTCGCTTTCTCAAAAAGGGGTTTGTTGCTAGCTCACTCTCTCACCGGTTAAAATAGGGCGCATACAGGAAGTCTCATCAAGCGCATCGGCGCACATGTGTCCAAGGTCCAGATCCATCATACCCGGCGGTCGTCAGAGCCGCACACACAGGGGGCGGAAAACCGCTCAGTGACGTCACATGGTGTGTGTGCGGCATCTAATGATAACCGCCCAGGAAGTCAGGTGCATAGACTCTAGAGCACGTGTGCGCACAGCCTGAGACCCTCCCACCGAAGTCCATGGCGGCCGCCATTTTCTAAATGATATCCAGTATGTTACAAAGTAACATGTGAGTAAATAAAAGAAAGTCTTTGACCAGAGACCATCAGAAGCACGAATCACCGCAAAGTAAGTAATACTACTAAGCCTGCTGTGAATTACATAGTTTAACTCCCCAGATCACCATATCGGGGACCACAAGAAAAGTGCTTAAAGTGCTGTAAACAAAGTGACTGCCTACATAAATAAATCCAAAACCCACCCATGGATAACCATGGGAATCGCTATATTATAATGGTGAGATATAACGTGCATAAGCACGATTAAAATAGTGAAATGTCATTAATGGAGATCATACAACCCCTCCTGCTATACTAAATAGAAACTCATACTTGGTGAAAACATAACAGTGTGCACCATGACAGGGGCCCATCAGAAAACATGATAAGTGATATACAAAAACTCAACATAAATTCATATCTGAATACATAAGTAATTACAGACGTGTACACATACATATAAATGCAACACAGCAGGAATTAAAAAAAAAAAAAAAAAAAAAAATTAAAAAAATTAAAAAAAAAAAAAAAAAAAATTATTAAAAAAAAAAAAAGTTAATATATAATACTAATAGATAGTATGCATAAATAATAATAGAAAAAAATATAAAGATATAATAAGACAAAAAATCAATAATGAATATATATATGAATATGAATATATAAATATATATGAGTAATTGAATAATACGAAAAAAATAATACAAGAACGATATCTAATATAATAATAATAACGAAGAAAAATAAACACATCAAATAATAAAGAAAATAAAATGAAAATAAAAAATAACAAAATAATAAAATTGAAATCCGGTTTCATTCATAGAAGGTCTCAGGCGAATCCGGTGAGAGAGCGCATAACAGGTCACATTGCGGCAGCGTCCCATACTAATAAAAACTAAAGACAAGAGAACAAACTTATTAGAATAAAACTTAAAAACACAGAAAGGAATCATCTGGAAAGAGGATAAACAACAATAGTCAGAATTGTACTGAGTGCTGGGACAGCACAAAAGTATTACCAATGAGGACGAAGTCGTGGTGGAACAGCAATCGCACATAAGAGGTGGGAAAGGCGTGTCATAAAAATGGAACAAAACTCAATTGTTCATTAAGTCCCTTGGGGGACATGGTGTCAAGGGTGGCAATCCACCTGCATTCACATTGTGCAAGCAGTTGCTTCAGATTGCCACCCCTGATGCCGCCATGAATCCTATCAATTCCCCTCACTTTTAGACCGGTGGGATCAGACCCGTGGTACATGCGGAAATGCCTAGGTAGGGTTTTCAAAGTTGATATATCCTTTGTTTCTTTTGCAGCCAGAATGTCACGAACATGCTCGCGCGTCCTAACCTTCAGTTCCCTAGATGTGAGACCGATATAAATCAGGGAGCAGGGACATGTAGCGTAATATACCACATGGGATACCACATGGGTGGAATTGCATGAAATATAATCACGAATTGTATATTCCCTGCTCCCATCAGATGATAAAAAGGTCCCACATCTAAGGATATTAGGACACGCGACACATGACCCGCAGGGGAAGCAACCCAGTCTGGGATTTATTTTCGCCAAGAAGGTATCACATTTTGCCACATAATGGCTTTTCACCAGACTGTCTTTAAGATTTCTTCCCCTGCGCTGTACCATACATGGGGCTGGAGACAAATGTTTCGCCAGAACATTATCCGTCATTAAGACCGACCAATGTTTGGTCAAAATATCACGGATCCGATCCCACCGGCAATTTGCTGTGGAAATAAACCGTATCTCAGGATCCCGTGCTTTGTTGGTCTTTTTAGATGGTACCAACAGATCCTCTCTCCGGGTCTGTTTCGCCCGTCTATAACCTGCCTTGATGCACCGACGACTGTACCCCCTGGCCTTGAATCTGTCCGAAAGAGTCGCGGACTGTCCCTCAAAGCGGGCCTCGGTGGAGCAGACACGCCTATTCCTCAAGAAATGACCAACTGGGATGGCCTTAATAGTTGAGTAGTTATGTGCTGAAGAGGCATGAAGTAAAGAATTGACGGCCGTCTCTTTGCGATAGAGGTCCGTCTCAATAGAGCCATCTGCGGCAACACAAAGAGTGATATCCAAAAAATTAATCCGAGTTTTGTGCCAGCAATAGGTAAACTTCAAATTAAAACAATTTTGATTAAGGTACTGCATGAACTGGGTCAGGCTGGTCTCGTCACCGTTCCAGATCATAAGTACATCATCGATGTAACGAAACCAGCCCACCACCTGGTCCGCGGCATGTGCCCCGTCGCCCTGGAAGATGGTTCTTTCCCAGTACCCCAAAAATAGATTAGCATAAGACGGGGCACACGCCGCGCCCATTGCAGTACCTTGTAACTGTAAAAAAAATTTATCCTTAAATACAAAAAAATTGTGCTTCAAAATAAATTCCAATAATTCTAAAATAAATTCCGAAAAATGTCCATCCCAGTTGGTTGTCTCAAGAAAGAAGCGTGCCGCCCTTAACCCATCGCTGTGTCGAATTGACGTGTATAATGATTCGATATCGATGGTAACCAGAAGCATACCCGCCTCGAGGGACAGGCCATCGACCCTTGTTAGAACATCAGTAGTGTCTCTGACATAGGAGGGGAGCGTTTCCACGAGTGGTTTTAGATAGTAGTCAATAAATTTACACACATTATCGCACAACCCTCCCATGCCAGAGACAATCGGTCTGCCAGGGGGATTAACAGCGTCTTTGTGCACCTTCGGCAGTAAGTAGAAGGTGGCTATCTTTGGAAATTTTGGAAGCAGGCCATCAAGGACCTTCTTTGGAATAATCCCTGACTCCCCAGCATAGGATAGAATCACCTCTAATTCATTAGTGAAGGATTGTAAAGGGCTGTGGGGCAACACACAGTAAGTGGTTTTGTTCCTCAACTGTCGAAATGCCTCCTTCTCGTATTTGTCTTATTATATCTTTATATTTTTTTCTATTATTATTTATGCATACTATTTATTAGTATTATATATTTACTTTTTTTTTTTTTTTTTATTCCTGCTGTGCTGCATTTATATGTATGTGTACACGTCTGTAATTACTTATGTATTCACACATGAATTTATGTTTAGTTTTTGTATATCACTTATCATGTTTTCTGATGGGCCCCTGTCATGGTGCACACTGTTATGTTTTCACCAAGTATGAGTTTCTATTTAGTATAGCAGGAGGGGTTGTATGATCTCCATTAATAGAGGAGAAAATACCGCACACTCAAAATTTGATATGATGCAAAAAGGTAAATGCCAAATTTATTAACACAAAAAAGAGGTCAACAATTGCCACTGTATTGGTTTTGTAGTAAGGAAACCCGTAGTAAGGAAACCCTTAGGCTTAGTAGTATTACTTACTTTGCGGTGATTCGTGCTTCTGATGGTCTCTGGTCAAAGACTTTCTTTTATTTACTCACATGTTACTTTGTAACATACTGGATATCATTTAGAAAATGGCGGCCGCCATGGACTTCGGTGGGAGGGTCTCAGGCTGTGCGCACACGTGCTCTAGAGTCTATGCACCTGACTTCCTGGGCGGTTATCATTAGATGCCGCACACACACCATGTGACGTCACTGAGCGGTTTTCCGCCCCCTGTGTGTGCGGCTCTGACGACCGCCGGGTATGATGGATCTGGACCTTGGACACATGTGCGCCGATGCGCTTGATGAGACTTCCTGTATGCGCCCTATTTTAACCGGTGAGAGAGTGAGCTAGCAACAAACCCCTTTTTGAGAAAGCGACCGCGAAACGTGCGTCAAGGGGGTGGTGTGTGGAGCGTGGTGAGACATCTCAGACCTAATGGGTAAGCTGCTTTATATGATATGAGGTGATGAGTCCTGTAGGCACTATGGCACTTTAGCTAGTGATATAACCTGCACTGTTGCAACTTTTTTTTTTTTTTTTTGAGCAATATAGCTATGATGATTAGGGCTATTGCCACAGACTGTTTTCATACTATGGCTCCCACAATAGCAGTCCTTGTGATATGATGTGATAGGTGTTGTCATCCGCTCCGCCACTATTATAGTGTTTCCTCCTCCACTAATCCTGTTATTTATATGTATTGTATTTATATTTGATTACTCAGTTTGAATTATATATTTTGATAATATAAATAAAATTATACAATTTTTAAATAAAATGCGTATTGGGACTTGTATACTCCGTTCTGTTGTTTTGTAGTGTATGTGGGTATATAGATATCAGTGCTAGGCAGGCAGTGTATGTGGGTATATAGATATCAGTGCTAGGCAGGCAGTGTATGTGGGTATATAGATATCAGTACTAGGCAGGCAGTGTATGTGGGTATATAGAGATCAGCGCTAGGCAGGCAGTGTATATGGGTATATAGATATCAGTGTTAGGCAGGCAGTGTATATGGGTATATAGATATGAGTGCTAGGCAGGCAGTGTATGTGGGTATATAGAGGTCAGTGCTAGGCAGGCAGTGTATGTGGGTATATAGAGATCAGTGCTAGGCAGGCAGTGTAAGTGGGTATATAGATATCAGTGCTAGGCAGGCAGTGTATGTGGGTATATAGATATCAGTGCTAGGCAGGCAGTGTATGTGGGTATATAGATATCAGTGCTAGGCAGGCAGTGTATGTGGGTATATAGATATCAGTGCTAGGCAGGCAGTGTATGTGGGTATATAGGTATCAGGGCTAGGCAGGCAGTGTATGTGGGTATATAGAGATCAGTGCTAGGCAGGCAGGCAGTGTGTGTGGGTATATAGATATCAGTGCTAGGCAGGCAGTGTATGTGGGTATATAGATATCAGTGTTAGGCAGGCAGTGTATATGGGTATATAGATATGAGTGCTAGGCAGGCAGTGTAAGTGGGTATATAGATATCAGTGCTAGGCAGGCAGTGTATGTGGGTATATAGATATCAGTGCTAGGCAGGCAGTGTATGTGGGTATATAGATATCAGTGCTAGGCAGGCAGTGTATGTGGGTATATAGATATCAGTGCTAGGCAGGCAGTGTATGTGGGTATATAGATATCAGTGTTAGGCAGGCAGTGTATATGGGTATATAGATATGAGTGCTAGGCAGGCAGTGTAAGTGGGTATATAGATATCAGTGCTAGGCAGGCAGTGTATGTGGGTATATAGATATCAGTGCTAGGCAGGCAGTGTATGTGGGTATATAGATATCAGTGCTAGGCAGGCAGTGTATGTGGGTATATAGATATCAGTGCTAGGCAGGCAGTGTATGTGGGTATATAGATATCAGTGCTAGGCAGGCAGTGTATGTGGGTATATAGATATCAGTGCTAGGCAGGCAGTGTATGTGGGTATATAGAGATCAGCGCTAGGCAGGCAGTGTATGTGGGTATATAGAGATCAGCGCTAGGCAGGCAGTGTATGTGGGTATATAGATATCAGTGCTAGGCAGGCAGTGTATGTGGGTATATAGAGATCAGTGCTAGGCAGGCAGTGTATGTGGGTATATAGATATCAGTGCTAGGCAGGCAGTGTATATGGGTATATAGATATCAGTGCTAGGCAGGCAGTGTATATGGGTATATAGAGATCAGTGCTAGGCAGGCAGTGTATATGGGTATATAGATATCAGTGCTAGGCAGGCAGTGTATGTGGGTATATATATAGATATCAGTGCTAGGCAGGCAGTGTATGTGGGTATATAGATATCAGTGCTAGGCAGGCAGTGTATGTGGGTATATAGATATCAGCGCTAGGCAGGCAGTGTATGTGGGTATATAGATATCAGTGCTAGGCAGGCAGTGTATGTGGGTATATAGATATCAGTGCTAGGCAGGCAGTGTATGTGGGTATATAGATATCAGTGCTAGGCAGGCAGTGTATGTGGGTATATAGATATCAGTGCTAGGCAGGCAGTGTATGTGGGTATATAGATATCAGTGCTAGGCAGGCAGTGTATGTGGGTATATAGAGATCAGTGCTAGGCAGGCAGGCAGTGTATGTGGGTATATAGATATCAGTGCTAGGCAGGCAGTGTATGTGGGTATATAGATATCAGTGCTAGGCAGGCAGTGTATGTGGGTATATAGAGATCAGTGCTAGGCAGGCAGTGTATGTGGGTTTATAGATATCAGTGCTAGGCAGGCAGTGTATGTGGGTATATAGAGATCAGTGCTAGGCAGGCAGTGCATGTGGGTATATAGAGATCAGTGCTAGGCAGGCAGTGTATGTGGGTATATAGAGATCAGCACTAGGCAGGCAGTGTATGTGGGTATATAGATATCAGTGCTAGGCAGGCAGTGTATGTGGGTATATAGATACCAGCGCTAGGCAGGCAGTGTATGTGGGTATATAGATACCAGTGCTAGGCAGGCAGTGTATGTGGTTATATATATATCAGTGCTAGGCAGGCAGTGTATGTGGGTATATAGAGATCAGTGCTAGGCAGGCAGTGTATGTGGGTATATAGATATCAGTGTTAGGCAGGCAGTGTATATGGGTATATAGATATGAGTGCTAGGCAGGCAGTGTAAGTGGGTATATAGATATCAGTACTAGGCAGGCAGTGTATGTGGGTATATAGATATCAGCGCTAGGCAGGCAGTGTATGTGGGTATATAGATACCAGTGCTAGGCAGGCAGTGTATGTGGGTATATAGATACCAGTGCTAGGCAGGCAGTGTATGTGGGTATATAGATATCAGTGCTAGGCAGGCAGTGTATGTGGGTATATAGATATCAGTGCTAGGCAGGCAGTGTATGTGGGTATATAGATATCAGTACTAGGCAGGCAGTGTATGTGGGTATATAGATATCAGTACTAGGCAGGCAGTGTATGTGGATATATAGATATCAGTGCTAGGCAGGCAGTGAATGTGGGTATATAGAGATCAGCGCTAGGCAGGCAGTGTATGTGGGTATATAGATATCAGTGCTAGGCAGGCAGTGTATGTGGGTATATAGAGATCAGTGCTAGGCAGGCAGGCTATGTGGGTATATAGATATCAGTGCTAGGCAGGCAGTGTATGTGGGTATATAGATATCAGTGCTAGGCAGGCAGTGTATGTGGGTATATAGATATCAGCGCTAGGCAGGCAGTGTATGTGGGTATATAGATATCAGCGCTAGGCAGGCAGTGTATGTGGGTATATAGATATCAGTACTAGGCAGGCAGTGTATGTGGGTATATAGATATCAGCGCTAGGCAGGCAGTGTATGTGGCAGACTGCAGTGCATATAGCAAGAGGGTCCATTCCTGTTCTGTCAGATATTTACCGTATATGCAGAGCCCCAGAAATTAGGGGCCAAGAATAATTTGTTTTTGCATCTTAATCCTGTTTATTTTCTTCACAACCAATCCCGAGAACACGGTTTTTGCTCCAGTTGATTGTTGGCCGGCGGAATACAACCAGCCCAGATCCTTTCCGTATTACAGAGTGAAAATCCAGCTATTTTATACAGGGGTTTGGCCGTCACAGGGATCACATCTGAGAGCGCAGGAAATTCTGCCATTTCTGGGCTGCGGTAACATTTTGTTTTTATTATTATTATTATTATTTCTTTATAATTATTTTGTTGGAGTGTCTTATACAAGTTACTGACACCAGTTTGCTGAAAAGAGAAATAGTTACCTACATGCCAGCTATTTTAACCCCTTTACCCCCAAGGGTGGTTTGCACGTTAATGACCGGACAATTTTTACAATTCTGTCCACTGTCCCTTTATGAGGTTATAACTCTGGAGCTTCAATGGATCCTGATGATTCTGACATTGTTTTCTCGTGACATATTGTACTTCATGACAGTAGTAAAATTTATTTGATATGACTTGCCTTTATTTGTGAAAAAAAAGGAAATTTGGCGAAAATGTTGCAAAATACTTACTAATTAACATTTCCCACATGTCTACTTTATATTATTATTATTATTATTATTATTATTTATATAGCACCATTGATTCCATGGTCTGTACATGAGAAGGGGTTACATACAAGTTACAGATATCACTTACAGTAAACTAACAATTACAGACTGATACAGAGGGCCGAGGACCCTGCCCTTGCGGGCTTACATTCTACAGGATTATGGGGAAGGAGACAGTAGGTTGGGGGAAGCAGGAGCTCCGGTGTTGGTGAGGCGGTAGCTTCGATAGTGATAAGGCGGCAGCGGGGTCAGTGCAGGCTGTAGGCTTTCCTGAAGAGATGAGTTTTCAGGTTCCGTCTGAAGGATCCGAATGTGGTGGATAACGTGTTGGGGCAGAGAATTCCAGAGGATGGGGGATATTCGGGAGAAGTCTTGGAGGTGATTGGATGAGGAGCGAGTAAGTGTGGAGGAGAGAAGGAGGTCTTGGGAGGACTGGAGATTACGTGAGGGAAGATATCGGGAGATTAGTTCAGAGATATATGGAGGAGACAGGTTATGGATGGCTTTGTAGGTCAGCATTAGTAATTTGAACTGGATATGCTGAGGGAATGGGAGCCAGTGAAGAGATTTGCAGAGGGGGGAAGCGGAGGAGTAGCGAGGAGAGAGATGGATTAGTCAGGCAGCAGAGTTAAGGATGGACTGGAGAGGTGCAAGGGTGTTAGCAGGGAGGCCGCAGAAAAGGATGTTGCAGTAGTCAAGGCGGGAGATGATGAGGGCGTGCACAAGCATTTTAGTAGATTGAAGGTTGAGGAAAGGACGGATTCTAGAGATATTTTTGAGCTGGAGGAGACAGGAGGTGGAAAGAGCTTTGATGTGCGGTTTGAAGGACGAAGGTTACTCCGAGGCAGCGGACTTCTGGTACGGGGGAAAGCATGATGTCATTGATTGCGATTTGTCCACATTGAGTTTGAGGAAGCGAGAGGAGAAGGAGGAGGATATGGCTGATAGGCACTCTGGGATTCTGGACAGCAGAGCGGTGACGTCTGGGCCAGAGAGGTAGATCTGAGTGTCATCAGCATAAAGCTGGTACTGGAATCCATGGGAGTTTATGAGTTGTCCCAAGCCAAGTGTATAGACTGAGAAGAGTAGGGGTCCTAGAACAGAGCTTTGGGGGACTCCAACAGAGAGAGGGTGGGATGAGGAGGTAGTGTGGGAGTGGGAGACGCTGAATGTGCGGTTGGAAAGGTATGAGGACATCCAGGATAGGGTGAGGTCTTTGATGCCAAAGGAGGAGAGGATCTGTAGTAGGAGGCAGTGGTCAACTGTGTCGAAAGCAGAGGACAGGTCTAGAAGGAGGAGTACAGAGTATTGTTCAGTAGCTTTGGCGGTAAGTAGGTCGTTAGTGATTTTGGTCAGGGCTGTCTCAGTTGAGTGATGGGGGCGGAAACCAGATTGTAGATTGTCGAACAACAAGTTAGATGAGAGGTGGGAGGAAAGTTCAGCATGGACGTGCTGCTCCAGGAGTTTGGAAGCGAATGGGAGCAGCGATATTGGGCTATAGCTGGACATAGCTGTTGGATCGAGGGTTGGCTTTTTAAGGATAGGCGTGATTGTGGCATGTTTGAACGCAGAAGGGAAGGTGCCAGAAGTTAGTGATAGGTTGAAGAGGTGGGTTAGGGATGGGATTAGTGTGGTGGTGAGGTTGGGGAGGAGGTGGGATGGGATGGGGTCGAGCGCACAGGTGGTGAGGTGTGATTTGGAGAGGAGACAATTAAGCTCCTCTTCAGTGATGTTGGATAGGGAGGTTATGGGGTTTGGGCATTGGTCTGGTATACAAAGGGGTTGTTGTGGTTGAACAATGAAGACTTGCCTTGTCTGGTCGATCTTATTTTTAAAGTGTGTGGCAAAGTCCTCAGCAGAGATGAGGGAGGTTGGAGGGGGCAGTGGGGGGCGGAGGAGGGAGATAAAGGTTTTGAATAACTGTTTGGGGTTGTAGGATAGGGAAGATATGAGAGTTGTGAAGTAGGCCTGTTTAGCAGAGGTGGGAGCAGATTTAAAAGTGAGTGTTGCCTGTTTATCAGCACAATTTTGAAACCAGTTTTTTTTTGTTAGGGAATTGTAAGGCTGTGCACACGTTCCGGATTTTTCACTTTTTTTGCTATAAAAATGCGATAAAACAATGAAAAAACCCGCATCTATTAAGCATCCTATTAATAGCAGTAAACAATAGTTGTTCGGGAGGGCACCACAACAAATATAAAGGGATACACCCAGAGTCAACACAAAAACATTAACAATTATATCGAGAAAAAGCTGCAGACCAAAAACTGGGGATCACCAAAAAAAAGATACAAAATAATTGTATTGAATACAGGACCAACAACACATGATAAAAACAGTAAAAAGTCAAAGAACATGACGAATGGAAACCCAGAGCAGCTTCTCCTAAAGCTTCGAGCTCCCGAGGCCAGTGCACAGACTATATACTGCACTAGGTCCGGAGAATTAGTGTATAGGACCCAGCCGGCGTAGGCCGAGGACCATTAGATCCGTATATACAGGAAACAATCACTGTACTATAGAAAAGAATGATCTGTACAGTAAGTACCGTATTTTCCGGCGTATAAGACGACTTTTTAACCCCTGAAAATCTTCTTAAAAGTCGGGGGTCGTCTTATACGCCGGGTATCGCCTTGTACGCCGGTGTATATGGTGGGTGGGGGGGGGAGTGGTCCTGATGACGACGAGGGGGCGTCTCACAGGAAAGTGTGTGGACTATCCCCCATTACCTGATCGTAGCGCTGCAGCGTGGGGTCTCTGTGCTGGGAGCGGCGGCGGCTGTGCTGTGGGGCAGCGGCGGCTCCTCTTCTGCTGTGTGGGGCCTCTGTGCTGTGGGGCGGCGGCGGCGGCGTATCTTCATGCAGTCAGGGCTCCTCCGGCATCTCCTTAAAGCCCGGAGGCCCCGCCGGCAGCTCAATCGGTGCAATGCGGTGGCCTCCGGGAAAATGGCCTCTGCTCAGATTCAGATCTCGTGTCCCGAGATCTCGGGACGAGATCTGAGTCTGAGCATGCGCCGCCCCCAGCGGCCATTTTCCCGGAGGCCACCGCATAACACCTATTGAGCTGCCTCCGGGAAAATGGCCGCTGCTCAGATTCAGATCTCGTCTCCCGAGATCTCGGGACGAGATCTGAATCTGAGCAGCGGCCATTTTCCCGGAGGCCACCGCATTACACCGATGGAGCTGCCGGCGGGGCCTCCGGGCTTTAAGGAGATGCCGGAGGAGCCCCGACTGCATGAAGATACGCCGCCGCCCCACAGCACAGAGGCCCCACACTGCAGAAGAGGAGCCGCCGCCCCACAGCACCCATGCGGCACAAAGCGGAGAAGAAGCCGCCGCTCCCAGCAGAGACCCCACGCTGCAGCGCTACGATCAGGTAATGGGGGATACTCACTTTCCTGTGAGACGCCTCCTCGTTGTCATCAGGACCACTCCCCCCTTCCCAAAAGGCACATTAGTCACGGCCCTATAAGACGACATACGGTGTATAAGAAGACCCCCGACTTTTAAGAAGATTTTATATTTTAACTGGAAAAGTTGGGGGGTCGTCTTATACGCCCAGACGTCTTATACGCCGGAAAATACGGTATCTGTAAGGGGCACCACTGCACCTGTATCACTGGAATAAATAAATGGCCACTCGATAATACATTAGAGGAACCGGCATCCTAGAGAGCACATCTATAGACCAGCGCCCAACAATCAAACATTCTGCTCTAGTGACACTTGAGCGGCTGATACAGACCCAATAAGTCACATAATGTGTGAAAGGCCTGGGAATGGGGGGGCCCGAGGAGATGCCCGACGCGTGTCGCCCCCACAAGGGGCTGAGAGTGTTGTCCGCCCAATATTCTTATATATACTATCAAGTATTAGATAATAACCAGCGGCCGTGGCGATTACCTTGTATCTTTAAGACACAGAAAAAGAGAAAAGATATGCGCACTAGTGGGATCAACCAACCATATTAAATATTATTATACATAACACTACAAAAGAGGCAAAAAAAGGACATACAGTTAAAAACATTTAAAACGCCAAAATGGACCAACTTAGATCCCCCAGGACAAATACCGATGAAAAAATGGAGTGACAAGGCAATACATGAGGTAATGTATACAGATAGAATATACAATTGACAATAAGGCAAATCCAGACACACAAGGGTAAATGAAAGCATGACTACCCTGTGCTGCCAGCTGACCTCAGACACATCCCATAAGCCCATGTGTAAACTAGTAACCCATAATATACATGGAGGAATAGGAGAAAGTGTCAGAATAAATACCCCTATTTGTATACCATACAGTACACTCAGATCCTAGCCCAGTCAATACCAATGCACTATGAAATAAACAACCAGTTACCCTAACCCCAGCCGCTACGGAATGTTATCCAACGAAAGGATGTAACAAAAGCTCCCGTAAGATTCTCCAAGCGGTCGGAGCCCATCAGCCATGTGCAAATAACCGGGCTGCAAGTGCACAGAAGGGTTACCAACTACCGTCCATAGGGGATCAGGGCCCACGCGTATCCACGCTGCTAGAGCGTCTTCATCAGGGGCGAGCTGTGAGAGACATGTCCAAATCATGCCTCTTTTATATCAACAAATAGTAGATACAATGATAATCACCTGTGAGGGTGCTGCGGCGTGTGAGATCACCCCACCATGTGTAAAGCCGAGTATATTTCCGGTTAGGTCCCAGATAAGCGCCTGCGCACATGAAAACCTAGCAAGCCGGCCAGGCTGTAATGCACATGCGCAGGAATCACCATAGAGATAGAACGTCTAACAAGCTGCAATGCACCCTGGGCGCATGCGCTGACGAATAAACAGAGTTACCACCAATAAAGCAAGTTGTTGTTTATGTTGTGATAGTGCCCAAGGCATTCAGTGTGTGCGCAGGTCAGACGCATGACGCTTTAGATACTTGTGGGTCTAACATTACAGGGAATCTATTACCGCTACATATAGACAATGCGCATGCGCCGTCTCCATAGTAGTTCTCGCTGCTTACAAATAGTATGACCCGCCCTCCAATAAAGCAAAGTGTGGGGCATATACGTCATGTGCAAGCCCGTAAATCCTAGGTTATTCCACCTTCTCGCATATGTCCCCAATTAAAGGGCACACGCAGCCACATACCCCAGCCAGTGTAAGTCCAAGGGAAAACTTGGCCACAATGACAGAAAGATAAAGAAAACCGGCTGAGTTATGGTACACACACGCATTTATTGTAATACAGCAACCCTAAATGTAATGCTTGGAAAGGAGCGTCCGTGCATTACATCATGAGCGCCATCAGTACCGGGATACAAGTGGCACAAAGGCACAACTAATCCTTCACAGCTGTGAAATATAGAGATATGTAATTAATTGGCTGAATGGTTTACCTTGTCATTGAATAAAATTGGGGGACACGAGAACCTGTTTACTCATCTGGGTATTCCTGGTTGGAGCTATAGGCTCTAGTCTTGACTCCAATGAACTTCTTGTAACTTCACTTAGTGGTGCGCATGCGCTTAACCTCTGTAACGCATGACCTCCTAGTCTTTGCTGGGGATGTCTGCTTTGTTCCCATTGGAGAAATGTTGGTGCATCTTGGTGATTATGGCTGTCATTTATCTTATGTGCCTATCGTACTTAAAGGGGCCTGTATACTGCGAACGGGGACATTCTATATCGGGCTGGGGTATTTGGATGTACATGGCCATGTGCAATATATTATTCTTTCTTGTATACCTACTATCCTTTGTAGTATTCGCCTCTTTAGGATTTGTTGTGCCATAGGGCCCAGGGCGGGACTGAAAATCAGCCCTGGCACACAAACAAAGCAGCCCACATGCAAATCTTTTCATTGGCTGTAGGGACCACCAGACTGTATGTGGAGGGGATTACTTTGGGTGCCATTATACTGTGTTGGGGGACAGTAGGGGCCATTATACAGTGTTGGGGGACAGTAGGGGCCATTATACAGTGTTTGGGGGACAGTAGAGGCCATCATACAGTGTTGGGGGACAGTAGGGGCCATTATACAGTATTGGGGGACAGTAGGGGCCATAATACAGTGTTGGGGGACAGTAGGGGCCATCGTACAGTGTTGGGGGACAGTAGGGGCCATTATGCAGTGTTGGGGGACAGTAGGGGCCATTATACAGTGTTGGGGGACAGTAGGGGCCATCGTACAGTGTTGGGGACAGTAGAGGCCATCTGTTATGACCCCAATGGCAGAGGGTCTCAGAAATAACTACTAAGTCTGCAAACACAAAAAACCAGCTCATAGGGCAGTGGTAACTGAGCTGACCATATATCTAATCCTAGCACCACAAATAGCAGCAGCCGGGGAATGTGCCTACGTTGGTTCTAGACGTCTCGCGACAGCCGGAGAACTAACTAACCCTAGAAGGGAAAAGAAAGACCTTTCTTGCCTCCAGAGAAAAGACCACAAAAGTTGGATACAAGCCCCCAACAAATAATAACGGTGAGGTAAGAGGAAAAGACAAACATAGGAATGAGCTAGGTATTTAGCAAAGAGAGGCCCACTAGCTAATAGCAGAATATAGTAAGATGACTTATATGGTCAGCAAAAAACCCTATCAAAATATCCACGCTGGATATTCAAGAACCCCTGAACCGTCTAACGGCCCGGGGGGGAGAACACCAGCCCCCTAGAGCTTCCAGCAAAGTCAGGAATCACATTTAGTACAAGCTGGACAAAAATAAGAGCAAAGCAAATAACCAAAAAACAAAGAAGCAGGACTTAGCTTAATTTTGCACGAACCAGGAACAGCAGACAGGAGTAAACAGAAAGGATCTGATTACAACGATGCCAGGCACTGGACTAAGGACCCAGGAAGTTTATATAGCAACACCCCTGGACTAACGACCCAGGTGGATGCCAAACTGAGGAAAGACAATCCCAGAGTCATATCACTAGTAACCACAAGAGGGAGCCTAATTCACAACAGTACCCCCCCCTTAAGGAGGGGTCACCGAACCCTCACCAAGACCACCAGGGCGATCAGGATGAGCAGCGTGAAAGGCACGAACTAAATCGGCCGCATGCACATCAGAAGCAACCACCCAGGAATTATCCTCCTGACCATAGCACTTCCACTTGACCAGATACTGAAGCCTCCGTCTGGAGAGACGAGAATCCAAGATCTTCTCCACCACGTACTCCAACTCGCCCTCAACCAACACCGGAGCAGGAGGCTCAACAGAAGGAACCACAGGTACAACGTACCGCCGCAACAAAGACCTATGGAACACGTTGTGAATGGCAAACGACACCGGAAGATCCAAGCGAAAGGACACAGGATTAAGGATTTCCAATATCTTGTAAGGACCGATGAAGCGAGGCTTAAATTTAGGAGAGGAGACCTTCATAGGAACAAATCGAGAAGACAGCCAAACCAAATCCCCAACACGAAGTCGGGGACCCACACCGCGGCGACAGTTGGAAAAACGCTGAGCCTTCTCCTGTGACAACTTCAAGTTGTCCACCACATGATTCCAGATCTGCTGCAACCTATCCACCACAGAATCTACCCCAGGACAGTCAGAAGGCTCCACATGTCCCGAGGAAAAATGAGGATGGAAACCAGAGTTGCAGAAAAATGGAGAAACCAAAGTAGCGGAACTAGCTCGATTATTAAGGGCAAACTCAGCCAACGGCAAGAAGGTCACCCAATCATCCTGATCTGCCGAAACAAAACACCTCAAATAAGCCTCCAGAGTCTGATTAGTTCGCTCCGTTTGTCCATTAGTCTGAGGATGAAAGGCAGACGAAAACGACAAATCAATGCCCATCTTAGCACAAAAGGATCGCCAGAACCTGGAAACAAACTGGGATCCTCTGTCAGACACAATATTCTCAGGAATGCCGTGTAAACGAACCACATTCTGAAAGAACACAGGAACCAGATCGGAAGAGGAAGGCAGCTTAGGCAAAGGCACCAAATGGACCATTTTAGAAAAGCGATCACATACCACCCAGATGACAGACATGCCCTGAGACACCGGGAGATCTGAAATGAAATCCATGGAAATGTGTGTCCAAGGCCTCTTCGGGACAGGCAAGGGCAAGAGCAACCCGCTGGCAGGAGAACAGCAAGGCTTAGCTCGAGCACAAGTCCCACAGGACTGCACAAATGACCGCACATCCCGTGACAAGGAAGGCCACCAAAAGGACCTAGCCACCAGATCTCTGGTGCCAAAAATTCCCGGATGCCCTGCCAACACCGAGGAATGAACCTCGGAAATGACTCTGCTGGTCCACTTATCAGGAACAAACAGTCTGTCAGGTGGACAAGAGTCAGGTCTACCAGCCTGAAATCTCTGCAACACACGTCGCAAATCAGGAGAAATGGCCGACAAGATAACTCCCTCTTTAAGAATACCAACTGGTTCTGCGACTCCAGGAGAGTCAGGCACAAAGCTCCTTGAAAGAGCATCAGCCTTCACATTCTTTGAACCTGGTAAATACGAGACCACAAAGTCAAAACGGGAGAAAAACAATGACCAGCGGGCCTGTCTAGGATTCAGGCGTTTAGCAGACTCGAGATACATCAAATTTTTGTGATCAGTCAAGACCACCACACGATGCTTAGCACCCTCGAGCCAATGACGCCACTCCTCAAATGCCCACTTCATGGCCAGCAACTCCCGATTGCCAACATCATAATTCCGCTCAGCAGGCGAAAACTTCCTAGAGAAGAAAGCACATGGTCTCATTACCGAGCAACCAGGGCCTCTCTGCGACAAAACGGCCCCTGCCCCAATCTCAGAAGCTTCCACTTCGACCTGAAAGGGAAGTGAGACATCCGGCTGGCACAAAACAGGCGCCGAAGTAAACCGGCGCTTCAACTCTTGGAACGCCTCCACGGCTGCAGGAGCCCAGTTAGCAACATCAGAACCTTTCTTGGTCATATCCGTCAAAGGTTTAACAACGCTAGAAAAATTAGCGATAAAACGACGGTAGAAGTTAGCAAAACCCAAGAACTTCTGAAGACTCTTAACTGACGTGGGTTGAGTCCAATCATGAATAGCTCGGACCTTGACTGGGTCCATCTCCACAGCAGAAGGGGAAAAAATAAACCCCAAAAAGGGAACCTTCTGTACTCCAAAGAGACACTTTGAGCCCTTAACAAACAAAGCATTCTCACGCAAAACCTGAAACACCATCCTGACCTGCTCCACATGTGAGTCCCAATCTTCAGAGAAAACCAGAATATCATCCAGATAAACAATCATAAATTTATCCAGATACTTCCGGAAAATATCATGCATAAAGGACTGAAACACTGAGGGAGCATTAGAGAGCCCAAAAGGCATCACCAAGTACTCAAAATGACCTTCGGGCGTATTAAATGCTGTCTTCCATTCATCTCCTTGCTTAATGCGCACAAGGTTGTACGCACCACGAAGATCTATCTTGGTGAGCCACTTGGCACCTTTAATCCGGGCAAACAAGTCCGACAACAGAGGCAAAGGATACTGAAATTTAACAGTGATTTTATTCAGAAGCCGATAGTCAATACAAGGTCTCAAAGATCCGTCCTTCTTGGCCACAAAAAAGAATCCCGCACCAAGAGGGGAAGAGGATGGACGGATATGCCCCTTCTCCAGAGACTCCTTGATATACGAACGCATTGCGGCATGCTCAGGTACAGACAGATTAAATAGTCTTCCCTAAGGAAATTTACTACCTGGAATCAAATCTATAGCGCAGTCACAGTCCCTATGAGGAGGCAGAGCACTGGACCTGGACTCGCTGAATACATCCTGATAATCAGACAAATACTCAGGAACTTCCGAAGGAGTAGAGGAAGCAATAGACACCGGCGGGGAATCACCATGAATTCCCTGACAGCCCCAACTTGACACAGACATTGCCTTCCAATCCAAGACTGGATTATGGGTCTGTAACCATGGCAGACCCAAAACGACCAAATCATGCATTTTATGCAGAACAAGAAAACGAATCACCTCCCGATGTTCAGGAGTCATGCACATGGTTACCTGTGTCCAAAACTGCGGTTTATTTTCCGCCAATGGCGTAGCATCAATACCTCTAAGAGGGATAGGATTTACCAATGGCTCAAGAACAAAACCACAGCGCTTGGCAAATGACAGATCCATAAGACTCAGGGCAGCACCTGAATCCACAAACGCCATAACAGGGTAAGAGGACAATGAGCAAATTAAAGTCACAGACAAAATAAATTTAGGTTGCAAATTACCAATGGCGACCGGACTAACAACCCTTGTTAGGCGTTTAGAGCATGCTGATATAACATGTGTAGAATCACCACAGTAAAAACACAACCCATTCTGACGTCTATGATTTTTCCGCTCATTTCTAGTCTGAATTCTATCACATTGCATTAAATCAGGTGTTTGTTCAGACAACACTGCGGCGCCCCCACACCGCCGCAGGGCCGAGGGGTACCCGGAGCCGGGCCTCTAGGTCTCAGTCCTGGGGTTGTCACGGTGGCTAGACCCGGTCCGTGGCCCTGTCCGTCAGTGGGGGACGTCCGGTGAAATAAGTGGTGCTAATGGTGGTGTAGCGGTGCAGCTACGGGGTGCAGGTCGCGGTAAATAACGAGGACACCAGGTTGCAGTCTCTTTACCTCTTTACTGGAGATCTCTGAGTCCTCAGTCCAGAATACGGTTCACCAGGCTGCGCAAGTCCGGCCGGTCCAATGGCACGTCCAGAGTTCTCCTCTCAGGTGGAAATCTGTGCCTTCCTTCTTAGCGCTTAGTGTTGTAGTCCTTCCCTGCTGTGCTTACGGAAAGTACCCCACAACTGTTGTGTCTGTTTCTTAAGTTCCCTCACAACTCGATTAACTGGTCTTCTGCTAATCTTCCGTCCCTTCCTGATGTTACAGTAAGAACGGCACCCGTTTGTCAGGTAGGCCTGGAGTTCTTCCGGGACCCTAGAGACGCCCCTCTCCCGCAATTGCCCCCCAAGACTTCATAGGTGATATGTGGTAGACAGCCCGCCTGAGACTGACTGTCCTGCCGCTGTTTGGAGTATGGCTTAAAGCTGTATATTATTCCACTCCCTCGGCGTTCCGGCCACCGGTAATGCGCCTCAGCAAGGTGCTGCCTCTTTCAACAAAACCCCTGCTGGTATTCTCCTTCTGCTTGATCTCGTTTCTCACTCAGCACAATCTGTCTCGCTTCTAGTCCTTTCTTGGGCACCGCCGCTATGCTGAGCAGGCACGGTCCCGTTACGTTCTTTCAATGCCAAGCCTCTGCCAGGATCCCACCCCTGGCAGAGACCCTACCGTCTCTCCCTTCACAACACCCTCTGCCACCAGGTGTTGCTCCATTCAATCCCGTCAGCGTTCTCTCTAACTTCCTGCCTGACCCCCAGTTTACCCACTATGGTGGGGAGTGGCCTAATGAATAGCACCCTTAGCTCCCCCCGGAGGCCCTGCTGTGATACATATTGGTGTCTGTGATACCTGATTGGAGGAACTCCTTCAGTGCCATCGAACGTACCATGGCTCCCCTTAGTGGCGGAGCCACAGTACTGCAACGACCAGGACTCTGGGGCGCTGCACTCCCCCCTGGTTAAACACAGTACTCCGGGACTGGGAAGAAAAACAACAATACAGATTAGCAAAAAGACATACAATTTTGTTGAGTGCAAGACAATAAGCATACTTGAACAGGCTTCCCTTTATGGGAGGTGAGGACACTTTTAACGTTACAAACATAGTCAACTTTATAAATTACAGGCTATACATAACTCCTGTTACCCAACCGGGTATTCTACTTAGTGCAATTACTGGAACAATAAATTAACATTGCCTTTAAGAAACTTACACTCTTAGTCTATCAAAGGCCTTCCTATAATCACATTACAGGGCAAGGTAACTTCACATTCTCCTACTTTGAACCTGCAGGACCGCCTGTCCCTATGGCACCAGACCTACTGCCTCTCCTTTCTTTTACAGGACCGCCCCGTTCAGCCGGCGGCCTACTGCCTTTCGCTACTATACATAGTATAGACATAACATTCCTTTCGTTTTAGAGAACTCTGAGCCAGCTCTACTCGGCCCCTTTAAGGACTCACTCTCTAACCCCTACGGGTTCACTTTCTGTCCTTAGCAACAAAGTAACTTTCTATGGGGACGCGGGGTTTACCTTCTATCCTCACCTTCATCATTACTTCTTTACTTTCAGCTATGCAGATCTCTACTTCTCCCCCTACGGGCTCTCTGCATCTCTTCCTTTCTCAAAACATTATTTTTAGATTTCACAATTCAAACAAATTAAACACATATAACTTTTCATGTAAAACAGTTACATTCTTTTCAAAGCATCATCATATTACTGTTCTAAAACAGTATCGCTTTCAAGTTCAATTCCACGCATCCCCTTTAAGAGGGGATCAAGCCTTTGTGAGGTAGCTCGTCTTCTCAGCCTACCAGTCCACGCAAAGGCTCTGGAATGGCATCTTCGCAAAGTGTCTTTTAACTAAAACCAGTAGGAAAGGTATCTTTGCAAAGTGTCTTTTAACTAAAACCAGTAGGAAGCACCCTTAAGAAGGTGCAAACTATTTACAAGAAGAGTTCGAATCATGCACAGTCCATGATTACTGCAGTTTGTGTAACTTTTGTACAAAACTTCAAGGAAACAACAATAGTGACCCCGGGTCAACAAGGGGTCACCTTTTTAAAGTTTACCCTGGACGGGTTTTAGCAGCAACAGGAACAGTTAAAACAATAAAATAGCAACTATTTACATTCTCATGGTATCGAGGTTTATTCTTCTTCAGGGGGCTTTGGTTCCTGGACTCCGGCCACTGTGGTGCCAGTGCCCGCGGTTCGAACGTGCAGATGGACTCGGCTGGCCAACTCTGGGGCTGCTACTAGGCGCACCGTTGCGATGGCGACAAGATCGGGCGCTCCCGGGACCAGGTCCGGGGTAGCAGGTGCCGTGGCTCCAGACATACACCGCCGAACATTCCGTGCATACCACCCGAGCGGGTTCAAATGGCGGCTGTAGGTCACCGGATCCCCCTTTTGTAACGGTTCCCCGCTTCGGCCACAGCAGGGAGCCCTCACGTTACAGTGTGCAACAAAAACATCTGTATCCAGTCCCGGCTCGTGTATGAGGCCCCACCCCCTTTTTACATGGTAGGCCAACACAGTGCCCCGCCTTACCGCGTCTCTGTCATCCCATGCCGGGGGGGATTGTTGTACTTTCGATGGGCCCATGGACTCGGCTCCTTTCCGTCCTTTCCACTGCAGAATCAAACACTGTCTATATTGTTCCCATGTAAGCACTGCAAGAGTGGACCCGTTCTCCCGGGATCCATCTGTTCCAAACCAGGGGGTGTCCCACCGAAGAACTACTCCATCTAGGCTCACATCCACGGGTTCCCCCACTCCAGTCGACAGTGGTGGCACCATCCTCCCCAGGTCATCGGGGGATAACACCATTAACCCTGCCGAGAGGAGTCGATCCCTACTGAGATGGAGGGGGGTCGTGGAAGCGGGTTCGTGGAGGGGAGCAGGGGCGTCGGCCGTACCTGCGCCTGATGTGGTTCCATCGATGTCGCTCCGGTCCATCAACAAGGACACTGGAGTCGGCTGCAGCCCGGACCGCGGCTCCTCCAATGGGGTTCTCGGATTCGGCTCCGCTTGCTGTGGTTCCTCCTCCTCTAACTCCGAGGTCGGGATTGGTGGATGTAGCTCCGCTGTCAGTTTCACAGGCTTCCGGTCCATCATTGGTGAAGGAGGACAAGCCGGAATCGCTTCCTCTTCGCTCAGGCACTCGCTGTTCATCATCGCTGCCCGATAGTCGGTGGCAGTGCATGCACCTGACTCCGCCATTTCTCCGAGGTCGGGCTTCTCCGTCACCCGCTTCCCGCCGTTGCATATCAGGGGGTGTTTCTCTTCTGCTTTGGGGCAAGTCATTCCCTTGCAGCCAGAAATGCAGGGGGCGGTAGCCATTTCTCGCGCCACACTGAAAGTCTCCGCCCATAACACGCCCTCCTTCCTCTCGGGGCAGTAATGGCGGCACCTTTTGGCGGGAACTTTTGGCGGCAAGTGATAACACACAGTCTTCGCAATAAAGTACAGTCCAAGCACAATAAATCACAGTCTCTAGGCACACATGACCTGATTCTTCAGGCTTAAGTAGATCCTGTTCGTGACGCCAAGTTGCGGCGCCCCCACACCGCTGCAGGGCCGAGGGGTACCCGGAGCCGGGCCTCTAGGTCTCAGTCCTGGGGTTGTCACGGTGGCTAGACCCGGTCCGTGGCCCTGTCCGTCAGTGGGGGACGTCCGGTGAAATAAGTGGTGCTAATGGTGGTGTAGCGGTGCAGCTGCGGGGTGCAGGTCGCGGTAAATAACAAGGACACCAGGTTGCAGTCTCTTTACCTCTTTACTGGAGATCTCTGAGTCCTCAGTCCAGAATACGGTTCACCAGGCTGCGCAAGTCCGGCCGGTCCAATGGCACGTCCAGAGTTCTCCTCTCAGGTGGAAATCTGTGCCTTCCTTCTTAGCGCTTAGTGTTGTAGTCCTTCCCTGCTGTGCTTACGGAAAGTACCCCACAACTGTTGTGTCTGTTTCTTAAGTTCCCTCACAACTCGATTAACTGGTCTTCTGCTAATCTTCCGTCCCTTCCTGATGTTACAGTAAGAACGGCACCCGTTTGTCAGGTAGGCCTGGAGTTCTTCCGGGACCCTAGAGACGCCCCTCTCCCGCAATTGCCCCCCAAGACTTCATAGGTGATATGTGGTAGACAGCCCGCCTGAGACTGACTGTCCTGCCGCTGTTTGGAGTATGGCTTAAAGCTGTATATTATTCCACTCCCTCGACGTTCCGGCCACCGGTAATGCGCCTCAGCAAGGTGCTGCCTCTTTCAACAAAACCCCTGCTGGTATTCTCCTTCTGCTTGATCTCGTTTCTCACTCAGCACAATCTGTCTCGCTTCTAGTCCTTTCTTGGGCACCGCCGCTATGCTGAGCAGGCACGGTCCCGTTACGTTCTTTCAATGCCAAGCCTCTGCCAGGATCCCACCCCTGGCAGAGACCCTACCGTCTCTCCCTTCACAACACCCTCTGCCACCAGGTGTTGCTCCGTTCAATCCCGTCAGCGTTCTCTCTAACTTCCTGCCTGACCCCCAGTTTACCCACTATGGTGGGGAGTGGCCTAATGAATAGCACCCTTAGCTCCCCCCGGAGGCCCTGCTGTGATACATATTGGTGTCTGTGATACCTGATTGGAGGAACTCCTTCAGTGCCATCGAACGTACCATGGCTCCCCTTAGTGGCGGAGCCACAGTACTGCAACGACCAGGACTCTGGGGCGCTGCAACACCACCAGAGGATTAGCAGTTTTGCGCTCCCGCAAACGCCGGTCAATTTGAATAGCCAGCGCCATGGAATCATTCAGACTTGTAGGAATGGGGAAACCCACCATCACATTCTTAATGGCTTCAGAAAGGCCATTTCTGAAATTTGCGGCCAGAGCACACTCATTCCACTGAGTAAGCACGGACCATTTCCGAAATTTTTGGCAATACACTTCAGCTTCATCCTGGCCCTGAGAAATAGCCAGCAAGGCCTTTTCTGCCTGAACTTCAAGATTGGGTTCCTCGTAAAGCAATCCGAGCGCCAGAAAAAACGCATCAATATTTGCCAATGCCGGATCTCCTGGCGCTAGCGAGAAAGCCCAATCCTGAGGGTCGCCCCGTAAAAAAGAGATAACAATTTTAACTTGCTGAGCTGAATCTCCAGATGAACGGGGTCTCAGAGATAGAAACAATTTACAATTATTCCTGAAATTCCTAAACTTAAATCGGTCTCCAGAAAACAGTTCAGGAATAGGTATTTTAGGTTCAGACATTGGACTACTGGTAACAAAATCTTGTATGCCCTGCACACGAGCCGCAAGCTGGTCTACACTTGTAATCAAGGTCTGGACATTCATGTCTGCAGCAAGCACAAGCCACTCAGAGGTAAAGGGGAGGAAGAGAGGAAAAAAAAACAAAACAAAAAAAAAACAACTCAGAATTTCCTTTCTTATTATCCCACTTCTGCAATGCATTAAACATTCAATGTTGGCCTGGCATTCTGTTATGACCCCAATGGCAGAGGGTCTCAGAAATAACTACTAAGTCTGCAAACACAAAAAACCAGCTCATAGGGCAGTGGTAACTGAGCTGACCATATATCTAATCCTAGCACCACAAATAGCAGCAGCCGGGGAACGTGCCTACGTTGGTTCTAGACGTCTCGCGCCAGCCGGAGAACTAACTAACCCTAGAAGGGAAAAGAAAGACCTTTCTTGCCTCCGGAGAAAAGACCCCAAAAGTTGGATACAAGCCCCCAACAAATAATAACGGTGAGGTAAGAGGAAAAGACAAACATAAGAACGAGCTAGGTATTTAGCAAAGAGAGGCCCACTAGCTAATAGCAGAATATAGTAAGATGACTTATATGGTCAGCAAAAAACCCTATCAAAATATCCACGCTGGATATTCAAGAACCCCCGAACCGTCTAACGGCCCGGGGGGAGAACACCAGCCCCCTAGAGCTTCCAGCAAAGTCAGGAATCACATTTAGTACAAGCTGGACAAAAATAAGAGCAAAGCAAATAACCAAAAAACAAAGAAGCAGGACTTAGCTTAATTTTGCACGAACCAGGAACAGCAGACAGGAGTAAACCGAAAGGATCTGATTACAACGATGCCAGGCACTGGACTAAGGACCCAGGAAGTTTATATAGCAACACCCCTGGACTAACGACCCAGGTGGGTGCCAAACTGAGGAAAGACAATCCCAGAGTCATATCACTAGTAACCACAAGAGGGAGCCTAATTCACAACAGCCATCATGCAGTGTTGGGGGACAGTAGGGGCCATTATACAGTGTTGGGGGACAGTAGGGGCCATCGTACAGTGTTGGGGACAGTAGAGGCCATCATACAGTGTTGGGGGGACAGTAGGGGACATCATACAGTGTTGGGGGACAGTAGGGGCCATCATACAGTGTTGGGGGACAGTAGGGGCCATTATACAGTGTTGGGGGACAGTAGGGGCCATTATACAGTGTTGGGGACAGTAGAGGCCATCATACAGTGTTGGGGGACAGTAGGGGACATCATACAGTGTTGGGGGACAGTAGGGGCCATCATACAGTGTTGGGGGACAGTAGGGGCCATCATACAGTGTTGGGTGACAGAAGGGGCCATTATACAGTGTTGGGGGACAGTAGGGGCCATCATACAGTGTTGGGGGAAAGTAGGGGCTATCATACAGTGTTGGGGGACAGTAGGGGCCATTATACAGTGTTGGGGGACAGTAGGGGCCATTATACAGTGTTGGGGGGACAGTAGGGACCATTATATAGTGTTGGGGACAGTAGAGGCCATCATACAGTGTTGGGGGGACAGTAGGGGACATCATACAGTGTTGGGGGACAGTAGGGGCCATTATACAGTGTTGGGGACAGTAGAGGCCATCATACAGTGTTGGGGGACAGTAGGGGACATCATACAGTGTTGGGGGACAGTAGGGGCCATCATACAGTGTTGGGGACAGTAGAGGCCATCATACAGTGTTGGGGACAGTAGGGGCCATTATACTGTGTTGGGGGACAGTAGGGGCCATTATACAGTGTTGGGGACAGTAGGGGACATCATACAGTATTGGGGGACAGTAGGGGCCATAATACTGTGTTGGGGGACAGTAGGGGCCATTATACAGTGTTGGGGGACAGTAGGGGCCATCATACAGTATTGGGGGACAGTAGGGGCCATTATACAGTGTTGGGGGACAGTAGGGGCCATAATACTGTGTTGGGGGACAGTAGGGGCCATTATACAGTGTTGGGGGACAGTAGGGGCCATCATACAGTGTTGGGACAGTAGGGGCCATTAAACAGTGTTGGGGGACAGTAGGGGCCATCGTACAGTGTTGGGGTCACTGGAGATCTTTGTGTGTATGGGTGGGCACTGAGCGGGAATCCTGCTGTGTGTGGAGGAGCTCACTGTGAGGGCATCCTGTGCTGCAGGTACACGGAAGGAAATAAGTATTTGATCCCTTGCTGATTTTGTACGTTTGCCCACTGATAATACTTATTTCTCACTGCAAAATGCCAATAAACGTATATAATTTATACAATGTGATTTTCTGGATTTTAGTTTTGATATTCTGTCTCTCAATGTTAAAATTAACCTTAAAATTACAGACTGTCCATGTCTTTGTCAGTGGGAAACGTACACAATCATCAAGGGGTCACATACTTATTTCCCCCACTGTATCACACCTTATGGTGGCCAATAATGGGTTATCGTGGTGGGTGGGAACACCGAGGGGGTGCGATGGGGGAAAATGACGCTGTAAGTGCTACATGTCCCTGTAAGTCCTGGGGGTACAGCCGTCTGTGACTGCTCCTGTGTGCTGGGACCCCACTGACAGTTTTTACTTTTGGAAGGGGACGCCCCCATTAGGATGCCTGCTGTGAGCCCCATGACTTCTGTGGATGCCCCCGGTTGCAGGAGGACCTAAGATCAGCGCGTACTATAGACTCAGCCCATCCTCCCACCTTATTAAAGGGGTTTTCCACCCAGTGAATATGTTTAGTCACCAGTGCTGAATACTAACAGTGCAATGTTAGAGCTGGGGATGGCGGTCAGTCGGTCACGTGACAGCGAGTAGGCGATATGCGTACACCGGCCACATCCGCACGTGTATGTGCAGCGCCCCAGAGTCCTGGTCGTTGCAGTAACGTTGCTCTGCCACTAAGGGGAGTGATGTTACGTCTGATTGCACTAAAGGAGTTCACCTGACCAGGTAACACACACTACACTTCACACTCCGGCCACCAGGGGGAGTGGTTCTATCTAGTAGGTCACTCCTCACACTCTGGTAAAAACTGGGGGTTGGACAGGAAGACAGGGAGAAGTAACTGGGAAGAGCTAGAGAGAGGACCTGTCAGGGATGGGATCCTGACAGATTCCTAAGAAAGGACAAAAAGTGAGAAAACGGGAATACAGCAAAGAGGCGATAGGACCAGAAGGAGTCGTGCTGTAAGATCGACGCAACATCCTTCTGAGGCGCAAACAGTCGGTGGCCGGAACGCCGAGCAAGTAAGAGACTCTAAGCATTACTTCAAACCACGGCAGGATAGCCAATTATAGGTTGGCTGTCTCACCTAGATCACCTAAGCAGACAACGGAGGCAGCTGTGGGAGAGGGGCGACTCTAGGGTCCCGGAAGAACTCCAGGCCTACCCCGTCATACGGGTGCGTCCTACCATATCACCTGGGGGACGGAGAGAACGAGCATCAGAGACAGACAGAATTAGTTGTGAGGACTATCCCGGGGTGCTCAGCAGGGAAGGACTACAACACACAGGTGCTAGAAGGTAGACACTGATTCCCACCAGTTAAGGGGACTCCTGATGTGCCTTCGGACCGGCCGGTCTCAGACAGCCCTGTTAACAGTGCTCTGGATTGAATACCTCGAGACCTTCAGTAAAGAGGTAAAGTGACTGCAACCTGGTGTCCTCGTTATTCACCGCGACCTGCACCACACCACAACATCATCAGCCTCTCCACCTTCATTGGACGCCCCTCAGCAGGGTCACGGACCGGGCCTAGCCACCGTGACAACCCCAGAACCGAGACACAGAGGCCCGGTACCGGGTGCCCCTCGGCCCTGCGTCAGTGGGGGCGCTCCAACTTGGCGTCACGAACAGGATCCTACTTAAGCCCGAGGATCGGGTCATGTGTGCCTTGGAACTGTGATTGAATTGTGCTTTATTGAGAAGACTGTGTATTGCCGCCAAAAATTCGCCATTGCCGAGGGGAGGGGCCATAGCTTCGTGGGAGGAGCCGGCCGAAAAGAGCGCGGAGCGAGAAGGCACGGTGAAGAGCTGACCCCGGAAGGCTAGCAAGGGAGAAGAATGGCTATGTCGGGCCCCGGAGAAGCGGAGGCGGCGGCCGCAGCCGCAGCCACGGAGGCACTCCCAGACCCCGCAGTAGCCGCAGCCGCAGGTCCGGTATCACCGCCAGAAGCCGCGGGGCTTGCCGCTACCATCGGCCAGCCGGACACTGCTACAGCTACAACAGCCATAATGCTCTTCTCCATGCCGTACCTACCAGGAGCCGCCTGGCTCCCACGATACTCTGGAGAATCCCATACGTTCACTGACTTTAAAGAAGGGATCTGCAGCCTGCTTGAGTTCTATCCTCTGACAGAGCCTCAGAAGGTCCATATGATAACCGGACAACTCTTTGGCGCAGCTTTGAGAGAAGTGAAATCCTGGCCCGCCGCAGATAAGAAAACTGCACAGCAGGTCTTTGCAAAGCTAAAGACCACCTTCGACACCCGCACCGCTACGGAAATTAAATTGACTTTCTATGGGTGCAAACAGAGGCCACAGGATAGCTTACGGGACTATGCCCTTAATCTTCAGGAGGCACTGCGGGCCATCAAGCAGAGTGACCCTAGTAGTATGCAAGATGAAGATAAAGTCCTGAAAGAACGGTTTGTCGAGGGGCTCCTGTGCAATCACCAAAGAGCCCAGCTACACTTACTAGCCATGCAAAATCCGGACCTGACCTTCGCGCAGTTCAAAGATAAAGCCATCAAGGCGCTACAGGAGTGACAGCCCAGCCGCGCTGTAATTCCCAGGCGTCAAGCTCTTACATACCATCAGGAGGCGGCGCCGGAAGCACCTTTCTCCGCTGAGGCCGATGTCCAAATTCTGGACGACGATTCCCCCGCAGGACTACGTCTCCAGATGCAGGAGCTGACCAAGAGCGTTGCTGCCCTAGCCCGGACCGTCCAGTCCCTACAGGAGGCTCCCAAGGAAGAGATCCAGCTGGCTTCCAGACCGGAGGATGTCCCCTGGTAGCGACAGAGGAGGGTTTCGTCGACCAGAGGCCGAGACAACGACCGCTTTCATCGGGATGGATGACCCATTTGCCGCCGCTGCCACCAAGTGGGCCACCTTGCAAGGTACTGTCATTTAAACGAGCAACCCCTGGGGCCAAGGGCCAACCCCCAGGAGTAGGACGATTGGGCCCGCAGAACTGGAGAGCCAAATACATTGGGGGGCGACCAGTTCTCCCCATCGTGGTCGACGGCATCCCCATGAACGCTTTGTTGGACACCGGTTCCCAGGTGACGACTATGCCCTACGTCCTCTATAAGCGTTATTGGGAGGACACTGACATCACCCGCGGCCCTGATGATGATTTCACCATAATAGCTAGTAATGGTCAACCACTGCCACAAGTGGGGTATAAAGAGGTCACCATTAAAGTGGGGCGGGTGGAGTTGGAGTCCCAGGGGATGGTCATTGTTGATATCGACCGACGTGAATGTAATCCCATGATGACTATTGGTACTAATGTCATAGAAAATTGTCTTGCAGAAGTTATTGTCTTGTTGCAGCAGGTAGCCGAAACAGCTGGTTACAGTGAACAACGTGCCCTGCAAAAATAAATCAGGGCTCTGATGCAGAGACAGCAGGTGGAGTTGACTGGTGGTGAAATTGGCCGGGTCACAGTGAGTGATTCAAACCCCATTGCGATACCCCCCAGGAGTGAAATGTTAAAATGGTGTCGGGCAGCTATAGGCCTCAGAGGTAAAGACTATCAGGCCTTGGTCGAACCTGTGTATTCAGATAATAGGCCTACCCTCCTGACAGCCAGAGGGGTGGTTGACGTCCGCAAGGGGAGGGTGCCGGTCCGTATTCTCAACTGTGGGGAGGAAGAGGTCCACCTAACCAAATACGTCACACTTGCTAAACTGTTAACTGTTAATAACAACGCGATACAGACACCCGGGCCCTTGGTTCTGTCCAGTCCAGCGGGAGACAATGGCGCTGCAGGGCAGTTGAAAGATTGGTGTCAGGAATTACATGTGGGCATTGACTCTACCCCATCTCACCAGAAACAGGGGGCCTACAGGGTAGTTTGTGAGTATGAGCGGGTATTTAGTAAGCATCCCCTAGATTTCGGGCAGGTAAAAGGGATTCAACATCACATCCCCACAGGAGATCACCCGCCCATAAAAAAGAGGTACTGTCCTGTACCCCCAGCTCAGTATCAGTGTGCCAAGGACATGTTGCGAGAGATGAAGGAGGCTGGGGTAGTAAGAGACAGTTGTAGCCCCTGGGCAGCTCCATTAGTTCTCGTTAGAAAGAAAGATGGCACCATGAGGATGTGCGTGTATTACAGGCAATTAAACCGCATTACACATAAGGATGCATATCCCCTGCCCAGGATAGAGGAGTCCTTGGCTGCCCTGTGTGTGGGTACTGGCAGGTTCCCGTGGCGGAGGCGGACAAAGAGAAGACAGCCTTCACGACGCCAATGGGTCTCTGCGAATTCAACTACATGCCCTTCGGATTGTGCAATGCCCCGGGGACGTTCCAGAGGATGATGGAGTGCTGTCTGGGGCACAAGAACTTTGAAACTGTGCTGCTCTATCTGGACGATGTCATTGTCTTCTCTAAAACCTATGAAGACCACCTGAAGCACCTGGCCGAGGTGTTTGAAGCCCTGTCCAACTTTGGCTTAAAGGTGAAACCGTCCAAATGCCATCTGCTAAAGCCCAAAGTGCAGTACCTGGGCCATGTGGTGAGTGCTGAAGGAGTGGCTCCAGACCCCGACAAGGTCACGGTGATCAAGGACTGGCCAAAGCCCGGTAACCTCCATGAGGTCCGGCAGTTCCTTGGGTTGGTCGGCTACTACCGAAGGTTTATCAAAGACTTCACCAAAAAGGCCGCACCGCTGCAAGACCTGGTGGTGGGTCAATCCAAGAAGCCCAAGGGTAAGAATGCCTCATTTGATTGGAACGATGGACTGGAAGAATCGTTCACATGCCTGAAGTCGGCGCTGACTGGAGAAGAGGTACTGGCTTACCCTGAATATGACCAACCGTTTGTGTTGTATACGGATGCCAGCAACGTGGGGCTGGGGGCCGTGCTGTCCCAGTTCCAGAAGGGCAAGGAAAGAGTAATCGCTTACGCCAGCAGGAAACTTCGCCCCACTGAAAGGAACCCTGACAACTACAGTTCCTTCAAGCTGGAGTTCCTTGCTGTTGTTTGGGCCGTGACGGAGAGGTTCAAACACTACCTGGCCTCGGCCAAATTCACCGTCTTCACGGACAATAATCCGTTAACGCACTTGGACACAGCGAAACTCGGTGCCCTGGAGCAGCGGTGGATGGCTCGATTGTCTAACTACGATTTCACCCTCAAGTACCGGGTAGAGCATAAGAATGTGAATGCTGATGCATTGTCCCGGATGCCTCGCTTGTCAGAAACGGAGGAAGATCTGGAAGCATTCGAGGAGGTGGAGATGCCCGCTTTCCATTGCCCCAAGGCAACCCAGTGCTCCCATCAGGGAGAGAACTGGCGCAAGAATAGACAAGGCACCCCGTTGAATCCCCTGCCCCATCACGGGTGGGCAGAGAATCAGGATGGTGTTCCTACGGTCCGTCGGGTGAAAGAGCTCCTGACGCAGGCAGGTTTGCATCCTGGCCCGGATGATCCGCCAAAGGCGTTGCAGTTGTGGAAGGAGAGGGGCAAGCTGTTTATTCACGATGGTAAGCTGTGCCGGAGGAGCATCGACCCCCGCACTCATGAATTGGTGTGGCAGATCGTGGTCCCAAGACAAGATGTGCCAATGGTCCTGGGGGCGTACCATGATGGGTCGGGACACTTCGGATGGAAGAAGCTAGAGAGGCTACTCCGTGGGAGGTTCTACTGGATTGGTATGAAGAGAGCCATCGAGAAGTGGTGTCGAGAGTGTGGCCCCTGTAGCCTGCGCAGGAAGGATCGTGATAGCCAACGGGCCCCCTTGCAGCCTATCATCACCAAACGGCCGCTCGAGTTGGTCGCGCTCGATCACGTGAAGTTGACCCCAAGCCGGTCAGGCTATATCTATGTCCTCACCATAGTGGACCACTACTCGAGATTCCTGGTAGTCGTGCCGGTCAAAGATCTAACGTCTAGGACGGCTGCCAAAACCTTCCAACAGTACTTCTGTAGACCTCATGGGTACCCAGAGAGGGTATTGACTGACCAGGGGCCAGCATTCGAAGCAGAAGTGTTTCAGGAATTCTGCAACCTGTACGGGTGTAAGAAGATCAGAACCACGCCCTACCATCCACAAACCAACGGGATGTGTGAGAAGATGAACCAGGTGGTGATCGACTTGCTGAAGACCTTGCCTCTAGAGGAACGGAACTTGTGGCCCTCAAAGTTGCCGGACCTGGTGGATATGTACAATCACATCCCAGTGAATTCCACCAACTGCACTCCGGCATACCTGATGCGAAGGAGGTCCAGCAAGTTACCTGTGGACCTGGACATGGGGGTCCTGACCCCTGAAGATATCTCGCCAGACGCGGATTGGGATACAGAGAGGCAGCAAAAGTACCGCCGAGTGCAGAAATGCATGGAAAGAAGTCTCGCTCAAGCCAGACAGAAACAGGAGAGGGATTACAACCAGCATGCTCCTGCAACTTCTTTGTCGCCTGGGGAGCAAGTACTCAAACGGAAGAGGAGGCTACACAAGCTTGATGACCAGTGGGAGACGGACCCGTATACCATCCTGCCATCCGATTTCGACAACACGAAGGTCTGCCTCATCAGCAAGGATGGAGGGGAAACCTCGACGGCAATATCAAGAGACCACCTTAAAGTGTGCCCTGACAAGTTGAGAGAGAGGGAAACAGCTCCAGGGACCTCCCCACCTGTGGAAGAGGAGAAGGTGATGCACACTGTTCTTGGTGATTTTCCCCAGTCTTGGACTCAGATCAATCAGGCGATCGTGGTACCCGCCCTAACGTTCCGTCAACCGAACCTGCCAGAACTAATTGTGGGGCCAGATCATCCAGGTCTGCAATCTCCGCAACTCCCGCCTGAAGATGCCATGCCCACCGTTGATCCGGCAAGTCCTCCCTCCGCTATCGGCGAATCCGCCGTACCCACTGCTGGTGGCAGCAGCCCCGAGAGCCCCAACATGCCAGTGATACCCAGACTCACTAGAAGCATAGCTAGAAGTCAGTGCACTACACCAGTGGTAGCAAGCATAGCGGGCCCTGTTAGACCAATAGTAACTCCTGCACTGCGGAGGTCAACACGCAGCACCAAAAATCAGACTCCACTTCGCTACAAAACTTGGAGATATTAATGAAGGCTGCTATTTGGTTGAAAATGTTGGTGTACATATCGTTTGTTACAGGTTTAAAAAGAAAATGGACAATGGAGTAATGGACAGTGAATTGCTCCAAAAACTTCTAAAAGGGGACCCCTTTGTTTACCCGGGGTCCCCGCTGTTTCAACCACTGAACTGATGGTCATAAACTGTGCATGACCTAACTTTCGCAACGTTCAAGAATCCTCACCTCCCATAAAGGGAAGCACTGTTATGTTTAATTGTTTATAATATTTCAAAATTTTGTGTGTTTTCTGTTAACATGTATTGTTGTTCTTGTTTTCCCAGTCCGGGAGTACTGGATTTAGCCGGGGGGGAGTGCAGCGCCCCAGAGTCCTGGTCATTGCAGTAATGTTGCTCTGCCACTAAGGGGAGTGATGTTACGTCTGATTGCACTAAAGGAGTTCACCTGACCAGGTAACACACACTACACTTCACACTCCGGCCACCAGGGGGAGTGGTTCTATCTAGTAGGTCACTCCTCACACTCTGGTAAAAACTGGGGGTTGGACAGGAAGACAGAGAGAAGTAACTGGGAAGAGCTAGAGAGAGGACCTGTCAGGGATGGGATCCTGACAGATTCCTAAGAAAGGACAAAAAGTGAGAAAACGGGAATACAGCAAAGAGGCGATAGGACCAGAAGGAGTCGTGCTGTAAGATCGACGCAACATCCTTCTGAGGCGCAAACAGTCGGTGGCCGGAACGCCGAGCAAGTAAGAGACTCTAAGCATTACTTCAAACCACGGCAGGATAGCCAATTATAGGTTGGCTGTCTCACCTAGATCACCTAAGCAGACAACGGAGGCAGCTGTGGGAGAGGGGCGACTCTAGGGTCCCGGAAGAACTCCAGGCCTACCCCGTCATACGGGTGCGTCCTACCATATCATCTGGGGGACGGAGAGAACGAACATCAGAGACAGACAGAATTAGTTGTGAGGACTATCCCGGGGTGCTCAGCAGGGAAGGACTACAACACACAGGTGCTAGAAGGTAGACACTGATTCCCACCAGTTAAGGGAACTCCTGATGTGCCTTCGGACCGGCCGGTCTCAGACAGCCCTGTTAACAGTGCTCTGGATTGAATACCTCGAGACCTTCAGTAAAGAGGTAAAGTGACTGCAACCTGGTGTCCTCGTTATTCACCGCGACCTGCACCACACCACAACATCATCAGCCTCTCCACCTTCATTGGACGCCCCTCAGCAGGGTCACGGACCGGGCCTAGCCACCGTGACAACCCCAGAACCGAGACACAGAGGCCCGGTACCGGGTGCCCCTCGGCCCTGCGTCAGTGGGGGCGCTCCATATGGATAGCGTGGATTTAGACCGAGACCGGACAACCCCTTTAAGAGAACTGGACGAGAATCCTAGTAAAGCAGAATGCGACCATTCCACTCCGCTCGCGCTCAGCACCGGGGACTGAACGTTCCTCTGATGTTATAACCACATGAAGAATAAGTGACAGTGGTGGTCCGGTCATCGATGTGGGGTCCTACACGCGGCCCCCACCAATCACCAGCTGACGGGGTAACGGAGCGGCGTCTATTCCTGCCCCCATAACCTGTGACTGCTGGGAGCGCCGGACCCCACAAAGCTCAGAACCATTACTTATTCTGTGCAGGGTCCTCAGTAGTCACAGACTGGAGCACACCTGTACCCCCTTACTGACAATGTTCTCCTTAATGACCAATTATTACAATTCTGACCACTGTCCTTAATGAGGTTACAGCTCTGGAGCTTCTCCGGATCCCGCTGATTCTGACACTGTTTTCCCGTGACACATTGTACTTCATGTCAGTGGTAACATTTCTTCAATATAACTTGTGTTTATTTATGAAAAAATGGAAATTTGGCAAAAATTTAGAAAATGTTGCAATTTTCAAACTTTTAATTTTTGTGCCCATAAATCACAGAGATACATCACACAGAATACTTAATAACTAACATTTCCCACATGTCTACTTTACATCAGCACAATTTTGGAAACATAATTTTTTTTCGTTAGGACGCTATAAGGGTTAAAAGTTGACCAGCAATTTCTCATTTTTCCAGCAAAATTTACAAAACCATTTTTTTTAGGGACCACCTCACATTTGAAGTCACTTTGGGCTATATGACAGAAAATGCCCAAAAGTGACACTATTCTAAAAACTGCACCCCTCAAGGTGCGCAAAGCCACAATCAAGAACTTTATTAACCCTTCAGGTGCTTCACGAGAACTAAAGCAATGTGGAAGGGAAAAATTAACATTTTACTTTTTTCACAAAAAATTTACTTTGGAATCATTTTTTTTTTTCACAAGGAGATCAGGAGATAAAGGACCCCAAATGTGTTGTGTAATGTGTCCTGAGTACGCTGATACCCGATATGTGGGGGGTAAACCCCTGTTTGGGCGCACGGCAGAGCTCGGAAGAGAAGGAGCGCCATTTAACTTTTTGAACACAAAATTGGCGTCGTGTCACGTTTTGGAGACCCCCAATCTACCTAAACAGTGAAACCCCCCCCATTCTAACTCCAACTCTAACCCCCAACACACCCTAACCCTAATCTCAACCTAACCCCAACCCTAACCTCAGCACACCCCTAATCCCAATTCTAAACCTAACCCTAGCCCAACCCTAACCCTACACTAAGCTTAACTTTAGCCCAACCCTAACCCTACACTAAGCCTAACTTTAGCCCAACCCCAGCCTTAATGGAAAAATGGAAATAAATACATTTTTTTATTTTATTTTACTATTTTGACCTAACTAAAGGGGTGATAAAGGGGGGTTTGACTTACTATTTTTTTTTAATTTTGATCACTGTGATGGGGTCTATCACAGTGATCATAATGAACCAATAGAAGAGATCTGCTATTGTTGCCGGGTGCCGGCCGGCAGATCTTGGCGGGTGCACTGCGCGTGCACCCATTTTTTTCCTGGAATAAGCCAGTGAGGGCTGGGGGACATTGCAGGTAGCGGCTTAGCTCGGGGGACCCCATTTCTCTCTCCTGATGTGCTAGATCATATCAGAGGAGAGAGAAATGGGAAATCAAACTTTTTTTTTTTTTAATAATGGTGATTGCAACACTGGGAATGGTAAAACCTACCCGAATCATGCTCTCTGGGGTCTCAGCTGCCCCCAGGAGATGAGACCCTGAAGAATTTCCAACACTGGGGGGCGCTATAACCTTATTTCTCAGCGCCATTACAAAGCAGTGCTGAGACATAATAATAATAATAATCTTTAGTTTTATATAGCACTAACATATTCCGCAGCGCTGCACAGTTTGCACACCATATAGAGAACCAGGTACATCTATAATATAACGCTGGGAGCGTCACTCTGTCCGAAGCCTCTATAGACTGCGCAAGCGCAAGCGCCGGCGCAGTCTGGACCGCACAGAGCGACGCTCCCAGGAGATCGCGGTATGCGTAAGCGCTGAACGCACACCGCGATCTCCACCGGACAAGCAGGGACGAGCCAGGAGGCGGAGGGTGAGTATACTTACCTGACCCGTTCCACCGACGCGCTTCCGGGCCGTGACTGTCCCCCTGCTCCCGGAATTGGCGCCTGCGCAGTCCGCGCTTTCCGGCGCCATTTTCTTGAAGACACATTGCAGTGTCTTCAAGAAAATGGCGCCGGAAAGCGCGGACTGCGCAGGCGCCGACTCCGGGAGCAGGACCAAGAAAATGGCCGCACCCAGCACAGCCGCCGCGCCCAGCACAGCCGCCCACAGCAACGCACAGCCGACCATAGCCGCCCACAGCCACGCACAGCCGCCGCACCCAGCACAGCTGCCCACAGCCACCCATAGCCACGCACAGCCGCCGCACCCAGCACAGCCGACCACAGCCACGCACAGCCGCCGCACCCAGCACAGCCGACCACAGCCGCCGCACCCAGCACAGCCGCCGCACCCAGCACAGCCGCCCACAGCCACGCACAGCCGCACCCAGCACAGCCGACCACAGCCACGTACAGCCACCCATAGCCACGCACAGCCGCCGCACCCAGCACAGCCGCCCACAGCAACGCACAGCCCACAGCCACGCACAGCCGCCGCACCCAGCACAGCCACCCACAGCCGCCGCACCCAGCACAGCCGCCGCACCCAGCACAGCCACGCACAGCCGCCTACAGCCACGCACAGCCTCCCACAGCCACGCACAGCCGCCCACAGCCACGGACAGCCGCCGCACCCAGCACAGCCGCCGCACCCAGCACAGCCGCCCACAGCCACGCACAGCCGCCCACAGCCACGCACAGCCACCGCACCCAGCACAGCCACGCACAGCCGCCGCACCCAGCACAGCCGCCCACAGCCACGCACAACCGCTGCACCCAGCACAGCCACCCACAGCCGCCGCACCCAGCACAGCCGCCGCACCCAGCACATCCGCCGCACCCAGCACAGCCGCCGCACCCAGCACAGCCACGCACAGCCGCCACAGCCATGCACAGCCTCCGCACCCAGCACAGCCACGCACAGCCGCCGCACCCAGCACAGCCGACCACAGCCACGCACAGCCGCCGCACCCAGCACAGCCGACCACAGCCACGCACAGCCGCCGCACCCAGCACAGCCGACCACAGCCACGCACAGCCGCCGCACCCAGCACAGCCAACCACAGCCGCCGCACCCAGCACAGCCGCCCACAGCCACGCACAGCCGCCCACAGCCACGCACAGCCGCACCCAGCACAGCCGACCACAGCCACGCACAGCCGCCGCACCCAGCACAGCCGCCCACAGCCACCCATAGCCACGCACAGCCGCCACACCCAGCACAGCCGACCACAGCCACGCACAGCCGCCGCACCCAGCACAGCCGCCCACAGCCACGCACAGCCGCACCCAGCACAGCCGCCCACAGCCACGTACAGCCACCCATAGCCACGCACAGCCGCCGCACCCAGCACAGCCGACCACAGCCGCCGCACCCAGCACAGCCGCCCACAGCCACGCACAGCCCACAGCCACGCACAGCCGCCGCACCCAGCACAGCCACCCACAGCCGCCGCACCCAGCACAGCCGCCGCACCCAGCACATCCGCCGCACCCAGCACAGCCGCCACAGCCACGCACAGCCGCCTACAGCCACGCACAGCCTCCCACAGCCGCCCACAGCCACGGACAGCCGCCGCACCCAGCACAGCCGCCGCACCCAGCACAGCCGCCCACAGCCACGCACAGCCGCCCACAGCCACGCACAGCCGCCGCACCCAGCACAGCCACGCACAGCCGCCGCACCCAGCACAGCCGCCCACAGCCACGCACAACCGCTGCACCCAGCACAGCCACCCACAGCCGCCGCACCCAGCACAGCCGCCGCACCCAGCACAGCCGCCGCACCCAGCACATCCGCCGCACCCAGCACAGCCGCCGCACCCAGCACAGCCACGCACAGCCGCCACAGCCATGCACAGCCTCCGCACCCAGCACAGCCACGCACAGCCGCCGCACCCAGCACAGCCGACCACAGCCACGCACAGCCGCCGCACCCAGCACAGCCGACCACAGCCACGCACAGCCGCCGCACCCAGCACAGCCGACCACAGCCACGCACAGCCGCCGCACCCAGCACAGCCAACCACAGCCGCCGCACCCAGCACAGCCGCCCACAGCCACGCACAGCCGCCCACAGCCACGCACAGCCGCCCACAGCCACGCACAGCCGCACCCAGCACAGCCGACCACAGCCACGCACAGCCGCCGCACCCAGCACAGCCGCCCACAGCCACGTACAGCCACCCATAGCCACGCACAGCCGCCGCACCCAGCACAGCCGCCCACAGCCACGCACAGCCCACAGCCACGCACAGCCGCCGCACCCAGCACAGCCACCCACAGCCGCCGCACCCAGCACAGCCGCCGCACCCAGCACATCCGCCGCACCCAGCACAGCCATGCACAGCCGCCACAGCCACGCACAGCCGCCTACAGCCACGCACAGCCTCCCACAGCCACGGACAGCCGCCGCACCCAGCACAGCCGCCGCACCCAGCACAGCCGCCCACAGCCACGCACAGCCGCCCACAGCCACGCACAGCCGCCGCACCCAGCACAGCCGCCCACAGCCACGCACAACCGCTGCACCCAGCACAGCCGCCGCACCCAGCACAGCCGCCGCACCCAGCACAGCCACGCACAGCCGCCACAGCCATGCACAGCCTCCGCACCCAGCACAGCCACGCACAGCCGCCTACAGCCACGGACAGCCGCCGCACCCAGCACAGCCACCGCACCCAGCACAGCCGCCTCACCCAGCACAGCCGCCCACAGCCACGCACAGCCGCCGCACCCAGCACAGCCTCCCACAGCCACGCACAGCCGCCTACAGCCACGCACAGCCGCTGCACCCAGCACAGCCGCTGCACCCAGCACAGCCGCCCGCACTCAGCACAGCCGCCCGCACTGATGGGGGCGCAGGATGGAGCAGCACGTGATAGGATGGGGGCGCAGGATGGGAGCACATGACAGGATGGGGATGAGGATGGAGCAGCACATGACACGGTGGAGCAGCACATGACAGGATGGGGGCGCAGGATGGAGCAGCACATGACACGGTGGAGCAGCACATGACAGGATGGGGATGCAGGATGGAGCAGCACATGACAGGATGGGGGCGCAGGATGGAGCAGCACATGACACGGTGGAGCAGCACATGACAGGATGGGGGCGCAGGATGGAGCAGCATATGACAGGATAGGAGCAGCACATACCAGGATGGAGACCATATTCCAATATAAATGCTCGCCACCCGGGCGTAGAACGGGTTCAATAGCTAGTGCATATATATGTAGGATCACCACACAGAACACAAATAGTTTCAAAGATATTTACATTTTATTTTGTACACCAAAAAAAGAACCAGACAATACACACTATTAAAAACCACCTTGAGAAAGACACAGCGTGTGTGGGGACGCGTGGGTCCTTAATTCTGCCCGGACTGTACCCCTGCACTTAGGACCATGAGGACGGTATAGGGTGAAGTATGGATAGCATTTACGCTTGGGATTGCTCTGTTCGGCCTGTCACCTCCAGGATATAGGGGAGCACATTTCTGGACGCCTGTATCCCTGGGTACTCCATATGACCACATACTAATGTATATATAACGCTGGGTGTCGCTATGTATGGCCTGTTCGGCCTGTCACCTCCAGGATATAGGGGAGCACATTTCTGGACGCCTGTATCCCTGGGTACTCCATATGACCACATACTAATGTATATATAACGCTGGTGTCGCTATGTATGGCCTGTCACCTCCAGGATATAGGGGAGCACATTTCTGGATGCCTGTATCCCTGGGTGCTCCATATGACCACATACTAATGTATATATAACGCTGGGTATCGCTCTGTATGGCCTGTTCGGCCTGTCACCTCCAGGATATAGGGGAGCACATTTCTGGAAGCCTGTATCCCTGGGTACTCCATATGACCACATACTAATGTATATATAACGCTGGGTATCGCTCTGTATGGCCTGTCACCTCCAGGATATAGGGGAGCACATTTCTGGACGCCTGTATCCCTGGGTACTCCATATGACCACATACTAATGTATATATAACGCTGGGTGTCGCTATGTATGGCCTGTTCGGCCTGTCACCTCCAGGATATAGGGGAGCACATTTCTAGATGCCTGTATCCCTGGGTACTCCATATGACCACATACTAATGTATATATAACGCTGGGTGTCGCTATGTATGGCCTGTTCAGCCTGTCACCTCCAGGATATAGGGGAGCACATTTCTGGATGCCTGTATCCCTGGGTACTCCATATGACCACATACTAATGTATATATAACGCTGGGTGTCGCTATGTATGGCCTGTTCGGCCTGTCACCTCCAGGATATAGGGGAGCACATTTCTGGATGCCTGTATCCCTGGGTGCTCCATATGACCACATACTAATGTATATATAACGCTGGTATCGCTATGTATGGCCTGTTCGGCCTGTCACCTCCAGGATATAGGAGAGCACATTTCTGGACGCCTGTATCCCTGGGTACTCCATATGACCACATACTAATGTATATATAACGCTGGTGTCGCTATGTATGGCCTGTCACCTCCAGGATATAGGGGAGCACATTTCTGGACGCCTGTATCCCTGGGTACTCCATATGACCACATACTAATGTATATATAACGCTGGTATCGCTATGTATGGCCTGTTCGGCCTGTCACCTCCAGGATATAGGGGAGCACATTTCTGGATGCCTGTATCCCTGGGTACTCCATATGACCACATACTAATGTATATATAACGCTTGGTATCGCTATGTATGGCCTGTCACCTCCAGGATATAGGGGAGCACATTTCTGGACGCCTGTATCCCTGGGTGCTCCATATGACCACATACTAATGTATATATAACGCTGGGTATCGCTATGTATGGCCTGTTCGGCCTGTCACCTCCAGGATATAGGGGAGCACATTTCTGGACGCCTGTATCCCTGGGTACTCCATATGACCACATACTAATGTGTATATATAACGCTGGTATCGCTATGTATGGCCTGTTCGGCCTGTCACCTCCAGGATATAGGGGAGCACATTTCTGGATGCCTGTATCCCTGGGTGCTCCATATGACCACATACTAATGTATATATAACGCTGGTGTCGCTATGTATGGCCTGTTCGGCCTGTCACCTCCAGGATATAGGGGAGCACATTTCTGGACGCCTGTATCCCTGGGTACTCCATATGACCACATACTAATGTATATATAACGCTGGTATCGCTATGTATGGCCTGTTCGGCCTGTCACCTCCAGGATATAGGGGAGCACATTTCTGGATGCCTGTATCCCTGGGTACTCCATATGACCACATACTAATGTATATATAACGCTGGTATCGCTCTGTATGGCCTGTTCGGCCTGTCACCTCCAGGATATAGGGGAGCACATTTCTGGATGCCTGTATCCCTGGGTACTCCATATGACCACATACTAATGTATATATAACGCTGGTGTCGCTATGTATGGCCTGTCACCTCCAGGATATAGGGGAGCACATTTCTGGATGCCTGTATCCCTGGGTACTCCATATGACCACATACTAATGTATATATAACGCTGGGTATCGCTATGTATGGCCTGTTCGGCCTGTCACCTCCAGGATATAGGGGAGCACATTTCTGGACGCCTGTATCCCTGGGTACTCCATATGACCACATACTAATGTATATATAACGCTGGTATCGCTATGTATGGCCTGTTCGGCCTGTCACCTCCAGGATATAGGGGAGCACATTTCTGGACGCCTGTATCCCTGGGTACTCCATATGACCACATACTAATGTATATATAACGCTGGGTATCGCTATGTATGGCCTGTTCGGCCTGTCACCTCCAGGATATAGGGGAGCACATTTCTGGATGCTGTATCCCTGGGTGCTCCATATGACCACATACTAATGTATATATAACGCTGGTATCGCTATGTATGGCCTGTTCGGCCTGTCACCTCCAGGATATAGGGGAGCACATTTCTGGACGCCTGTATCCCTGGGTACTCCATATGACCACATACTAATGTATATATAACGCTTGGTATCGCTATGTATGGCCTGTTCGGCCTGTCACCTCCAGGATATAGGGGAGCACATTTCTGGACGCCTGTATCCCTGGGTGCTCCATATGACCACATACTAATGTATATATAACGCTGGGTGTCGCTATGTATGGCCTGTTCGGCCTGTCACCTCCAGGATATAGGGGAGCACATTTCTGGATGCCTGTATCCCTGGGTACTCCATATGACCACATACTAATGTATATATAACGCTGGGTATCGCTATGTATGGCCTGTTCGGCCTGTAACCTCCAGGATATAGGGGAGCACATTTCTGGATGCCTGTATCCCTGGGTACTCCATATGACCACATACTAATGTATATATAACGCTGGGTATCGCTATGTATGGCCTGTTCGGCCTGTCACCTCCAGGATATAGGGGAGCACATTTCTGGATGCCTGTATCCCTGGGTACTCCATATGACCACATACTAATGTATATATAACGCTGGGTATCGCTATGTATGGCCTGTTCGGCCTGTCACCTCCAGGATATAGGGGAGCACATTTCTGGATGCCTGTATCCCTGGGTACTCCATATGACCACATACTAATGTATATATAACGCTGGTATCGCTATGTATGGCCTGTTCGGCCTGTCACCTCCAGGATATAGGGGAGCACATTTCTGGATGCTGTATCCCTGGGTACTCCATATGACCACATACTAATGTATATATAACGCTGGTGTCGCTATGTATGGCCTGTTCGGCCTGTCACCTCCAGGATATAGGGGAGCACATTTCTGGACGCCTGTATCCCTGGGTACTCCATATGACCACATACTAATGTATATATAACGCTGGTATCGCTCTGTATGGCCTGTTCGGCCTGTCACCTCCAGGATATAGGGGAGCACATTTCTGGATGCCTGTATCCCTGGGTACTCCATATGACCACATACTAATGTATATATAACGCTATGTATGGCCTGTTCGGCCTGTCACCTCCAGGATATAGGGGAGCACATTTCTGGACGCCTGTATCCCTGGGTACTCCATATGACCACATACTAATGTATATATAACGCTGGGTATCGCTATGTATGGCCTGTTCGGCCTGTCACCTCCAGGATATAGGGGAGCACATTTCTGGATGCCTGTATCCCTGGGTACTCCATATGACCACATACTAATGTATATATAACGCTGGGTGTCGCTATGTATGGCCTGTTCGGCCTGTCACCTCCAGGATATAGGGGAGCACATTTCTGGATGCCTGTATCCCTGGGTACTCCATATGACCACATACTAATGTATATATAACGCTGGTATCGCTATGTATGGCCTGTTCGGCCTGTCACCTCCAGGATATAGGAGAGCACATTTCTGGATGCCTGTATCCCTGGGTACTCCATATGACCACATACTAATGTATATATAACGCTGGTATCGCTATGTATGGCCTGTTCGGCCTGTCACCTCCAGGATATAGGGGAGCACATTTCTGGACGCCTGTATCCCTGGGTACTCCATATGACCACATACTAATGTATATATAACGCTGGGTATCGCTCTGTATGGCCTGTCACCTCCAGGATATAGGGGAGCACATTTCTGGATGCCTGTATCCCTGGGTGCTCCATATGACCACATACTAATGTATATATAACGCTGGGTATCGCTATGTATGGCCTGTTCGGCCTGTCACCTCCAGGATATAGGGGAGCACATTTCTGGACGCCTGTATCCCTGGGTACTCCATATGACCACATACTAATGTATATATAACGCTTGGTATCGCTCTGTATGGCCTGTTCGGCCTGTCACCTCCAGGATATAGGGGAGCACATTTCTGGATGCCTGTATCCCTGGGTACTCCATATGACCACATACTAATGTATATATAACGCTGGGTATCACTCTGTATGGCCTGTTCGGCCTGTCACCTCCAGGATATAGGGGAGCACATTTCTGGATGCCTGTATCCCTGGGTACTCCATATGACCACATACTAATGTATATATAACGCTGGGTATCGCTCTGTATGGCCTGTTCGGCCTGTCACCTCCAGGATATAGGAGAGCACATTTCTGGATGCCTGTATCCCTGGGTACTCCATATGACCACATACTAATGTATATATAACGCTGGGTATCGCTATGTATGGCCTGTTCGGCCTGTCACCTCCAGGATATAGGGGAGCACATTTCTGGACGCCTGTATCCCTGGGTACTCCATATGACCACATACTAATGTATATATAACGCTGGTGTCGCTATGTATGGCCTGTTCGGCCTGTCACCTCCAGGATATAGGGGAGCACATTTCTGGACGCCTGTATCCCTGGGTACTCCATATGACCACATACTAATGTATATATAACGCTGGTATCGCTCTGTATGGCCTGTTCGGCCTGTCACCTCCAGGATATAGGGGAGCACATTTCTGGATGCCTGTATCCCTGGGTACTCCATATGACCACATACTAATGTATATATAACGCTTGGTATCGCTCTGTATGGCCTGTTCGGCCTGTCACCTCCAGGATATAGGGGAGCACATTTCTGGATGCTGTATCCCTGGGTACTCCATATGACCACATACTAATGTATATATAACGCTTGGTATCGCTCTGTATGGCCTGTTCGGCCTGTCACCTCCAGGATATAGGGGAGCACATTTCTGGATGCTGTATCCCTGGGTACTCCATATGACCACATACTAATGTATATATAACGCTGGTGTCGCTATGTATGGCCTGTTCGGCCTGTCACCTCCAGGATATAGGGTAGCACATTTCTGGACGCCTGTATCCCTGGGTACTCCATATGACCACATACTAATGTATATATAACGCTGGGTATCGCTCTGTATGGCCTGTTCGGCCTGTCACCTCCAGGATATAGGGGAGCACATTTCTGGACGCCTGTATCCCTGGGTACTCCATATGACCACATACTAATGTATATATAACGCTGGGTATCGCTCTGTATGGCCTGTTCGGCCTGTCACCTCCAGGATATAGGGGAGCACATTTCTGGATGCCTGTATCCCTGGGTACTCCATATGACCACATACTAATGTATATATAACGCTTGGTATCGCTATGTATGGCCTGTTCGGCCTGTCACCTCCAGGATATAGGAGAGCACATTTCTGGACGCCTGTATCCCTGGGTACTCCATATGACCACATACTAATGTATATATAACGCTGGGTATCGCTCTGTATGGCCTGTTCGGCCTGTCACCTCCAGGATATAGGGGAGCACATTTCTGGATGCTGTATCCCTGGGTACTCCATATGACCACATACTAATGTATATATAACGCTGGGTATCGCTATGTATGGCCTGTTCGGCCTGTCACCTCCAGGATATAGGGGAGCACATTTCTGGATGCTGTATCCCTGGGTACTCCATATGACCACATACTAATGTATATATAACGCTGGGTATCGCTATGTATGGCCTGTTCGGCCTGTCACCTCCAGGATATAGGGGAGCACATTTCTGGATGCTGTATCCCTGGGTACTCCATATGACCACATACTAATGTATATATAACGCTGGTGTCGCTATGTATGGCCTGTTCGGCCTGTCACCTCCAGGATATAGGGGAGCACATTTCTGGATGCCTGTATCCCTGGGTACTCCATATGACCACATACTAATGTATATATAACGCTGGTATCGCTATGTATGGCCTGTTCGGCCTGTCACCTCCAGGATATAGGGGAGCACATTTCTGGATGCTGTATCCCTGGGTACTCCATATGACCACATACTAATGTATATATAACGCTGGGTATCGCTCTGTATGGCCTGTTCGGCCTGTCACCTCCAGGATATAGGGGAGCACATTTCTGGACGCCTGTATCCCTGGGTACTCCATATGACCACATACTAATGTATATATAACGCTGGGTGTCGCTATGTATGGCCTGTTCGGCCTGTCACCTCCAGGATATAGGGGAGCACATTTCTGGACGCCTGTATCCCTGGGTACTCCATATGACCACATACTAATGTATATATAACGCTTGGTATCGCTATGTATGGCCTGTTCGGCCTGTCACCTCCAGGATATAGGAGAGCACATTTCTGGACGCCTGTATCCCTGGGTACTCCATATGACCACATACTAATGTATATATAACGCTGGGTGTCGCTATGTATGGCCTGTTCGGCCTGTCACCTCCAGTATATAGGGGAGCACATTTCTGGATGCCTGTATCCCTGGGTGCTCCATATGACCACATACTAATGTATGTATAACGCTGGTATCGCTCTGTATGGCCTGTTCGGCCTGTCACCTCCAGGATATAGGGGAGCACATTTCTGGATGCCTGTATCCCTGGGTACTCCATATGACCACATACTAATGTATATATAACGCTGGGTATCGCTATGTATGGCCTGTTCGGCCTGTCACCTCCAGGATATAGGGGAGCACATTTCTGGACGCCTGTATCCCTGGGTACTCCATATGACCACATACTAATGTATATATAACGCTGGTGTCGCTATGTATGGCCTGTTCGGCCTGTCACCTCCAGGATATAGGGGAGCACATTTCTGGATGCCTGTATCCCTGGGTACTCCATATGACCACATACTAATGTATATATAACGCTGGGTATCGCTATGTATGGCCTGTTCGGCCTGTCACCTCCAGGATATAGGGGAGCACATTTCTGGACGCCTGTATCCCTGGGTACTCCATATGACCACATACTAATGTATATATAACGCTGGTGTCGCTATGTATGGCCTGTCACCTCCAGGATATAGGGGAGCACATTTCTGGACGCCTGTATCCCTGGGTACTCCATATGACCACATACTAATGTATATATATCGCTTGGTATCGCTCTGTATGGCCTGTCACCTCCAGGATATAGGGGAGCACATTTCTGTACGCCTGTATCCCTGGGTACTCCATGTGACCACATACTAATGCAGCGCCCCAGAGTCCTGGTCGTTGCAGTACTGTGGCTCCGCCACTAAGGGGAGCTATGGTGCGTCTGATGGCACTGAAGGAGTTCATCTGATCAGGTATCACAGACACCAATACATTTCACAGCCGGGCCTCCGGGGGGAGCTAAGGGTGCTATTCATTAGGCCACTCCCCACCATAGTGGGTAAACTGGGGGTCAGGTAGGAAGTTAGATGAGAAAGCTGACTGGGTTGGAACCAGGCAACACCTTGTGGCAGAGGGTGTTGTAGGGGAAGATACAGTAGGGTCTCTGTCAGGGGTGGGATCCTGACAGAGGCTTGGCAACGAGAACGAACGTAACGGGACCGTGCCTGCTCCGGGTAGCGGCGGTGCCCAAGAAAGGATTAGAAGAGAGATAGATTGTGCTGAGTGAGAAACGAGATCACGCAAAGGAGAAACACCAGTAGGAGTCGTGCTGTAACACCGAAGCAACATCCTACTGAGGCGCAATACCGGTGGCCGGAACGCCGAGGGAGTAGAACAACATTCAGCTTCAAGCAATACTCCAAACAGCGGCAGGACAGTCAGTCTAAGGCGGGCTGTCTAGCTTTAATCACCTATGCAGTCTTGGGAGGCAATTGTGGGAGAGGGGCGTCTCTAGGGTCCCGGAAGAACTCCAGGCCTACCCGTCAAACGGGTGCCGTTCCTACCCGAACCTCAGGGAGGGACGGAGGATTAGCAGAACATCATCTAGTCGAGTTGTGAGGGAACATCAGAAACAGACACAACAGTTGTGGGGTACTTTCCGTAAGCACAGCAGGGAAGGACTACAACACATAGCGCTAGGGGGAAGGCACAGATTTCCTCCTGTGAAGAGAACTCTGGAAGTGTCATTGGACCGGCCGGACTTGCGCAGCCTGGTGAGCCGTATTCTGGATTGAGGACCCAGAGATCTTCAGTAAAGAGGTAAAGAGACTGCAACCTGGTGTCCTCATTATTTACCGCGACCTGCACCCCACAACTGCACCGTTACAACACCCCTTATTGCACCGGACGTCCCCCACTGACAGACAGGGCCACGGACCGGGTCTAGCCACCGTGACAACCCCAGAACTGAGACTCAGAGGCCCGGCTCCGGGTACCCCTCGGCCCTGCGGCGGTGTGGGGGCGCTCCAAACTTGGCGTCACGAACAGGATCTACTTAAGCCCGAAGAATCAGGTCATGTGTGCCTTGGAATTGTGATTTATTATGTTTGGACTGTGACTTATTGCAAAGACTGTGCGTTGCCACTTGCCGCCAAAACCGCCGCCATTACAGCGCTAAGGAGAGCGCAGGAGAAGAAGAAGGGCGTGGAAGTGGGCGTAAACAAGCTGAAGAGCGCGAAAGACAATGGCCGCCCAGTCTAAGTATTTCTGCCCCTTGAGGACGTGTCCGTCAGCAGCCGAGGTCCGCCTCCTGATCCTCAATGGTGGGCAGAGACAAAGAAAACGAAACCGCCCACGAAGGAGAGAGCGAGAAAAGGACCAGGAAGAAGAAGTCAGCGACATGGAGGACTCCCCCAGCTACCCGGAGAGGCATCGCAGCCAGACCTCTACAGCTGACGCTGACCTCCAGCAGACCGGAGCGGACGGGCTGATCCGCCAACCCCTGCAGACGCAGCTGAGCACTGAGGCCGGGTGGAAGAAGACCATCATCGGGAGCCTCACCAGACGTCTGTCGGTAGCCTCGTCTGGTCCGGAGCAAGAAAGAAGTTCCAGCGCTCCGAAGCCAGAAGGCAAGGCCCTGCCGGAAAGCGAGATGCTGCAAACGGAGATGACAACGCCGCAGCGCAAGGCCCTGCAGCCAGCATTCCAGACCCCAGCGGAGGCAGAGCAGACCGGCACCGGAGCGACCGCATCTGAAGCAGGTATGAAGGACGACCCTGCCCTGACGACCGACACCACTCCAGTGACTGCTAGTGCCACAGCTGCTGACTCTGTTCCAGTGACTGATCTTGCAGCAACCGCTACCTCTGCTGCAGCAAATGCCCATACTCAAGCTGCGCAGACATCCATCGCTGCGCATGATTTAACTGTACATGAAAGACGGATTAACGGCGGTTGTCCAGCACTGGGTGTAACCCTGGACCTCACTTTTCCCAGGCCAAGAAGGGTTAAGTGCCAGGTGCAGCCCTGGAAGCCGTCCAACTAAGCCTCGGAAACCTGAAGCTGTAAATAAGTTAACTGTTTTCACCATGTTGCTGCTAAAACCCGTCCAGGGTTAATTCCTTATGGATCCCTATTGTTTTTGGTTATTTTCTATTTTTTCTATGTTATTTAAAAACTGCTGAAATCATGAACAGTGCATGATCCGAACTTCTTGTACACAGTTCACACCTTCTTAAGGGTGTTTCCTACTGGTTTTACTTAGAAAGAGACTCTTTGCGAAGATACCGCACTGGAACCTTTGCTGAGTATGGACTGGTAACTTGAGAAAATACGCTACCTCACAGAGACTTGGTCCTCTCTTAAAGGGGATGTTCATTTGCCGCATTTCGATAGAAATATTGCTTAAGACAAGTAGCAATAATGTCGATGAGAGAAAAGTGATGATAATGTTGTACGAGAAAGTTATATGTGTTTAATTAGTTAAATGTGAAGAAATACTGATGATGTGCTCTGAGAAGTAAAAAGGTGAAAGGTAGAAGAAGGATGCAGTGGACCCGTAGGGGTAGACGTGGAGTCCAGCATGCATGATAGAAAGAAAGATAATGAGAAGGCTTAATGTTCAGAAGAAAATGCTTGATAATGTTGATAGATAGTTAGGATAGAAGGTAAACCCTGAGTCCTCATAGGAGTCATGTAGAGATGGCTCAGTGCTCTTAAATTGAAGGTAATGTTATGTTCTATACTGTGTATAGTAGTTGAAAAGGCAGTAGGCCCGGGCTGAACGGGGCGGTCCTGTAACAGAAAGGAGAGGCAGTAGGTCTGGCGCCGTTAGGACAGGCGGTCCTGCAGATTTAAAGAAGGAGAATGAAAAAGTTAAAATACCTTATAATGTGATTATAGGAAGGTCTTTAGTGGACTAAGAGTGTATGTCCTTAAAGGCAAGGTTAAATTATTGTTCAACAATTTTTGCACTTAGTAGAATACCCGGTTGGGTAAGGAAAGTTAATTATAGCATGTTGCTATGATATTTAACCATGTTTTGTAATGTTCAAGTGTCCTCACCTCCCATAAAGGGAAGCTTGTTCAAGTATACTTATTGTTATTGCACTCAACCAAACTGTATGTCTTTTTGCTAAACTTGTATTGTTGTTTTCTTCCCAGTCCCGGAGTACTGTGTTTAACCAGGGGGGAGTGCAGCGCCCCAGAGTCCTGGTCGTTGCAGTACTGTGGCTCCGCCACTATGGGGAGCTATGGTGCGTCTGATGGCACTGAAGGAGTTCATCTGATCAGGTATCACAGACACCAATACATTTCACAGCCGGGCCTCCGGGGGGAGCTAAGGGTGCTATTCATTAGGCCACTCCCCACCATAGTGGGTAAACTGGGGGTCAGGCAGGAAGTTAGATGAGAAAGCTGACTGGGTTGGAACCAGGCAACACCTTGTGGCAGAGGGTGTTGTAGGGGAAGATACAGTAGGGTCTCTGTCAGGGGTGGGATCCTGACAGAGGCTTGGCAACGAGAACGAACGTAACGGGACCGTGCCTGCTCCGGGTAGCGGCGGTGCCCAAGAAAGGATTAGAAGAGAGATAGATTGTGCTGAGTGAGAAACGGGATCACGCAAAGGAGAAACACCAGTAGGAGTCGTGCTGTAAGACCGAAGCAACATCCTACTGAGGCGCAATACCGGTGGCCGGAACGCCGAGGGAGTAGAACAACATTCAGCTTCAAGCAATACTCCAAACAGCGGCAGGACAGTCAGTCTCAGGCGGGCTGTCTAACTCAAATCACCTATGAAGTCTTGGGAGGCAATTGTGGGAGAGGGGCGTCTCTAGGGTCCCGGAAGAACTCCAGGCCTACCCGTCAAACGGGTGCCGTTCCTACCCGAACCTCAGGGAGGGACGGAGGATTAGCAGAACATCATCTAGTCGAGTTGTGAGGGAACATCAGAAACAGACACAACAGTTGTGGGGTACTTTCCGTAAGCACAGCAGGGAAGGACTACAACACATAGCGCTAGGGGGAAGGCACAGATTTCCTCCTGTGAAGAGAACTCTGGAAGTGTCATTGGACCGGCCGGACTTGCGCAGCCTGGTAAACCGTATTCTGGATTGAGGACCCAGAGATCTTCAGTAAAGAGGTAAAGAGACTGCAACCTGGTGTCCTCATTATTTACCGCGACCTGCACCCCACAACTGCACCGTTACAACACCCCTTATTGCACCGGACGTCCCCCACTGACAGACAGGGCCACGGACCGGGTCTAGCCACCGTGACAACCCCAGAACTGAGACTCAGAGGCCCGGCTCCGGGTACCCCTCGGCCCTGCGGCGGTGTGGGGGCGCTCCACTAATGTATATATAACGCTGGGTGTCGCTATGTATGGCCTGTTCGGCCTGTCACCTCCAGGATATAGGGGAGCACATTTCTGGATGCCTGTATCCCTGGGTACTCCATATGACCACATACTAATGTATATATAACGCTGGGTATCGCTATGTATGGCCTGTTCGGCCTGTCACCTCCAGGATATAGGGGAGCACATTTCTGGATGCCTGTATCCCTGGGTACTCCATATGACCACATACTAATGTATATATAACGCTGGGTGTCGCTATGTATGGCCTGTTCAGCCTGTCACCTCCAGGATATAGGGGAGCACATTTCTGGACGCCTGTATCCCTGGGTACTCCATATGACCACATACTAATGTATATATAACGCTTGGTATCGCTATGTATGGCCTGTTCGGCCTGTCACCTCCAGGATATAGGGGAGCACATTTCTGGATGCCTGTATCCCTGGGTACTCCATATGACCACATACTAATGTATATATAACGCTGGTATCGCTATGTATGGCCTGTTCGGCCTGTCACCTCCAGGATATAGGGGAGCACATTTCTGGATGCCTGTATCCCTGGGTACTCCATATGACCACATACTAATGTATATATAACGCTGGTGTCGCTATGTATGGCCTGTTCGGCCTGTCACCTCCAGGATATAGGGGAGCACATTTCTGGACGCCTGTATCCCTGGGTACTCCATATGACCACATACTAATGTATATATAACGCTGGTATCGCTATGTATGGCCTGTTCGGCCTGTCACCTCCAGGATATAGGGGAGCACATTTCTGGACGCCTGTATCCCTGGGTACTCCATATGACCACATACTAATGTATATATAACGCTTGGTATCGCTATGTATGGCCTGTTCGGCCTGTCACCTCCAGGATATAGGGGAGCACATTTCTGGATGCCTGTATCCCTGGGTACTCCATATGACCACATACTAATGTATATATAACGCTGGGTGTCGCTATGTATGGCCTGTTCGGCCTGTCACCTCCAGGATATAGGGGAGCACATTTCTGGATGCTGTATCCCTGGGTACTCCATATGACCACATACTAATGTATATATAACGCTGGGTATCGCTATGTACATCTGGGCATTTGATGCCAGGACTACTTTTCATCAGGCCATTTATGCCATGTCTTGAGATATATTTGTCCTCAGGTTGAACTCTGGCTCCGCTTTTCCCCTCTTGACCACTCCAGTCCCTATCCAATGGTTTCTATATATACCAGGTGTATTGAATAACAAGGAGGGTATTGTTGGTCTCTGTGCAGTGGCAATTGTCAGTCGGCATTATTATTATATGTATATATATTCTTGTATGCTTTATTTAAATATGACACTATTGGGATCTAACAAGTATTTTCCAGTGTGGAATAAGTTTTAAATGTTTTTAATAGTGTGTATTGTCTGGTTCTTTTTATTGGTGTTCAAAATAAAAATATATATATCTTTGTAACTATTTGTGTTCTGTGTGGTGATTAGTGTTGAGCGATACTTTCCGATATCGGAAAGTATCGGTATCGGAAAGTATCGGCCGATACCGTCAAAATATCGGATCCAATCCGATACCGATACCCGATCCCAATGCAAGTCAATGGGACGAAAATATCGGAATTAAAATAAACCCTTTATAAACTTGTAGGTTCATTCTACATGAAGGAAAACAACTAAGAATAATGTAGGATGTATTGGGGGACGTGGCGGAGACATTAAAGGCACAGAGGTTTAGCCCAATGTAATAGAATAGCAGGATTTTTAATTTTTTTTTATGAAGTTCGGCGTTAGAAAGAATTTGACTATGTTATTTTTTTTTTTTTTTATGTCAGATATTGATGTTTCACTACTTCCACGCCCTTCACCTTCTTTTTTACTTCTCCCACGCTTTCTTCTTAATTATCCTCATCATCAGCTTCTTTGACATCAACTTCTTCACCTTATTCATCTTCTTCTTCATCTTCTACCTATTATTTTTTGGGTTACATTGTTCATATTCTTTTTATTTTACTATTATCTTCATCATATTCAACTTCTTCATCATATTCTTATTTGTGACAGGCATTCCCGTAGTTGTTATCTATAAAAGTTTGAAGATTACACCTTCCGTTCTGCCTGTCACAAAACAGTTACATTTGTCCGCGTTCAGTTTGGCCTGCAGCATCAGGCTTTATCCAGGGGCACCACGAGGAGGAACGGACTCACCCCCATACACTGCTTAGTCTTCTTCTGCTTATAATTTACATAATATTTTTTTGCTCTGATATTTTGTGTTATGCTTAATGTCCTTCTGCTCTTTGTTCTGCAGCCTCTTGTTCTTCTGCTTCTCGGTCTTCCAGGTCGTCGTCGTCTCCAGGGTCGTCGTCTCCGGGGTCGTCGTCATCGGGGTGGTCTCCGGGGTCGTCGTCATCGGGGTGGTCTTCAGGGTCATCGTCTCCAGGGTCGTCGTCATCACGGTGGTTGTCGTCTCTGGTGTCGTCGTCATCTTAGGGGTGTTCTTCCGGGTCATCGTGTTTAGTCTCTTGAACTTGGAAATGTAGCAGAAGGTACAAGAAGGCTGAGAAAATGCCGAGAACCAGCTGATGGAACTGGAACTCGGATGGCTACCCGAAGGTCCAAGAGCCAATGGAACTACCGAGGACCAGCTGACGTTACTGGAACCCGGTTACTAAGCAGGAGGTACCCGTGCCTGAAAGCACTACCAAGGACCACCTGACGTTGGTGGAACTCGGATACCCAGAGGGAGGCACCTAAGCCAAAGGCTCTGCCCGGAACCAGCTGACGGTACTGGAACCAGGATGGGGAGCAGAAGGTACAAGAGCAAAAGACACTGCCGAGAACCAGCTGACGGTGCTGGAACCCGGATGGGTAGCCGAAGGTCCAAGAGCCAATGGAACTACCGAGGACCAGCTGACGTTACTGGAACCCGGTTACTAAGCAGGAGGTACCCGTGCCTGAAAGCACTACCAAGGACCACCTGACGTTGGTGGAACTCGGATACCCAGAGGGAGGCACCTAAGCCAAAGGCTCTGCCCGGAACCAGCTGACGGTACTGGAACCAGGATGGGGAGCAGAAGGTACAAGAGCAAGTGTCTGCGTGGCTTTTGCAGGACACGATGCCGGCTGCACAGCAGGGGAACAGCTGGCGGTGCTGGACCCCACTGACACATTGGCGAGGTGTTTTTCTCTGTGCAGCTAGCACATCTGGGCCCCAACTGGCGGTTTGTTAGAGCCCAGGGTCAGCAGGAGGAGGAGCAGGAGGAGGAGGAGCAGGGGGAGGGGAGTGTAGGCCGAAGCCTGCACTGGCGGCAGCTTTGGGTCTGTTGTGTCTGCGTGGCTTTTGCAGGACACGTTGCCGGCTACACAGCAGGGGAACAGCTGGCGGTGCTGGACCCCACTGACACATTGGCGAGGTGTTTGGCTCTGTGCAGCCAGCACTTCCGGACAGCAACTAGCGTTGTTGGAGCCCGGGCTCTGCAGGTGGAGCAGAGTGTAGGCCGAAGCCTACTTGAACCGATTTCAAAGGTCACCTTTAACCCCCCCTCAGGGGTTAGAAAGTAGAAGAGCCACAGCTTATGCAGCAGTAGTGCTGCACAAGTCAAAGGTTGCTCTTTTAATTTTTCTCCTTGCACACGCTGAATGAAACACGTATAACATTTAGCCCTTTATACAGTCAAACTGTGTTGGAGGCGCGAGTTCCCTTTGTAATGAGACGCAGCACAGGTGTCAAGAATCCCACCTTGGTGCTGGGTGCAGCCTCCCGAGCGTTGTTATTTGCTGTACAGGAGTCTGCGCTGTCGTGTTATCCCCTGGCCTAGCGCCGTTAGCGCTGCCCATCTTCTGGCATCATGTAATGTCGGCCGGTGCGGTTCGCGATGACCATGAATCCCAGCCCCGCAGTGTCTTAACATTGTTAAAACACTGCGGGGCTGGGATTCAGGGCCTGGCGCAGCACATATGTTGGCCTCTCACACTCGGGTCCTTACACCCGCTTCAGACTGTGCGGCGTCATCTGATCCCTTATCGCATGCCACGGCCATGAAGCCGCACAGTCCGAAGAAGGCGGAAGGAGAGGAGGGACAGGCGAACTGATGCACTGATCCTGCCCATCAATCACACCCTCGCAGTCCCAATAAATAAGACAACGAGGGGCGTTGTGTGGGTCAGGGCGGCCGCAGAGGCGCAGGCAGCCAAACAATGATGCCAGAAGACGGGCAGCGCTACCAAGGGGGTTGCAGCGTGTCATTACAAAGGAAAGTCACACCACCGGGACGGTTAAATGGTCAGTCACACAGAGGACACATTTCAGACGTGTTTTCAGTTCCACATGTGCGAGGAGAATACGTTTCTGAGCCACCTTGCACACATGCAGCATTACCGCTGTACAAGGTGGCTGGATAACGTAAAAACGCCTGGGGGAGGGGGGACAGGTTCCCTTCAATTTCAGTTCTTGTGTCTGCGTGGCTTTTGCAGGACACGTTGCCGGCTGCACAGCAGGGGAACAGCTGGCGGTGCTGGACCCCACTGACACATTGGCTGGTGTTTTTCTCTGTGCAGCTAGCACATCTGGGCCCCAACTGGCGGTGTGTTAGAGCCCAGGGACAGCAGGAGGAGGAGCAGGAGGAGGAGGAGCAGGGGGAGGGGAGTGTAGGCCGAAGCCTGCACTGGCGGCAGCTTTGGGTCTGTTGTGTCTGCGTGGCTTTTGCAGGACACGTTGCCGGCTACACAGCAGGGGAACAGCTGGCGGTGCTGGACCCCACTGACACATTGGCGAGGTGTTTGGCTCTGTGCAGCCAGCACTTCCGGACAGCAACTAGCGTTGTTGGAGCCCGGGCTCTGCAGGTGGAGCAGAGTGTAGGCCGAAGCCTACTTGAACCGATTTCAAAGGTCACCTTTAACCCCCCCTCAGGGGTTAGAAAGTAGAAGAGCCACAGCTTATGCAGCAGTAGTGCTGCACAAGTCAAAGGTTGCTCTTTTAATTTTTCTCCTTGCACACGCTGAATGAAACACGTATAACATTTAGCCCTTTATACAGTCAAACTGTGTTGGAGGCGCGAGTTCCCTTTGTAATGAGACGCAGCACAGGTGTCAAGAATCCCACCTTGGTGCTGGGTGCAGCCTCCCGAGCGTTGTTATTTGCTGTACAGGAGTCTGCGCTGTCGTGTTATCCCCTGGCCTAGCGCCGTTAGCGCTGCCCATCTTCTGGCATCATGTAATGTCGGCCGGTGCGGTTCGCGATGACCATGAATCCCAGCCCCGCAGTGTCTTAACATTGTTAAAACACTGCGGGGCTGGGATTCAGGGCCTGGCGCAGCACATATGTTCGCCTCTCACACTCGGGTCCTTACACCCGCTTCAGACTGTGCGGCGTCATCTGATCCCTTATCGCATGCCACGGCCATGAAGCCGCACAGTCCGAAGAAGGCGGAAGGAGAGGAGGGACAGGCGAACTGATGCACTGATCCTGCCCATCAATCACACCCTCGCAGTCCCAATAAATAAGACAACGAGGGGCGTTGTGTGGGTCAGGGCGGCCGCAGAGGCGCAGGCAGCCAAACAATGATGCCAGAAGACGGGCAGCGCTACCAAGGGGGTTGCAGCGTGTCATTACAAAGGAAAGTCACACCACCGGGACGGTTAAATGGTCACACAGAGGACACATTTCAGACGTGTTTTCAGTTCCACATGTGCGAGGAGAATACGTTTCTGAGCCACCTTGCACACATGCAGCATTACCGCTGTACAAGGTGGCTGGATAACGTAAAAACGCCTGGGGGAGGGGGGACAGGTTCCCTTCAATTTCAGTTCTTGTGTCTGCGTGGCTTTTGCAGGACACGTTGCCGGCTGCACAGCAGGGGAACAGCTGGCGGTGCTGGACCCCACTGACACATTGGCTGGTGTTTTTCTCTGTGCAGCTAGCACATCTGGGCAAAAACTGGCGGTGTGTTAAAGCCCAGGGACAGCAGGAGGAGGAGCAGGAGGAGGAGGAGCAGGGGGAGGGGAGTGTAGGCCGAAGCCTGCACTGGCGGCAGCTTTGGGTCTGTTGTGTCTGCGTGGCTTTTGCAGGACACGTTGCCGGCTACACAGCAGGGGAACAGCTGGCGGTGCTGGACCCCACTGACACATTGGCGAGGTGTTTGGCTCTGTGCAGCCAGCACTTCCGGACAGCAACTAGCGTTGTTGGAGCCCGGGCTCTGCAGGTGGAGCAGAGTGTAGGCCGAAGCCTACTTGAACCGATTTCAAAGGTCACCTTTAACCCCCCCTCAGGGGTTAGAAAGTAGAAGAGCCACAGCTTATGCAGCAGTAGTGCTGCACAAGTCAAAGGTTGCTCTTTTAATTTTTCTCCTTGCACACGCTGAATGAAACACGTATAACATTTAGCCCTTTATACAGTCAAACTGTGTTGGAGGCGCGAGTTCCCTTTGTAATGAGACGCAGCACAGGTGTCAAGAATCCCACCTTGGTGCTGGGTGCAGCCTCCCGAGCGTTGTTATTTGCTGTACAGGAGTCTGCGCTGTCGTGTTATCCCCTGGCCTAGCGCCGTTAGCGCTGCCCATCTTCTGGCATCATGTAATGTCGGCCGGTGCGGTTCGCGATGACCATGAATCCCAGCCCCGCAGTGTCTTAACATTGTTAAAACACTGCGGGGCTGGGATTCAGGGCCTGGCGCAGCACATATGTTCGCCTCTCACACTCGGGTCCTTACACCCGCTTCAGACTGTGCGGCGTCATCTGATCCCTTATCGCATGCCACGGCCATGAAGCCGCACAGTCCGAAGAAGGCGGAAGGAGAGGAGGGACAGGCGAACTGATGCACTGATCCTGCCCATCAATCACACCCTCGCAGTCCCAATAAATAAGACAACGAGGGGCGTTGTGTGGGTCAGGGCGGCCGCAGAGGCGCAGGCAGCCAAACAATGATGCCAGAAGACGGGCAGCGCTACCAAGGGGGTTGCAGCGTGTCATTACAAAGGAAAGTCACACCACCGGGACGGTTAAATGGTCAGTCACACAGAGGACACATTTCAGACGTGTTTTCAGTTCCACATGTGCGAGGAGAATACGTTTCTGAGCCACCTTGCACACATGCAGCATTACCGCTGTACAAGGTGGCTGGATAACGTAAAAACGCCTGGGGGAGGGGGGACAGGTTCCCTTCAATTTCAGTTCTTGTGTCTGCGTGGCTTTTGCAGGACACGTTGCCGGCTGCACAGCAGGGGAACAGCTGGCGGTGCTGGACCCCACTGACACATTGGCTGGTGTTTTTCTCTGTGCAGCTAGCACATCTGGGCAAAAACTGGCGGTGTGTTAGAGCCCAGGGACAGCAGGAGGAGGAGCAGGAGGAGGAGGAGCAGGGGGAGGGGAGTGTAGGCCGAAGCCTGCACAGGCGGCAGCTTTGGGTGTGTTGTGTCTGCGTGGCTTTTGCAGGACACGTTGCCGGCTACACAGCAGGGGAACAGCTGGCGGTGCTGGACCCCACTGACACATTGGCGAGGTGTTTGGCTCTGTGCAGCCAGCACTTCCGGACAGCAACTAGCGTTGTTGGAGCCCGGGCTCTGCAGGTGGAGCAGAGTGTAGGCCGAAGCCTACTTGAACCGATTTCAAAGGTCACCTTTAACCCCCCCTCAGGGGTTAGAAAGTAGAAGAGCCACAGCTTATGCAGCAGTAGTGCTGCACAAGTCAAAGGTTGCTCTTTTAATTTTTCTCCTTGCACACGCTGAATGAAACACGTATAACATTTAGCCCTTTATACAGTCAAACTGTGTTGGAGGCGCGAGTTCCCTTTGTAATGAGACGCAGCACAGGTGTCAAGAATCCCACCTTGGTGCTGGGTGCAGCCTCCCGAGCGTTGTTATTTGCTGTACAGGAGTCTGCGCTGTCGTGTTATCCCCTGGCCTAGCGCCGTTAGCGCTGCCCATCTTCTGGCATCATGTAATGTCGGCCGGTGCGGTTCGCGATGACCATGAATCCCAGCCCCGCAGTGTCTTAACATTGTTAAAACACTGCGGGGCTGGGATTCAGGGCCTGGCGCAGCACATATGTTCGCCTCTCACACTCGGGTCCTTACACCCGCTTCAGACTGTGCGGCGTCATCTGATCCCTTATCGCATGCCACGGCCATGAAGCCGCACAGTCCGAAGAAGGCGGAAGGAGAGGAGGGACAGGCGAACTGATGCACTGATCCTGCCCATCAATCACACCCTCGCAGTCCCAATAAATAAGACAACGAGGGGCGTTGTGTGGGTCAGGGCGGCCGCAGAGGCGCAGCCAGCCAAACAATGATGCCAGAAGACGGGCAGCGTTACCAAGGAGCTTGTTGCGTGTGTCAATACAAAGTCAAATCACACCTGAGGGACGTTTTAATGGTCACAGAGGACACATTTTAGACGTGTTCACTTCAACATGGGCAAGGAGAATAAGTTTCTGAGCCACCTTGAACACATGCAGCATTACTGCTGTTCAAGGTAGCTGTAAAACATAGAAACACCTGGGGGAGGGGGGACAGGTTCCCTTCAATTTCAGTTCTTGTGTCTGCGTGGCGGTCGCAGGACACGTTGCCGGCTACACAGCAGGGGAACAGCTGGCGGTGCTGAACCCCACTGACACATTGGCTGGTGTTTTTCTCTGTGCAGCTAGCACATCTGGGCAAAAACTGGCGGTGTTAGAGCCCAGGGTCAGCAGGAGGAGCAGGGGGAGCGGAGTGTAGGCCGAAGCCTGCACTCGAGCAAGTTGAAAGGAAACCTTTAACCCCCCCCCCCCAGGCGTTTGTAGCTGAAAGAGCCATTGTGTACAGCACTAATGCTGGAAAAGGTAAACTTAGCTCTTTTAATTATGGTCCTTGTACATGCGGAACCAAACATTTATGAAATGTGTCTCCTCACAGCGTTAAACCGTCCGGTAGGTGGAACTTTCCTTTGTCGTGTGACGCAGCACAGCCATCATTTTTACCCCCTTGGCGCCGTGCGCCGCCTCCTCAGCGTTGTTTGAATCTGTCCCGGAGCCTGCGCTGTTAGGTTAGCCCTTGGCCATGCACACATGTTGCGCTGCCCGTCTTCTGACCTCATTTGGTGTCAGGCTGGCTGCGCCTGTGCGGGTGCGCTGGCCGAGATCCCGCCTCGCAGTGTCGTCTAATGTAATCCCACCGCGGGCCTGTGATCCGTGCCCGTGCGCAGTGCATATCCTCTCCTCTCACTCCCCTCCCTACGGCTTTTTCAGACTGTGCGGTGTCACGGCCGTGGCATGCTATTAGGGACCAGCTGACATCGCACAGTCTGAAGAAGCCGTAGGGAGGGGAGTGAGAGGAGAGGATATGCACTGCGCACGGGCACGGATCACAGGCCCGCGGTGCGATTACATTAGACGACACTGCGAGGCGGGATCTCGGCCAGCGCACCCGCACAGGCGCAGCCAGCCTGACACCAAATGAGGTCAGAAGACGGGCAGCGCAACATGTGTGCATGGCCAAGGGCTAACCTAACAGCGCAGGCTCCGGGACAGATTCAAACAACGCTGAGGAGGGGGCGCACGGCGCCAAGGGGGTAAAAATGATGGCTGTGCTGCGTCACACGACAAAGGAAAGTTCCACCTACCGGACGGTTTAACGCTGTGTGGGGACACATTTCATAAGTGTTAGGTTCAGCATGTGCAAGGAGCACCACGAAAAGAGGCACTTTTTCCCTTTGCATTATTACTGCTGCACAAGGTGGCTCCTTCAGTAACAAACGCCTGGGGGGGGGGGGGGGTCAGGTTCCCTTACATTTAACTTGTTGTGTCTGCGTGGCGGTCGCATTACACGTTGCCGTATACACAGCAGGGGAACAGCTGGCGGTGCTGAACCCCACTAACACATTGGCGAGGTGTTTGGCTCTGTGCGTACAGCACTTCTGGACGGCAACTAGCGGTGTTGGAGCCCAGGGACAGGTGGAGGAGGAGGAGGTTGGAGGAGGTTGGAGGAGGTAGGAGGGATTGCCACACACACAGCAGGGGAACAGCTGACGTTACTGAACCCCAATAACAGAGGAGGGACTGTTGACTGTGCGTACAGCACTTCTGGACGGCAACTGGCGGTGTTGGAGCCCAGGGACAGGTGGAGGAGGAGGAGGTTGGAGGAGGTAGGAGGGATTGCCACACACACAGCAGGGGAACAGCTGACGTTACTGAACCCCAATAACAGAGGAGGGACTGTTGACTGTGCGTACAGCACTTCTGGACGGCAACTGGCGGTGTTGGAGCCCAGGGACAGGTGGAGGAGGAGGAGGTTGGAGGAGGTAGGAGGGATTGCCACACACACAGCAGGGGAACAGCTGACGTTACTGAACCCCAATAACAGAGGAGCGACTGTTGACTGTGCGTACAGCACTTCTGGACGGCAACTGGCGGTGTTGGAGCCCAGGGACAGGTGGAGGAGGAGGAGGTTGGAGGAGGTAGGAGGGATTGCCACACACACAGCAGGGGAACAGCTGACGTTACTGAACCCCAATAACAGAGGAGCGACTGTTGACTGTGCGTACAGCACTTCTGGACGGCAACTGGCGGTGTTGGAGCCCAGGGACAGGTGGAGGAGGAGGAGGTTGGAGGAGGTAGGAGGGATTGCCACACACACAGCAGGGGAACAGCTGACGTTACTGAACCCCAATAACAGAGGAGGGACTGTTGACTGTGCGTACAGCACTTCTGGACGGCAACTGGCGGTGTTGGAGCCCAGGGACAGGTGGAGGAGGAGGAGGTAGGAGGAGGTAGGAGGGATTGCCACACACACAGCAGGGGAACAGCTGACGTTACTGAACCCCAATAACAGAGGAGGGACTGTTGACTGTGCGTACAGCACTTCTGGACGGCAACTGGCGGTGTTGGAGCCCAGGGACAGGTGGAGGAGGAGGAGGTTGGAGGAGGTAGGAGGGATTGCCACACACACAGCAGGGGAACAGCTGACGTTACTGAACCCCAATAACAGAGGAGGGACTGTTGACTGTGCGTAGAGCACTTCTGGACGGCAACTGGCGGTGTTGGAGCCCAGGGACAGGTGGAGGAGGAGGAGGTTGGAGGAGGTAGGAGGGATTGCCACACACACAGCAGGGGAACAGCTGACGTTACTGAACCCCAATAACAGAGGAGGGACTGTTGACTGTGCGTACAGCACTTCTGGACGGCAACTGGCGGTGTTGGAGCCCAGGGACAGGTGGAGGAGGAGGAGGTAGGAGGAGGTAGGAGGGATTGCCACACACACAGCAGGGGAACAGCTGACGTTACTGAACCCCAATAACAGAGGAGGGACTGTTGACTGTGCGTACAGCACTTCTGGACGGCAACTGGCGGTGTTGGAGCCCAGGGACAGGTGGAGGAGGAGGAGGTTGGAGGAGGTAGGAGGGATTGCCACACACACAGCAGGGGAACAGCTGACGTTACTGAACCCCAATAACAGAGGAGCGACTGTTGACTGTGCGTACAGCACTTCTGGACGGCAACTGGCGGTGTTGGAGCCCAGGGACAGGTGGAGGAGGAGGAGGTTGGAGGAGGTAGGAGGGATTGCCACACACACAGCAGGGGAACAGCTGACGTTACTGAACCCCAATAACAGAGGAGCGACTGTTGACTGTGCGTACAGCACTTCTGGACGGCAACTGGCGGTGTTGGAGCCCAGGGACAGGTGGAGGAGGAGGAGGTTGGAGGAGGTAGGAGGGATTGCCACACACACAGCAGGGGAACAGCTGACGTTACTGAACCCCAATAACAGAGGAGGGACTGTTGACTGTGCGTACAGCACTTCTGGACGGCAACTGGCGGTGTTGGAGCCCAGGGACAGGTGGAGGAGGAGGAGGTAGGAGGAGGTAGGAGGGATTGCCACACACACAGCAGGGGAACAGCTGACGTTACTGAACCCCAATAACAGAGGAGGGACTGTTGACTGTGCGTACAGCACTTCTGGACGGCAACTGGCGGTGTTGGAGCCCAGGGACAGGTGGAGGAGGAGGAGGTTGGAGGAGGTAGGAGGGATTGCCACACACACAGCAGGGGAACAGCTGACGTTACTGAACCCCAATAACAGAGGAGGGACTGTTGACTGTGCGTACAGCACTTCTGGACGGCAACTGGCGGTGTTGGAGCCCAGGGACAGGTGGAGGAGGAGGAGGTTGGAGGAGGTAGGAGGGATTGCCACACACACAGCAGGGGAACAGCTGACGTTACTGAACCCCAATAACAGAGGAGCGACTGTTGACTGTGCGTACAGCACTTCTGGACGGCAACTGGCGGTGTTGGAGCCCAGGGACAGGTGGAGGAGGTAGGAGGAGGTAGGAGGGATTGCCACACACACAGCAGGGGAACAGCTGACGTTACTGAACCCCAATAACAGAGGAGGGACTGTTGACTGTGCGTACAGCACTTCTGGACGGCAACTGGCGGTGTTGGAGCCCAGGGACAGGTGGAGGAGGAGGAGGTAGGAGGAGGTAGGAGGGATTGCCACACACACAGCAGGGGAACAGCTGACGTTACTGAACCCCAATAACAGAGGAGGGACTGTTGACTGTGCGTACAGCACTTCTGGACGGCAACTGGCGGTGTTGGAGCCCAGGGACAGGTGGAGGAGGAGGAGGTTGGAGGAGGTAGGAGGGATTGCCACACACACAGCAGGGGAACAGCTGACGTTACTGAACCCCAATAACAGAGGAGCGACTGTTGACTGTGCGTACAGCACTTCTGGACGGCAACTGGCGGTGTTGGAGCCCAGGGACAGGTGGAGGAGGAGGAGGTTGGAGGAGGTAGGAGGGATTGCCACACACACAGCAGGGGAACAGCTGACGTTACTGAACCCCAATAACAGAGGAGCGACTGTTGACTGTGCGTACAGCACTTCTGGACGGCAACTGGCGGTGTTGGAGCCCAGGGACAGGTGGAGGAGGAGGAGGTTGGAGGAGGTAGGAGGGATTGCCACACACACAGCAGGGGAACAGCTGACGTTACTGAACCCCAATAACAGAGGAGCGACTGTTGACTGTGCGTACAGCACTTCTGGACGGCAACTGGCGGTGTTGGAGCCCAGGGACAGGTGGAGGAGGAGGAGGTTGGAGGAGGTAGGAGGGATTGCCACACACACAGCAGGGGAACAGCTGACGTTACTAAACCCCAATAACAGAGGAGCGACTGTTGGGACTGTGCGTACAGCACTACCAGGCAACAACTAGCGGTGTTGGAGCCCAGGGACAGGTGGAAAAGCAGAGGAACACAATGTAGGCCGAAGCCTGAGAAAGTCGAAAGGGAACCTTTAACCCCCCCCCAAGGCGTTTGTAGCTGAAAGAGCCAGCTTGTGCAGCACAAAAGATGCAAAAGGAAAAGGTGGCTCTTTTCATCATGCTCCTTGCAAACACAGAACTAAACACTTATAAAATGTGTCCCCTGCAACCGTAAAACCGTCCCGGAGGTGGGACTTTCCTTCGTAATGTGACGCAGCCCAGCCGTCATTCCTACCCCCCCGGCGCCGCGCACCGGCTCCTCAGCGTTGTTTTATTCCGTCCAGGAGCCTGCGCTGTTATGTTATCCCGTGGCCAGGCACACTTAGCGCTGCCCGTCTTCTGGCATCATTTGGTGTCTGGATGGCTGCGCCTGTGCGGCCGCGCTGGCAGAGAGCCCGCCTCGCAGTGTCTTCTGATTTAATCCCACTGGGGGCCTGGGATCCATGGACATGCGCAGTGCATATCTGAACCTCCACCTCTCACTCATCTCCCTATGGCTTCTTCAGACTGTGCGGTGTCACGGCCGTGGCATGCTGTTAGGGACCAGCTGACACCGAACAGTCTGAAGAAGCCATAGGGAAATGAGTGAGAGGTGGAGGTTCAGATATGCACTGCGCATGTCCATGGATCCCAGGCCCCCAGTGGGATTAAATCAGAAGACACTGCGAGGCGGGCTCTCTGCCAGCGCGGCCGCACAGGCGCAGCCATCCAGACACCAAATGATGCCAGAAGACGGGCAGCGCTAAGTGTGCCTGGCCACGGGATAACATAACAGCGCAGGCTCCTGGACGGAATAAAACAACGCTGAGGAGCCGGTGCGCGGCGCCGGGGGGGTAGGAATGACGGCTGGGCTGCGTCACATTACGAAGGAAAGTCCCACCTCCGGGACGGTTTTACGGTATCAGTGGACACATTTTATAAGTGTTAAGTTCTGCGTGTGCAAGGAGCTAAACAAAAATAGCTACCTTTTCCTTGGGCAGCATTACTGCTGCACAAGGTGGCTCTTTCAGTAACAAACGCCTTGGGGGGGGGGGGACAGATTCCCTTACATTTCAGTTGTTGTGTCAGCGTGGCGGTCGCATGACACATTGCCGGCTACACAGCTGGGGATCAGCTGACGTTACTGAAACCCAATAACACTGGGTCGTATGTTTTGACTGTGCAGACGGCACGTCTGAGCCTCAACTGGCGGTGTTGGAGCCCAGGAATTTAAGTTCAGGTGGTAGAAAGATGAACACAACAGGAGACCTGGATAACGTATACAGTGACCTAATTATTCAATCAGGAGGAGGAGTGGCAAATTCCGGCGAGATCCAGGCCTTGTTCATTTTCAGGAAAGTAAGCCGGTCAACGTTATCGGAGGATAGTCGCATGCGACGGTCAGTTAGTACACCACCTGCAGCACTAAAGACACGTTCCGATAATACACTGGCCGCAGGGCAAGACAGCACCTCCAATGCATACTGGCTTAGCTCTGGCCATGTATCCAGCTTTGAGACCCAAAACTTGAAAGGGGAAGAGCCGTCTGGGAGTACAGCAAGAGGGCAAGACATGTAGTCTGTCACCATCTGACGGAACCGTTGCCTCCTGCTGACTGGAGCCGTCTGTGATGGTGTAGACTTTTGTGGCGGGCACAGAAAACTGTGCCACAGTTCGGCCATACTGGTCTTGCCTTGGGCAGAGGCACTGCTTCTGCTCCCTCTTTGTGCAGAGCCTCCACCACGGCCTGGACGCACTGAGCTGCTTCGTAATGCACTAGCAGCACTTCTCTCAGTTGGAATGGAGAAGATGATGGAATTGACCAGTGTGTCTTGGTACTCCCGCATTTTTCGCTCCCGGTTCAACGGTGTGATGAGGCTTTCTACGTTGTCCCGGTAGCGAGGATCGAGGAGGGTGAACACCCAATAATCAGACATGTTGAGAATGTGGGCGATGCGGCGGTCGTTTCTCAGGCACTGCAGCATGTAATCCACCATGTGCTGCAGACTGCCAACTGCCCAAGAAACGCTGTCCCCTGCTGGAGGCGTGATCTCTGCCCGCTCGTCATCACCCCACCCTCGCTGTACACACTGAGTACTGGACAATTGTGTAACTCCCTCCTCTGGACGGATGTCTTCCTCCTCCATTGACTCCTCCTCATCCTCCTCACAAACGGTCCCCTGCCTACGCGTTTGTGAGGAACCACGTGGCGCTGACTGTCCAGAAGATGATGGAAATGGTGAATCCTCATCCTCCACCTCTTCCACAACATCATCCCTTAGCGCTTGCAGTGATTTTTCAAGCAGGCAGATAAGGGGGACAGTCATGCTGACTAGTGCATCATCTGCACTCGCCATCCGCGTGGAATAATCAAAGGGACGCAAAACCTGGCAGACGTCATTCATAGTGGCCCACTCTGTGGTTGTGAAGTCTGTACGGCGCTGACTGCGACTTTTTTGCGCCTGAAGCAGCTGGTACTCCATTACAGCTTGCTGCTGCTCACACAACCGCTCCAACATATGTAACGTGGAATTCCACCTGGTAGGTAGGTCACATATGATGCGATGTTCCGGCAGGCGGTGTCGGCGCTGCAGAGCCGCAATGCGCGCTTTTGCCGTGCTGGAACGCCGCAAGTGAGCACACTCTAGACGGACCTTGTGCAGCAGTGCATCAAGATCCGGATAGTCCCTCAAAAAGCTCTGCACGACCAAATTGAGCACATGTGCCAGACATGGGATGTGAGTGAGGTTGCCGAGGCCCAGAGCTGCCACCAGATTTCGGCCATTATCACACACTACCATGCCTGGCTGGAGATTCGCTGGCACAAACCACACATCGCTCTCCTGCTTGATGGCATTCCAGAGCTCCTGCGCTGTGTGGCTACGATTCCCCAAGAAAATTAATTTCAAGACGGCCTGTTGACGTTTGGCCACGGCTGTGCTCATGTCGGTCGTAACAGGTACACGTTCATCACGGGTCCATGTGGAGGTGGACTGTGACGGCTCCTGCAGCGATGATTCTGAGGAACTGGTGTAAGAGGAGGAGTCAATGCGTACAGAATGGATTCCTGCAATCCTTGGAGTGGGCAGGACACGTCCTGCGCCACTCGCACGGTCTGTACCCGGCTCAACGACATTAACCCAATGGGCAGTGAGGGAAAGGTATCGCCCCTGTCCATGTTGACTGGTCCACGCATCGGTGGTGAGGTGGACCTTGCTACTGACGGCGTTCAGTAGCGCGTGTTTTATGTGTCCCTCCACATGCTTCTGCAGGGCAGGGACGGCTTGCCTGCTGAAGTAAAAGCGGCTGGGCACATTGTACTGTGGGACTGCCAATGACATCAAGTCACGGAAGCTGTCAGTCTCCACCAGCCTGAATGACAGCATTTCCAGTGACAGAAGTTTGGCAATGCCTGCAGTCAGAGCCTGTGCTCGTGGGTGGTTTGACGAGAAAGGCCGCCTTTTCTCCCATGCCTGTACTACCGATGGCTGTAGACTGGGCTGGGAGTGTGTGGATGACTGGGAAAGTGGCGCTGCGGGTGGAATTACAGCGGGTCTCTGGACAACAGGGGCAGAGGTTCTTCCACGGCGATCCTGGGAGGACGCCGAACCAGCTGCGTGTGAGGTAGAGGAAGAGGCAACACGAGCTGAAGAGGTGGTAGCTGCCGCTGTTGGTTGGCCTACCTCTTCAGTGTGTTTTTCTAACTCCGCCGGGTGCCTGTTGCGCACATGTTTCCACATGTTGGAGGTATTGAGGTTGCTGACATTTTTCCCTCTTTTGACTTTTTGATGACACACGTTGCATCTGACATAGCAAATGTCATCTGCAACTGTGTCAAAAAAGGACCAGGCACTGCAAGTCTTGGGTTGCGCCCTTTTTGGCTTTTGGAAGAGACATGCTCCTAACGGGTGCCAAAGCGGAGGCTGCAGGATCCGCAGTCTTCCCCCTCCCTCTCCCTCTTTGGGCCGTACGGGGAATCTCTTCCTCAGAGCTGCTCCCACCACCTTCCTGTCCCTCACGCCAAGATGGGTCGAGGACCTCATCATCTACACTACCCTCTGCCCCCAACTGCTCCTCCTGGGTAGTCTCAGCAGCAGAGCACGCACCAGTAAGTGGCACCTGAGTGTCATCATCAGCTGATGCGGCCTGCGATGTGGTGACCGGAGCCACTGGCCCACCCGCCTCTTCAGAGGAAGACAGAAAAAGCTGTTGGGCATCACTGCACCCTGCCTCTTCTTCCATTTCTCCAATGCTGCTTGGCTGGCCCCCTGTTTCCAAGCCAAGAGATTCAGAGAACAGAAGTAGAGACGGCTCCTGTCCTGGGCTCTCTGTCTGCCTGGGCAATTTGGCAGGTGGTGAAGAGACAGATGGCTGCTCTCCAGTGCTCTGTGTCTGAGAGGATGTGGCACTAATGGAAGTTGATGCATTAGCTGCCATCCATCCGACAACAGCTTCAATTTGTTCTTCACGCAGCAGCGGTGTACGGCGCTCTGACACAAAGCTGCGCATGAACGACTGTTGCCTGGTGAAAGTGGGTGCTGATGAGTCACCGGTGCCCGCAGCAGGCACAGAATCCCCACGTCCCCTCCCTGCTCCGCGACGGCTCCCACGCCCCCGTGCCTTACTCACTGCCTTCTTCATCTTGGTTGACTGATAAAGATAAGCAGAAAAGTACTAACGGATTTGTGTGCTTATTCCTGAGCAACTCCTCCGAACAGGTATAAGAAGCACTAATTATCTAAAGTGTGGACTAGACTTTAATATGAGCTAATGTGGCCTACAGAAATGTAAAGTGGTGTAACTGGTGTGTTTGGTGAACTTTATTATTTATTTATTTTTTGGGGGCTGAACTGACAACAGATAGAGCTGCAGTCACACGGAGACCGTGCAGACAGACGTAAACGGCGCTACAAGGCCCAAAAACCCTCCTCTACTTTATCCTATGTAGTGTTTTTCCACAAATTAGCTGGAGACGGGTGGAAAGACACTAATAGGATTTTTTTGAATAAATTAGCAGCAGACTACACTATTTGGAAAAAAAAGAAAATTGATTTGGCGGTATGACGCAGTGAAAAACCCTGAGCTGGAGACAACCAGGCTATAGCTGCTCACAGATTACAGGGCGAGCTGCAGTCACACGGAGACCGTGCAGACAGCCGTAAACGGCGCTGCAAGGCCCAAAAACCCTCCTCTACTTTATCCTATGTAGTGTTTTTCCACAAATTAGCTGGAGACGGGTGGAAAGACACTAATAGGATTTTTTTAAATTAATTAGCAGCAGACTACACTACTTTGAAAAAAAAGAAAATTGATTTGGCAGTATGACGCAGTGAAAAACCCTGAGCTGGAGACAACCAGGCTATAGCTGCTCACAGATTACAGGGCGAGCTGCAGTCACACGGAGACCGTGCAGACAGCCGTAAACGGCGCTGCAAGGCCCAAAAACCCTCCTCTACTTTATCCTATGTAGTGTTTTTCCACAAATTAGCTGGAGACGGGTGGAAAGACACTAATAGGATTTTTTTAAATTAATTAGCAGCAGACTACACTACTTTGAAAAAAAAGAAAATTGATTTGGCGGTATGACGCAGTGAAAAACCCTGAGCTGGAGACAACCAGGCTACAGCTGCTCACAGATTACAGGGCGAGCTGCAGTCACACGGAGACCGTGCAGACAGCCGTAAACGGCGCTGCAAGGCCCAAAAACCCTCCTCTACTTTATCCTATGTAGTGTTTTTCCACAAATTAGCTGGAGACGGGTGGAAAGACACTAATAGGATTTTTTTAAATTAATTAGCAGCAGACTACACTACTTTGAAAAAAAAGAAAATTGATTTGGCGGTATGACGCAGTGAAAAACCCTGAGCTGGAGACAACCAGGCTACAGCTGCTCACAGATTACAGGGCGAGCTGCAGTCACACGGAGACCGTGCAGACAGCCGTAAACGGCGCTGCAAGGCCCAAAAACCCTCCTCTACTTTATCCTATGTAGTGTTTTTCCACAAATTAGCTGGAGACGGGTGGAAAGACACTAATAGGATTTTTTTGAATAAATTAGCAGCAGACTACACTACTTGGGAAAAAAAAAAAAAAAAGGAACAGTATGAGGCAATGAACCACCCTCCCTGAACTGAATACAACCAACTATGGATGGCCTATGTGGCTGCACTCACACACACACACACAGACCCTGCAGATCGCTGTGAAAACAGCGCTACAAGGCAAAAGCAAGGTGAATAGTAGGTGAACACAGCGGTTGCTAAATTAGCCTTTGGAAAGCACAAAGAAGCAAATCGCTATCTCTAAACTGTCCCTCAGTCAGCAAACAGCGTCCTGTCACTAACTGAATTCACAGCAGAGTGAGCGCAAAATGGCGCCAGCGACTTTTAAACTGCATCATGACATCATTACACCAGCCAATCACAGCCTTGCCAGTAGTTTCATGCCCTCCATGCTAAACAGGATGTGCCCACACTTGGAATCAATCTCATTGGCTGAATTTCTGCTTTTTGAATCTTAGAACTTCCGATTCCGGTATCCGATACGCGGCAAGTATCGGAATCCCGGTATCGGAATTCCGATACCGCAAGTATCGGCCGATACCCGATACTTGTGGTATCGGAATGCTCAACACTAGTGGTGATCCTACATATATATATGTGCATGTACCTGTTTCTCTATATGGTTGTCATGAACTCATCTTACATGCAGACAAGTATTATTATAATATTATGTGATGGTGCCCACTTACATATATATATTTCAGTTACAGGTTGCACACATTATCGTCACTGTCCCCAATGGGGCTCACAATCTACATTCCCTATCAGTATTTCTTTGGAATGTGGGAGGAAACCCACGCAAACACAGAGAGAACATACAAACTCCTTGCAGATGTTGTCCTTCGTGGGATATGAACCCAGGACCCCAGTGCTGCAAGGCTGCTGTGCTATCCACTGAGCCACCGTACAGTGCTAACCACTGAGCCCCTGTGCTGCCCATAAGTACCCGTAACCGCATATTATGATGCTATTTTGTTTCCAGAGTTCGGAGCCTTTTTCTCTTATAAAATGCTCACTTTCATGTTCTGCTCCCCTGTAACTAGTGCCTCTGCTCCCCTGTAACTAGGGCCTCCGCTCCCCTGTAACTAGGGCCTCCGCTCCCCTGTAACTAGGGCCTCCGCTCCCCTGTAACTAGGGCCTCCGCTCCCCTGTAACTAGGGCCTCCGCTCCCCTGTAACTAGGGCCTCCGCTCCCCTGTAACTAGGGCCTCCGCTCCCCTGTAACTAGGGCCTCCGCTCCCCTGTAACTAGGGCCTCCGCTCCCCTGTAACTAGGACCTCCGCTCCCCTGTAACTAGGGCCTCCGCTCCCCTGTAACTAGGGCCTCCGCTCCCCTGTAACTAGGGCCTCCACTGCGCAGCTGACCTGTATATTACAATGACATCTATCGCTTTGTGTAATTTAGCATTTTCCTCTTTTTCCGCCTGCTCTTATGGTCGGGGCTCTCTGTGATGAACCATCTTCTCTGCCGTCTGTCTGGCTCTGACCGCGGCTCTCCGCTCCGGCAGCCGCACGATCTCACCACCTAAACCCACACGGTAAAGGTCGGAAATTTACAGGAAATGGCCATTAATGTTAATGATGGAAATCCCAGCGAATAGTAAACCCTGCAGCCAGTGAGGTAAATGTGGAAGGTGCGAGAGGCAATAAATATACGGATCTTTCCCATCTTTAGGACGTGTTCATGAAGCGATGGCCCGGGGACCACCACGGTGCAGGAGACTACTGTACACAAGACGAGGTGCAATCAACAAAGGATAGATTTATTGGGAGACAGGGAATGGAGGGGACATAGAAGATGCAAAAGCGGATTTACAATAGCAAAAGATAATGCACATGAGTCAACTTGTCTATATAACCGCACAGTGCTTCAACAATCATAAACTCAGAATCTATCTCACCAGCAACTTTACACAATAAAACATATATAGCTCAATGCTACTCTGCATATATCCTCCCTGGCCTCTACTACGCAGGCCACACGGATACCGTGCTCTAGCTACTGTAGCCTGCACTAGACCCTAACTGGTGCACCAGGCAGGAACAGACTCACGGTGATGTTGGGGACACAGGTCCAGTCCCAGGGGGCCCCCAGAAGTCCACAACGGTGGTGCGCACGGATTCCTATCAGCTCTGCTAAGCGTGGTCTTCTCCTTGCTCCTGGAAACTGTAAGTCCCCTTTCAAGTATCTTCGTGGCTTCACCAACCAGCGCAGAACAGCCACTCTTTGCTGTAAACGGGAAAGTCTATCTGACAAACACAGTTCATCTCAAGCTGTGTAATCTTTCTTGCAGCCAAAGTCTCTTCCTTGCAAAACAGGACGGAACACAACACACAGTCTTTCTATCTTCCCTCTGGAGACTTCTTCCTGCACGCTGCTACAGCTCCACCTCTTCACTCAGCCTTGAGCAGTCCATAGCAAAACAAGAGCAGGGGAGAACAGCAGAACATACCATCACATAGACAAAGGGGGGTGCAGCCTCTTAAAGTGACAGCGTGTTTCTTATTATGCATAACAGCACCACCCTCTTACATTCACACGGGGGTTCAGCAGTTTTCCATTAGCGCCTAGGACAGGAGACTTCTGGAGCCTCATTCACATGGAGCTTTTTGGTGCAGTTTTTATTTCTGCTTTATGTCCGCTCTTTCAGGGGTTTTGCAGCGTTTTTCACTTATTCAAATGAATGGAAAAAACACACGAGTAAAAATGCCGCAAAAGCGCAACGTGTGAACATCCCCTTATCCTGGTTGTGTTCTTCTTGGACCTAGCAGAGAATGGCCATGAAAACATGGAGGAGTCTGTAACCCCCTGGTTTCCCTATAAGTCTTACAGCCTGGATCTGTGCCGATCCTGAAGATTCCATCACCACGTTCCATGATAGTGCAGCTCCCCAGAGTCCTGGTCGTTGCAGTACTGTGGCTCCGCCACTATGGGGAGCTATGGTGCGTCTGATGGCACTGAAGGAGTTCATCTGATCAGGTATCACAGACACCAATACATTTCACAGTCGGGCCTCCGGGGGGAGCTAAGGGTTCTATTCACTAGGCCACTCCCCACCATAGTGGGTAAACTGGGGGTCAGGCAGGAAGTTAGATCAGAAAGCTGACTGGGTTGGAACCTGGCAACACCTTGTGGCAGAGGGTGTTGTAGGGGAAGATACAGTAGGGTCTCTGTCAGGGGTGGGATCCTGACAGGGGCTTGGCAACAAGAACGAACGTAACGGGATCGTGCCTGCTCCGGGTAGCGGCGGTGCCCAAGAAAGGATTAGAAGAGAGATAGATTGTGCTGAGTGAGAAACGAGATCACGCAAAGGAGAAATACCAGTAGGAGTCTGTTGTGAATTTACCTTTTGGCTCCCTCTAGTGGCTACTAGTGATTTTACTCTGGGTATGTCTATCATCCCTTGTATGCTCACCTGGGTCGTTAGGTCAGGGGTGTTGCTATATAAGCTCCCTGGACCTTCAGTTCAATGCCTGGCAACGTTGATATCAGAGCTAATCTGTAGTGCTCTTGTCTACTGATCCTGGTTCCTGCGTGATTAAGCTAAGTCCGCTTTCTTGCTTTTTGCTATTTGTTTTTGTTTGCATTTTTGTCCAGCTTGTTCATTATCTGTATCCTTTCCTTGCTGGAAGCTCTAGGGAGGCTGGAGTTCTCCCCCCGGCCGTTAGACGGTTCGGGGGTTCTTGAATCTCCAGTGTGGAATTTTGTTAGGGTTTTTGTTGACCATATAAGTTATCTTACTACATTCTGCTATTAGTAAGCGGGCCTCTCTTTGCTAAACCTAGTTCATCTCTGTGTTTGTCATTTCCTCTTACCTCACCGTTATTATTTGTGGGGGGCTTGTATCCTACTTTTGGGGTCTATTCTCTGGAGGCAAGAGAGGTCTTTGTTTTCCTCTTCTAGGGGTAGTTAGTCCTCCGGCTGGCGCGAGACATCTAGCGACCAACGTAGGCATGTTCCCCGGCTACTTCTAGTGTTGGCGTTAGGAGTAGATATATGGTCAACCCAGTTACCACTGCCCTATGAGCTGGATTTTTGTACTTCACAGACTTGCTGATATCTCTGAGACCCTCGCCATTGGGGTCATAACAGTTTGCCAGGCCCGTATTAAATGTTAAATGCATTGCAGAAGCGGGATTATAAGAAAGAAAGTTCTGAGTTTTTTTTTTCTCTCTCTCATTTTTTTTTCTTTTCCCCTTTACCTCTGAGTGGCTTGTGTTTGCTGCAGACATGAATGTCCAGACCTTGATTACAAGTGTGGACCAGCTTGCTGCTCGTGTGCAGGGCATACAAGATTATGTTATCAGAAATCCTATGTCAGAACCTAAGATACCGATTCCTGAACCGTTTTCCGGAGACCGATTTAAATTTAGAAATTTCAGGAATAATTGTAAATTGTTTTTGTCCCTGAGACCCTGTTCATCTGGAGACTCCGCTCAGCAAGTAAAAATTGTTATTTCTTTTTTACGGGGCGACCCTCAGGATTGGGCCTTCTCGCTGGCGCCAGGAGATCCGGCATTGGCTGACATTGATGCGTTTTTTCTGGTGCTCGGTTTGCTTTATGAGGAACCCAATCTTGAGATTCAGGCAGAAAAAGCCTTGCTGGCGATGTCTCAGGGCCAGGACGAGGCCGAAGTGTATTGCCAAAAATTTCGGAAATGGTCCGTGCTGACCCAGTGGAACGAGTGTGCATTGGCTGCAAATTTTAGAAATGGCCTTTCTGAAGCCATTAAGAATGTGATGGTGGGTTTTCCCATTCCCACAGGTCTGAATGATTCTATGGCCCTGGCTATTCAAATCGACCGGCGGTTGCGGGAGCGCAAAACCGCAAATCCTCTCATGGTGTTGTCTGAACAGGCACCTGGTTTAATGCAATGTGATAGAATCCTGACTAGAAATGAGCGGAAAATTCATAGACGCCAGAATGGCTTGTGTTACTACTGTGGTGATTCTACACATGTTATCTCAGCATGCTCTAAACGTCTTACTAAGGTTGTTAGTCCGGTCGCCATTGGTAATTTGCAACCTAAATTTATTCTATCTGTAACTTTGATTTGCTCACTGTCATCGTATCCTGTCATGGCGTTTGTGGACTCAGGTGCTGCCCTGAGCCTTATGGATCTGTCATTTGCCAAGCGCTGCGGATTTGTGCTTGAGCCATTGGAAAATCCTATCCCTCTTAGGGGTATTGACTCTACGCCATTGGCAAAAAATAAACCGCAGTTTTGGACACAGGTTACCATGTGCATGACTCCCGAACATCGGGAGGTAATACGTTTTCTTGTTCTACATAAAATGCATGATTTGGTTGTTTTGGGTTTGCCATGGTTACAGACCCATAATCCAGTCTTGGACTGGAAGGCTATGTCAGTGTCAAGTTGGGGCTGCCATGGAATTCACGGAGATTCCCTGCCCTTGTCTATTGCATCTTCTACGCCTTCGGAAGTTCCGGCGTATTTGTCTGATTATCAGGATGTCTTCAGCGAGTCTAGGTCAAGTGCATTGCCTCCTCATAGGGAATGTGACTGTGCAATAGATTTGATTCCTGGCAGTAAGTTTCCTAAGGGGAGACTGTTTAATCTGTCGGTACCTGAACATACCGCGATGCGTTCATATATCAAGGAGTCTCTTGAGAAGGGGCATATCCGTCCTTCTTCTTCCCCTCTTGGTGCGGGATTCTTTTTTGTGGCCAAAAAGGACGGATCTTTGAGGCCTTGTATTGACTATCGGCTTTTAAATAAGATCACTGTCAAATTTCAGTATCCTTTGCCGCTGTTGTCAGACTTGTTTGCCCGGATTAAAGGTGCCAAGTGGTTCACCAAGATAGACCTTCGTGGTGCATACAACCTTGTGCGCATTAGGCAGGGCGATGAATGGAAAACCGCATTCAATACGCCCGAAGGTCATTTTGAGTACTTGGTGATGCCATTTGGGCTCTCTAATGCACCTTCAGTTTTTCAGTCCTTCATGCATGACATTTTCCGGAAGTATCTGGATAAATTTTTGATTGTTTATCTGGATGATATTCTGTTTTTTTCTGATGATTGGGACTCGCATGTGGAGCAGGTCAGGATGGTTTTTGAGATTCTGCGTGAAAATTCTTTGTTTGTAAAAGGCTCAAAGTGTCTCTTTGGTGTACAGAAGGTTCCCTTTTTGGGGTTCATTTTTTCCCCTTCTGCTGTGGAGATGGATCCAGTCAAGGTCCGAGCTATTCATGATTGGACTCAACCCTCGTCAGTTAAGAGTCTTCAGAAGTTCTTGGGTTTTGCTAACTTCCACCGTCGTTTTATCGCAAATTTCTCTAGCGTTGTTAAACCGCTGACGGATATGACCAAGAAAGGCTCTGATGTAGCTAACTGGGCTCCTGCTGCCGTGGAGGCTTTCCAGGAGTTGAAACGCCGGTTTACTTCGGCGCCTGTTTTGTGCCAGCCTGACGTCTCACTTCCCTTTCAGGTTGAGGTGGATGCTTCGGAGATTGGGGCAGGGGCCGTTTTGTCGCAGAGAGGCCCTGGTTGCTCTACTATGAGACCTTGTGCCTTTTTCTCTAGGAAGTTTTCGCCGGCAGAGCGAAATTATGATGTGGGCAATCGGGAGTTGTTGGCCATGAAGTGGGCATTTGAGGAGTGGCGTCATTGGCTCGAGGGTGCTAAGCATCGTGTGGTGGTCTTGACTGATCACAAAAATTTGATGTATCTCGAGTCTGCTAAACGCCTGAGTCCTAGACAGGCCCGCTGGTCATTGTTTTTCTCCCGTTTTGACTTTGTGGTCTCGTATTTACCAGGTTCTAAGAATGTGAAGGCCGATGCTCTGTCTAGGAGCTTTGTGCCTGATGCTCCTGGAGTCGCTGAACCTGAGGGTATTCTTAAGGAAGGAGTTATCTTGTCAGCTATTTCTCCAGATCTGCGACGTGTGTTGCAGAGATTTCAGGCTGGTAGGCCTGACTCTTGTCCACCTGACAGATTGTTTGTGCCTGCTAAATGGACCAGCAGAGTCATTTCCGAGGTTCATTCCTCAGTGTTGGCAGGGCACCCGGGAATTTTTGGCACCAGAGATCTGGTGGCCAGGTCCTTTTGGTGGCCTTCCTTGTCAAGGGATGTGCGGTCATTTGTTCAGTCCTGTGGTACTTGTGCTCGAGCTAAGCCTTGCTGTTCTCGTGCCAGCGGGTTGCTCTTGCCCTTGCCTGTCCCGAAGAGACCTTGGACACACATCTCTATGGATTTCATTTCGGATCTTCCGGTGTCTAAGGGCATGTCTGTCATCTGGGTGATATGTGATCGTTTCTCCAAGATGGTCCATCTGGTTCCTTTGCCTAAGCTGCCTTCCTCTTCTGATCTGGTTCCTGTGTTCTTCCAGAACGTGGTTCGTTTGCACGGCATTCCTGAGAATATTGTGTCGGACAGAGGATCCCAGTTTGTTTCCAGGTTCTGGCGATCCTTTTGTGGTAGGATGGGCATTGATTTGTCGTTTTCCTCCGCTTTTCATCCACAGACTAACGGACAAACGGAACGAACTAATCAGACTCTGGAGGCGTATTTGAGGTGTTTTGTCTCTTCTGATCAGGATGATTGGGTGACCTTCTTGCCGTTGGCTGAATTTGCCCTTAATAATCGGGCTAGTTCTGCCACCTTGGTTTCGCCATTTTTCTGCAACTCCGGTTTCCATCCTCGTTTTTCCTCGGGACATGTGGAGCCTTCTGACTGTCCTGGAGTGGATTCTGTGGTGGATAGGTTGCAGCGGATCTGGAATCATGTGGTGGACAACTTGAAGTTGTCACAGGAGAAGGCGCAGCGTTTTGCCAACCGCCGCCGCGGTGTGGGTCCCCGACTTCGTGTTGGGGATTTGGTATGGCTGTCTTCTCGATTTGTTCCTATGAAGGTCTCCTCTCCCAAATTTAAGCCTCGATTCATTGGTCCTTACAGGATATTGGAGATCCTTAATCCTGTGTCCTTTCGCCTGGATCTTCCGGTGTCGTTTGCCATTCACAACGTATTTCATAGGTCCTTGTTGCGGCGGTACGTTGTGCCTGTGGTTCCTTCTGCTGAGCCTCCTGCTCCGGTGTTGGTTGAGGGCGAGTTGGAGTACGTGGTGGAGAAGATCTTAGATTCTCGTCTCTCCAGGCGGAGGCTTCAGTACCTGGTCAAGTGGAAGGGCTATGGTCAGGAGGATAATTCCTGGGTGGTCGCCTCTGATGTGCATGCGGCCGATTTAGTTCGTGCCTTTCACGCCGCTCATCCTGATCGCCCTGGTGGTCTTGGTGAGGGTTCGGTGACCCCTCACTAAGGGGGGGGTACTGTTGTGAATTTACCTTTTGGCTCCCTCTAGTGGCTACTAGTGATTTTACTCTGGGTATGTCTATCATCCCTTGTATGCTCACCTGGGTCGTTAGGTCAGGGGTGTTGCTATATAAGCTCCCTGGACCTTCAGTTCAATGCCTGGCAACGTTGATATCAGAGCTAATCTGTAGTGCTCTTGTCTACTGATCCTGGTTCCTGCGTGATTAAGCTAAGTCCGCTTTCTTGCTTTTTGCTATTTGTTTTTGTTTGCATTTTTGTCCAGCTTGTTCATTATCTGTATCCTTTCCTTGCTGGAAGCTCTAGGGAGGCTGGAGTTCTCCCCCCGGCCGTTAGACGGTTCGGGGGTTCTTGAATCTCCAGTGTGGAATTTTGTTAGGGTTTTTGTTGACCATATAAGTTATCTTACTACATTCTGCTATTAGTAAGCGGGCCTCTCTTTGCTAAACCTAGTTCATCTCTGTGTTTGTCATTTCCTCTTACCTCACCGTTATTATTTGTGGGGGGCTTGTATCCTACTTTTGGGGTCTATTCTCTGGAGGCAAGAGAGGTCTTTGTTTTCCTCTTCTAGGGGTAGTTAGTCCTCCGGCTGGCGCGAGACATCTAGCGACCAACGTAGGCATGTTCCCCGGCTACTTCTAGTGTTGGCGTTAGGAGTAGATATATGGTCAACCCAGTTACCACTGCCCTATGAGCTGGATTTTTGTACTTCACAGACTTGCTGATATCTCTGAGACCCTCGCCATTGGGGTCATAACAGGAGTCGTGCTGTAAGACCGAAGCAACATCCTACTGAGGCGCACTACCGGTGGCCGGAACGCCGAGGGAGTAGAATAACATTCAGCTTCAAGCAATACTCCAAACAGCGGCAGGACAGTCAGTTTAAGGCGGGCTGTCTAACACATATCAGCTATGCAGTCTTGGGGGGCAACTTGTGGAGAGGGGCGACTCTAGGGTCCCGGAAGAGCTCCGAGCCTACCCGTCAAACGGGTGCCGTCCCAACCAGAACACCAGGGAGGGACGGAGGATTAGCAGAACATCATCTAATCGAGTTGTGAGGGAACTTAAGAAACAGACACAACAGTTGTGGGGGACTTTCCGTAAGCACAGCAGGGAAGGACCACAACACATAGCGCTAGTAGGAAGGCACCGATTTCCACCTGTGAGGAGAACTCTGGAGGTGCCATTGGACCGGCCGGACTTTCGCAGCCTGGTGAACCGTGTTCCGGACTGAGGACCCAGAGATCTTCAGTAAAGAGGTAAAGAGACTGCAACCTGGTGTCCTCGTTATTTACTGCACTGCACCACTACAGTGTCACCACCATCATCCACACCTGTTATTCACTGAGCGCCCCACGGCAGGGTCACGGACTGGGGCCTAGCCGCCGTGACAACCCCAGAGCAGAGACTCAGAGGCCCGGTACCGGGTACCCCTCGGCCCTGCGGCGGTGGGGGCGCTACAAACTTGGCATCACGAACAGGATCTACTTAAGCCTGAAGAATCAGGTCATGTGTGCCTTGGAACTGTGATTTGTTGTGCTTGGACTGTACTTTATTGAGAGACTGTGTGCTGCGCCATTTACCGCCAAAATCCGCCGCCATTGCAGCACTGAGGAGAGCGCAGGAGAAGAGGAGGGGCGTGAAGTAGGCGTAGGCAAGCTGGAGAGCGCGAACAACAATGGCCGCCCAGTCTAAATATTTCTGTGTCCTGAGGACGTGTCCGTCAACAGCTGAGGTCCGCCTCCTGATCCTGTTTGGAGGGTGGAGACCATGGAGACGGGGCCGCCCACGAAAGAGACCGCGGGAAGAAGACACTGGAGAGGAGATAAAGATGGCGACGCCGGAAGCACCGCATGGGGATGGTCGAACTCGGAGAGAGGCTGGACAGCCCGATGTGGCTCAGGATACGCCGTCACTGCGGAAGCTGACCCTTACGGAGCCAACAATGGGCCGACCTCCCCGGCCGCTGTCGGAAGAGTGTATGGCCGCGGCCGAGGCCCGGCGGATCGCTGCCCGCCTGGAGGCCGATGCCCGTGTGACCACTCGGCTGGGCCAGCCCACGGAGGTCTGCTTGTCTCCAGTGTCCCCTGCTCCTCTCAACCCGGTCGCGGCTGAAAGTGCGCCGCAGACACCGGGCCTGAAGCTCATGCCTGAGGCCGAACACCTACGGCGCTTGATGGCTGCATGGCGAGCCCGACCACAACCGGTAACCCAGGTTGAGTTAACCACTGTTGCGGAGCCCCCCTTGTCCCACTGGGGTGTAGTGGTCTCCTTCAACCCCCGACATGGACGCGAGGTTATTCAGGAGATCGGGGAGCCGCTGCAAGTCCACGTGGACCGAGAGGAGGTGGAACCTTGCAGTGGAAGGTTTGATCGCGACCTGGAGCCGGGTGATGCCGTCACTTACACCAGGTGGAGGAGAGCAACCGGCGAAGCAGGCTGGATGGCACGGGGCGTCCAGCGGTGCGTCGCGCTCCAGGCCGCCGCTGCAACTCCCGAAGATGAACCTCCCACCGAAAAGACAACTGAACCTGACCCTGTGGAGCAGCGAGGGACCCGGACCCACCATGTACCGTGGGGGCGTGCCGGATCCTCGGTAAAAAGAACATCCCGGCGAGGGATCCTGTCGTTGTTGGGGCGGGACCCGATCCTTGAACCAGCCGGACGACCCGTTGGTCTGGTGAGGCCCGGGAGGAAACCACCTTCTTCCCCGAAGAACGAGTAAGCATAATTGCTTTATTAATATGTAAATAGTTCTTTGACTGTTTGTTTCCTGATTTTTGCTGCTGAACCCGTCCAGGGTTAACTCTTAAGGGGATCCTTCTGTGGACCTGGGATCCCTATTGTTTTGCTTTTGTTTGATTTTTTCTAAAGTTTTGCACAAGTTTCTAGTTAAAAAAAAAAATGCTGAAATCATGAACAGTGCATGATCCGAACTTCTTGTACATAGTTTGCACCTTATTAAAGGCGCTCCCTACTGGTTTTACTTAAAGAAGGACTCTTTGTGAAGATACCACACTGGAACCTTTGCTGAGTATGGACTGGTAGCTTGAGAAGGCGTGCTACCTCATAGAGACTTGGGCCCCTCTTAAAGGGGATGTTCATTTGTTGCGCCTAAACCGTGATATTGCTTTAAGACTGGAAGCAATAATGTCTTGACCAAAGAAAGTGATGATAATGTTTACATGAGAAAGTTATATGTATTTAATTAGTTAATTGTGAAGAAATACTGATGATGTTCTCTGAGAAGAAAAAGGTGAAAGATAGAAGAAGGATGCAGTGGGCCCGTAGGGATAGACGTGGTGTCCAGCATGCATGATAGAAAGAAGGATAATGAGAAGGCTTAATGTTCAATAGAAAATGTTTTGATAATGTTGAAAGATAGTTAGGATAGAAGGTAAACCCTGAGTCCTCATAGGAGTCATGTAGAGATGGCTCAGTGCTCTAAAACTGAAAGTAATGTTATGTTCTATACTGTGTATAGTAGTTGAAAAGGCAGTAGGCCCGGGCTGAACGGGGCGGTCCTGTAACCGAAAGGAGAGGCAGAAGGTCTGGTGCCGATAGGACAGGCGGTCCTGCAGATTCAAAGAAGGAGAATGAAAAAGTTAAATTACCTTATAATGTGATTATAGGAAGGTCTTTAGTGGATTCAGAGTGTATGTCCTTAAAGGCAATGTTAAATTATTGTTCAACAATTTTGCACTTAGTAGAATACCCGGTTGGGTAAGAAGAGTTATTTATAGCATGTTGCTATGATATTTAACCATGTTTGTAACGTTCAAGTGTCCTTACCTCCCATAAAGGGAAGCCTGTTCAAGTATACTTATTGTTATTGCACTCAACAAAATTGTATGTCTTTTTGCTAACTTGTATTGTTGTTTTCTTCCCAGTCCCGGAGTACTGTGTTTAACCAGGGGGGAGTGCAGCGCCCCAGAGTCCTGGTCGTTGCAGTACTGTGGCTCCGCCACTATGGGGAGCTATGGTGCGTCTGATGGCACTGAAGGGGTTCATCTGATCAGGTATCACAGACACCAATACATTTCACAGCTGGGCCTCCGGGGGGAGCTAAGGGTGCTATTCATTAGGCCACTCCCCACCATAGTGGGTAAACTGGGGGTCAGGCAGGAAGTTAGATCAGAAAGCTGACTGGGTTGGAACCTGGCAACACCTTGTGGCAGAGGGTGTTGTAGGGGAAGATACAGTAGGGTCTCTGTCAGGGGTGGGATCCTGACAGGGGCTTGGCAACAAGAACGAACGTAACGGGACCGTGCCTGCTCCGGGTAGCGGCGGTGCCCAAGAAAGGATTAGAAGACAAAGGATTAGAAGAGAGATAGATTGTGCTGAGTGAGAAACGAGATCACGCAAAGGAGAAATACCAGTAGGAGTCGTGCTGTAAGACCGAAGCAACATCCTACTGAGGCGCACTACCGGTGGCCGGAACGCCGAGGGAGTAGAATAACATTCAGCTTCAAGCAATACTCCAAACAGCGGCAGGACAGTCAGTTTAAGGCGGGCTGTCTAACACATATCACCTATGCAGTCTTGGGGGGCAACTTGTGGAGAGGGGCGACTCTAGGGTCCCGGAAGAGCTCCGAGCCTACCCGTCAAACGGGTGCCGTCCCAACCAGAACACCAGGGAGGGACGGAGGATTAGCAGAACATCATCTAATCGAGTTGTGAGGGAACTTAAGAAACAGACACAACAGTTGTGGGGGACTTTCCGTAAGCACAGCAGGGAAGGACCACAACACATAGCGCTAGTAGGAAGGCACCGATTTCCACCTGTGAGGAGAACTCTGGAGGTGCCATTGGACCGGCCGGACTTGCGCAGCCTGGTGAACCGTGTTCCGGACTGAGGACCCAAAGATCTTCAGTAAAGAGGTAAAGAGACTGCAACCTGGTGTCCTCGTTATTTACTGCACTGCACCACTACAGCGTCACCACCATCATCCACACCTGTTATTCACTGAGCGCCCCACGGCAGGGTCACGGACCGGGGCCTAGCCGCCGTGACAACCCCAGAGCAGAGACTCAGAGGCCCGGTACCGGGTACCCCTCGGCCCTGCGGCGGTGGGGGCGCTACAATGACATCACCGATAGTCGGCCATTGTGACATCACAGATGGTCGGCCATTGTGACCTCACCGCTCGCAGCCACTTCTGCCCTGCGCACAGGGTTCCGGCTGCCATTCTTGGCTTCATAGTGACTGAGCGCATTTGCAGTTTTTCGCTATGGCTGAATTTCTTCTAGACAACCTTCAGGTAGAAGCCTTATCGGAGATTCTTACCACCCATTGCCCCGACATTGAGCTTCTACCACCCGATGGCGTCCTCAGCTTCACTCACCGGCTGGTGGTGGAGCTAGTGAGGGACTGCCTGACCAAATACCACCGAGGTCATCTTACCTCAGAATATCTGACGGATTTACTCCAGAACATCAAGACGTTACTACAGCAGGTACATGGCGGACGCTCCACACAAACCTTCTCCACAGTGGTGTGACTGCAAGTTATTGGCCCCGGTGCGAACTTTCAAATAGGGCCCCCCCCCATGCCAAAATATTTTCCACCCAAATTCACATTTTCCCTATTCATTTTGCTCACTATAACTTTATTGCAATGTTGTATAGCCTGACCTCAGTGGCGTACCTATCCGGTGCCCCATCCTGGTATATATTTGTCCCCCGTACTGCCGTTATGTAATGTATAAGATAAAATAAACCATTATACTCATCAGGGGCTTACATAGAAGTCATGGGGACCCATATAAGAAGTATAATGCACCCCCATAGTCCTCCTTATATTATGAGTGTCGTGGGCAGATGCGGCCCACCGCCAGACCACCTATCTGAATGGAGCGGTGGTCATTGAATGGAGCGGTGGTATCTTGTGCGCTACCGCTATACCAATGTCTATGGGACTGAAGGAGGTAACCAATCACTCTTCTCCATAGGCCTGTATAGTATAATGCACTCCCTGGCCTGTATAGTATAATGCATTCCCCATAAGCCTGTATAGTATAATACACTCCCCATAGGCCTGTATAGTATAATGCTCTCCCCATAAGCCTGTATAGTATAATACACTCCCCATAGGCCTGTATAGTATAATGCACCTCCATTAGGTAGTCTGTATAGTATAATGCACTCCCTATAGGCCTTTATAGTAAAATGCATTCCCCATAGGCCTGTATAGTATAATGCTCTCCCCATAGGCCTGTATAGTATAATGCACTCCCCATAGGCCTGTATAGTATAATGCACCTCCATTAGGTAGTCTGTATAGTATAATGCACTCCCTATAGGCCTTTATAGTATAATGCATTCCCCATAGGCCCGTATAGTATAATGCTCTCCCCATAGGCCTGCATAGTATAAAACACTCCTCATAGGCCTGTATAGTACAATGCATTCCTCATAGGCCTGTATAGTATAATGCATTTTCCATAGGCCTGTATAGTATAATACACTCCCCATAGGCCTGTATATTATATTGCCCTCCCCACGGGCCTGTATAGTATAATATAGAACAAATAGAAAGAAAAATCCAGCTTCCAAAAATATCAAAATTTATTGAAGATAAAATCCAAAATCCAAAGACATGGTTCACAGGAGAAAGAGTAGCAGCAGGCTACGCGTTTCGAACAATAAGTTCTTTTTCAAAGCTGCTCACTATGCATCAGAATGAGGTTTAAATAGCAGCTGTGACAAATCACAGTGAATCAACCCATCACCTGATACAACAGTGAATTTATACAATAAAAACGCAAAAATATCACAGAAAACAAAACAATATATAATATGCACATGTGTAAAACATATAATATAACATAACTAAACAATGTTGATCTCTCAGTAATGGAACATAATTTCTTTGCGAGCATTTAAGCCCATGGGATAGCAAGTGTTAAGGCAGAACATCCAATAAGCTTCGCGCGTCATTAAGCGTCTTTTCAGATCTCCTCCTCTAGCTGTTATCACAAGCTTTTCAATGCCGACAACCCGAAAGAATGCAGTACTTCTTTGATGACTGGTAACAAAATGCTTGGAGGCATAAGACATAGAGCGATTATTATCAGAGGAAACAACAATATCGGTAATATGTTCAGAAATACGGATCTTTAACGTACGAGTAGTGCAGCCTATGTAGCTTAATTTACATTTAATGCATGTTATCATATAAACTACATTTTTACTATTGCAGTTAATGAGTTGCTGAATTTTATATTCTTGTTTATTGCTGCTATCAGTGAAAGAATGTGTGACAACAGAATGGGCACATGTTCAACATTTAGAAGCACCACAGTGGTAAAATCCTATGTGGTGTAGCCAAGTGTGGGAGATTTTATTAGATCTAAATAAACTAGGTGAAAGAATATCAGACAAGGTAGTAGCCTTTTTTGCAATCACCTGACAACCCGAAGACAGCATTTTGGAGAGAGTCTCATCCTCATATAAAATGGGAATGTTTTTCAAAATGAGAGATTTAATACTATTGTATTGAGGACTATATTTAATAGAACACAATGTCTTTTGATTTTCATAAAATTTACTCTCCTTGTTTTTTGGTAGAAGCATATCACTGCGTTTTTTATGTTGTACTATATTTTTAGCTCTATTAAGAGACCAATTACAATAGCCTCTTTTTTCTAATTTTTTACAACACAGATCAATTTCTTGCTCTAAAATACTAGCATCGTTGCAATTTCTAGTTATTCTAGTAAGCTCCCACACTTGGCTACACCACATAGGTTTTTACCACTGTGGTGCTTCTAAATGTCGAACATGTGCCCATTCTGTTGTCACACATTCTTTCACTGATAGCAGCAATAAACAAGAATATAAAATTCAGCAACTCATCAATTGTAATAGCAAAAATGTAGTTTATATGATAACATGCATTAAATGTAAATTAAGCTACATAGGCTGCACTACTCGCATGTTAAAGACCCGTATTTCTGAACATATTACCGATATTGTTGTTTCCTCTGATAATAATCGCTCTATGTCTTATGCCTCCAAGCATTTTGTTACCAGTCATCAAAGAAGTACTGCATTCTTTCGGGTTGTCGGCTGTTGTGAATTTGGATTCTGGGCTCCCCCGGTGGCTACTGGTGGAATTGAACTTGTGACATCATCTTCCCTGTTCACCTGTTCTGATTAGATCTGGGTGTCGCTATATAACCTGGCTTCTCTGTTAGATGCTTGCCGGTCAACAATGTTATCAGAAGCCTCTCTGTGCTTGTTCCTGCTCCCAGACATCTACTAGATAAGTTGGACATTCGTCCATGTTTTGTTTTTGTATTTTGGTTCCAGTTCACAGCTGCAGTTTCGTTACTGTGTCTGGAAAGCTCTTGTTGATCAGGAATTGCCACTCTGGTATTATGAGTTAATGCCAGAGTCCTAAAGTAATTTCTGGATGTGTTTTGTTAGGGTTTTCTACTGACCATGAAAGTATGCTTTCTGTCTTCTGCTATCTAGAAAGCGGACCTCAAATTTGCTAAAACTATTTTCCTGCTGCGTTTGTTGTTTCATCTCATATCACCGCCAATATATGTGGGGGGCTTCTGTCTCCTTTTGGGCATTTCTCTAGAGGTGAGTCAGGTCTTATATTTCCCTCTGCTAGCATTATTTAGTTCTCCGGCCGGCGCTGGGCATATAGGGATAAAAAGTAGGACATGCTACCTGGCTACTTCTAGATGATGCGGTAGGTTTAGTTCATGGTCAGTACAGTTACATCTTCCAAGAGCTTGTTCCTATAGAGGCTTATGCTAGTTCTCTGGCCATGGAGATCATGACAGTTTGACCGGCCCACTAAAGGGTTAAAATCCTTGGCTGAGAAAGGAGAGAAATAAGAAGTCTGCTGAGAGTTTTTTTTTTTTTTTTTTTTTCCTCTGTGCTCTTAATTGGATCACTTGCCAGTCTGTCTATGCTGCAGTCTTTCTTTTTTTTTCTCTCTCCTTATAATCTTTGAATGGCTTTGTGTTCACCTGTTAATAATGGATCTTCAGAGTGTAACTGCAGGTTTGAATAATCTCACCACGAAAGTACAAAATTTGCAAGATTTTATTATTCATGCTCCGGTATCTGAGCCGAGAATTCCTTTGCCGGAATTCTTCTCAGGGAATAGATCTAGCTTTCAGAATTTTAGAAATAATTGTAAGCTATTTTTGTCCCTGAAATCTCGTTCTGCTGGAGACTCTGCACAGCAGGTTGGGATTGTGATTTCCTTGCTCCGCGGCGACCCTCAAGACTGGGCTTTTGCATTGGCACCAGGGGATCCTGCGTTGCGCAATGTGGATGCGTTTTTTTTGGCCTTGGGCTTGCTGTATGAGGAACCTCATTTGGAACTTCAGGCAGAAAAAACTTTGATGTCCCTATCGCAGGGGCAAGATGAAGCTGAAATTTACTGCCAAAGATTCCGTAAATGGTCTGTGCTTACTCAGTGGAATGAGTGTGCCTTGGCGGCTACTTTCAGAGAGGGTCTCTCTGATGCCATTAAGGATGTTATGGTGGGGTTCCCTGTGCCTGCGGGTCTGAATGAGTCCATGACAATGGCCATTCAGATCGATAGGCGTCTGCGGGAGCGCAAACCTGTGCACCATCTGGCGGTGTCCACTGAGAAGACGCCAGAAAGCATGCAGTGTGATAGAATTCTGTCCAGAAGCGAGCGGCAGAATTTTAGACGGAAAAATGGGTTGTGTTTCTATTGTGGGGATTCTACTCATGTTATATCAGCGTGCTCTAAGCGTACTAAAAAGCTTGATAAATCCGTTTCCATTGGCACTTTACAGTCTAAATTTATTTTGTCTGTGACCCTGATTTGCTCTTTGTCATCTATTACTACTGACGCCTATATCGACTCTGGCGCCGCTTTGAGTCTTATGGATTGGTCCTTTGCCAATCGTTGTGGGTATGATTTAGAGCCTTTGGAAACTCTTATTCCTCTGAAGGGGATTGACTCCACCCCATTGGCTAATAATAAACCACAATACTGGACACAAGTGACTATGTGTATTAATCCGGATCACCAGGAGACTATTCGTTTTCTAGTGCTGTATAATCTACATGAGGATTTGGTGCTGGGATTGCCATGGCTGCAGTCTCACAACCCAGTCCTTGACTGGAGAGCTATGTCTGTGTTGAGCTGGGGATGTAAGGGGACTCATGGGGATGTACCTTTGGTGTCCATTTCATCATCTATTCCCTCTGAAATCCCTGAGTTCCTGTCTGATTATCGTGACGTCTTTGAAGAATCCAAGCTTGGTTCATTACCTCCGCACCGTGAGTGCGATTGTGCAATAGATTTAATTCCGGGTAGTAAATACCCAAAGGGTCGTTTATTTAATCTGTCTGTGCCTGAACATACTGCTATGCGAGAATATATAAAGGAGTCCTTGGAAAAGGGACATATTCGTCCATCGTCATCTCCCTTAGGAGCCGGTTTTTTCTTTGTGTCAAAAAAAGACGGCTCTTTGAGACCATGTATTGATTATCGGCTTTTGAATAAAATCACGGTTAAATATCAATACCCATTGCCGTTGCTGACTGATTTGTTTGCTCGCATAAAGGGGGCCAAGTGGTTCTCTAAGATTGATCTCCGTGGGGCGTATAATTTGGTGCGGATCAGGCAGGGGGATGAGTGGAAAACCGCATTTAATACGCCCGAGGGCCACTTTGAGTATTTGGTGATGCCTTTTGGTCTTTCTAATGCCCCTTCAGTCTTCCAGTCCTTTATGCATGATATTTTCCGCGATTTTTTGGATAAATTTATGATAGTGTATCTGGATGATATTCTGATTTTTTCGGATGACTGGGACTCTCATGTCCGGCAAGTTAAGAGGGTTTTTCAGGTTTTGCGGTCTAATTCTCTGTGTGTCAAGGGTTCTAAGTGCGTTTTTGGGGTTCAGAGAATTTCCTTTTTGGGATATATTTTTTCTCCCTCTTCCATTGAGATGGATCCTGTCAAGGTTCAAGCTATTTGTGATTGGACGCAGCCTTCTTCTCTTAAAAGTCTTCAGAAATTTTTGGGCTTTGCCAACTTTTATCGTCGATTTATTTCTGGTTTTTCGGATGTCGTTAAGCCATTGACCGATTTGACTAGACAGGGTGCTGATGTTGCTAATTGGTCCCCTGATGCTGTGGAGGCCTTTCAGGAGCTTAAGCGCCGTTTTTCTTCTGCCCCTGTGTTGCGTCAGCCTGATGTGACTCTTCCTTTTCAGGTTGAGGTCGACGCTTCTGAGATCGGAGCTGGGGCAGTGTTGTCGCAGAAAAGTTCTGACTGCGCCGTGATGAGGCCTTGTGCCTTCTTTTCCCGTAAATTTTCGCCCGCTGAGCGGAATTATGATGTTGGGAATCGGGAGCTTTTGGCCATGAAGTGGGCGTTTGAGGAGTGGCGCCATTGGCTCGAGGGGGCCAGACATCAGGTGGTGGTATTGACTGACCACAAAAATTTGATTTATCTTGAGACCGCCAGGCGCCTGAATCCTAGACAGGCGCGCTGGTCATTATTTTTTTCTCGGTTTAATTTTGTGGTATCGTACCTACCAGGTTCTAAGAATGTTAAGGCGGATGCCCTTTCTAGGAGTTTTGAGCCTGATTCACCTGGCAACTCTGACCCCACAGGTATTCTTAAGGAGGGAGTTATCTTGTCAGCTGTTTCTCCAGACCTGCGGCGGGCCTTGCAGGAGTTTCAGGCGGATAGACCGGATCGTTGTCCGCCTGATAGGCTGTTTGTTCCTGATGATTGGACCAGTAAAGTCATCTCTGAGGTGCATTCTTCTGCGTTGGCGGGACATCCTGGAATTTTTGGTACCAGGGATTTGGTGGCAAGATCCTTCTGGTGGCCTTCCCTGTCACGAGATGTGCGAGGCTTTGTGCAGTCTTGTGACGTTTGTGCTCGGGCCAAGCCTTGTTGTTCTCGGGCTAGTGGATTATTGTTGCCCTTGCCTATTCCTAAGAGGCCTTGGACACACATCTCAATGGATTTTATTTCAGATCTGCCTGTTTCTCAGAAGATGTCTGTCATCTGGGTGGTGTGTGACCGTTTTTCTAAGATGGTTCATTTGGTTCCCCTGCCCAAATTGCCTTCTTCTTCCGAGTTGGTGCCCCTGTTTTTTCAAAATGTTGTTCGTTTGCATGGTATTCCTGAGAATATCGTTTCTGACAGAGGAACCCAATTTGTGTCTAGATTTTGGCGGGCATTTTGTGCTAGGATGGGCATAGATTTGTCTTTTTCGTCTGCTTTTCACCCTCAGACTAATGGCCAGACCGAGCGGACTAATCAGACCCTGGAGACATATCTGAGGTGTTTTGTGTCTGCTGACCAGGATGATTGGGTTGCTTTTTTGCCATTGGCGGAGTTCGCCCTCAATAATCGGGCCAGCTCTGCCACCTTGGTTTCCCCGTTTTTCTGTAATTCGGGGTTCCATCCTCGATTTTCCTCCGGTCAGATGGAATCCTCGGATTGTCCTGGAGTGGATGCGGTGGTGGAGAGATTGCATCATATCTGGGGGCAGGTGATGGACAATTTAAAGTTGTCCCAGGAGAAGACTCAGCTTTTTGCCAACCGTCACCGTCGTGTTGGTCCTCGGCTTTGTGTTGGAGATTTGGTGTGGTTGTCTTCTCGTTTTGTCCCTATGAGGGTCTCATCTCCTAAGTTTAAGCCTCGGTTCATCGGTCCGTATAAAATATTGGAGATTCTTAACCCTGTTTCCTTCCGTTTGGACCTCCCTGCATCCTTTTCTATTCATAACGTTTTTCATCGGTCGTTATTGCGCAGGTATGAGGCACCGGTTGTGCCTTCCGTTGAGCCTCCTGCTCCGGTGTTGGTTGAGGGTGAGTTGGAGTACGTTGTGGAAAAAATCCTAGACTCCCGTGTTTCCAGACGGAGACTCCAGTATCTGGTCAAGTGGAAGGGATACGGCCAGGAGGATAATTCTTGGGTCACTGCATCTGATGTTCATGCCTCTGATCTGGTTCGTGCCTTTCATAGGGCCCATCCTGATCGCCCTGGTGGTTCTGGTGAGGGTTCGGTGCCCCCTCCTTGAGGGGGGGGTACTGTTGTGAATTTGGATTCTGGGCTCCCCCGGTGGCTACTGGTGGAATTGAACTTGTGACATCATCTTCCCTGTTCACCTGTTCTGATTAGATCTGGGTGTCGCTATATAACCTGGCTTCTCTGTTAGATGCTTGCCGGTCAACAATGTTATCAGAAGCCTCTCTGTGCTTGTTCCTGCTCCCAGACATCTACTAGATAAGTTGGACATTCGTCCATGTTTTGTTTTTGTATTTTGGTTCCAGTTCACAGCTGCAGTTTCGTTACTGTGTCTGGAAAGCTCTTGTTGATCAGGAATTGCCACTCTGGTATTATGAGTTAATGCCAGAGTCCTAAAGTAATTTCTGGATGTGTTTTGTTAGGGTTTTCTACTGACCATGAAAGTATGCTTTCTGTCTTCTGCTATCTAGAAAGCGGACCTCAAATTTGCTAAAACTATTTTCCTGCTGCGTTTGTTGTTTCATCTCATATCACCGCCAATATATGTGGGGGGCTTCTGTCTCCTTTTGGGCATTTCTCTAGAGGTGAGTCAGGTCTTATATTTCCCTCTGCTAGCATTATTTAGTTCTCCGGCCGGCGCTGGGCATATAGGGATAAAAAGTAGGACATGCTACCTGGCTACTTCTAGATGATGCGGTAGGTTTAGTTCATGGTCAGTACAGTTACATCTTCCAAGAGCTTGTTCCTATAGAGGCTTATGCTAGTTCTCTGGCCATGGAGATCATGACAGTCGGCATTGAAAAGCTTGTGATAACAGCTAGAGGAGGAGATCTGAAAAGACGCTTAATGACGCGCGAAGCTTATTGGATGTTCTGCCTTAACACTTGCTATCCCATGGGCTTAAATGCTCGCAAAGAAATTATGTTCCATTACTGAGAGATCAACATTGTTTAGTTATGTTATATTATATGTTTTACACATGTGCATATTATATATTGTTTTGTTTTTTGTGATATTTTTGCGTTTTTATTGTATAAATTCACTGTTGTATCAGGTGATGGGTTGATTCACTGTGATTTGTCACAGCTGCTATTTAAACCTCATTCTGATGCATAGTGAGCAGCTTTGAAAAAGAACTTATTGTTCGAAACGCGTAGCCTGCTGCTACTCTTTCTCCTGTGAACCATGTCTTTGGATTTTGGATTTTATCTTCAATAAATTTTGATATTTTTGGAAGCTGGATTTTTCTTTCTATTTGTTCTACTGTTTCACGTGAAGACTGCACGTTATCCGGGCTTCCCCACAACAAATGCCTAGTAGGTGAGCTGGTTTTTCAATATTTTTCTTCTGCTATAGTATAATATACTCCCCATAGGCCTGTATAGTATAATATACTCCCCATAGGCATGTAGAGTATAATGTATTCCCCATAGGCCTGTATAGTATAATGCACTACCCATAGGCCTGTATAGTATATTGCACCCCCATTATGCAGCCTGTATAGTACAATGAACCCCCCTTAGGCAGCCTATATAGTATAATGCACCCCCATTAGGCAGCCTGTATAGTATGATGCAACCCCATTAGGCAGTCTGTATAGTATAATGCACCCCCATTAGACAGCCTGTATAGTATAATGCACCCCCATTACGCAGCCTGTATAGTATAATGCACCCCCATTATGCAGCCAGTATAGTATAATGCACCCCCATTAGGCAGCCTAGATAGTATAATGCACCCCCATTAGGCAGCCTGTATAGTATAATGCACCCCATTATGCAGCCAGTATAGTATAATGCACCCCCATTAGGCAGCCTAGATAGTATAATGCACCCCCATTAGGCAGCCTGTATAGTATAATGCACCCCCATTAGGCAGCCTGTATAGTATAATGCACCCCCATTAGGCAGCCTGTATAGTATAATGCACCCCCATTAGGCAGCCTGTATAGTATACTACACCCCCATTAGGCAGCCTGTACAGTATAATGCACCCCCATTAGGCAGCCTGTATAGTATAATGCACCCCATTATGCAGCCAGTATAGTATAATGCACCCCCATTAGGCAGCCTAGATAGTATAATGCACCCCCATTAGGCAGCCTGTATAGTATAATGCACCCCCATTATGCAGCCTGTATAGTATAATGCACCCCCATTAGGCAGCCTGTATAGTATAATGCACCCGATAAAAAAACCAAAAACAATACTCACCCTTCTTCCTCCTTGTTCCCGCGGTGCTCTGACCACCCACTCATCTCCAGACAGGGGGCGCCGGGTACGGACATCATCGCTACCCCGTCAGTGTCGGCATCGGTGACGGCAGATGCTGACAGGGGGATGATGGGAGGACTGTAATGCTCCCTCTCTCATCAAGCTGACCCTGCGATGTCAGGTGGGGGGCCACTGCTGGCACAGGGCCCCCCACCGCCTCCTCAGGGGCCGCACAGCGGCCGGGCGGCAGAGCAGGGAGATCGCGTCTCCCTGCTCTCTCGCAGAATGTAACTGTATCGGCCGGGCTGTGCACGCCAATACAGCTACATAGCGTAACTGACGAAGGACGGACCGAAACGCGCGCTGGAGTGGGCACTCATCCCCCTGGTTTCCCATAATTGCTGTGCACTTCTTAATTAGTAAGTATTTAGCAACCGTTCTCAATATGAGGTTTGATAAGGAGGGGAAGAGCTATAATTAGCCTTCAAGGCGATAGAATTTAACTAGTGGATACTTTTTGATATCCTTATAGGGCCATATATATTTCACATTGTTTTAAACTGACATGATTTGGTGGATATTTCCACGGTATTTGATTGTGGCTATATACCTTGGTATTGGCGCAAATAGGCCTATGACTAGTTAAGATCCTATATATGATCTGGTAGAGTAATTTTGAGTCAGTTCAGGGTGTGACATATCGTAGGTGCACATGCACCGCTATCCAGGCTGACTATAGGCTGTTATACATAGTAGTTCAGATCTCCACAAATGGGTTAACTGGCGGGGGTGGGTGCCCTTGGTGTTATATTGTTTCAGTTTTGTAATTTCCACACACCTGGTTTTGTCTTTTTCATGTATTTTAATATTTCTAATAAAGAATTTGTATATTTTATTAATGGACTGGTACATCATTTTTCCCTATGGGAATTAAGTTCTAGGTATATGGATGTGTCCTTATTATAAGGTTTCCACAGGGGGTGATTTAATTATAAACATAGTTGATATATTGAATACTTCATTATTTCCCCCTTAATATGTGGTATTGTTGTTTGTTCGTGATTCATGTAATGTTACATTTGCACATAGGACCCCTTGTTGGAAAGAAGCTCCTGAACTCTCTCGTCCATTGAATTTGTCAGTTTTTGGATGGTTTCTGCTCCAATTGTTTTGCATGTGGACAGAATCCCCTCCCAGAGCTGTTGCTTAGATGTGAACTGCCTCCCGCCATAGACACTCCTTTTTATGATGCTCCAGAGGTTCTCAATGGGGTTGAGGCCAGGGGAAGATGGTGGCCATACCATAAGTTTGTCCTCTTTTATGCCCATAGCAGCCAGAGATGCAGATGTGTTTTTTGCAGCATGAGACGGTGCATTATCATGTATGAAAATGATCTTGCTGCGGAAAGCACGGTTCTTCCTCTTGAACCATGGCAGGAAGTGTTGTTTTAGAAACTCCACATAGATTATGGAGTTCATCTTTACCCCTTCAGGGATCATAAAGGGGCCGACAATCTCTCTCCCCATGATTCCAGCCCAAAACATTACTCCACCTCCTCCTTGTTGGCGCCTTAGCCGTGTTTTCATGGGGTGTCCATCAACCAGCCATCCTCCACTCCATCCATCTGGACCATCGAGCGTTGCACGGCACTCATCGGTGAACAAAACACTTTGGAAGTCAGTCTTCATGTATCGTTTGGCCACTGGAGCCGTTTCTGCTTGTGTGCAGTGGATAGAGGTGGTCGACAGGATGGCTTACGCACAGCTGCAAACCTCTGAAGGACCCTGCATCTTGTTGTTCTGGGGACGTTGGAGGCACCAGCAGCTTCAAAAACTTGTCTGCTGCTATGACAAGGCATTTTTGCAGCTGCTCTTTTAACCTTATGCAATTGCCTGTTGGAAAGAGTCCTCAATTTTTCCTTATCAGCACGCACACGTGTGTGCTGGGAATCAGCTACATACTTCTTGATTGTGCGATGATCACGATGAAGTGTCTTGGCAATGTTGATTGTAGTCATGCCTTGACCTAAATACTCCACAATTTGTTGCTTCTCAGCAGCCGACACATCCTTTTTCTTTCCCATTTTGGCAAAAAATGTAGATTGCATAATAATGTGGAACAGCCTTCTTAAGTAGTCTTGCCTTTATTTGGACACGCCGGCCAAACTAATGTGCACAGGTATCTGCAATTGCTTTCAGTGATATAAAGAGCCCTGACACACATCACCATCAATGAGTTTAAATGACAAACAAAAAAATTCTAACCTTATCACTCCTAAACTCTATGTGCAGAATCATTTGGAACACAGTGTACTTTGAATTGTATCCTGTAATGAATGGACAGCCAGTGTAATTACTGGCGAAGAGTGGACGCATCCGAGTAACGATTAGCCAGATGGACGACTCTGGCTGCTGCATTAAGGATAGACTGGAGAGGGGAAAGTCGCGTGAGGGGGAGGCCAATTAATATAGTGTTACAGTAGTTCAGGCGGGAGTGGATCAGGGAGACAGTGAGGGTTTTTGTTGTTTCCATGGTGAGAAAAGGGCGGATTCTAGAGATGTTCTTTAGGTGTAAGTGGCACGAGCGGGCAAGAGATTGTATATGGGAGGTGAAGGAGAGATTGGCGTCAAACGTAACACCCAGACAGCACGCCTGCTGCCGGGGTGTTATTATGGCCCACGGAGAGGGAAATGTCAGATTTAGGGAGGTTAGTAGACGGCGGGAGCAGGAGAAGTTCAGTTTTGGGGAGGTTGAGTTGATAGAGAGCGGACATGATGTCAGAGACTGCAGACAGTCAGTGGCGTTCTGTAGTACAGCGAGGGTAAGGTCAGGGGATGACGTGTATAGTTGTGTGTCATCAGCATAAAGATGGTACTGAAAGCCAAATCTGCTGATGGTCTGTCCTATTGGGGCCGTGTAGAGGGGGAAGAGAAGGGGGCCAAGGACTGAGCCCTAAGGTACCTCGACAGTGAGAGGAAGAGGAGATGAAGTGGAGCCGGAGAACAGAACACTGAAGGAGCGTTCAGAAAGATAGAAGGAGAACCAGGAGAGAGCAGTGTCCTTAATGCCATGTGACTGGAGCCTAGAGAGTAGGAGAGGGTGGTCAACAGTGTCGAAAGCTGCAGAAAGATCGAGGAGAATGAGCAGAGAGTGGTCACCGTTACATTTTGCTGTCAGAAGGTCATTGGTCACCTTCATGAGTGCAGTTTCTGTCGAATGTAGGGGGCGGAACCCGGACTGTGAAGGGTCTAGGAGGGAATGAGTGGAGCGGTAACGGGTAAGGCGGGAGTAGACTAGGCGCTCCAAGAGTTTAGGGATGAATGGGAGATTGGAGACCGGTCTGTAGTTGTTTGTGCAGGATGGGTCGAGGGTGGGTTTCTTTAGTAATGGAGTAATGATAGCATGTTTGAAGGAGGAAGGGAAAGTGCCAGAGGAAAGGGAAAGATTAAAGATTGTGGTTAGGTGAGTTGTGACGAGAGAGAGACTAGAGGAGGTGTGAAGGAATGGGGTCGGTGGTGCATGTAGTCGGACGAGAAGAGGAGAGGAGCTTGGAGACTTCTTCTTCTGTGATGGGATCGAATGTGGAGAGTGAGCCAGGGGAGATGCAGGAAGGGATGGGAGTCACTGAACTTGGTGATTGGGAGCGGATTTCCTGACGGATATTGTCTATTTTCTCTATAAAGTGGGAGGCCAGGTCATCAGCACAAATGTCTGTGATAGGGGCTTGTGCTTTTCTTGGAGTTGTTGGATAGTGAGGAGATCAGGGTGGTGTAGTAGGTCTGTTTGGTGAGGTGAAGGACAGAGTTATAGGTTCTTAACATAAATTTGAAGTGGATGAAGTCTTCTGGTTTGTGTGTTTTCCTCCATAAGCATTCAGCACACCTAGAGCATCACTGGAGAAATCGGGTGTAAATAAATGCATGTGGGGACGTGTTGCTCCCAAACCAACGAATGCAGTGCCAAAAAGGTAACCGGCAGCTCCAATCCTGGTCACTGTATCAGTCTCTGCAGCTTCAGCAAGTGTGGCTGTGCAAACACGGGCCACTCAGACCCCAGCTGAGGGACTTGCTCCATTTGAGTCACACGTTGTGATGCCTGACCAAGAACTTTGCCGGTCAGAATGTTGCAGGCATCAAGTACTACCTTGGAAAAGAAAGTAGAAAGTGACTACTAAGAAAAGTTAAACTGAGTGTTTGCACAATTTAAAGACAATGTGGTCATGGACAGTGAATGGACAGAACTTTTATTGTAAAAAGTTAGCATTTAATGTGCTCCTTGTTGGTTTTGCAGCAAAAATTTAGAATGTGAGTGGGACACTCTACATTTTACAGTAAACCATATAACGAAGAACCATCTGGCGTGGCCGAAAAGTGGTCCAATGAGTTGTTATTTATTGAACTTGATTGAGAAAGTTTTATTGAATTAAAGCTCTGTTTTAGGCTATTGTTATTTATGTACAACATTCAAGCGTAAAATACTTGCAGGATTTCGCAGGGGAACACCAGAAACTAGAATCTACACAGTCCCAGCTGCAGGGTCAGTTTTTTAGAACTATGGATGCTTCCCAAACCTCTTCACTATCCAGTGGCGGATTATAATGAGGTCAATCTGGGCGGTAGCCCAGGGCCCAGTGGTGTGGGGGGCCCTGGGATACCTGATTGGTGTATGGGCTAGGTGGGTAGAGGGGGCCCGCATCGGGCCCCATCTCATCTGCTCACCGGGCCCCTACCGGTGTTGTGGCAGTTTAACGCTATTGACGTGCGGGCACACGTCCACACGTCAATAGTTAACAGCCGCCAGCCAATCGGAGGCTGGCAGCTGATGTCAGCCGCAGTGCGCAAGTCGCTGGCATCTGATGTCATTGTTAGTCGCCGGCGAGTGCGCGCTGCTGGAGGGAGCTTCGCCGAAGGAGCACAGACAGGTGAGGTGATCACCGGTGACATTATACACAGGAGCTCTGTATATAGTATACAGTGTATAGTGTCAGTGTATAGGTAACACTGACTCACCAGTGACGTCTCTAGGTGAAGTCCTTCATCTTTCATCCAGCACAGACCGCCATCATTTCTTCCAGCCAGGACTCCTCTCTGCAGGAAATAACACAGTTATCTCGAGCTCCGCTTGCAGAACACATTACTTAATTTTTCCAACTTCTACATTACACCACATGAATAGAGGCAACATAGTATCACTCTATACGGTAACAGGACCGCCCCCTCATTTAAAACAGTGTCCTCAAAAAATAAAATAAATACATCACTGCAGTAATAATATCCCTTAATTAGCCCCTATGGTAATAATATTCCCCACCCTGGCCCCGTGTGTCTCATTCCTGGCTCCAGCCATATGTTCTCGCATCCTGCCCTCATGAGTATCCATCCTGCCCCATGTGATCTCCCTATCCTGCCCCATCAGTCTCCATCGTATCCATCCTGCCCCATGATCCTGCACGATCTGTCTTCAATCCTGCCAAACGTCTTTCATTCTGCCCCGTGTCTCCAATCATGCCCCGTATCTACATTCTGCCCATGTTTCCAGTCCTGCCCCCAGTGTCCAGCATCTCTGCCCCCAGTGTGTCCAGCATCTCTGCCCCCAGTGTGTCCAGCATCTCTGCCCCCAGTGTCCAGCATCTCTGCCCCCAGTGTCCAGCATCTCTGCCCCCAGTGTCCAGCATCTCTGCCCCCAATGTCCAGCATTTCTGCCCCAGTGTGTCCAGCATGATGCCTCCAGTATGACCAGCATATTGGCCCCAGTGTCTCCAGCATATTGCCCCTAGTGTGTCCAGCATCCTGCCCCCAGTGTGTCCAGCATCTCTGCCCCCGTTGTGTCCAGCATATTGCCCCCAGTGTGTCCAGCATCTCTGCCCCCAGTGTATCCAGCATTTTGCCCCCAGTGTGTCCAGCATCCTGCCCCCAGTGTGTCCTGTATATTGCCCCCAGTGTGTCCAGCATCCTGCCCCCAGTGTATCCAGCATATTGCCCCCAGTGTGTCCAGCATCCTGCCCCCAGTGTATCCAGCATATTGCCCCCAGTGTGTCCAGCATCTCTGCCCTCAGTGTCCAGCATACTGGCCCGGGCCCACCGGATTGCCGTTCGCAATAAAAAAAGTTCTCCTCACCTGTCCGCGCTCCTTTGGCGAAGCTCCCTCCTTGCAGCTGAAGCGCGCACTCGCTGGCGACTGACAATGACATCAGACGCCGGCGACATGCGCGCTGCGGCTGATGTCAGCTGCCAGCCTCCAATTGGCTGGCAGCTGTTAACTATTGGTTAATAGCGTTAAACTGCCACAGCGCCTGTAGGGGGGGCCCCAGTGAGCAGATGAGACGGGGCCCTATGAAGGCCCTCTCTGCCCACTGGGCCAATACGCCAGTCAGGGCAGTAATGCCCTGATGGCGGCGGTCAATCTGAATGGTTGTCCAGGGCCCCCCACACCACTGGGCCCTGGGCTACCGCCCAGATTGACCTCATTATAATCCACCACTGCTCCCTTATATATATTGTGGTTTGGAGGGAAAAGAGAGATCAGATTGTCAGAGAGACAGGCGAGAGCAAACGGACCTAGAGGGTTAGAAGGTCTGAAGGGGCCGTGTAGTCTGAAGTACTACAGCCCCTAAAGAAAGAGACATACAGAAGGAAAGAATATCATTCAGTGAGCGTGAAGAAGAGCGAAGCACAGGAGAGTGATATCAGGGGAGACCAGCTGCGAACATGCTGCTTCTCTCTGAAGCGCAGATAACCAGCAGTAGCCGAAACACCGAGGTTGTAAGGGACTCTATGCATTACAGCAGAGACCGGCAGGACAGTTGAACTGCAAGTTACCTGTCTGCCACACACACCAGTGAAGACACAGTAACACATAGAGCCTGGGGCGTGATAGAGTCCCTGTAAAAAGGCTCGAGTTACCTGTCATACAGGTATTGTCCTATCCTATATGGGGGACAGAGAGAAGAACTGTGAGGACCTTATCTGAAGCCATAGGCAGTAAAGGACTACAACTCCCAGGCGCTACAGGAAGGCTTTTAACTCCACCTGGTAAAGGGGACTCTGGATTTGCTTTCAAGCTGGCCGGACTCTGCCTGAACCTGTGATCTAGTGCCCTGGACTGTGGCTGCCTGAAGTCTTCAGTAAACAAGGTAAAGAAACTGTAAACCTGTGTCCTCGTTCTTCACTGCATTACTCACCATCTTCCATCTACACATCAGGAGCCCTGGGGATATACGACCCCTGGCAAAAATCATGGAATCACAAGCCTTGGATGATGTTCATTCAGTTGATTAATTTTGTAGAAAAAAAGCAGATCACAGACCTGGCACAAAACTAAAGTAATTTCAAATGGCAACTTTCTGGCTTTAAGAAACACTAAAAGAAATCAAGAACAAAAAATGTGGTAGTCAGTAATGGTCACTTTTTTAACCAAGCATAGGGAAAAAATTATGGAATCACTCAATTCTGAGGAAAAAATTATGGAATCGTGAAAAGCAAACAAACAAAAAAAACCTCCAGCACATCACTAGTATTCTGTTGCACCACCTCTGGCTTTTCTATCAGCTTGCAGTCTCTGAGGCCTGGACTTAATGAGGGTCACACAGGACTCTTCACCAGTCTGGCTCCAACTTTCACTGCTTGCTGCTGCCAGATCAGCTTTGCAGGTTGGAGCCTTGTCATGGACCATTTTCTCCAACTTCCACCAAAGATTTTCTATTGGATTGAGATCCGGACCATTTGCAGGCCATGACATTGACCTTATTTGTCTTTCAAGGAATGTTTTCACAGTTTTTGCTCTATGGCAGGATGCATTATCATCTTGAAAAATGATTTCATCATCCCCAAACATCCTTTCAATTGATGGGATAAGAAAAGTGTCCAAAATATCAACATAAACTTGTGCATTTATTGAAGCTGTAATGACAGCCATCTCCCCAGTGCCTTTACCTGACATGCAGCCCCAGGTATCATCAATGACGGTGGAAATTTGCACGTTCTCTTCAGCAGAGGTGTCAAACTGCATTCCTCGAGGGCCGCCAACAGGTCATGTTTTCAGGATTTCCTTAGCATTCCACAAGGTGCTGGAATCATTCTGTGCAGGTGATTAAATTATCACTTGTGCAATACAAGGAAATCCTGAAAACATGACCTGTTGGCGGCCCTCGAGGAATGCAGTTTGACACCTCTGCTCTTCAGGCAGTCATCTTTATAAATCTCATTGGAACGGCACCAAACAAAACTTCCAGCATCGTCACCTTGCCCAATGCAGATTCGCGATTCATCACTGAATATGACTTTCATCCACAGTTCACGATTGCTTTTCCTTAGCCCATTGTAACCTTGTTTTTTTCTGTTTAGGTGTTAATGATGGCATTCATTTAGCTTTTCTGTATGTAAATCCCATTTCCTTTAGGCGGTTTCTTACAGTTCGGTCACAGATGTTGACTCCAGTTTCCTCCCATTCATTCCTCATTTGTTTTGTTGTGCATTTCCTGTTTTGGAGACATATTGCTTGAAGTTTCCAGTCTTGACACTTTGATATCTTCCTTGGTCTACCAGTATGTTTGCCTTTAACAACCTTCCCATGTTGTTTGTATTTGGTCCAGATTTTACAACATCTTTTGCAACGTTGTGTGATGATTTACCCTCTATTAAGAGTTTGATAATCCTCTCCTTTGTTTCAATTGACATCTCTCGTGTTGGAGCCGTGATTCATGTCAGTCCACTTGGTGCAACAACTCTCCAAGGTGTGATCACTCCTTTTTAGATGCAGATTAACGAGCAAATCTAATTTGAAGCAGGTGTTATTTTTGGGTATGAAAATTTAAAGGGTGATTCCATTATTTTTTCCTTGGTATTGAGTGATTCCATAATTTTCCCCCTATGCTTGGTTAAAAAAGTGACCATTACAGACTACCACATTTTTTGTTCTTGATTTCTTTTAGTGTTTCTTAAAGCCAGAAAGTTGCCATTTGAAATGACTAGTTTTGTGCCGTTGGAGCGCCCCCACACCGCCGCAGGGCCGAGGGGTACCCTGAGCCGGGCCTCTAGGTCTCAGTCCTGGGGTTGTCACGGTGGCTAGACCCGGTCCGTGGCCCTGTCTGTCAGTGGGGGACGTCCGGTGCAATAAGTGATGTTGTAGCGGTGCAGTTGTGGGGTGCAGGTCGCGGTAAATAACGAGGACACCAGGTTGCAGTCTCTTTACCTCTTTACTGAAGCTCTCTGGGTCCTCAGTCCGGAATACGGCTCACCAGGCTGCGCAAGTCCGGCCGGTCCAATGGCACCTCCAGAGCTCTCCTTGCAGGTGGAAATCGGTGCCTTCCTTCTAGCGCTATGTGTTGCAGTCCTTCCCTGCTGTGCTTACGGAAAGTACCCCACAACTGTTGTGTCTGTTTCTCGTGTTCCCTCACAACAACTTAATTCGCAATGATCTTCCTCGTCCCTCCAGATACTATGGTAGGAACGCACCCGTATGACGGGGAGGCTCGGAGATCTTCCGGGACTCTATCTGCGCCCCTCTCCTGTTGGTACCCCCCTTTGCCTTCCTGGGTGATGCGTGAGACAGTCCGCCTCAAGCTAACTGCCCTGCCGTAGGTCTGAGGTATGGCTTGAAACTCTTTACCTCCTCGGCGTTCCGGCCACCGGTAGTGCGCCTCAGTAAGGTGCTGCCTCTTTCAGCACAACCCTCACTGGTATCTCCTTTCGCTTGATTTCGTTTCTCACTCAGCACAATCTATCTCGCTTCTTAGTCCTTCCTTGGGCACCGCCGCTATGCTGAGCAGGCACGGTCCCTTTACGTTCTTTCCATGCCAAGCCTCTGCCAGGATCCCACCCCTGGCAGAGACCCTACAGTCTCTCCCTTCACAACACCCTCTGCCACCAGGTGTTGCTCCGTTCAATCCCGTCAGCGTTCTCTCTAACTTTCTGCCTGACCCCCAGTTTACCCACTATGGTGGGGAGTGGCCTAATGAATAGCACCCTTAGCTCCCCCCGGAGGCCCAGCTGTGAAATGTCTTGGTGACTGTGATACCTGCTCAGAGAACTCCTTCCGTGCCATCGAACGCAGCATGGCCCCCCTTAGTGGCTGAACCATGCTACTGCAACGACCAGGACTCTGGGGCGCTGCACTCCCCCCTGGTTAAACACAGTACTCCGGGACTGGGAAGAAAAACAACAATACAGGTTAGCAAAAAGACATACAATTTTGTTGAGTGCAAATAACAATAAGTATACTTAAGTAGGCTTCCCTTTATGGGAGGTGAGGACACTTGTAACGTTACAAACATAATTAACCTTATAATTTACAGAGTATAAATAACTTCTGTTACCCAACCGGGTATTCTATTTAGTGCAATTTTTGAAATAATAACTTAACATTGCCTTTAAGAAACTCACACTCTTAGTCTATCAAAGGCCTTCCTATAATCACATTATAAGGCATTTCAACTTTACATTCTCCTTCTTGTGAACCTGCAGGACCGCCTGTCCCTACGGCACCAGACCTACTGCCTCTCCTTTCTTCTACAGGACCGCCCTGTTCAGCCAGGGCCTACTGCCTTTCGCTACTATACACAGTATAGACATAACATTCCTTTCGGTTGAAGAACTCTGAGCCAGCTCTACTCGGCCCCTTTAAGGACTCACTCTCTAACCCCTACGGGTTCACTCTCTGTCCTTAGTAACAAAGTAACTTTTCAATGGGGACGCAGGGTTTACCTTCTATCCTCACCCTCATTATTACTTCTCTTACTTTCAACTATGCAGACCTCCACTTCTACCCCTACGGGCTCTCTGCATCCTTCCTGTCTTCAAAACATTATTCAAATTTCACATTTTAACAAATTCAACACATATAACTCGGCATGTAAAACAGTTACATTTTCTTTTTAAGGCATCATTACCACATTACTGTTCTGTAACAGTATCGCTTTTAAGTACAATTCTTCACATCCCCTTTAAGAGGGGACCAGGTCTCTCTGAGGTAGCTCGTCTTCTCAGCCTACCAGTCTCATGCAAAGTTCCGGTCCGGTATCTTCACAAAGTGTCTTTAACTAGGACCAGTAGGAACGGTTTCTTCGCAAAGTGTCTTTTGACTAAAACCAGTAGGGAGCACCTTTAAGAAAGTGCAAACTATTTACAAGGGAAAGTTTGAATCATGCGCAGTTCATGATTTCTGCAGTTCTCTTTTTTTTTAGAACTGTATAAACTTCAGGAAAACAACAGTGACCCCGGGTCAACAAAGGGGTCACCTTTAACCCTAGACGGGTTTAGCAAACAGGAACAGTTAAAGGAATGAACAGTTAACTATTTACAGTTTCAGGTTTCCGAGGCTTAGTTGGACGGCTTCCAGGGCTGCACCTGGCACTTAACCCTTCTTGGCCTGGGCAAAGTGAGGTCCAGGGTTACACCCAGTGCTGGACAAACGCCGTTAATCCGTCCTTCAAGTATGGTTAAATCATGCGCAGCGATGGAGGTCTGCGCAGCTTGAGTATGGGCATTTGCTGCAGCAGAGGTAGCGGCCGCTGCAAGATCAGTCACTGGAACGGAGTCAGCAGCTGTGGCACTAGCAGTCACTGGAGGGGTGTCGGTCGTCAGGGCAGGGTCGTCTTTCATACCTGCATCAGATGCGGACCCTCCGGTGCCGGTCTGCTCCGTCTCCGCTGGGGTCTGGAACGCTGGTTGCGGGACCTTGTGCTGCGGCGTTGTCATCTCTGCTCGCAGCATACCCCTTCCCGGCAGCGCCTTGCTTTCCAGCTTCGGAGCGCTGGGACTTCTTTCCTGCTCCGGACCAGATGAGGCTGCCGACAGATGTCCGGTGAGGCTCCTGATGATGGCCTTCTTCCACCCGGCCTCGGTGCTCAGCTGCGTCCGCCGGGGTCGGTCGCCGAGCTCGTCCACTCCGGCCTGCAGGAATTCAGCATCAGCGGTGGAGGCCTGGTTGCGGTGCCCCTCCGGGTGGCTGGGGGAGTCCTCTGCTCCGACCCCACGCTCCGGCTCCGGGCGGCTCGCCATGGCGTCCTCCATGTCGCTCGCTCCTTCTTCCTGGTCCTTTTCCCGCTCTCTCCTTCGTGAGCGGTTTCGTTTCCTCTGCCTCCGCCCCCCATTAAGGATTAGGAGGCGGATCTCTGCTGCTGACGGACACGTCCTCACCGTGCAGAAATACTTAGACTGGGCGGCCATTGTAGTTCGCGCTCTCCAGCTTGTCTACGCCCACCTCACGCCCCTCTTCTTCTCCTTCGCTCTCCTCAGCGCTGCAATGGCGGCGGATTTTGGCGGGAACTTCTCTTGGTCAATGGTAGCACACAGTCTTTGCAATAAAGTACAGTTCAAGCACAATAAATCACAGTTCCAAGGCACACATGACCTGATTCTTCAGGCTTAAGTAGATCCTGTTCGTGACGCCAAGTTGGAGCGCCCCCACACCGCCGCAGGGCCGAGGGGTACCCTGAGCCGGGCCTCTAGGTCTCAGTCCTGGGGTTGTCACGGTGGCTAGACCCGGTCCGTGGCCCTGTCTGTCAGTGGGGGACGTCCGGTGCAATAAGTGATGTTGTAGCGGTGCAGTTGTGGGGTGCAGGTCGCGGTAAATAACGAGGACACCAGGTTGCAGTCTCTTTACCTCTTTACTGAAGCTCTCTGGGTCCTCAGTCCGGAATACGGCTCACCAGGCTGCGCAAGTCCGGCCGGTCCAATGGCACTTCCAGAGCTCTCCTTGCAGGTGGAAATCGGTGCCTTCCTTCTAGCGCTGTGTGTTGCAGTCCTTCCCTGCTGTGCTTACGGAAAGTACCCCACAACTGTTGTGTCTGTTTCTCGTGTTCCCTCACAACAACTTAATTCGCAATGATCTTCCTCGTCCCTCCAGATACTATGGTAGGAACGCACCCGTATGACGGGGAGGCTCGGAGATCTTCCGGGACTCTATCTGCGCCCCTCTCCTGTTGGTACCCCCCTTTGCCTTCCTGGGTGATGCGTGAGACAGTCCGCCTCAAGCTAACTGCCCTGCCGTAGGTCTGAGGTATGGCTTGAAACTCTTTACCTCCTCGGCGTTCCGGCCACCGGTAGTGCGCCTCAGTAAGGTGCTGCCTCTTTCAGCACAACCCTCACTGGTATCTCCTTTCGCTTGATTTCGTTTCTCACTCAGCACAATCTATCTCGCTTCTTAGTCCTTCCTTGGGCACCGCCGCTATGCTGAGCAGGCACGGTCCCTTTACGTTCTTTCCATGCCAAGCCTCTGCCAGGATCCCACCCCTGGCAGAGACCCTACAGTCTCTCCCTTCACAACACCCTCTGCCACCAGGTGTTGCTCCGTTCAATCCCGTCAGCGTTCTCTCTAACTTTCTGCCTGACCCCCAGTTTACCCACTATGGTGGGGAGTGGCCTAATGAATAGCACCCTTAGCTCCCCCCGGAGGCCCAGCTGTGAAATGTCTTGGTGACTGTGATACCTGCTCAGAGAACTCCTTCCGTGCCATCGAACGCAGCATGGCCCCCCTTAGTGGCTGAACCATGCTACTGCAACGACCAGGACTCTGGGGCGCTGCACCATGTCTGTGATCTGCTTTTTTTCTACAAAATTAAACAACTGAATGAACATCCTCCAAGGCCGGTGATTCCATAATTTTTGCCAGGGATTGTACTTGTACTTCCCTGTGGGAAGTTATACCATCTAGCTGCCATAACATCACCGCAGTGGACCTCTTAAAGCAGCGTCGGTCCCCACTGACCGAATACCACAGGAGGTGTCACAAACATACACTTTATTCAATTTTCTCTTTTACATGGGCGCCCAGGGCCACGGACCGGGTCACCACCGTGACATCCCCCTGTGAACACTGGACCCGTTACCGGGTACCCCATGGCCCTGGTGGGCGACTCAAGGATGTTCTGGCCTTGCATACTCCGCCCTGGGGGAGGCCATGATCCAGGCCATTCGAATGAATCCCCAAATTCATGAGAGACGTGGTGAACGACAGGGGGTTTCAGTCATCCTGCCCAAGTCTGTTCACTTGTCTGAGATGGAACTAATGGAGGTTGGAACAGCCCGCTCTAGGGTCATGGATAGGAGGTGTCGGCGTAATCTTGTACGTTGCCTTTATTGTGATCGTGCTGGACATTAACTCACAGACTGCTTGATACCATCTCAAGCCAGCAAGCTGTCGGGAAACATCTAAGTCTGGGTGGCCTGTGGTTATCTGCTCTTGCTGTCATTGGCTGTGGATCTGCCACCAATTTCACTGATTCTGGACTGGTTCTTAAATTAGGATAAGGGACAGTTAGATTGGAAAGACCTATTCAGATTGCCGCCATTGACAGGACACCGTTACTTCAGAACTTAGTCCAGCTGGTAAAGGTGGAATTCACACTTAGACCGGGGTCACACTAGAATATTACATCCAATGCGAGAGCATCAGATGCAATATGCTAATGACCCTCGGCTCCTGCTCTGCTGCGAGCAGGAGTCGGGTGTCCTGCGCCTGTGCTCCGAGCCTCTCGTACAGAGCGGATCGGAGCACAGCTGCGGAGGAGGTGGAGAAATTACTTTCTCCATCTCCTCCATTGCCAGGGTCAGTGTTTAACACACAGCACTCGGATGATATCTGAGTGATGTGCGCTGTCTCACTTGCACCCATAGCCTTATATGCTGTGATTTCACTCGCACACTGAAAAGGGCCAAGGAAAAAAACGGGGATGTGAGCTGCCCCATAGAAGAATACTGGTCCGAGTGCTATGCGATTTTTCTACGTCCCTCCTCCTTGCTTGTAGTGGCTGTATTATTTGTGAAAAAGGATAGGGGGCTCCATTATTGCCTCGATTTCCATGAACTAAACAAAATTACAGTTAAGAATACTTACCTGCTTCCACTTTTCCCCAACCTATATAATCAGTTTACGGGGGCAAAATGTTTTTTTACGCTTGACCTTAGAGGGCCATATAAGGCTACTTTCACACTAGCGTCGTGCACTGCACGTCGCTATGCGTCGTTTTGTAGAAAAAACGCATCCTGCAAAAGTGCTGTTGGAGCGCCCCCACTGCCGCAGGGCCGAGGGGTACCCGGTACCGGGCCTCTGAGACTCTGCTCTGGGGTTGTCACGGTGGCTAGACCCGGCCTGTGACCCTGCTGAGGGGCGCCCAATAATAGGTGTGGATGGTGGTGGTAGTGCGGTGCAGTGCCGGTCACAGTAAATAACGAGGACACCAGGTTGCAGTCTCTTTACCTTTCTTTACTGAAGGTTTGGAGGTACCCAATCCAGAGCACTGTTAACAGGGCTGGCTGAGACCGGCCGGTCCAACGGCACATCCGGAGCTCCCTTTTCAGGTGGGAATCAGTGTCTACCTTCTAGCGCCTGTGTGTTGTAGTCCTTCCCTGCTGAGCACCCCAGGATAGTCCTCACAACTTATTCTGTCTGTCTCTGATGTTCGTTCTCTCCGTCCCCCAGATGATATGGCTAGGACGCACCCGTATGACGGGGTAGGCCTGGAGTTCTTCCGGGACACTAGAGTCGCCCCTCTCCCACAGCTGCCTCCGTTGTCTGCTTAGGTGTTAAAGTGAAGAGAAAATTGGTGTGCACTAAGGTTGGAATAAAGCGAGGTGCAGGTGTAGAGGACTGGGGTGTCCTAACACACTACGACTAAATATAATACACCGCACACTCTAAGTATGTTACTTGTGAAAAATTTGAAATTTATTGAGGTGCTATAGACATATCATTCAACAATGCGAAGTGCGACCAGAAGTCAAACTGACAACGTTTCGACTCGTCCCGAGTCTTTATCAAAAAGGTCGCTGGAAAGAACAGAACCAGTGTAAGTAACCATACATCAAATATATACATATTTTACATACATAATAATAGCACATAACAACCCAGAAGAGAAAAAAGGGAGAACAATATATACAAATATACATATAAGACATAGCATAACACAGGTATTTAATCCTGTCTCCGGTAAGAAAGATCCCCATCCTAGAGGTGAGGGTGTCAATCTGCGTGGTTTGGAAGTGATTTCATATAGTTCAGAGGACGGAGAGTTCGAGAAGAGACCGAAGTGACGTTTACCTTAGCAAGGTGAATAGTAGTATAGCAAAAATAGTATCCTCATGGTATAAAGAATATCTATAAAGGATAAAAGGTGTTAGTAAGGACCGTACATGAGAAGCAGAACTGTTCTAGAATATAGACTTGTAGGTTACCATCACTCTAATATGCCCTCCTATGTGTCTGGCTCCACTACACATTCCTATTTCATGTATCCCTGACAGACTACACTTGCGGTACCAATATGAAAGGCCACCTGCCTATTATTTATATCATTTTGTAAGGTAAAATCCTCTCTATATTCTAGAACAGTTCTGCTTCTCATGTGTAGGGACCGCAGGTAAAGAAGGATGCAGGGACAAATAGGAGCCGGAAAGCAAATAGCGTTTTTAACTTTCTTTTTAACTTCCAACCAAAAAGATGACAAACGTTTTCCACGCAGGGAACTTATATACAAGAACACAATCTCGCAGTAAATCCTAATTACTATATGGCCGCCCTGAACTATACCCGTAGAACGCGGCAGCGCCTCACTAGTGACTCCCTACTAAGATAAAGTCAACAACGGTCACTTATCAGTGCTGGTTCAGCGATGTAGTCCTGACGGTGAGGCTCCGACAACGCCGTAGTCCTGATGGCGGAGGAAGGAGGTGTCTTCTGGCGACGGGCCCAGGCGTAGAGTCGAGTCCAGAATGTCTTTTGCGGTGCTGCGTTCCCTCCTGCAGGCGGACGTTGATCCGAGGTAACAGCCTCCCAGTCCAGAGAAGAGTCTTTTTGAGGAGGATTAGGAGAATAATCAGTATCAGTCACAGCTGAGACGAAACCATGCGAGTCTGTAGCACTCTCTGGCAAGGTGCTCTCAGGGAGCGCGGTAATACTGTCCCTGAGCTGGTCAGCACTACCCCTCTGCCTGGGGGGTTGCTGACGACGAATGCGCCTCTTTTTGGGGGCTCTGGTAGTTGCCCGCAGTGTCTGTTGCACGTTTTCCCCCTGCTTCCAGCAAGTCTCACTGCGGCCTGCACACTCACACCCACTGCGCTGCAGTTTTCTCTCCTCAGAGATTTCCCGCGCTTCTCTGCCCCTGCTTTCGCGCGTTTTTCTCTTTATCCTCTCTTCTCCCTGCGTCACTCTCCCTCCTGTCACATGAGCCTTGCTTCCCATGCGCCCCTCAAATCCGTCCCCCGGAACCCCAACTCCCGGCAACAATGGTTCCACCCGCCTGCACAGCTCACCAGGTCCCTGTCCCCTACATTCCCCCACCCTGTATGCTCGCCAGTCCCTGGGCGAGGCCTTCGCACTGACAGGTCGCCCACCTGACGGGTTGTTCCACACTTGGGTCTGTCTAGTGTGTAAGTCAGGACTGTAGCGAGTTGGGGGTCTACCGGCAGTAGAACGTTCAGAACGTCATGGCTCGGGTCCTTGTATAGGGGGTGTTGGGGAAAGGTCGTCAGCGGAAGAGTGACTGGTCAGGGGTAGTGTAGTAGTCGAGATAGGGGGAGTATTTTGACGCCGTTCTTCTTCTTCATCATCTTCTTCATCCCACCAATGGTTGTTGGGGGATTCAGTCGTAGGTGGCTCTTCCCTGATTGCGGATTCTGGGGTGTCCGAGTCAACAGAGCGACACAACCGGAGCATGTTGCGATGAAGAATGCGAGTACCTGTACTTCCGAGGGCCTCAGACTGCACTTCATATACAGGTCCATGCGGGTCTATACGGCGAAGCACCCGATAGGGTGTTTTTTCCCAACGATGGTCTAACTTGTTTTGCGGTCTTTGCTCTCAAACGAGTACTCGATCACCTGGCCGGAACTCTGGGGGTCTTGCTGTAGGGGTGCTCCGATGCTCCACTTCCCGAATTCGAGTGTGTACCAGTCGGTGTAAGGTCTGCAGCCGATGCCGATGATCACGCACCCACGAAGCCATTCCTGTTCGGGGGCCTTCTTCCTCCAAAGACAGTTCCAGATCTGTCATGCCTTTTCCTGGGCGCCCAAAGACCACTTCATACGGGGTGCGTCCTGTGACTTGATGAACTCTATTGTTGTAGACCCACACTAGGTCAGACACGTACTCCGGCCAGCGGGCCTTCTGATCTTGTTCTAGCGCACGCAGCATTTGAAGCAAAGTCCGGTTAAACCGCTCACAAGCCCCATTTCCCTGGGGATGATACGGTGTGGTGCGTGACTTATCAATGCCGTAGAGGCGATGCAGCTCTTCCATGACTTTGCCCAAGAAACAGGCGCCTTGATCCGAATGTATTCGCCTCGGACAGCCGTAGACTTGAATAAAGTTCTTACAGATAGCGCTCGCCGCCGACTCAGCTGTCTGATCACGGGTAGGGATGACTACCGCGAATTTTGAAAAATGATCTACCATAACGAGGCAGTGTTCGTAGCCTTGATGCGCTGCTCCAATGGTAATGTAGTCTATCATTAATACTTCAAAAGGGGCAGACGTCGTGATGCTCTGCACAGGCGCCCTTTCCTCCGGTGACTTGGTTAGTTCACATTGTCGACATTGTCTACAGGCAGTTTGTACTTCCGCAAGCAGCCGAGGATGATAGAACCGAGTTTGCAGCCACTTAAACGTCCTCTTCACTCCGAAGTGTGCCCCGGACTCATGAGCTTCTTTAGCAACTGCGGCCACCACAGGCCCTGGTAAGACCATCTGCCAGGTCGGCTCGGAATCTGCCTGAGCCATGGTTAAGTGGCATAAGAGCCCGTCCTGAAGAGTTAGGCGCTCCCACTGCCGCAGAAGAAGGTTCAGGTCTGACGGGAGAGTTTGTCCAGGGGTTCTCACGGGCAATAGACCATTCGTTATCCACTGTCGTAATGGAGCTAGTTCCTGGTCTTCCTGTTGTAGCCGTATCCATTCGTCCCGACTCTGAACCAACAGTCCTGCAGCCATTCCGTTCCCGGTCTGTTCCCGGCTCACAGCCGTCTGAGCAGCGCCCCCGATGGCGTAGGGGATTTCTTCTCCCTCCAGCTCCTCATCTCGGTTAGTTCTTGGGGGATTCTTCCGCAGACGAGATAATGCGTCAGCATGAACATTCTCCGCTCCTCGCTTGTAAAGGATACGGTATCTGTACTTGGCCATCCGGGCTACCCAGCGCTGTTCTAGGGCACCCAATTTCGCATTTTCCAGATGTGCCAATGGGTTGTTATCCGTGCGTATCAGCACCTCGGAACCGGCCAGGTACTCAGCGAACCGCTCCGTCATAGCCCACACCACGGCCAGCAGCTCCACCTTGAAAGAACTGTAATTGTCTGGGTTCAACTCAGAGTCATGAAGAGACCGACTCGCATAGGCGATCACTCTCTCCCGCCCATCCTGAACCTGAGACAACACAGCCCCCAATCCCTGAGAGCTGCCGTCGGTGTGTAGGATGAACGGTTGCGAAAAGTCCGCATAAGCCAACACCGGCGGCTCCATGAGAGCTGTCTTCAAGTCCCGGAACGCTGCTTCTTGTGGCTCCTGCCATTGTATCTTCTTTCCCCGTTCCTTGGGGGAGCTTCCTTTCAGCAGGACTTGTAGATTGTGAGAACGGCGAGCAAAATTCTTCACGAAGCGCCGGTAGTACCCAGCGAGGCCCAAGAACGCCCGTACATCCTTAGCGGTCTCCGGTGTGGGCCACTCCTGGATTGCAGCAATCTTCTCCTGCGATGGCCGGACTCCTTCGGCGGACACCACATGCCCCAGGTACTCGATCTGTTCCCGGAACAAGTGACACTTCTGGGGCTTCACCTTAAGCCCGTATTTCAGCAACCGGTCTAGTACCTGTTCCAGTCGGCACAGATGTTCCTCGAATGTTGGGGCGTAGATGATGATGTCATCCAGATAAATGAGAGTGGCCTCGAAGTTCAAATCCCCCAGACACCGCTCCATTAATCGTTGGAAGGTGCCTGGAGCGTTGGCCAGCCCAAACGGCATTCGATTGAACTCAAATAGTCCCATGGGAAGGATGAACGCTGTCTTAGGACGATCTGCTTCTGTCATCGGGACCTGCCAGTATCCGCTGGCTAGGTCTAAGGTGGAAAAATATTTGGCCCGACCCAGCACGGAGAGAGACTCCTCGATACGGGGAAGTGGATAAGAGTCTCGGACGGTGCATGCATTTAGCTTACGATAGTCCACACAGAACCGGAGCGTGCCGGCTTTTTTCCGCACCAGCACGATCGGGGCAGCCCACGGGCTCTGACTCTCGCGGATCACTCCCTTTTGTAGCATCTGGCCTAACAACGTCTTTACTTCCTGGTACATCTGCGGGGGAATCTGTCTGTACCGCTCCCTGATGGGCACTGTATCTCCGGTCGGAATTCCATGTTCGATGGCCGTGGTACAGCCAAAATCATCTTCATGTTGCGCAAACACTTCAGCATAGTGTCCAAGGAGCCGCTGCACTCGCGAGACTTGTGATGGATCCAGACCCGGTAATTCTGCTCGCATATGTTCCAGAATAGTTTGACCTTTTCGGAACGCTATCAGCTCAGGATCCTGTGTAGACCGGACACTGACCATCCAGGGATCAGGGGAATCCACCTTTAACTGTAAAGTATCTGGAGGAGGCATCACTTCTAACGGTCGTAACACTTTGGCCATCTCACTTCGGACCCGTAGCACGACATCGTGTTCGTCCACATTCACACATCGCACTGGTACGGCCCCATTTTTAACAGTAGCCAGAGATCGGGCCACCAGCAGTCCTGTGGGCAAAGGGGACGTAAAGGTGGGCTCAACCTGCACTTGCACTCCTTCCAGAGGGATGCGAGCTCGGATGGGCAGGGATATAACAGTCTGTCCTGGGGGAAACGTCACTTCTGCTGTCGGGGAGGTGATTACTTTCCCTAGTATGTCTCCCTCCTGAAAGGTCTCTTGCACACGGACTTCCCTCACTAACTGTCTGAACACGGAGCCCTGAGGTGTACTGGTCCCCCACTGATTGAGTGTCTCTTGTGTGGTCTCCCCTAACAGCAAACTGCCAAAGTCCTTCAATACATTCATCCCCAAAGTCACGATATGTTGTGGGCTGGGATCCCCCCGCGTCAACACAACCCCCCGGCGGCCCAGGTCTTTCCCACATAAAGATATTTGCATCCAGGTGACCCCTTCCACTGGGATGGGCAGCTGATTGGCGGCCTGCAACCGGATTACGGGGCCCCATTGGGGTCTGACTGACACAGGGAAGTGTTTTCTAAAATAGGACTCGGGCATAGTCGTGACTTGAGATCCGGTGTCCACCAGACAACGTACAGCCCGCCCTTCAAACTCTGCCCAAACCAGGGGGCAGCTGGCAACCAAATTTTCGGGACTTTCACCACCCATCCGCGGGGATTCTGACTCCGAGCGTCGTCCCCTTAGCTCGGAGTCCTCTAGTTTAACGCCCGCCGTGACGAGGCCCTCCCTCTCCGGGGGCACTCCCGTGCGAAATGTCCTGCCTCCCCGCAACCATAGCAAGCACCGGGGACCGGATAATATCCTGAACGAGCGCCACGAGCTGGACTCCCAGACCCTTGCCCCCGGGGTAGCTCCCTTGGGCTTCGCGCATTTTTTTTAACTTCGGCCAGTTCGTCTCGGATTTGTTTGAGCTCCTGCCGCATCTCCTGAACCCACGACGGCTCACCCCCTCCTGGTGCAGCGGTCTGGATAACCCGATCCTCTCCTGTCAGGACCGTCACCACCCTCTCTTGCTCCCGGGTGCGGGCCTCATTGCCTATGTCGGAGAAAGTCAGGCGCGGGTCGACCCGCACTCGTTCACGTAGAGCCTGTTTGGTCAACTCATCCCGCAGTCCCGTCACCAGTTGGTCGCGCAGGGTCACGTCAACATGTCCCATCCCCATACCATCTTTCCGCACGATTGCAATGTTTAGCTCTTGCAGAGCATTCATGTACTGAGTGACAGTCTCGCCCTCTTTTTGTCGCCGTCCAAACAACCGGGCCCGCAGCTCTCCCACGTCGGTGGGATCCCCGTGCGTCCCCTCTAACACATGTAACACCCCGGTAAAAGTATTCCGCTCTGTGGGGGGTCTCAACATCACTGAATCTCGGGCCTCTCCGTCTAATGCCATAATGGCTACCTCAGCTTCCAGGGCCGGGGTCATAGGATGCATTCTCAACAGCCCCCTCATCCTTTCAGTCCAGCTCCACAACAACATGTTGCTCCCATTAAACTTGGGCAAATTGTTTAACATGGCCCCCAATGAGAGAGAAGCTCTAGGCCCAGCCCCATCCTCCGTATCTTCTGGCTCCTTCTTTGGATCCTGCATCCTGCCGACTACGCCAAATGTAGGGACCGCAGGTAAAGAAGGATGCAGGGACAAATAGGAGCCAGAAAGCAAATAGCGTTTTTAACTTTCTTTTTAACTTCCAACCAAAAAGATGACAAACGTTTTCCACGCAGGGAACTTATATACAAGAACACAATCTCGCAGTAAATCCTAATTACTATATGGCCGCCCTGAACTATACCCGTAGAATGCGGCAGCGCCTCACTAGTGACTCCCTACTAAGATAAAGTCAACAACGGTCACTTATCAGTGCTGGTTCAGCGATGTAGTCCTGACGGTGAGGCTCCGACAACGCCGTAGTCCTGATGGCGGAGGAAGGAGGTGTCTTCTGGCGACGGGCCCAGGCGTAGAGTCGAGTCCAGAATGTCTTTTGCGGTGCTGCGTTCCCTCCTGCAGGCGGACGTTGATTCGAGGTAACAGCCTCCCAGTCCAGAGAAGAGTCTTTTTGAGGAGGATTAGGAGAATAATCAGTATCAGTCACAGCTGAGACGAAACCATGCGAGTCTGTAGCACTCTCTGGCAAGGTGCTCTCAGGGAGCGCGGTAATACTGTCCCTGAGCTGGTCAGCACTACCCCTCTGCCTGGGGGGTCGCTGACGACGAATGCGCCTCTTTTTGGGGGCTCTGGTAGTTGCCCGCAGTGTCTGTTGCACGTTTTCCCCCTGCTTCCAGCAAGTCTCACTGCGGCCTGCACACTCACACCCACTGCGCTGCAGTTTTCTCTCCTCAGAGATTTCCCGCGCTTCTCTGCCCCTGCTTTCGCGCGTTTTTCTCTTTATCCTCTCTTCTCCCTGCGTCACTCTCCCTCCTGTCACATGAGCCTTGCTTCCCATGCGCCCCTCAAATCCGTCCCCCGGAACCCCAACTCCCGGCAACAATGGTTCCACCAGCCTGCACAGCTCACCAGGTCCCTGTCCCCTACACATGTACGGTCCTTACTAACACCTTTTATCCTTTATAGATATTCTTTATACCAAGAGGATACTATTTTTGCTATACTACTATTCACCTTGCTAAGGTAAACGTCACTTCGGTCTCTTCTCGAACTCTCCGTCCTCTGAACTATATGAAATCACTTCCAAACCACGCAGATTGACACCCTCACCTCTAGGATGGGGATCTTTCTTACCGGAGACAGGATTAAATACCTGTGTTATGCTATGTCTTATATGTATATTTGTATATATTGTTCTCCCTTTTTTCTCTTCTGGGTTGTTATGTGCTATTATTATGTATGTAAAATATGTATATATTTGATGTATGGTTACTTACACTGGTTCTGTTCTTTCCAGCGACCTTTTTGATAAAGACTCGGGACGAGTCGAAACGTTGTCAGTTTGACTTCTGGTCGCACTTCGCATTGTTGAATGATATGTCTATAGCACCTCAATAAATTTCAAATTTTTCACAAGTAACATACTTAGAGTGTGCGGTGTATTATATTTAGTCGTAGGTGTTAAAGTGAGACAGCCAACCTATAATTGGCTGCCCTGCCGTGGTTTGAAGTAATGCTTAAAGTCTCTTACTTTCTCGGCGTTCCGGCCACCGACTGTTTGCGCCTCAGAAGGATGTTGCCTCGATCTTACAGCACGACTCCTTCTGGTCCTATCGCCTCTTTGCTGTATTCCTGTTTTTCTCACTTTTTGTCCTTTCTTGGGAATCTGTCAGGATCCCATCCCTGACAGGTCCTCTCTCTAGCTCTTCCCAGTTACTTCTCCCTGTCTTCCTGTCCAACCCCCAGTTTTACCAGAGTGTGAGGAGTGGCCTACTAGATAGAACCACTCCCCCTGGTGGCCGGAGTGTGAAGTGTAATGTGAGTGTTACCTGATCAGGTGAACTCCTTTAGTGCAGTCAGACGTAACATCACCCCCCTTAGCGGCAGAGCGACATTACTGCAACGACCAGGACTCTGGGGCGCTGCACTCCCCCCCGGTTAAATCCAGTACTCCCGGACTGGGAAAACAAGAACAACAATACATGTTAACAGGAAACACGCAACAATTTGAAATAGCATAAACAATTAAACATAACAGTGCTTCCCTTTATGGGAGGTGAGGACTTCTTGGACGTTGTGAAAGTTAGGTCATGCACAGTTTATGACTCTCAGTTCAGTGGTTGAAACAGCGGGGACCCTGGGTAAACAAAGGGGGCCCCTTTTAGAAGTTTTTGGAGCAATTCACTGTCCATTACTCCGTTGTCCATTTTTAAAACCTGTAACAGAAGATATGCACACAAACATTTTCAACTAAATAGCAGCTCTCATTAATACCTCCAAGTTTTGTAGCGGAGGGGAGTTTGATTCTGAGTGCTGCGTGTGGATCTTCGCAGCACAGTGGTCGCTATTGACCTAACAGGGCCCGCTATGCTTGCTACCGCTGGTGTAGTGCACTGTCTTCTGGCTACACTTCTAGTGAGTCTGGGTAGCACTGGCAGGCTGGAGCTCTCAGGGTTGCTGCTGCTAGCAACAATGGGTACGGCAGGCTCGCCGATAGCAGAGGGAGGGTTTTCCAGTTCAACGGTCGGCACAGCATCTTCAGGTAGTGCTTGTTGAGGTTGCGGGGCCGGATGATCTGGTACCACCATTGGTTCTGGTGGGTTCGGCTGGTGGAACGTTAGAACAGGTACCACGATGGCCTGATTTATCTGTGTCCAGGACTGGGGAAAGTCACCAAGGACAGTGTGGATCATCTTCTCTTTTTCTACAGGTGGGGAGATTCCTGGAGCCGTTTCTCTCTCTCTCAACTTTTCAGGGCAGACCTTAAGGTGGTCCCTGGATATCGCTGTCGAGGTCTCCCCTCCGTCCTTGCTGATGAGACAGACCTTCGTGTTGTCGAAATCGGATGGCAGGACCGTATACAGTTCCGCTTCCCATTGGTCATCGAGCTTGTGTAGTCTCCTCTTTCGTTTGAGTACTTGCTCACCAGGTGACAGGGGAATCGCAGGAGCGTGACGGTTGTAGTCCCTTTCTTGTTTTTGCATAGCCTGGGTGAGACTTCTTTCCACGCACTCCTGTACTTTGCGGTACCTTCGCTGCCTTTCTGCATCCCAATCTGCATCCGGCGAGGTATCTTCGGGGACTAGGACCCCCATGTCCAGATCAACGGGTAACTGGCTAGACCTCCCTCGCATCAGGTACGCTGGAGTGCAGTTGGTGCAGTTTACTGGGATGTGATTGTATATATCCACCAAGTGAGGCAACTTTGTCGGCCACAGGTTCCGTTCCTCTACGGGCAAGGTCTTCAACAAGTCGATCACTACTTGGTTCATCTTTTCGCACATCCCATTGGTTTGAGGATGGTACGGTGTAGTTCTGATCTTCTTACACCCGTACAGTTGGCAGAACTCTTGGAACACTTCTGCCTCAAATGCTGGTCCCTGATCGGTCAGTACCTTCTCCGGGTAGCCATGGGGCCTACAAAAGTACTGCTGGAAGGCCTTGGCGGCAGTTTTGGCCGTTAGATCCTTGACAGGTACAACCACCAAAAATCTGGAGTAGTGATCTACGATGGTAAGAGCGTAGGTATAGCCTGACCGGCTAGGTGTCAGCTTCACATGATCCAGCGCGACCAGTTCGAGCGGCCGTTTGGTGATGATAGGCCGCAGGGGAGCCCGTTGGCTGCCACGGTCCCTCCTGCGTAGGCTACATGGACCGCACTCTCGACATCACTTCTCAATGGCTCTCTTCATGCCAATCCAATAGAACCTCCCTCGGAGTAGCCTCTCCAGCTTCTTCCATCCGAAGTGTCCGGCTCCATCGTGGTAGGCTCCCAGAACCATGGGCGCATCTCGCCTTGGCACTACTATCTGCCATACTAATTCGTGAGTACGTGGGTCGATGCTTCTTTGGCACAGCTTGCCATCATGGATAAACAGTTTGCTTCTCCCCTTCCACAGCTGTTGGGTCTCCTGTGGATCATCTGGGCCGGGGTGCAACCCTGCCTGCGTCAAGAGCTCTTTCACCCGACGGACCGCGGGGTCACCATCCTGGGTTTCTGCCCATCCGTGATGGGGCAGGGGATTCAGCGTGGCATCCGGTTGGTTCTTGTGCCTGTTCTTCACATGATGGGAGTTCTGAGTGGCTTTGGGGCGATGGAATGCAGGCAGCTCCACCTCTTCAAGTGCCTCCGGGTCTTCCCCCGTTTCTGGCAAATTGGGCATTCGAGACAAGGCATCGGCATTTGCATTCTTGCGTCCTGCCCGGTACTTGAAGGTGAAGTCGTAGTTGGACAGCCGGGCCCCGGGCCATCCACCGCTGTTCCAAGGCCCCGAGTTTGGCGGTATCCAGATGCGTTAGCGGGTTGTTATCCGTGAAGACGGTGAATTTCGCTGAGGCCAGGTAGTGTTTGAACCTCTCTGTCACTGCCCAGACGATGGCAAGGAATTCCAGCTTAAAGGAACTGTAGTTGTCAGGGTTCCTTTCTGTGGGACGAACTTTCCTGCTGGCGTAAGCGATTACCCTCTCCTTGCCTTTCTGGACCTGGGACAGCACGGCTCCCAATCCTACATTGCTGGCATCTGTGTACAGCACAAATGGTTGATCGTATTCGGGGTAGGCCAGTACCTCTTCTCCCGTCAGTGCCGACTTTAAGCAAGTGAAGGATCCCTCCAGCCCCTCGCTCCAATCAAATGGGATGTTCCTCCCCTTGGTCTTCTTTGATTGGCCCACCAACAGGTTTTGCAAGTGCGCGGCCTTCTTGGTGAAGTCCTTAATGAACCTCCGGTAATAGCCTACCAGCCCGAGGAACTGCCGGACTTCGTGGAGGTTGCTGGGCTTTGGCCAGTCCTGGATCACTGTGACCTTGTCGGGGTCTGGGGCCACTCCTTCGGCGCTCACCACATGGCCCAGGTACTGCACTTTTGGTTTCAGCAGATGACATTTGGACGGTTTCACCTTTAAGCCAAAGTTGGACAGGGCTTCAAACACCTCAGCCAGGTGCTTCAGATGGTCTTCGTAGGTCTTAGAGAAGACAATGACATCATCCAAATACAGCAGTATGGTTTCAAAGTTCTTGTGCCCCCGGCAGCACTCCATCATCCTCTGGAACGTCCCCGGGACAATCCGAAGGGCATGTAGTTAAATTCGCAGAGACCCATCGGTGTCGTGAAGGCCGTCTTCTCTTTGTCCGCCTCTGCCACGGGAACCTGCCAGTACCCACTGGTGAGATCTAAGGTAGAGAAGTAGTTAGCAGATTTTAAGGCAGCCAGAGACTCCTCTATCCTGGGCAGTGGGTATGCGTCCTTATGTGTAATGCGATTCAACTGCCTGTAATCAACACACATCCTCATTGTACCATCCTTCTTTTTAACAAGGACTAATGGAGCTGCCCAGGGGCTACAACTGTCTCTCACCACCCCAGCCTCCTTCATTTCTCGCAACATGTCCTTGGCACACTGGTAATGAGCTGGGGGTACAGGGCGATATCTCTCTTTTATGGGTCGGTGATCTCCCGTGGGGATATGATGTTGGATCCCTTTCACCTGTCCAAAATCTAAGGGGTGTTTGCTGAATACCTGCTCGTACTCGTGAACCACCCTGTAGGCCCCCTGTTTCTGATGGGCTGGGGTGGAGTCAGTGCCAACATGCAATTCCTGACACCAATCTTTCGAGTGCCCTGCAGAACCGTTGTCCTCCGCCACGTTTGACGGGACCAAGGGTTCAGGTGTCTGTATCACACTATTATTGATAACGAACAGTTTGGCGAGCGTGGCATACTTGGTGAGGTGAACCTCTTCCTCCCCACAATTGAGGACACGTACGGGCACCCTCCCTTGGCGGACGTCGACCACCCCCCGGGCTGTCAGGATAGTAGGCCTATTGTCTGAGTACACTGGTTCTACCAAGGCCTGGTAGTCCTTACCCCTGAGGCCTATGGCTGCCCGACACCATATTAACATCTCACTCCTGGGGGGTATCGTGATGGGGTTTGAATCACTCACAGTGACACGACCAATCTCACCACCAGTCAGCTCTACCTGCTGTCTCTGCATCAGAGCTCTGATTTCTTTTTGCAGGGCGCGTTGTTCACTATGGCCAGCGGTTTCTGCTACCTGTTGCAACAAAACAATAACTTCTGCAAGACAATTTTCTATAACATTAGTACCGATGGTCATCATGGGATTACATTCACGGCGGACAATATCAACAATTACAATCCCTTGGGCCTTCAATTCCACCCGCCCCACCTTGATGGTGACCTCTTTATATCCCACTTGTGGCAACGGCTGACCATTACTGGCTATGAAGGTGAAATCGTCATCGGGGCCACGAGTAATATCGGTGTCCTCCCAATACCGTTTATAGAGTACGTAAGGCATAGTCGTCACCTGAGAACCGGTGTCCAGCAAAGGGTTCATGGGGATACCGTCGATCACAACAGGAAGAACTGGTCGCCCTCCAACGTATTTGGCTCTCCAATGCTGCGGGCCTGATCTTCCTACTCCTGGGGGTTTGCCCTTTGCCCCAGGGGTTGCTCGTTTAAAGGACAGTACCTTGCAAGATGGCCCACCTGGTGACAGCGGCGGCAGATGGGTCGTCCGTCCTGATGGAAGCGATCGCTGTCCCGGCCTCTGGTCGGTGGAGTCCTCCTCTGTCGCATCCAGGGGACATCTTCTGGTCTGGAGGCCAGCTGGATCTTCTCCTTGGGGGCCTCCTGTAGGGACTGCACCGTCCGGGCCAGGGCAGCAACGCTCTTGGTCAGCTCCTGCATCTGGAGGCGGAGTCCTGCAGGGGAGTCGTCCTCTAGGCTCTGGGCGTCGGCCTCGGTGGCAACTGGGGCATCCAATGCCACCTCCTGATGGTATGTGAGAGCGGGACGCCTGGGTGGTATTGTGCGGCTGGGTTGTCGCTCCCGCAGCGCCTGGATAGCTTTATCCTTGAATTGCGCAAAAGTCAAGTCTGGATTCTGCATGGCCAGGAAGTGTAATTGGCCCCTTTGGTGACTGCACAGGAGCCCCTCAATGAACCGCTCTTTCAGGAGTTTATCCTCATCTTGCATGCTGCCGGGGTCACTCTGCTTAATGGCCCGCAGCGCCTCCTGGAGATTAAGGGCATAGTCCCGTAAGCTATCCTGCGGTCTCTGTTTGCATCCATAGAAAGTCAGTTTAATTTCTGTAGCATTGCGGGTATCAAAGGTGGCTTTAAGCTTTCCAAAAACCTGCTGCGCAGTTCCCTTATCCGCGGCGGGCCAGGACTTCACTTCCCTCAAAGCCGCCCCGAAGAGTTGGCCGATTATCATATGAACCTTCTGTGGCTCCGTCAGGGGATAGAACTCAAGCAGGCTGCAGATCCCTAATTTAAAATCAGTTAATGTGTGTGACTCCCTGGAGTATCACGGGAGCCAGGCCGCTCCGGGCAGGTATGGCATAGAGAAGGGCATTATGGCCTTTGTGGTAGCGGCAGTGTCCGACTGGTTGATGGGGGCAGCGGGCTCTGCGGCCACCGGGGGGTGGTATTAGGGCCGCGGCTACATCCGCTAAGGGGACCGGAGCTGCCTCTGCGTTCACGGCTGCGACCGCCGCCTCCGCTTCCCCTGGCTCGGACATGGCTGTCCCTTCCTCCCACTAACCTGCTGGAGGTTGGAGTTTCTCTTCCGGGGTTGACACTTTACCGCGCTTTCTCGTTCCGCGCTTCTTTTGACCGATTCCGCCCACGAAGCTAAGGCTCCTCCCTCCATGCGCGGCAATGGTGAATTGTGGCGGGAACTCTTGGCAGCAATTGGCAATACATAGTCTTTGCAATAAGTCACAGTCCAAGTATAATAAATCACAGTTCCAAGGCACACATGACCTGATTCTTCAGGCTTAAGTACATCCTGTTCGTGACGCCAAGTTGTAGCGCCCCCACTGCCGCAGGGCCGAGGGGTACCCGGTACCGGGCCTCTGAGTCTCTGCTCTGGGATTGTCCCGGTGGCTAGACCCGGCCCGTGACCCTGCTGAGGGGCGCCCAATAATAGGTGTGGATGGTGGTGGTAGTGCGGTGCAGTGCCGGTCACAGTAAATAACGAGGACACCAGGTTGCAGTCTCTTTACCTTTCTTTACTGAAGGTTTGGAGGTACCCAATCCAGAGCACTGTTAACAGGGCTGCCTGAGACCGGCCGGTCCAATGGCACATCCGGAGCTCCCTTTTCAGGTGGGAATCAGTGTCTACCTTCTAGCGCCTGTGTGTTGTAGTCCTTCCCTGCTGAGCACCCCAGGATAGTCCTCACAACTTATTCTGTCTGTCTCTGATGTTCGTTCTCTCCGTCCCCCAGATGATATGGCTAGGACGCACCCGTATGACGGGGTAGGCCTGGAGTTCTTCCGGGACTTTAGAGTCGCCCCTCTCCCACAGCTGCCTCCGTTGTCTGCTTAGGTGTTAAAGTGAGACAGCCAACCTATAATTGGCTGCCCTGCCGTGGTTTGAAGTAATACTTAAAGTCTCTTACTTTCTCGGTGTTCCGGCCACCGACTGTTTGCGCCTCAGAAGGATGTTGCCTCGATCTTACAGCACGACTCCTTCTGGTCCTATCGCCTCTTTGCTGTATTCCTGTTTTTCTTACTTTTTGTCCTTTCTTGGGAATCTGTCAGGATCCCATCCCTGACAGGTCCTCTCTCTAGCTCTTCCCAGTTACTTCTCCCTGTCTTCCTGTCCAACCCCCAGTTTTACCAGAGTGTGAGGAGTGGCCTACTAGATAGAACCACTCCCCCTGGTGGCCGGAGTGTGAAGTGTAGTGTGAGTGTTACCTGGTCAGGTGAACTCCTTTAGTGCAGTCAGACGTAACATCACCCCCCTTAGCGGCAGAGCGACATTACTGCAACGACCAGGACTCTGGGGCGCTGCACTTGCAGGATGCATTTTTTCTCCATACACTTGTGCAGCGCCCCAGAGTCCTGGTCGTTGCAGTACTGTGGCTCCGCCACTAAGGGGGGCTATGGTACGTCTGATGGCACTGAAGGAGTTCATCTGACCAGGTATCACATACACCAATACATTTCACAGTCGGGCCTCCAGGGGGAGCTAAGGGTGCTATTTATTAGGCCACTCCTCACCGTGTGGGTAAACTGGGGGTCAGGCAGGAAGTTAGTCAGAAAGCTGACTGGGTTGGAACCAGGCAACACCTTGTGGCAGAGGGTGTTGTGGGGGAAGATTCGGTAGGGTCCCTGTCAGGTTTGGGACCCTGACAGAGGCCTGGCAAACGGGGAGAACGTCACGGGACCGTGCCTGCTCAGCATAGCGGCGGTGCCCTAAGAAAGGATCAGAAGCGAGATATATTGTGCTGAGTGAGAAACGAGATCAAAGCAAGAAGGAGAATACCAGTAGGAGTCGTGCTGTAAGACCGAGGCAACATCCTACTGAGGCGCACAGCCGGCGGCCGGAACGCCGAGGAAGTATTTCTATATCTAGCTCCAAGCAATACTTCAAACCAATGGCAGGACAGTAAGTCATAGGCGGGCTGTCTCACATATATCACCTATGAAGACATGGGGGGCACACTAGGAGAGGGGCGACTCTAGAGTCCCGGAAGAGCTCCGAGCCTACTCGTCATACGGGTGCCGTCCCTACCATAACACCGGGAGGGACGGAGGAGAAGAACATCATCCGAACGAGTTGTGAGGGAACACGAGAAACAGACACAACAGTTGTGGGGACTTTCCGTAAGCACAGCAGGGGAGGACCACAACACATAGCGCTAGCGGGAATGCACAGATTTCCACCTGCAAAGAGAACTCTGGAGGTGCCATTGGACCGGCCGGACTTGCGCAGCCTGGTTAACCATATTCCGGACTGAGGACCCAGAGATCTTCAGTAAAGAGGTAAAGAGACTGCAACCTGGTGTCCTCGTTATTTACTGCACCGCACCACCACCACCACTACCACCATCCACATCTATCACTGTACGCCCCTCAGCAGGGTCACGGACCGGGTCTAGCCACCGTGACAACCCCAGAGCAGAGACTCAGAGGCCCGGTACCGGGTACCCCTCGGCCCTGCGGCAGTGGGGGCGCTACAACTTGGCGTCACGAACAGGATCTACTTAAGCCTGAAGAATCGGGTCATGTGTGCCTTAGAACTGTGATTTATTATACTTGGACTGTGATTTATTGCAAAGACTGTGTATTGCTACTTGCCGCCAAAAGTTCCCGCCAAAACCCACCGCCATTGCAGCGCCACAGGGAGCGCAGAGAGAGAAGGAGGGCGTGCCATGGGAGGAGACCACCAAAGCGGCGCCAGAAGTAGCGACCGCCCTATCCGACTTCTGCTGCGAGATGATGACTTGCCCAGCAGCAGAGGAGAACCGCCCCCTGATTTGCAACGGCGGGAACGAGGTGAAGAAGGAGCCCGACCTCGGAGAAATGGCGGCGCCAGGTGCATGCGTTGCCGCCGAATGCCAGGCAGCGACGATGAGCAGCAAGTGCCCGAGCAACGGCGAGGTGACCCCGGCTTGCCCTCACCCATCAGAGGCGGACTCGCGTCCACCGCCGGTGAGGGACCTGAACTCCTTGGAGCCGCCAGTGGAGGAGCCGAGCCTACCTATCCCAGCCACGGAGCCATGGAGGGCGGAGCCACATCAAGAGGCGACTCCGGAAGAGCCGCGGTCCGGGCTGCAGCCGATTCCAGCGTCCTCGTCAACGGAACAGATCGACATCGGTGGAATCACATCAGGCGCAGGTATGGACGGCACCCCTACTCCCCCGGCTGATTCTGCTCTCCCGACCGATCCGGCTCCCCTGACCGATCCCGCTCCTGTCACCGCTCCTCACCCCAGCAACAATAACCGTTTCCTCTCAGTGGAGCGGGTAGTCCTTACCCCCGATGCGATGGGGAAGCTGGTACCTCCACTACCGAACAAGATGGGGGAACCCATAGATGTAGGCCCGGACGGGGTGATCCTCCGGTGGGACACCCCCTGGAACGAGCCGTATGGAGCTCCGGGGGAGAGCCTCACCCTTGCTGTGCTCACTTGGGAACAGTATAAGCAATGTCTAATCCAACACTGGAAAGATTGAGACGAGACTGAACAACATGATACACAACGTAGAAAGTCTGCGCACGGCGGGAAAGACGTGGTAAAGCGGGGAACTGTGCTGACCTATCACCCGAAGAGGGGTTGGGGCTCCATATAGGAACCGGGACTACCAACTGACGTCTTTGTTACCAGTTACAACGTGAAAACTCCCTGCTGCAGCCGAGATGGGGATCCATTGCAAAAAGGGGATCAGGTGACTTACACCCGTCATCGGAATGCACAAGGATGGTGCGCCCGGAACGTTCGACGGTGTGAGCCTGAGAGAGCGCCACCTGTTGCCCCGATCATGACTGATCCAGATTTGCCAGATCTTGTCACTATCACCACCGTACGCCTTGTAGCGGCTACTGAGCTTGCAAGCAGGATTAGCCTTCAAATCCAGACACCGGCTGATCTGATGGCACCTGAGAGACCAACTACCAGCACAGGTGCTGCCTCGGCCGGGGATAGGCGACCATCCCCTACAGTACGAGACTGAGTAAGCAAGAACGCTTCATTGATTGTAAATAGTTAACTGTTTAACTTTCCTGATTTTGCTGCTAAAACCCGTCCAGGGTTAACTCTTAAAGGGATCCCTTTGTTGACCCGGGATCCCTATTGCTTTTTGGTTGTTTTTCTACTTTTTGCACAAGTTCTCAAAAAAACTGCTGAATCATGAACAATGCATGATACAAACTCCTTGTATATAGTTTGCACCTTCTACACGTGTCTGGGAGGGGGATGAGTGGAAAACAGTGTTTTTAACATCGGAGGGTTTATTTGAAAATCTTGTCACACCTTTTCGGTTGACTGGGTTGCTGTGTTTCAGAAGTTTATGAATTAAGTTTTTTCTGATATTATTGGAAGGCTTATTGTGGTAAACCTGGTTGACATTCTCATTTTTTCACCTAATCTGGATTCGCACTATGAGCACGTTCGATTTCTTTTACAAAAACTCAGGGAAAATTCTTTGTTTGCTAAACTGGAGAAATGTATGTTTTCTGTTCAGGAAATATCGTTCCTGGGGTTCATTGTGTCAGCTGAAGGGTTTAAAATGGATCCTGAGAAGGTGCAGGCTATAATTGATTGGGTTCAACCTCGTGATCTGAAAGCATTGCAACGATTCTTAGGGTTCGCTAATTACTACAGAAAGTTTATTAAGGGTTTTTCTCAGACAGTGAAACCCCTTACTGATGTCACACAAAAGGGGGCGAATCTTAAGATTTGGTCATTGGATGCTGTTGGCGCATTTGATAAATTAAAGGAGTGCTTCATGTCCGCTCCAGTTTTTATTCAACCTGATCTCCAGAAACCATTCATCGCAGAGGTGGATGCCCCACAGGTTGGGGTAGGGGCTGTTTTGTCTCAAGGTTCCAAAACTCTGACCAACTTGCGTCCGTGTGCATTTTCTCCAGGAAATTTTCATCTGCAGAAAGAAATTATGATATGGGGAATCATGAGCTGCTAACGGTCATCCTGTTACTGTCTTGACTGATCATAAAAACTTAACCCATAAATCTGCTAAATGTTTAACCATTAGGCCAGGTTCATACTGCGTTAACGCTATAGCCAGAGGTGGATTAAGGGTAGCCAGGGCCCCGGGCTGTTCAGACACTGTGGGACCCCCGGTCATCTGACGGGGTCGTGACGGGGTCATGCGACGGGGTCATCATATACCTGAACCAGATTATTAAAGAAAAATAGTTGCTGTGTGAAACTATAACCTGTCAAACATCCATTGATCTAGTCAATTTACTCTTCAGTTCAGTATATAGTATACAGTGTATAGTGTCAGTGTATAGGTAACACTGACTCACCAGTGACGTCTCTAGGTGAAGTCCTTCATCTTTCATCCAGCACAGACCACCATCACTTCTTCCAGCCAGGACTCGTCTCTGCAGGAAATAACACAGTTATCTCGAGCTCCGCTTGCAGAACACATTACTTAATTTTTCACAACTTCTACATTATACCACATGAAGAAGGCGACATAGTATCACTCTACACAGTAACAGGACCACCCCCCCCATTTAAAACAGTGTCCTCAAAAAATAAAATAAATACATCACTGCAGTAATCTATGGTAATACTATTCCCCACCCTGGCCCCGTGTGTCTCATTCCTGGCTCCAGCCATATGTTCTCGCATCCTGCCCTCATGAGTATCCATCCTGCCCCATATGATCTCCCCATCCTGCCCCATCAGTCTCCATCGTATCCATCCTGCCCCATGATCCTGCACAATCTGTCTCCAGTCCTGCCCCATGTCTTTCATTCTGCCCCGTGTCTCCAATCATGCCCCGTATCTACATTCTGCCCATGCCCCCAGTCCTGCCCCCAATGTGTCCAGCATCCTGCCCCCAATGTGTCCAGCATATCTGCCCCCAGTGTCCAGCATCTCTGCCCCCAGTGTCCACCATATCTGCCCCAATGTCCAGCATATCTGCCCCCAGTGTCCAGCATCTCTGCCCCCAAAGTGTCCAGCATCTCTGCCCCCAGCGTGTCCAGCATCCTGCCCCCAATGTGTCCAGCATCCTGCCCCCAGCGTGTCCAGCATCTCTGCCCCCAGTGTGTCCAGCATCTCTGCCCCCAATGTGTCCAGCATCCTGCCCCCAGCGTGTCCAGCATCTCTGCCCCCAGCGTGTCCAGCATCTCTGCCCCCAATGTGTCCAGTATCCTGCCCCCAGTGTGTCCAGCATCTCTGCCCCCAGTGTCTCCAGCATATTGCCCCCAGTGTCTCCAATATTGCCCCAAGTGTGTCCAGCAATCTGCCCCCAGTGTGTCCAGCATCTCTGCCCCCAGTGTGTCCAGCATATTGCCCCCAGTGTCTCCAATATTGCCCCCAGTGTGTCCAGCAATCTGCCCCCAGTGTGTCCAGCATCTCTGCCCCCAGCGTGTCCAGCATCTCTGCCCCCAATGTGTCCAGTATCCTGCCCCCAGTGTGTCCAGCATCTCTGCCCCCAGTGTGTCCAGCATTCTGCCCCCAGTGTCTCCAGCATATTGCCCCCAGTGTCTCCAATATTGCCCCCAGTGTGTCCAGCAATCTGCCCCCAGTGTGTCCAGCATCTCTGCCCCCAGTGTGTCCAGCATATTGCCCCCAATGTCTCCAATATTGCCCCCAGTGTGTCCAGCAATCTGCCCCCAGTGTGTCCAGCATCTCTGCCCCCAGTGTGTCCAGCATATTGCCCCCAGTGTCTCCAATATTGCCCCCAGTGTGTCCAGCAATCTGCCCCCAGTGTGTCCAGCATCTCTGCCCCCAGTGTGTCCAGCATATTGCCCCCAGTGTCTCCAATATTGCCCCCAGTGTGTCCAGCAATCTGCCCCCAGTGTGTCCAGCATCTCTGCCCCAGTGTGTCCAGCATCTCTGCCCCCAATGTGTCCAGTATCCTGCCCCCAGTGTGTCCAGCATCTCTGCCCCCAGTGTGTCCAGCATTCTGCCCCCAGTGTCTCCAGCATATTGCCCCCAGTGTCTCCAATATTGCCCCCAGTGTGTCCAGCAATCTGCCCCCAGTGTGTCCAGCATCTCTGCCCCCAGTGTGTCCAGCATATTGCCCCCAATGTCTCCAATATTGCCCCCAGTGTGTCCAGCAATCTGCCCCCAGTGTGTCCAGCATCTCTGCCCCCAGCGTGTCCAGCATCTGTGCCCCAATGTGTCCAGTATCCTGCCCCCAGTGTGTCCAGCATCTCTGCCCCCAGTGTGTCCAACATCTCTGCCCCCAGTGTGTCCAGCATCTCTGCCCCCAGTGTGTCCAACATCTCTGCCCCCAGTGTGTCCAGCATTCTGCCCCCAATGTGTCCAGCATATTGCCCCCAGTGTGTCCAGCATTCTGCCCCAATGTGTCCAGTATCCTGCCCCTAGCGTGTCCAGCATTCTGCCCCCAATGTGTCCAGCATTTCTGCCCCCAATGTGTCCAGCATCTCTGCCCCCCAATGTGTCCAGCATCTCTGCCCCCAGTGTGTCTAGCATCTCTGCCCCCAGTGTCCAGCATCCTGCCCCCAGTGTGTCCAGCATTCTGCCCCCAGTGTCTCCAGCATATTGCCCCCAGTGTCTCCAATATTGCCCCCAGTGTGTCCAGCATTCTGCCCCCAGTGTGTCCAGCGTTCTGCCCCCAGTGTTTTCAGCATCCTGCCCCCAGTGTGTCCAGCATCTCTGCCCCCAGTGTGTCCAGCATATTGCCCCCAGTGTGTCCAGCATCCTGCCCCCAATGTGTCCAGCATCCTGCCCCCCAGTGTGTCCAGCATCCTGCCCCCAATGTGTCCAGCATCTCTGCCCCCAGTGTCCAGCATCTCTGCCCCCAGTGTCCAGTATCTCTGCCCCTAGTGTCCAGCATCTCTGCCCCCAATGTGTCCAGCATCCTGCCCCCAATGTGTCTTGCATCCTGCCCCCAATGTGTCCAGCATCCTGCCCCCCAGTGTGTCCAGCATCCTGCCCCAATGTGTCCAGCATCCTGCCCCCAATGTGTCCAGCATCCTGCCCCCAATGTGTCCAGCATTTTGCCCCCAAAATGTCCAGCATGTTGCCCCCAGTGTCTCCAGCATATTGCCCCCAGTGTGTCCAGCAATCTGCCCCAGTGTCTCCAGAATTGCCCCCAGTGTCTCCAGAATTGCCCACAGTGTGTCCAGCAATCTGCCCAAGTGTCTCCAATATTGCCCCAGTGTGTCCAGCAATCTGTCCCAGTGTGTCCAGCAATCTGCCCCCAGTGTCTCCAGCATATTGCCCCCAGTGTCTCCAGCATATTGCCCCCAGTGTGTCCAGCAATCAGCCCCAGTGTCTCCAGCATATTGCCCCCAGTGTGTCCAGCAATCTGCGCCAGTGTTTCCAGCAATCTGCCCCAGTCTGTCCAGCAATCTGCCCCAGTGTGTCCAGCATATTGCCCCGGGCCCCCCGGATTGCCGTTCGCAAAAAAAAGAAAAAAAAACGAGTTCTCCTCACCTGACCAGTGCTCCAGCGGCGAGCTCCCTCCAGAAGCGCGGACTCGCCAGTGACTGACAATGACGTCAGGCGACGTGTGCGCTGCGCCTGCGGCCGACTTCAGCTGCCAGCCTCCAATTCACCGCACGTCAATATGTGAAACTGCCGCAGCGCTGGTAGGGGCCCGGTGAGCAGATGAGACGGGGCCCAATGCGGGCCACTTCTGCCCACCGGGCCAATACGCCAGTCAGGGCAGTAATGCCCTGATGGCGGCGGGCAATCTGAGTGGTGGCCCAGGGCCCCCCCACACCACTGGGCCCTGGGCTACCGCCCAGATTGACCCTATTATAATCCACCCCTGGCTATAGCATACACGCCATCACGTTATACTATACCGCTAGCGCAGATGATTCATCTGTGCTAGGGGTGACGGAGCCTCAGACGCTGTAGCCCGCGTCAGAGGCTCCGTCACTGAATGACGGCACATCGCTAGTGCATGCCGATTATGGCATGCGTTGGCGATGCGCCCAATAATAGGGGTTAATGGCAGCGTTAACGGACTGCCATAACGCAGTGTCACCAGACAGGCCAGATGGTCCTTATTTTTCTCTAGACTCAATTTTTCCTTCACGTTCAGACCGGGGTCTAAGAATGTTAGAGCTGACGTTTTGTCATGCAGCATTGATTCTGTTTCTCCTCCTGAATCTCCATTCTTCTTCTAGGAATTGTGATTTCTATTGTATCCTCGTAATTGGAAGCTGAAATTCGTGAGGTCCACTCGCTGCCTCCATCCACTACTCCTGAACTTTAATTATTTGTGCCTGTGTAACTTAGATTAAGTCTATTGCAAGAATTTCATGACTCCACCTTAAAGGGAACCTGTCACCCCCCCCAGGCGTTTTTAACTAAAAGAGCCACCTTGTGCAGCTGTAATGCTGCATTCTGACAAGGAGGCTCTTTTAGTTCTGGTTGCTGTAATTAGAGAAATAATCAGTTTTGTAATTTGTCCCAAATACCTTTCTTCAGTCCTGGAGGCCGGCCTTTCCCCCCTGCTTCAGACGCCACACAGCCGTCACTCAAATCTTCTTGGCGCCTCCTCCTCAGCGCTGTTTTGAAATCAGCCGGCGCCTGTGCTCTTATCCCCTGCCTGGTGCAGGCGCAGTGAGCGCTGCCCGTCTGTCCTCATATGCAGCCCAGCTGACTGCGCCTGTGCAACCGCCCTGCCCGGGATCGCGCCCCGCAGTGTCCTCTGATTTATTCACACTGCAGGGCTGGGATTCACAGGCAGGGCGGTTGCACAGGCGCAGTCAGCTGGGCTGCATATGAGGACAGACGGGCAGCGCTCACTGCGCCTGCACCAGGCAGTAGAAAAGAGCGCAGGCGCCGGATCATTTCAAAACAGCAGTGAGGAGGCGGTGCCCGGCGCCAAGAAGATTTGCGTGACGGCTGTGTGGCGTCTGCAGCAGGGGGGAAAGGCCGGCCTCCAGGACTGAAGAAAAGGTATTTAGGACAAATTATACAACTGATTATTTCTGCAGTTACAGCACCCAGAACTAAAAGAGCCACCTTGTCAGAATGCAGCATTACTGCTGCACAAGGTGGCTTTAAAAACGCCTGGGGGGGGTGACAGGTTCCCTTTAAGTGGTCACCCGAGAGTCACTGCTACACAGAAAGCTGTTGCTAGACTCTTTTTATGGCCATCCGTGTTTAACGATATTAATGAATTTGTATCCGTTTGTGAGGTTTGTGCACACACTAAGGTCTGTCATAACCGGCCGGCCAGGGAATTGGCTCCATTGCCTATTCCAGAAAGACCGTGGACTCATTTGTCCATGGACTTCATTACGGATTTGCCTTTATCTGGTGGTTATTTGGGTGGTGGTTGACCGATTCAGTAAACAAGCTCACTTTGTTCCGTTATCAGGGTTACCTAATGCTGAAATGCTTTCCTGGTTGTTTCTCAATTATGTGGCGAGATTACATGATATTCCTTTAAACATTGCATCTGACAGGGGGGTGCAGTTTGTCTCTAAATTCTGGAGGGCATTTTGTAGGAAGTTGGGGATTGATTTGTCTTTTTCCTCTGCTTATCACCCTGAAACTAGGGGTCAGACAGAGAGGAAAAATCAATCGTTAGAACAAATTTTAAGATGTTTTGTAGCAGTTCAGTAAGGGGACAAATTGTCGCAAATTGTGAAAAACTGATGCGATGGTTCCATTTTTTTGCTGGATCTGAGTAGCTGATCTGGGGAAGAGAGAGAGTCAGTCAGTCATTTGATGGATCCGGCACCATAGGCTTCCATTATAGCAAACGCCGGACGCCGCTGGATCCATCACTGTCCGTTTTTTCGACGGACACAAAAAACATTACTATGTCCATTTTCTCAAATTTTCAATGGATCCGGCGAAAAACGGATGAAACGTGAGGCGATCCGTCGCAATCTGGCGCTAATACAAGTCTGTGAGACAAAAATGGAACCGGGGCAACTTTTGGGGATGTTTGGAGGGTGGTTCAGAGGAATATTGGGGTGGCTCACTTTTGGCAAAAACGTAAGGCCAATAGGAAACGTTTGGCGGGTTTCACTTTCAAAGTTGGGGATAAAGTTTGGTTATTGTCCAAGAATATAAGGTTAAATGTACCTTCAGCAAAGTTGGGCCCGAAATTCGTTGGCCCATATGAGATTTTGGAGGTAGTAAATCCAGTTGCCTTTAGATTAAAGCTTCCACAGTCCCTACATGTCCCCAATGTTTTTCACAAGTTCCTGTTAAAGAAGTTTGTTCCTGCTGTGCTGTCTGTCTCTTCCCCTCCTCCTCCAGTCTCTGTTGATGGAGGTTTGGAGTATGAGGTGCAGAGAATTGTGGATTCTTGGAAGGTCCGAAATTCCCTCCAATATCTTGTTCACTAGAGGGGATAAGGACCTGATGAGAGATCCTGGGATCCTGTTGTGAACTCTGTTTCCGGGCTCCCTCCTGTGGTCATGAGTGGTACTGTGTGAGTTCTCTCTTTGGGCTCCTCCTGGTGGCTCTTTTTGTTATTTTGCAGGTTTCTGGCAGGATCAGCTGTCTCGTCATCTGCCAGTTAGGTTTCCTATTTAATCCACCTGGTCCTTCATTCCTTGCCTGTTGCCGTTATATTCAGTGCTATTCTGATTGCTCCTGTATACATCCGTTATCAGTCTCTCCAAGAGAAGCTAAGTTTTGTTTGCTTATTTTTGCTCATCTGTGTTCAAGATGTTTCCTAGTATATGATGAGTTTTTGTCCAGCTTGCTAATATGTGATTTCCCTGCTTGCTGGTGCTCTGGGGTGCTGAGTTGCTCCCCCCACATCGTTAGTTGGTGTGGGGGTTCTCGCATTCTCTGCGTGGATATTTTTGCATAGGGTTTTTTACTGACCGCACAGATCCCTTGCTATTTTCTGCTATCTAGCGTTAGCGGGCCTCATTTGCTTAACCTGTTTCATCTCTGCGTTTGTCTTTTCCTCTTAACTCACCGTTATTATTTGTGGGGGGCTTCTATATCTCTGGGGGATTTCTCTGAGGCAAGTGAGGTCTTTACTTTCTCTTTAGGGGTAGTCAGTTTCTCAGGCCGTGAAGAGACGTCTAGGATTTCAGGAAACATTCCACGGCTGCCTATAGTGTGTGCGGTTAGGATCAGGTTTGCGGTCAGTCCAGTTACCACATCCCCAGAGCTCGTCCTATTATTTTCTACTTAGCTGGTTAGATTTGTGATCCTAAGCCACTAGGATCATAACAGTGCAACAGGCCAAAAGTGTTAAATGCATCGCAAAAGTGGGATAAGAGAAATCCTGAGTTCAATTTTTTTTTTCCTGCTCTGCAGTCTGTCCTGTTTCTCTCCTCCCCTTATTCTCTGGGTGGCTTTGAGTTCTGCTGCAGACATGGATATTCAGAGTCTGACTTCTAGTGTGGATCATCTTGCTGCAAGGGTGCAAAGCATTCAGGATTTTGTTGTTCACAGTCCTATGTCTGAGCCAAAAGTACCTATTCCTGAGTTTTTTTCTGGAGATAGATCTAGGTTTCTGAATTTTAAGAATAATTGTAAATTATTTCTTTCTTTGAGACCTCGTTCCTCTGGTGATTCCGCTCAGCAAGTTAGAATTGTTATCTCTCTGTTACGCGGCGACCCTCAAGATTGGGCCTTCTCCCTGGCGCCAGGAGATCCTGCATTGCTGAATGTGGATGCGTTTTTTCTGGCGCTTGGATTGCTTTATGAGGAACCTAATCTGGAGAACCAGGCAGAAAAGGCCTTGCTGGCTCTCTCTCAGGGTCAGGATGAAGCTGAGGTGTATTGTCAAAAATTTCGGAAATGGTCGGTGCTTACTCAATGGAATGAGTGTGCCCTGGCTGCAAATTTCAGAGAAGGTCTTTCTAAAGCCATTAAGAATGTTATGGTGGGGTTCCCCACGCCTGCGAGTCTGAATGAGTCAATGGCTTTGGCCATTCAGATTGATCGGCGTTTGCGGGAGCGCAAACCTGCGCACCATCTGGCGGTGTTTTCTGAACAGAAACCTGAGTCTATGCAATGTGATAGGATTCTGACCAGAATTGAACGGCAAAATCATAGACGTCAGAATGGGTTGTGCTTTTACTGTGGTGATTCAGCTCATGTTATCTCAGCATGCTCTAAACGCACAAAAAACTTTGCTAGATCTGTCACCATTGGTACTGTACAGCCTAAATTCATTTTGTCTGTTACTTTGATTTGCTCTCTGTCATCCTACTCAGTTATGGCTTTTGTAGATTCAGGTGCCGCCCTGAATCTGATGGATTTGTCATTTGCCAAGCGCTGTGGTTTTATCCTTGAGCCATTACAGTTCCCTATTCCATTGAAGGGAATTGATGCTACACCATTGTCCAAGAATAAACCTCAATACTGGACTCAAGTGACCATGTGTATGACTCCTGCACATCAGGAGGTGATTCGCTTTCTTGTGTTATATAATTTGCATGACGTTGTCGTGTTGGGTCTGCCATGGTTGCAGGCTCATAATCCAGTCCTGGATTGGAAAGCTATGTCTGTGTTGAGTTGGGGTTGCCAGGGAATTCATGGCGATGCTCCCTTGGTATCAATTGCTTCCTCTACTCCTTCTGAAGTCCCTGAGTTTTTGTCGGACTACCAGGATGTATTTGATGAGCCCAAATCCAGTGCCCTACCTCCTCATAGGGATTGTGATTGTGCTATAAATTTGATTTCTGGTAGTAAGTTCCCTAAGGGACGACTGTTTAATTTGTCTGTACCAGAGCATGCCGCTATGCGGAGCTATGTAAAGGAGTCTTTGGAGAAGGGACATATTCGCCCCTCCTCGTCCCCTCTTGGTGCGGGATTCTTTTTTGTGGCCAAGAAGGATGGTTCGTTGAGACCCTGTATAGATTATCGCCTTCTAAATAAAATCACGGTCAAATTCCAGTATCCCTTGCCATTGTTGTCTGATCTGTTTGCTCGGATTAGGGGGTCTAGTTGGTTCACCAAGATAGATCTTCGCGGTGCGTATAATCTTGTGCGTATAAAACAGGGCGATGAATGGAAAACAGCATTTAATACGCCCAAAGGCCATTTTGAGTACTTGGTGATGCCTTTTGGACTTTCTAATGCCCCTTCTGTGTTTCAGTCCTTCATGCACGATATCTTCCAAGAATATCTGGATAAATTTATGATTGTGTATCTGGATGATATTTTGGTATTTTCAGATGATTGGGATACCCATGTGAAGCAGGTCAGGATGGTATTTCAGGTCCTGCGTGCCAATGCCTTGTTTGTGAAGGGTTCCAAATGTCTATTCGGAGTCCAGAAGGTTTCCTTTTTGGGCTTTATTTTTTCTCCTTCTTCTATTGAGATGGACCCAGTCAAGGTCCAGGCTATTCATGATTGGACTCAACCTACATCGGTTAAGAGTCTTCAGAAGTTCTTGGGTTTTGCTAATTTTTACCGTCGCTTCATTGCTAATTTTTCTGGTGTGGTTAAACCTTTGACGGATTTGACCAAGAAGGGTTCTGATATGACTAACTGGTCTCCTGCGGCCGTTGAGGCCTTTCAGGAGCTGAAGTGCCGGTTTTCTTCGGCTCCAGTTTTATGTCAGCCAGATCTCTCTCTTCCCTTCCAGGTCGAGGTTGATGCTTCTGAAATTGGAGCAGGGGCTGTTTTGTCACAGAGAAGCTCTGATTGCTCTGTGATGAAGCCATGTGCCTTCTTTTCAAGAAAATTTTCGCCGGCTGAACGAAATTATGATGTTGGTAATCGGGAGTTGTTGGCAATGAAGTGGGCATTTGAGGAGTTGCGACACTGGCTAGAGGGAGCTAAGCATCGTGTGGTGGTCTTGACTGATCATAAAAATTTGATTTATCTTGAGTCGGCCAAGCGGTTGAATCCTAGACAGGCTCGTTGGTCATTGTTTTTCTCACGTTTCGATTTCGTGGTCTCGTACCTTCCTGGTTCGAAGAACGTGAAGGCTGATGCTCTTTCTAGGAGTTTTGTGCCTGACTCCCCTGGAGTTTCTGAGCCGGTTGGTATCCTCAAAGAGGGGGTAATTTTGTCTGCCATTTCCCCAGATTTGCGATGGGTGTTACAGGAATTTCAGGCGGATAGACCTGACCGTTGTCCATCAGAGAGACTGTTTGTCCCAGATAGATGGACCAGCAGAGTTATTTCCGAGGTCCATTCTTCAGTGTTGGCGGGTCATCCTGGGATTTTTGGTACCAGAGATTTGGTGGCTAGATCCTTCTGGTGGCCTTCCTTGTCGCAGGATGTGCATTCCTTTGTGCAGTCCTGTGGGATTTGTGCTCGGGCTAAGCCTTGCTGTTCTCGTGCCAGTGGTTTGCTTTTGCCTTTGCCGGTTCCTAAGAGGCCTTGGATGCATATTTCCATGGATTTTATTTTGGATCTTCCGGTCTCTCAGAGAATGTCTGTCATCTGGGTGGTTTGTGATCGTTTTTCTAAAATGGTCCATTTGGTGCCCTTGCCTAAGTTGCCTTCTTCCTCCGATTTGGTTCCGTTATTTTTTCAGAATGTGGTTCGTCTGCACGGCATCCCTGAAAACATTGTGTCTGACAGAGGATCCCAGTTTGTGTCCAGATTTTGGCGGTCCTTTTGTGCTAAGATGGGCATTGATTTGTCTTTTTCGTCGGCCTTCCATCCTCAGACGAATGGCCAAACCAAGCGAACTAACCAGACCTTGGAAACTTATTTGAGATGTTTTGTTTCTGCTGACCAGGATGATTGGGTGACTTTTTTGCCATTGGCCGAGTTTGCCCTTAATAATCGGGCTAGTTCGGCTACTTTGGTTTCGCCTTTTTTTTGTAATTCTGGTTTTCATCCTCGTTTTTCCTCGGGTCAGGTTGAGTCTTCTGACTGTCCTGGGGTGGATTCTGTGGTGGATAGGTTGCAGCAGATTTGGAACCATGTGGTGGACAATTTGATGTTGTCACAAGAGAAGGCTCAGCGCTTTGCTAACCGTCGTCGCTGTGTGGGTCCCCGACTTCGTGTGGGGGATTTGGTGTGGTTGTCTTCTCGTTATGTTCCTATGAAGGTTTCTTCTCCTAAGTTTAAACCTCGTTTTATCGGTCCTTATAAAATTTTGGAAATCCTCAACCCTGTGTCATTTCGCTTGGACCTCCCGGCATCGTTTACCATCCATAATGTGTTCCATAGGTCTTTGTTGCGGAGGTATGTGGTGCCTGTGGTTCCTTCTGTTGAGCCTCCTGCTCCGGTGCTGGTTGAGGGAGAATTGGAATACGTGGTGGAGAAGATCTTGGATTCTCGTATTTCAAGACGGAGGCTTCAGTATTTGGTTAAGTGGAAGGGCTATGGTCAGGAGGATAAGTCCTGGGTTGTCGCCTCTGATGTTCATGCGGCCGATTTGGTTCGTGCCTTCCATGTGGCTCACCCTGATCGCCCTGGGGGTTCTGTTGAGGGTTCGGTGACCCCTCCTCAAGGGGGGGGGGTACTGTTGTGAACTCTGTTTCCGGGCTCCCTCCTGTGGTCGTGAGTGGTACTGTGTGAGTTCTCTCTTTGGGCTCCCCCTGGTGGCTCTTTTTGTTATTTTGCAGGTTTCTGGCTGGGATCAGCTGTCTCGTCATCTGCTAGTTAGGTTTCCTATTTAATCCACCTGGTCCTTCATTCCTTGCCTGTTTCCGTTGTATTCAGTGCTATTCTGATTGCTCCTGTCTACATCTGTTATCAGTCTCTCCAAGAGAAGCTAAGTTCTGTTTGCTTATTTTTGCTCATCTGTGTTCAAGATGTTTCCTAGTATATGATGAGTTTTTGTCCAGCTTGCTAATATGTGATTTCCCTGCTTGCTGGTGCTCTGGGGTGCTGAGTTGCTCCCCCCACATCGTTAGTTGGTGTGGGGGTTCTCGCATTCTCTGCGTGGATATTTTTGCATAGGGTTTTTTACTGACCGCACAGATCCCTTGCTATTTTCTGCTATCTAGCGTTAGCGGGCCTCATTTGCTTAACCTGTTTCATCTCTGCGTTTGTCTTTTCCTCTTAACTCACCGTTATTATTTGTGGGGGGCATCTATATCTCTAGGGGATTTCTCTGAGGCAAGTGAGGTCTTTACTTTCTCTTTAGGGGTAGTCAGTTTCTCAGGCTGTGAAGAGACGTCTAGGATTTCAGGAAACGTTCCACGGCTGCCTATAGTGTGTGCGGTTAGGATCAGGTTTGTGGTTAGTCCAGTTACCACATCCCCAGAGCTCGTCCTATTATTTTCTACTTAGCTGGTTAGATTTGTGATCCTAAGCCACTAGGATCATAACAGGATCCGCCATATTTGGTGAATGCTAATCATTTTGTCAGAGCTTTTCACCATAGGTTTCCTGGGAAGCCTGTGGGTCCGGTAGCCCCCCTTGAATCTAATAATAAATAATAATCTTTATTTTTATATAGTGCTAACATATTCCGCAGCGCTTTACAGGTTGCACACATTATCATCACTGTGTCTGATGGGGCTCACAATCTAGAATCCCTATCAGTATGTCTTTGGAATGTGGGAGGAAACCAGAGTACCCAGAGGAAACCCACGCAAACACTGAGAGAACTCTTTGCAGATGTTGTCTTTGGGGGGATTTGAACCCAGGGACTCCAGTGCTGCAAGGCTGCTGTGCTAACCACTGAGCCACCGTGCTGCCTTGAAGAGTGTCAGGGAGTCAGTGATGGACAGCTTTGTCATTCTATCTGGGGTGTGCTGAGCTGTCAGTGCTTTGTTTGACAGCTTGGTTGACCTATCTGAGACTGGAAGGGTCAGAGATTTCCACAGGTGCTTCCTGTTCTTGGTAATTGCCCTGTTATTTAGGTGAGCTGTCTGGCCCAGATCACTGCCAGTCAAAAGCTTGTCGTGCTCTCTGGTGTGTTCACCTGTTCCCTGTGCTGTAAGCTCTGATCTTCTTCTGCTGCTGACCTTTGGACCGTGTTCAGACTACTCGTTTGTTATTGCCCCTTTGCATCTGATATTCTGCTGCTGACCTTTGGACTGTGTTCAGACTACCCGTTTGTTATTGCCCCTTTGCTTATCCGCAATTTCTCTGGTATTCTGAACCTGGCATGTGACCTGACTTACAACTTCGTATTTTCCCTTGGTTTACTACATGATCTTTTGGTATTGACCCTGGAGCGTCTTACTGGGCTGATTCATGGCCTGGCCATGGGTTGTGACTATTGTCACACATTTCCTGTTTTTGTACAAACTGAATTCTTCTGTTCTGAGAGAAGACGGTGGCAATGTCTAAGATGCATCCAAGTTTTCTGCACATCAACCTGAAGGAAATAAGTACTTCTGGTAAAACTGCTAAGACCAGAGGCTACTATGCAAGAGGAGAGTTCCTAAGTATTGAAGAGATCTACAAGTGCTTATCAATATATAAGAATCTGAAACATGCAGGGAAGATCATGAAGGACAACATTGAAAGTGTTATCAATGATGATTTTCTTCACGTTCCTCTTGAATTCCCCGTCCTGGCTCTGCAGCATGTCACCTCTCAAGATCTTGCAAAGAAAATTCTGGAATCCAAATCCTTCAAGGGCAGAATACATGAAAGATCTGAATTTAATCACCTTTCCTTCTGGAGTGCAGATATCTCCACAGATGACATTGAAAAGGGTCATCTCCAGATGTATGAGACAATGAGGATGAAGGTGAAAGCAGAAGAACTGGATACTTTCCATGTGGAGATGATGAGGGAACAATTCGCCAACTCTCCGGCTTTCAATAAATCGGCTTCTTCTTATGGGAACTTTAATTTCTCCCTTCCGCTGTCTCTTCTGCTATGTAGATATAAGACCCAGCACTGTAAGGGTAAAGAACCCCAGCTCCGGATACTGGGCACTGACATCTACAAGCAGGAGATTGCTCATTACATCATAGTGCACAATCCTGATAACAAGGACTTTGAAGACCTCCGGATGGTGGCCACCATGCCAACCACATCCCAGAATCCAAAAATTGTCACTTGGATGGATGAGACCTTGCATTGGAGACCACAATCTACCTCCAGCTCCTTGCATTTAAGCATATCTGATAATTCCTGCCAAAGCAGAATGTATAGCCCACGGAAACAACGCATGCCTCATCGTAAAATGCGTCCTCGAGAGCCCAGCTGTGTGTGGAACCATCTGGTGTTTGCTTTCCATCTTCCTAATGATGCTAAACTCCAGTTCCCCATCAGGTACCTGCTCAGGAATCTGACGCCTTGCCATGCATTGCAACCCTTCATAAAACTGGATCCTATCCTGAAAATCCAAGCACAAGAAATAATCTGGAGATTTAAGAAGGATTTTCTGGAGTCGTCTCAGGATTCAAGGTAAGATCCGTGTGTAATATGTGTGAGCAGTTAATAGTGAGAGACACATTGGGGCAGATGTATTACATGAAGACCAGGGTGGACACTGACTGTGCAATACTTGTGTCTTTTCCCCATCATCCATCAGGCCTGCATGCATATACACACACAGGAAAGATATATATCTTGGTACCGTGTTAGCCAGTAGATAGAAAAATATTTAGAATTGAGAGTCCTCAGTGGTTGATACCTTTTAAAAAGGTATCAACCACTGAGGACTCTCAATTCTAAATATTTTTCTATACACACACAGACATGTACATGAATAGTTACACTGGGCATCAGACCTGGTTCCAAGTTTTCGTGGGCCCTGGGTGAAGAGTCTCAATGTCCCCTTTAACACATACCACAATTCATGATGCACAGATAAGAAATATACAGTAGGTGTAGTACAATGCCAAAGATTTCACTTACTTCTTACACTACATGAGTGATATCAATAGCTCAGAAACCGGAGAGTATAGTCCTCCATACAGTATTATGAGCCCCACATAGTCCTTCATACAGTATAATGGGCCCTATGTATTGATCCATACAGAATAAAGAGCCCCATATATTGCTCCATACAGTATTATGAGCCCCACATAGTCCTCCATATAGAATAATTGGCCACACATAGTCCTCCATACAGTATAATGAGCCCTATATAATGCTCCATACAGTATAATGGCCCCATATTTTGCTTCATACAGAAAAATTAGCCCCATATATTGCTCCACACTGTATTATGGGCCCCATATAGTGCTCTATGCAGTATTATGGGCTCCATATAGTCCTCCATGCAGAATGAGTTCCATATAATGCTCCATACATTATTATAGCCCCATATATTGCTCCATACAGAATAATGAGCCCCATATATTGCTCCATACCATATTATGGGCACCACATAGTCCTACATACAGAATAATGAGCCCCATATAATGCTCCATACAGTATTATGGGACCCATATAGTCCTCCATACAGTATTATGGGCTCCATATTGTCCTCCGTACAGAATAATGAGCCCCATATATTGCTTCATACAGTATTATGGGCCCCATATACGATAAGATATGATACAATATGATACACTTTATTGATTCCGCGGGGAAATTACAGTATTACAGTAGCAATACAAACAGCAGTACGTAAAATATTAGGACACAAATATTGCACAAGTATACCGACATTACATAACAAATAAATGTGGGTGGTTCAGGTATATAAATCACTGTTAATTGACATTAGTACACCAGCAATCAGACATTGTTGTCTACCACCCTTAGTAAATTATTATACATCCCCATAGCAGTAGCTACAAACGATTTCCTGAATTTCTCCTTCTTGAACCTTAGTAGGATTACGTGGCTGCTGAATGTGCTCTTCTGCTCGTATAGTGGGTGTGTATTATTGATCATTATAGCCCTACACTTCTTCTGAATTCTATCCTCCAATACCTCCTCAGAAGAGTCCAGATGGAGGCCAACAGCCGTACTTGCCTTCTTGATAAGTTTGTGGAGCTTATTAGCATCAGATACTCTTACACTACTGCCCCAGCATATGACAGCAAAAAAATGGCGCTTGCCACAACGGACTGGTAGAACATTTCCTGCATTTTACTGCACACATTGAACGACCTGAGCTTCCGAAGAAAGTGCAGTCTGCTCATTCCCTTCTTGTAAACCTTTTCTGTATGACACCTCCAATCAAGTTTATTGTCAAGGTGATCCCCCAAATATTTGTAGCTCTCCACCATCTCCACCTCCTGGCCAGCAATATTGATCGGTAAGTAATCCTCCTTCTATAATTCACCACCAACTCCTTGGTTTTCTTTACATTTATTTCTAGACAGGTAGTCCGGCACCAATCCACAAAGTCTGAAACCGCCCTTCTATATTCCTCCTCCCCCCGGCCCCCCACAATGCCCCCTACAATCACTGAGTCATCTGAGAATTTTTGGAGGTGACAAAAATCAGATTTATACTGAAAGTCAGCTGTATACAATGTGAAGAGGACGGGCGACAGCACTGTACCCTGAGGGGCTCCAACACGGCTCCGTACACTGCCAGATACCACCTCCCCCATCCTTACAAACTGCAGCCTGTCCGTCAGGTAGTTGCTTATCCAGTTCACCATCCCTTCATCTACCGCTATATCAGTCAACTTATTACGTCGTAAGGGCGGCTGTAAGGTTTTGAAAGCACTTGAGAAGTCAAAGAACATGGCGCAAACTACAGATCCAGCATTGTCCAAGAATGAATGTGCTGTATGTAGCAGAGACACTACCACATCATCCACCCCAATCTATGCTGGTACGCAAACTGCAGGGGGTCAGTGTAGGCCCTCACCCTCGGACACAAGTAGGCGAGTATTATTCTCTCCAAGGACTTCATAGCATGTGATGTTAAGGCCACTGGACGATAGTCTTGCATGGAGGTTGGAAAAGTGGTCTTGGGAACCTGTCCTCTGTTATGATCCGGTGACCTTGGAGCAGCATGAAACCTTCTCTGGAGGAGGTGGAACCTGTACTGACCGCAAACCCTGAACTTAACACCGCAACTAGAAGTAGCCGTGGGATGTACCTAACAATCCTAGACACCTCGACACAGCCGGAGGACTAAATACCCCTATAGATAGAAATGGGAATACTATCTTGCCTCAGAGAAAAACCCCAAAGGATAGGCAGCCCCCCACAAATATTGACTGTGAGAGGAAAGGAAAAAACACAGGCAGACTGAAAACAGGATTTAGCAAAGGAGGCCACTCTAGCTAAATAGAAAAGGATAGGACAGAATACTATGCGGTCAGTATTAAAACACTAGAAAATATCCACAGCAGAAAATACAAAAACTCCACATCTAACTAAAGACATGGGATGTATATCTGCATCTCCAGAGAATCCAACTTGACTGAATACATCCTTACACAGACTAAGCTGGACAAGAAAAAACATTGAAAAGCACTGAACTGTAAAGCCCACTGCATGTGGGCTGCAGAAACAAAAACCAGAACTTATCTTTGCTGATTTGGGCAGCAGGGCAGAAGGAACCAGACAGAGATGTGAATCCTCCAAGAACAATGGACAACTGGCAAGGACTAAAGGATCCTGCACCCCTAAATACCTAGTGAGAAAGCAATAAGCAGGAACACCTGAGCAGAATTACAACCCAGGGACAACTGCATTACCACCAACAACCACCGGAGGGAACCCAAGAGCAGAATTCAAAACAGTCCTCCATACAGTATTATGGGTACCACATAGTCCTCCATACAGTATTATGGGCACCATATAGTCCTCTATACAGTATTATGGGCCCCATATAGTCCCGCATACAGAATAAAGAGCCCCAGATAGTGCTCCATACAGTATTATGGGCACCACATAGTCCTACATACAGTATAATGAGCCCCATATATTGCTCCATACAGTATTATGGGCTCCATATTGTCCTCCATACAGAATAATGAGCCCCATATATTGCCCCATACAGTATTATGGGCCCAATATAGCCCTCCATACAGTATTATGGGTGCCAAATAGTGCTCCATACAGTATTAGGGGAACCACATAATCCGCCATACAGTATAATAAGCCCATATATTGCTCCATACAGTATTATGGGCACCACATAGCGCTCTATGCAGAATACTGAGCCCCATATAATGCTCCAGTATACGATAGGCCCCATATAATGCTCCATATTTAATGGGCCCTATATATGATTCTTCAGTGTATGATTGGCCCCATTGTTGTGAATTCCGTTCTTGGGCTCCCTCTGGTGGTTGTAAATGCACTTTTGTGAATTCTGCCCTTGGGCTCCCTCTGGTGGTTTCAAGTGGAACTGCTGCTCCTTGGGTTTATCATTAGCAGCTGTTTCCACTTATCTTCTCTCCTGGCTTTGCTATTTAACCTGGCTCTGGTCTTCAGTCCATGCCAGCTGTCAATGTTTCTGGGTTGGATTCAGATCTCTCCTTGGATTTCTCTTAAGGCCCCGTCTCACATAGCGAGATCGCTAGCGAGATCGCTGCTGAGTCACAAGTTTACGCGCTTAGTAACCCGATGTTTACCCTGGTTACCATCGTAAATGTAAAAAAAAACAAACCGTACATACTCACATTCCGGTGTCCGTCAGGTCCCTTGCCGTCTGCTTCCCGCATTGACTGACTGCCGGCCGTAAAAAGCACGTGAAAGCACAGCACAGCGGTGACGTCACCGCTCTGCTGTTAGGGCCGGCGCTCAGTCAGTGCAGGAAGCGGACGCCGGGGGACGCGAAGGTGAGTATGTACTGTTTGTTTTTTTACATTTTACACTGGTAACCAGGGTAAACATCGGGTTACTAAGCGCGGCCCTGCACTTAGCAACCCGATGTTTACCCTGGTTACCCGGGGACCTCGGCATCGTTGGTCGCTGGAGAGCGGTCTGTGTGACAGCTCCCCAGCGACCACACAGCGACTAAACAGCGACGCTGCAGCGATCAGCATAGTTGTCTGTATCGCTGCAGCGTCGCTGTGTGTGACGGGGCCTTTATGGCCTGTCCATTTCAGCAAAAGATAAGTTCTTGCTAGTTCTTTTGTTGTCCTTTTGCTGTGGACTTAATCGCTCTGCTCATGTTATGTCTCTTTTTGTCCAGCTTGTCAGTATGATTTATTCAGTCTAGCTGGAAGCTCTGGGGAAGCAGATTTGCCCTCCACACCGTGAGTCGTTGTGGCGATTATTTTTGTAAACTCTGCGTGGATTTTTAGTTTTTAATGCTGACCGCACAGTATCCTTTTCTATTCTGTCTATCTAGATTAGTAGTGGCCTCCTTTGCTAAAATCTGTTTTCATTTCTGTGTATGTCATTTCCCTCTCCACTCACAGTCAATATTTGTGGGGGGTTATCTTTGCTTTTGGGGTATTTCTCTGAGGCAATATAGCTTTCTGTTTCCATCTTTAGGGGTAGTTAGTTCTCAGGCTGTGACGAGGTGTCTAGGGAGTGACAGGAACATCCCACGGCTACTGCTAGTGTTGGTGTTAGGATTAGGAACTGCGGTCAGTACAGTTACCACCTCCTCAGAGCTCGTCCCATGTTGCTCCTTAACCACCAGGTCATAACAGTACAGCTGGCCCGCAATGTGTTGAATGCATCTCAAAAGAGGGAAAAAAAAAGTTCTGAGTCATGTTTTTTTTTCTTTGCAGTTTGTTTGGTCTTTTTTTTTCCCCCTTAATCTCTGGGTGGTTCAGGATTCTGGTGCTGACATGGATGTTCAGGGTTTGTTCTCTCGCGTGGATCAACTCGCTGCAAGGTGTGATGAGGAAACAGCCACCATCTTGGACGGGCCTACTAACACAGATTGGCGTGACTCCATTTTGTCTCCTGGTCACAGGTCTGCAGAGAGGAGTGCTCCTGGCCCCCACCTTTTCTAATGAACATAGTGCCTAATAGTATGGTAATCGGCTGAGCTCCGTGTAGATTGCAGAAGGTACTTCAAAGCTCAGGGAGGAAGCCACACCAGCAGGGGGCTTGGAAATGCTTGGGGGCTTAATTAAACCACGCATGTCAAGTGGCCACTGGATACACATCTATTATGGCCGTCCAGTCGAACCGTCTCCAACATGGAATCGTGAATTATGGACGCATCGTCCGAGGTACCGGCTCATAAAAAATATTCCCCTCGCCCTAAAGAAATGGTGCATCTAATAGTGCGACTCCTCCATGGGAGGTCTGAAACCCAAGATATAGAGATCAGCCTCCCACAGGGACCGAATGGGTCCAGGTTTGATCCCAGTACGACCGGCAGAACGAACCACAGGCGCTGGTACTGCCCGGGTACTGATCCGATCATCCTGAGAGCAGTTATCCCATTTATTAGATATTGGAATAAATCTTGCAGGGAGGCAGAGGGGGTGGAGATTGCTAAGCCCACCCAGCTACAGGCGGAGGGACCCAAAGGTTTAAGGTCTGAGGACTTGGAGAGGCGAGGACACACAGAATATGACCACCTAAGGAACAGGGCATATGCCAGCCAGAGGGGGGCAAGCACACGCTTTCTGGGGGCTGCCCGGCAACTAAAGTTTTGGACCTGCGGAACGCTGCGCCCCCCGGCTTCCACAAGCGACCTCTAACCTGGTAAATTGACCTCCAGCTTTATACCTTAAGCCTTGTATCATTGTTGTTATATTGTACTCTGACTGTAACTCTTGATATATTGTGATTGCATATTTCTTGTAATTACCTAGTGCGCCCTTAAGGCAATTAAGTCATAAATTAATTTTGGGCTGATCCTTTTACTCTGATTGCGAATCTTAGAATACCCAGTGTGGGTAAGAGGGCAGTCTTCCCGGCGGCCGTTTGCTCTAGGTGCAGTTCCCTTACTGACCTGAGAGACAAAGGGGGCGCCGGAGAGCTGTGCCTGTGTAGTGACGTCACGGATTGGTGACGTGGGAGGAACGGGGCTTCCTTCACAGTGGTGGCAGCGGTGGGATCAGAGTAATAGTGTGCGTGGGACCCCTACTCCCAGACACTAAAGACTACCAGTGGTAACTTTCGCTGCTGGGGTCTTAAGGTCAGCCCAGCACTAGACGGTCAGAGTGTAAATATAATAAGTTGTGTGCAAGGTCAGGGTTACAGCTGTGTCAGTAACCAGAGGTTCCAAAGATGGCAGAGGGCACCAGGAGTGCAGTGAGGGCGCAGGCCAGTGCTATGGTCGATGAGGAGGTGGTGGTGGACTTTACTGTTCAAGGCGAGGGGGAGCTCAGCCCAGACTCCCCAAGGAGCCAGCCACCCGTGCTTAGTCCGGCAAGGGACTACCCACCACCTACCCGCCCCAGCCTGTCCACATCAGAGGCCCTTGTTGCAGCGGCAGTGGCACGTCTCAAGGCGGGTAATGAAGACGCCTATATGAGACTCATGGCAGCTGCAGAGAAGGCAGCGGAGGCCGACCATGCAGAACGCCGTGAAGCGGCGGAGCAAGAGCGTGCAGAACGCCGTGAGGCAGCGGAGCGGGCAGAGAAAGCAGCGGAGGCCGAGCGTACAGAACGCCGTGAGGCAGCGGAGCAAGCAGCGGCAGAGAGAGCAGCGGAGCGCCAGCACCGACTGGAGATGGCTCAACACGGGCTCCCGCTGGACGCCCCAGCACCACCAGAGTCCAGGGCTTCCAAAGTCTGGGCCGAGGACTTCCCTCTGCTTGAGAAGGATGGAGACCTGGATTCCTTCTTGCTGGCCTTTGAAAGGACCTGCCTTCAACACCATCTGGCCCCGGATCAGTGGGCAAGATACCTGACCCCCCGTTTGAGGGGTAAGTCCCTGGAAGTTTTGGGGGACTTACCTGCCGGGGCGGAGCAGGACTACAGCAGCATCAAGCGGGCCCTGATCCAGCACTACAACCTCACCTCGGAGTCCTACCGCAAGAAGTTCCGGAGCCTGCAGCGGGGCCCAAAGGACACCTGGACCGACCACATGCGGGCGTTGCTGCGAGCTGCAGAGCACTGGACCTCGGGTCTAGCACTCACCACCCGCCAGGAGGTCCAGGAACTGTTCGTCAAGGAGCAGTTCTTGTGGAACTGCTCAGAGGACCTCCAGCAGTTCCTTCGTGACAGGAAACTGAAGGGGGCTTCTGCTACAGCCGCCCTGGCAGACGAGTATGCCAATAACCGGGCGCCTGAGCCGAAGAAGCCTGCCAGCAGCTCCTGGAGAGGGGGTAAGCCCAATCCTGCCCCTGTTTCCCCAGCCCCCAGAGGGCAAGGGGTGTACCCCCCTGCTGCCCTCTCCAGGCCAGGTGCAGAACCCAGACGTTGTCATCACTGCAACCAGCTGGGACACATCAAGTCTGCATGTCCCCAGCGTCTTAAGACCCCATCCCTGTCCCCGAAACCGTCCACTGTTTTATGTGTGGGAGGGGGTGGTGGGAGGTCCCTGGACAATTACCAACCCGTCACTATCAGCCGTACAGCGGTCATGGGACTGCGGGACACAGGCGCTGAACGAACCCTGGTACGTCCTGAGGTGGTGTCCCCTCAAGACTTGGTACCGGGAAAAACCCTTTCCGTCTCCGGAATTGGAGGCGTGGAACCGGCGCTGCCTGTCACCAAGGTGTTTTTGGACTGGGGCGCCGGGAGGGGAGTGCGGGAGGTGGGAGTAACGTCAAATATTCCTGCCAATGTATTACTTGGGACCGATTTGGGGCGGATAGTGTCTCAGTATGTGGCCACTGAACCCCCAAGTTCGGCTCCCCAAGAATGTCATGACTCTACTGTGAATGTTGATGTGTTAAATTTGCCTCCAACAGTGGGGGAGGGAGTGAAACCTGAGGGTAATACCTGCACTGACACCACACACACAGGGCTCACAGGGAGGACAGGTGAGGAGACTGTAGGGGAGAGCTCAGAGGTGGAGGGAGGGGCTGCTATGGGCAGTGTAGGGCCCCTAAGTGAATCCAGCCTGCTGAGCCTAGGGCCCCTGCAGGAAGAGGAACAGGCCATGGGGGGAGGAGGCGTCCCAGGAGAGGAGCCACCAGGTAAGACCCCAGGGCAGGAGTTCCCCACACCCGGGATGTCAGGAGGGCAGGGAAGTCTGCCTGACCCGGCGACTTGGTCAGGAGCCGGGGGGAAGCAGGCGCTACCCATGGGCACAGCGGTCGTGGCCGCTGTCACCAGGAGTGGGAGCGCCGGAGCCCAAGGAGCCTTGCAGAGGTCCGACGGCTTCCCCCTCTCTGACCAAGTGGCTGCCGAGTCAACAGTGGCCAGGCGACAGATCCCGGGGAGCTGACAGCGGATGTGGCAGTGTCGTCCATTCTCGCCACATCGAGTCAGGGATTTCAGGCAGCGTTGGAAGCTGACGCTAGCCTGAAAGCTCTAAAGGAGCAGGCGGCACAGCCTCCTGGGGAGTCAGACCGCGAACGGTTGGTCTGGGACCAGGGACGGCTGTACCGGGTATCGGTCCAGCAGGGTTCACCGGAGGCGTGGCCCAGGGACCGACAGTTAGTGGTACCCTATCCGTTCAGGGCGGAATTGTTGCGGATAGCACACGAGATTCCCATGGCCGGACACCTAGGGATCGCTAAAACCAGGGCCAGGCTAGCGCAGCATTTCTACTGGCCTGGAATGAGGACCGAGGTAATTGCCTACTGCCGTTCGTGTGACACCTGTCAGAGTGTGGGGAAGGCTGGGCGGCGCCCCAAAGCCCCACTGGTAACTCTGCCCATCATTGAAGAGCCTTTCTCGAGGGTGGCTGTGGATCTCATTGGACCTCTGTCCACTCCCAGTCGCTCCGGGAAATGCTTCATATTAACGGTAGTGGACTATGCCACTCGGTACCCGGAGGCGGTAGCTTTGTCATCCATTCGGGCTGACAAAGTGGCCACTGCCTTACTGGAGATCTTCTCCCGAGTGGGGTTTCCCCAGGAAATGCTCACCGACCGAGGGACCCAGTTCATGTCACAGCTGATGGAGTCTGTCTGTAAGCAGATCCAGGTGCAACATCTGGTAGCCAGCCCGTATCACCCACAGACCAATGGCCTGTGTGAGCGGTTCAACGGCACCTTAAAGCAGATGCTTAAGATGTTGGTCGACTCCCACAGGAGAGATTGGGAGCGGTACCTCCCACACCTCCTATTTGCCTACCGGGAGGTTCCACAGGCCTCAACGGGGTTCTCCCCCTTTGAGCTCCTGTATGGGCGACGTTTACGGGGGCCCCTTGCTCTGGTGAAGGAAGCATGGGAAGGAGATTTGGCCACCCCTGGAGTGTCGGCCATTGAGTATGTTGTGCGCTTCCGGGACAGAATGACGGCCTTGACACGGCTGGTGCATGACAATATGGCCCAGGCCCAAGCTGACCAGAAGCGGTGGTACGACCAGAATGCTTGTGAGAGGACCTACCAGGTGGGTCAAAAGGTGTGGGTACTGGTCCCCGTCCCACAAAACAAGCTTCAGGCAGCCTGGGAGGGTCCATACCTCGTGCACCAGCAGCTCAACGCCGTCACCTATCTGGTCACCCTGGACCACGCCCGTGGAAGGAGGAAGGCCTTCCACGTGAACATGATGAAGGCACATCATGAGCGGGAGGCTTGTGCCCACCCAGTGTGCAACCTCCCGGAGGAAGGGGAGGTAGAAACCCTCCTGGATCTGCTCACCCAAGCCAAGGCGGGTGGATCCATCGAGGATGTGGGGGTTGGCCACCAGCTCTCGGAGGACCAACGTTCCCAGCTGGGGGTCACCCTACACCCCTTTCGGGAGCTGTTCAGCAGCCTGCCCGGAAGGACTGAGGCAGCCGTCCATGATGTGGACACCGGCAATCACCCCCCAATCCGGCGTTCAGTATATCGGGTCTCTCTCGAGGTGCAACAGCACATGCACCAACAGATAGACGAGATGCTGAAGCTGGGGGTGATCCAAGCATCTAACAGCGCGTGGGCTTCGCCGGTAGTTCTCGTCTTTATAAAGGACCGAACTACGCGGTTCTGCGTGGACTACCGGGGGCTCAACGCTGTGACAGTCACCGATGCATACTGTTGTGAATTCCGTTCTCGGGCTCCCTCCTGTGGTCATGAGCGGTACTGTGTGAGTTTGTTCTGGGGCTCCCTCTGGTGGCCTTTAGTGATATGGCTGGGCTCAGCTGCTTCATTTCCTGCTATGCTGGGCCTATTTAACTCACCTGGACCTTCATTTGTTACCTGCTGTCGGTGTATTCAGTCCTGTTATTGAGCTCTACTGAATATTCCTTGTGACCAGTCTCCTGCTGGAGAAGTTAAGTTTGTTTGTTCATTTTACTCCTTTATTATTTCCTTGAAAACGTTTCTCTGTATATGATGAGTTCAGTCCAGCTTGCTTATATGTGATTTTTCGCTTGCTGGTTAGTTCTGGGGTGCAGAGTGCACCCTTCACATCGTGAGTCGGTGTGGGGATTCTTGTATTCTCTGCGTGGTTTATTTTTGATAGTTTTTGTACTGACCGCACAGACTCCTATCTATTTTCAATCTATCTAGTGTTAGCGGGCCTCATTTGCTAAACCTGTTTCATTTCTACGTTTGTCTTTTCCCCTTAACTCACCATTATTATTTGTGGGGGGCTGACTAAAACTTTGGGGTTATTTCTCTGAGGCAAGTGAGGTCTTTGCTTTCTCTCTAGGGGTAGTCAGTTTCTCAGGCTGTGAACGTGGCGTCTAGGATTTTAGGAACGCTCCACGGCTGCCTTTAGTGTGTGTGGATAGGATCAGGATTGCGGTCAGTATAGCTTCCACCTCCCCAGAACTTGTCCTATATTCTGGTCATATGTGTCAGGTCAGTTTTGAGATCCTACCACCGGATCATAACAGCGTACCCAATGCCGCGCATCGATGACCTGCTCGATCAGCTGGCCGGGGCCAAGTACCTGACCATCATGGATCTGAGCAGGGGATATTGGCAGATTCCCCTGACCCCTAAGGCACAGGAACGCTCTGCCTTTATCACCCCATTTGGACTATACGATTCCACGGTGATGCCCTTCGGCATGAAGAATGCCCCTGCCACTTTTCAGCGGATGGTCAACACGCTGCTCAAGGGACTGGAAGGGTATGCAACCGCGTACCTGGATGACATTGCCATCTTCAGTCCCACCTGGGAGGATCACCTACAGCACCTGGCGCAGGTGTTGGGGAGGATCCAGAGGGCAGGGTTGACCATTAAGCCGGAAAAGTGCCAGGTGGGTATGAGTGAGGTCCAGTACCTGGGACACCGGGTAGGTGGGGGAGCTCTGAAGCCAGAGCCCGGGAAGGTGGATGCCATCACCTCCTGGCCCTCCCCCAGGACCAAGAAGCAGGTGATGTCCTTCTTGGGGACTGCCGGGTACTATAGGAGGTTTGTTCCACACTATAGCACCCTGGCCAAGCCCCTGACGGACCTCACCAAGAAGAAGCTGCCCGTTGCAGTCGACTGGACAGTCGCCTGTGAGACAGCTTTCCAGGCGCTCAAAACCGCCTTTTCTAGCTCTCCTGTACTACAGGTAGCCGACTTCACGCGGCCGTTCGTAGTACAGACCGATGCCAGTGACTTTGGCCTCGGTGCTGTGCTCAGCCAGGTCGACACTACGGGACATGAACACCCCGTTTTGTACCTGAGCCGGAAGCTCCTGCCGAGGGAAGTGGCCTATTCCACGATGTAGAAGGAATGTCTGGCAATTGTATGGGCCCTGCAGCGTCTGCAGCCGTACTTGTACGGACGCCACATCACCGTGGAAACAGACCACAACCCCCTCAGCTCGTTACACTCGGTCTCTGGGACGAATGGGAGGTTGCTACGCTGGAGCCTGGCTCTCCAGCAGTATCACTTCAGCATTCGCCACAGAAGCGGCAGAGACCATGGTAACGCTGATGGGTTGTCCCAGCAAGGAGAAGGTGCGGAAGGGCGCATGGGGGAACACAGAATGTGATGCCCCCTAGCGCCCTCTAAAGCAGGGAGGTGTGATGAGGAAACAGCCGCCATCTTGGACGGGCCTACTAACACAGATTGGCGTGACTCCATTTTGTCTCCTGGTCACAGGTCTGCAGAGAGGAGTGCTCCTGGCCCCCACCTTTTCTAATGAACATAGTGCCTAATAGTATGGTAATCGGCTGAGCTCAGTGTAGATTGCAGAAGGTACTTCAAAGCTCAGGGAGGAAGCCACACCAGCAAGGGGCTTGGAAATGCTTGGGGGCTTAATTAAACCACGCATGTCAAGTGGCCACTGGATACACATCTATTATGGCCGTCCAGTCGAACCGTCTCCAACATGGAATCGTGAATTATGGACGCATCGTCCGAGGTACCGGCTCATAAAAAATATTCCCCTCGCCCTAAAGAAATGGTGCATCTAATAGTGCGACTCCTGTGTCCGTGGGAGGTCTGAAACCCAAGATATAGAGATCAGCCTCCCACAGGGACCGAATGGGTCCAGGTTTGATCCCAGTACGACCGGCAGAACGAACCACAGGCACTGGTACTGCCCGTGTGCTGACCCGATCATCCTGAGAGCAGTTATCCCATTTATTAGATATTGGAATAAATCTTGCAGGGAGGCAGAGGGGGTGGAGATTGCTAAGCCCACCCAGCTACAGGTGGAGGGACCCAAAGGTTTAAGGTCTGAGGACTTGGAGAGGCAGGGACACACAGAATATGACCACCTAAGGAACAGGGCATATGCCAGCCAGAGGGGGGCAAGCACACGCTTTCTGGGGGCTGCCCGGCAACTAAAGTTTTGGACCTGCGGAACACTGCGCCCCCCGGCTTCCACAAGCGACCTCTAACCTGGTAAATTGACCTCCAGCTTTATACCTTAAGCCTTGTATCATTGTGGTTATATTGTACTCTGACTGTAACTCTTGATATATTGTGATTGTATATTTCTTGTAATTACCTAGTGCGCCCTTAAGGCAATTAAATCATAAATTAATTTTGGGCTGATCCTTTTGCTCTGATTGCGAATCTTAGAATACCCAGTGTGGGTAACAGGACAGTCTTCCCGGCGGCCGTTTGCTCTAGGTGCAGTTCCCTTACTGACCTGAGAGACAAAGGGGGCGCCGGAGAGCTGTGCCTGTGTAGTGACGTCACGGATTGGTGACGTGGGAGGAACGGGGCTTCCTTCACACAAGGGTACGGAGTATCCAAGATTATGTTGTTCAGACTCCGGTTTTAGAACCTAGAATTCCTACTCCTGATTTATTTTTTGGGGATAGATCCAAATTTTTGAATTTTAAAAATAACTGCAGATTGTTTTTTGCTTTGAGACCCCGTTCCTCTGGTGACCCCATTCAGCAGGTGAAGATTGTTATTTCTCTGCTGCGTGGAGACCCGCAGGATTGGGCATTCTCCCTTCAGTCAGGGAATCCTGCATTGCTCAATGTAGACGCATTTTTTCAAGCGCTTGGATTGCTGTATGACGAACCTAATTCTGTAGATCAGGCAGAAAAAACCTTGCTGGCTCTGTGTCAGGGTCAGGAAGCGGCAGAAGTATACTGCCAGAAATTAAGAAAGTGGTCTGTGCTCACAAAATGGAATGAGTATGCCCTTGCAGCAATTTTCAGAAAGGATCTTTCTGAAGCCCTTAAAGATGTTATGGTGGGGTTCCCCACGCCTGCTGGTTTGAACGAATCAATGTATTTGGCCATTCAGATTGATCAGCGACTGTGCGAGCGCAAGGTGGTGCACCATATGGCGTTGTCCTCTGAGCAGAGTCCTGAGCCTATGCAATGTGATAGGATTTTGACTAGAGCAGAACGGCAGGAATTCAGACGTCAGAATAGGCTGTGTTTTTACTGTGGTGATTCTGCTCATGCTATTTCTGATTGCCCTAAGCGTACTAAGAGGGTCGCTAGGTCTGTTACCATTAGTACTGTACAGCCTAAATTTCTCTTGTCTGTTACCCTGATTTGCTCATTGTTGTCCTTTTCTGTTATGGCATTTGTGGATTCAGGCGCTGCCCTGAACTTAATGGACTTAGAGTTCGCCAGACGCTGTGGTTTTTCCTTGCAGCCTTTGCAGAGCCCTATTCCCTTAAGGGGGATTGATGCTACCCCATTGGCCGAGAATAAACCTCAGTACTGGACACAGTTGACCATGTACATGGCTCCAGCACATCAGGAAGATTGTCGTTTTTTGGTGTTGCATAATTTGCATGATGTTGTTGTGCTGGGTTTTCCATGGTTACAAGTACATAATCCAGTGCTGGATTGGAAATCTATGTCTGTGACTAGTTGGGGTTGTCAAGGGATACATAGTGATGTTCCTTTGATGTCAATTTCCTCTTCCCCCTCTTCTGAGGTTCCTGAGTTTTTGTCGGATTTCCAGGATATATTTGAGGAGCCCAAGTCTAGTTCCCTTCCTCCTCATAGGGACTGCGATTGTGCTATTAACTTGATTCCTGGCTGTAAGTTCCCTAAGGGCCGACTTTTCAATCTGTCTGTGCCAGAGCATGCCGCCATGCGGACTTATGTTAAGGAGTCTTTGGAGAAGGGGCATATTCGCCCGTCTTCGTCACCGTTGGGAGCGGGATTCTTTTTTGTTGCCAAGAAGGATGGCTCCTTGAGACCCTGTATAGATTATCGCCTTCTCAATAAAATCACTGTCAAATTCCAATACCCTTTACCTTTGCTTTCTGATTTGTTTGCTCGGATTAAGGGGGCTAGTTGGTTTACTAAGATTGACCTTCGAGGGGCGTATAATCTTGTTCGTATTAAACAGGGTGACGAATGGAAAACAGCATTTAATACGCCCGAAGGCCATTTTGAATACCTTGTGATGCCATTCGGGCTCTCTAATGCTCCATCTGTGTTTCAGTCCTTTATGCATGATATCTTCCGGAATTATCTTGATAAATTCATGATTGTATATTTGGATGATATTTTGGTTTTTTCTGATGATTGGGAGTCTCATGTGAAACAGGTCAGGATGGTATTTCAGATCCTTCGTGCTAATGCGTTATTTGTGAAGGGGTCTAAGTGCCTTTTTGGAGTTCAGAAGGTTTCTTTTTTGGGTTTCATTTTTTCTCCCTCGGCTATTGAAATGGATCCTGTTAAGGTCCAGGCCATTCATGATTGGATTCAACCCACATCTGTAAAGAGCCTTCAGAAATTTTTGGGCTTTGCTAATTTTTATCGCCGTTTCATTGCTAACATTTCCAGTGTGGTTAAGCCCCTGACCGATTTGACAAAGAAGGGCGCTGATGTGATGAATTGGTCCTCTGCGGCTGTTGAGGCCTTTCAGGAGCTTAAACGTCGTTTTACTTCTGCCCCTGTGTTGCGTCAGCCGGATGTTTCTCTCCCTTTTCAGGTTGAGGTTGACGCTTCTGAGATTGGGGCAGGGGCCGTTTTGTCTCAGAGAAGTTCTGATGGCTCTTTGATGAAATCGTGTGCCTTCTTCTCCAGAAAGTTTTCGCCTGCTGAGCGTAATTATGATGTCGGTAATCGGGAGTTGTTGGCTATGAAGTGGGCTTTCGAGGAGTGGCGACATTGGCTTGAGGGAGCCAAGCATCGCGTTGTGGTCTTGACCGATCATAAGAATCTGATTTACCTTGAGTCTGCCAAGCGGTTGAATCCTAGACAGGCTCGATGGTCCCTGTTTTTCTCCCGTTTTGATTTTGTGGTCTCGTATCTTCCAGGATCTAAGAATGTGAAGGCTGATGCCCTTTCTAGGAGTTTTTTGCCTGATTCTCCGGGAGTCCTTGAGCCGGTTGGTATTCTCAAGGAGGGGGTGATTCTTTCTGCCATCTCCCCTGATTTACGGCGGGTGCTTCGGGAGTTTCAGGCTGATAAGCCTGACCGCTGTCCAGTGGGGAGACTGTTTGTTCCTGATAGATGGACTAGTAAGGTAATTTCTGAGGTTCATTGTTCAGTGTTGGCTGGTCATCCTGGGATTTTTGGTACCAGAGATTTGGTTGCTAGGTCCTTTTGGTGGCATTCCTTGTCGCGGGATGTGCGTTCTTTTGTGCAGTCCTGTGGGACTTGTGCCCGGGCCAAGCCTTGCTGTTCCCGTGCTAGTGGGTTGCTTTTGCCTTTGCCGGTCCCTGAGAGGCCCTGGACGCATATTTCCATGGATTTTATTTCGGATCTTCCTGTTTCCCAGAAGATGTCTGTCATCTGGGTGGTTTGTGACCGATTTTCTAAGATGGTCCATTTGGTACCTTTGCCTAAGTTGCCTTCCTCCTCTGATTTGGTTCCATTATTTTTTCAGCATGTGGTTCGTTTGCATGGCATTCCGGAGAATATTGTGTCGGACAGAGGTTCCCAGTTTGTTTCTAGGTTTTGGCGGTCCTTTTGTGCTAGAATGGGCATTGATTTGTCTTTTTCTTCAGCATTTCATCCTCAGACAAATGGCCAAACGGAGCGAACTAATCAGACCTTGGAAACCTATTTGAGATGCTTTGTGTCTGCTGATCAGGATGATTGGGTGACCTTCTTGCCGTTGGCCGAGTTTGCCCTTAATAATCGGGCTAGTTCGGCTACCTTGGTTTCGCCTTTTTTTTGTAATTTTGGTTTTCATCCTCGTTTTTCTTCAGGGCAGGTTGAGCCTTCTGACTGTCCTGGTGTTGATTCTGTGGTGGACAGGTTACAGCAGATTTGGACTCATGTGGTGGACAATTTGACGTTGTCTCAGGAAAAGGCTCAACGTTTTGCTAACCGTCGTCGGTGTGTTGGTCCCCGTCTTCGTGTTGGGGATTTAGTCTGGTTATCTTCTCGTCATGTTCCTATGAAGGTTTCTTCCCCTAAGTTCAAGCCTCGCTTTATTGGTCCTTATAAGATTTCTGAAATTATCAATCCGGTGTCTTTTCGTTTGGCCCTTCCAGCTTCTTTTTCCATCCATAATGTTTTCCACAGATCTTTGTTGCGGAGATATGTGGTGCCCGTGGTTCCCTCTGTTGATCCTCCTGCTCCAGTGTTGGTTGAGGGGGAGTTGGAATATGTGGTGGAGAAGATTTTGGATTCTCGTTTTTCGAGGCGGAAGCTTCAGTATCTGGTCAAGTGGAAGGGTTATGGCCAGGAGGATAATTCTTGGGTTGTTGCCTCCGATGTCCATGCTGCCGATTTGGTTTGTGCTTTTCACTTGGCTCATCCTGATCAGCCTGGGGGCTCTGGTGAGGGTTCGGTGACCCCTCCTCAAGGGGGGGGGGGGTACTGTTGTGAATTTCGTTCTTGGGCTCCCTCTGGTGGTTGTAAATGCACTTTTGTGAATTCTGCCCTTGGGCTCCCTCTGGTGGTTTCAAGTGGAACTGCTGCTCCTTGGGTTTAACATTAGCAGCTGTTTCCACTTATCTTCTCTCCTGGCTTTGCTATTTAACCTGGCTCTGGTCTTCAGTCCGTGCCAGCTGTCAATGTTTCTGGGTTGGATTCAGATCTCTCCTTGAATTTCTCTTATGGCCTGTCCATTTCAGCAAAAGATAAGTTCTTGCTAGTTCTTTTGTTGTCCATTTGCTGTGGACTTAATCGCTCTGCTCATGTTATGTCTCTTTTTGTCCAGCTTGTCAGTATGATTTATTCAATCTAGCTGGAAGCTCTGGGGAAGCAGATTTGCCCTCCACACCGTGAGTCGGTGTGGAGATTATTTTTGTAAACTCTGCGTGGACTTTTAGTTTTTAATACTGACCGCACAGTATCCTTTTCTATTCTGTCTATCTAGATTAGTGCTAAAATCTGTTTTCATTTCTGTGTATGTCATTTCCCTCTCCACTCACAGTCAATTTTTGTGGGGGGCTATCTTTCCTTTTGGGGTTTTTCTCTGAGGCAAGATAGCTTTCTGTTTCCATCTTTAGGGGTAGTTAGTTCTCAGGCTGTGACGAGGTGTCTAGGGAGTGACAGGAACATCCCACGGCTACTGCTAGTGTTGGTGTTAGGATTAGGAACTGCGGTCAGTACAGATACCACCTCCTTGGAGCTCGTCCCATGTTGCTCCTTAACCACCAGGTCATAACACCCCATATAATGCTCCATATATAATGTGCCCTACATGACGCTCTAGTGTATGATGGGCCCCATATAATGCTCCAGTGTATGATGGGCCCCATATGATGCTCCTTATATAATGGCCCCATATAATGCTACATATTTAATGGACCCCATATATGATGCTCCAGTGTATGATGGGCCCCATATAATGATCCATATATAATGCACCCTGTCACGATTCACACCGTGACTGTCACCAATTGCCACGATCCCTTAGCCGTGGCCCGCAGTTTGTCACGAAAATCCACAGGGATTCCCGACCACTGCCACCATTAGGTCACGGATTGGGGTGACTTTAGACCAGCAGACGGCTATCACATGTGCAGGGGGGCTTATCCTCCTTATCCCTCTACTGCCACAATGTGATAAAAAAAACAAACACAATGCTATTGACCTCTTAGTTTACAGCAGGGGCTTATTTTAGGTATCCCACTGCTCTTCAATATACCATGAACTGCAGGGATTTGTGTATCCCGCTTACAGTTCCACTTAACACTTGCAGCTCTCTGGCGCCCCCCTTACTCTCCAGGTCAGATTAGGTACTGCACCTAGGGTAATTAGTCGCCAGAAACGCTGCCTACTATGTACTGGCTATTGGGCGCGCTGCAGCGACGCGATAACTACTCCCACGCAGGCAGGAACAATAATTATCAAGCTGCAGTCGCTGAAACAACACCCCAAAAGTCTGCACACGGTAAGCTGCCACCAGCTCCGATCAAACGGGTCCGGAGCTAACCCCAAACAGTAGCGTAATTTCCCTTCAAGAGACAGGGTACGTTTTTAGAGCATGGAGAAATAACTGGCATGAAATAATATACCCATAAAGTTTATGCAGTGTTTATCAAAATTATACAAAGATGTTACAAATGAGACAATTGCAAATATGTACAAGGTAATTATAAAAATAAAAGGATTAAATGAAGAAAAGGTAACACTCACATATTCTCAGATCATTGCATTGCAGGCAACAGGCTAGGAGAACTTTCCATCTATCCCAGTGCATTTGCACTCGCAGTCTGGTCGCTTCAGGTAAAAACTCACAACTCCCCCCTGGAAGCCTGCCAGCAACTTTATAACCTACAGCCTGTGACCTCACAGAAAGGGCTGGTTTTTCCAACCCCTCCTCTCTCATCAGGGTTGCTCACTGTGCATTAAATATATCTGATGCCCGTAACTTCGCTCCAGAACATGTCATACACGTACCATACCCAGCATTCATCTCGGATTAACGTGGGACGTCTGTGTTTAGAGTGATGGGTAGATGCTTCGATGGAGATCAAGGATATGTATTTATCATTCTCCTATCGTACATCGTCTGCCTAATATCTTACAAAAATGGAACAAAGGACCGCATGGTTCTAGAGACTTAGAATCCAGTTCTTGCTGGAGGAAGCTTCTACCTGGTCATAAACATTCCTTTAGGCAATAAAACGCTCTCCCCCCATGTACATTGGCAAGGCAAGCTCAACTCTGAAGTAAAAGAGAAGGGGGGGGTTTCTTAGCGCACATCCTGGGCTGACAAGAGAAACTAAACTTATGATATTTCATACCATATTGTGACACACCCCATATGATGCTCCAGTATATGATGGCCCCATATACGATGCTCCCGTGTATGATGGGCCCCATATATGATGCTCCAGTGAGTGCATGATGGGTCCCATATGTGATGCTCCAGCGTATAATGGATACATATAATGCTCCAGTATATGATGGCCACATATCATGCTCCAGTGTATGATGGGTCCCATATATCATGCTCCAGAGTATGATGGCCCCATATAGTGCTCCATTGTATGAAGGGTCCCATATATCATGCTCCAGTATATAATGGCCCCATATAGTGCTCCAGTGTATGATGGCCCCATATGATGCTCCAGTATATGATGGGTCCTATATATCATGCTCCAGTGTATGATGGCCCGATATGATGATCCAGTATATGATGGTCCCATATAGTGCTCCAGTATATGATGGGTCCCATATATCATGCTCCAGTGTACATACTGTAACCTCACACACACATATACACAGTGCACATAGTGTAACCTCACACACACACATACACAGCGCTCACATGCACATACTGTAACCTCACACACACATATATGTAAGGAGACAGCAGGCACGTAGGATGCAGTAACGGAACGTAGTCAGAGCAAGGGTTAACAGGGGATTTAATTATACAGTGGATGCTCCATGCAGGGAGAAGTAGAGAGAAATTTTCTGAATACAAAGTACTGTAACTTGGAACACGGTAGTAAAACAAGTAACTGAGACAATACGTTCAGAGGAAATAGACTTATCAATCTGACACAGTCCTCATTGTATTCCCTGTGTGCAAACGGTGGCGCCAAGGCAATGGCGCGGTGGAAATTCTGCATTGTCCTGGAGAGGATGGCGTCCTGGTTCTTGGAGAAGATGACGTCTTGTGTCCTGTCGTGGGCGATGTTTCCTTGTGCTCCTAATGCAGCCTTTTGGTCTGGAAGGAGAAGGAATACACAAGGCAGTGTCTCTGTCCTGCACGGCGGTTTCCCCTATGTGGGGTCTGTTTAGAAGCTTAACAGGATAAAGTTCACAGTGGGTGGTACAACTCTCCGGTCTGCGTGGGTGCAAGGCTATGTCACGTACACGGACCCTTTGTCTCACAGTCAGCGGTGTCAGCGATAACAGCAATACCGGTACAAGGCTCTGATGACAGTCTCCGTTTATCTCCCTCTGGTCTTCAAGTCTTAGGCCTGCTCTCTCACGATACTCTGCGTTAGGAGCACCTACATTGACCTCTTGTGCACTGCACGTACCTGCCGTAACTGTCAGATTACTCATACGCTGCAATTCCCTCAACTTAACCACGCCCCCTTTTCTCAACAGCCGGGAACGGTCCAGGGCCTTAAGCTTTCCCCCCTGCAACATAGGTGACAGCCGCAATGGTTCCGGACCCTTCACAGAGGAAGCACGCCTAGCTGGGTTCTTCTCCTTACATTCCCCCTATCTTTGTGCTCGCCATTCCACGAGCGAGAGTTCTTGTAGTATGCATTGACATTCTTCTAAGTTTTGAACAACTTGCTGTCAAACAAAACGATCCTGATCAAATTGGTTGGGGGGTTTTCCTGCTGTCGAATGTTCAGAATGTCGTAAACTGGGAATATCAGTTCTACTTGAGTAGTTGAATCAGGCTGCATCAACAAAGGCAGAGACGTGCTCAACTCTAGAAAAACTGCCATTTCAGGAGTTGCAGGAGTCCCAGGGGCCTCGGGTTTCTGTTCTCCTTTTGGTCCTGCCATGGTGGTTCAGGACATTCCTTCGCCTCACTATCACTAGTGACTGATGGAAGATTCTCAGGAGCATTGTGTTCTTCTTTCTCAGTTCGAGCAGGGTCTCTAGACACACATGGGCGTAACATGTTTCGGTGCACAACACGAATAGGAGCATCTTCGACCCCTTCGGGCTGAACTTCATAGACGGGCCTTCAGAATTGACTTGTCGCCACACACGATACGGTGTTTTTTCCCATCGATGATCTAACTTGTCTTGAGGACGTTTCTCTCTGACCAATACCCGGTCTCCGGCCTGTACAGCTGTCCCCCATAGAGGAGAGGTCTCTGGATGTTCCAACTCTCATAACTGGGTCTGCACCAGATGATGTAGTGTCTGCAACCTATGACCTTGCTCTCGGACCCAGGTGGACACCCCTGTCTGTGGGTAGTCCTCCTCTGAGTCCAGCTCCAACTCAATAATCTCTTTTCCTGGCCTGCCGAAAAGTAGAGTATAGGGTGTGTATCCTGTTGTGCGATGTACCGGATTGTTGTACACCCACACCAGCTCTTTTACAAATTCCGGCCAACGGGCCTTATGGTCCTCTTCGAATGTCCTCAACATTTGGATAAGGGTTTGATTGAACCGTTCACACGCTCCATTACCCTGAGGGTGGTAAGGCGTCATATGAGATTTCTCAATTCCATACAAACGGTGTTGCTCTTCCATGACTCACCCCAAGAAGCAGGTACCTTGGTCTGAGTGAATTCTCTTCGGGCAATCATACACCTGGATGACATTTTTACAGATAGCATGAGCTGCAGATTCAGCAGTTTGGTCCCGAGTTAGGGTCACGACAGCGAATTTAGTGAAGTGATCCACCATGACTAAACAATATTCGAACCCTTGATAGGCTGGGCCTACTGTCAGATAGTCAATCATCAATTCTTCTAGTGGGGCAGAGGTCACCATAGTTTGTGTGGGGGCCCTCTGTTCTGGAGGTTTGGACAGCTCGCAGTTCCTACAGAGCTGACACACTTCTTCCACCACCGTTTTTAGCAATGGATGGCACACAAGTCTCTGCAAGTACTGAAAGGTCTTTTCCTGACCGAAGTGGGCCCCTTTTTCATGTGCCTCTGTGGCCACGTGAAGTAACAGCATCTCAGGAATCACTACTTGCCAAGTAACAGACAGGGCCCGTTGCAGCTGGACCTTTCTATACAGCAATCCATCTCTCAGGTGGAGACTCTGCCATTGACGTAGAATTTGTTTCGTTCCGGGGGACAGGGTCTTTCTCACCTCCCGGCTGGGCAGTTGTTTAAGGGCCACTCACTGCCGAATTCGGGTGAGCTCTCTACAGTGCCCCAGAGTCCTGGTCTTTGCAGTAATGTCATTCTTCCACCAGGGGGAGTGATATTACGTCTGAAGGTAATAAAGGAGTTCATCTTTCCAGGTATCACAAACCAAGCACCACACTTCACACTCCAATCCACCAGGGGGAGCTATGCTCCTATCTATTAGGGCACTCCTCACAGAAGGGTAAAACTGGTGGTTTGGATAGGAAGTTAGTCAGACACTGTCTGGGTTTGACCCAGTGAGTACCTGTCAGGCAGACAGGGGAAAAAGGAGGAACATCTGAGCTGCAGACAGAGGGTCCCTGTCAGGGGTGGCATCCTGACAGAGGCCTAGCGGGACAGAAAGTTACGGAGCTGCGCCTGCCCCACGTGCGGCAGCATCCTAAGAAAGGACACGAAGAGAAGTGTATTGTAGAGAGTGAGAAACGAAGTCACAGCACAAGGAGAAAACACCGGGAGGAGTTCTGCCCTGTAAAGGCTGCCTCCTTCTGAGGCGCATAGTCGGTGGCCGGAACACCGAGGGAATAATGGACTCTACGCGTTACTTCAGAGACCATCAGGACAGTCAATTCCAAGTTGGCTGCCCCACCTTAATACCTAAGAAGACACAGTGGCAAATTGTGGGGGTCGTGGCGTCTCTAGCGTCCCTATAAACAAGCCTCAGGCCATCAGTCATACAGGTTTGTCCTATCCACACCATCTGGGGGACAGAGAGGAAGAAATAACATCCAGAACATCTACGAAAGTTGTGAGGACCTTACAGAGTTGCTCAGCAGGGAGGGACTACAACACACAGGCGCTAGTAGGAAGGCTACTGATTTCCACCTGGATAAGGGGACTCTGGATTTGCCTTCGGACCGGCCGGACTCTACTTACCCTGTGGTTTGTACCCTGGACTGTGGATGCTGAAGCTTCCAGTAAAAGGTAAAGAGACTGCAACCTTGTGTCCTCATTATTCACTGCGCTTTACATCATCCACCGTCACCATCTACACTTCTGGGAAGCCCTGGGGATACACTTCACCTGTGGGAAGGTATACCATCTTGCTGCCATAACATCACCCCAGTGGACCCCTAAGCAGCGTCGGTCACCCTGACCGAGTACCACAGGTGGCGTCACGAACATTATACAAACTACACCTTTAATTGGACACCCCTCAAATGGCCACGGACCGGGTCAGGCCACCGTGACATTCCCCGAATCGAAGGACCCGGTACCGAGTACCCCATTACCCTAACGTGGGGGCGATCCATCTCCATCTTCCTGCTGAATCCATACCCACTCATCACGGGCTGTCCCAGCACACCTTCCTGGGGTTCTGTCCGAGCCTGTTCTTGCGCAGCTGCCAATGTCCTGACAGATCCTCGGAACTTAGGAACTTCGTCAGCCTCCAGCTCTTCATCTTGGTTAGGGCCAGGCGGCTTATGTGGAACTCTGGATAACGCATCAACATGGGTATTTTCAGCCCCCCTTTTGAAGACTATTTTGTACCGGTATTTGGCCATTCTAGCCACCCAGCGCTGTTCCAGGGCCTCTAACTTCGTGTTCCCCAGGTGAGCAAGTGGGTTGTTGTCAGTGCGCACCAGAACCTCAGACCCGGATAGATATTCCACAAACTTCTCTGTCATGGCCCATACTAGTGCCAACAATTCTAGTTTGAACGAGCTGTAGTTGTCTGGATTTCGTTCAGAGTCATGGAGGGAATGACTCGCATAGGCAATAACCCTCTCTTTCCCATCTTGGACCTGCGACAATATGGCTCCGAGCCCATGTAACTCCCATCCGTATGGAGAATGAAAGGTTGAGAAAAGTCAGAGTAGGCCAGGACCAGGGCTTCTGTCAGAGCCATTTTCAAGGCTTGGAACGCTCTTTCCTGACACTCTCCCCACTAAATTTCCCGATTTTTTTTTTTCTCCTGATGGCATTCCTTTCAACAGTTCCAGCAATGGATTTGCAATGTGAGTGAAGTCTTTCACGAACCCCCGATAGTACCCGGTCAGCCCTAAGAAGGCTCGAACATCCTTTACGGTTCTCTGGGTAGGCCAGTCCTGTACTGCCGCAATCTTCTCACGAGACGGTCTTACTCCTTCTTGACCTGTGCTCTGCCTTCGACACAGTCGACCACTGCCTACTGCTACAGATTATTTCTTCCCTTGGCATCAAAGACCTTGATCTGTCCTGAAACTCCTCACACCTTTCAAACCACACATTTAGCGTTTCCCACTCCCACACTACCTCCTCATCCCGCCCTCTCTCTGTTGGAGTCCCTCAAGGCTCTGTCCTAGGGCCCCTACTTTTTTTCCATCTATACCCTTGGCATAGGACAACTCAAAGTCCCATGGCTTCTAGTACCACCTGTATGCGGATGACACTCTGATCTACCTCTCTGGCCCAGATGTCACCTCTCTGCTGTCCAGAATCCCGGAGTGTCTATCAGCCATATCCTCCGTCTTCACCTCTCACTTCCTAAAACTCAATGTAGACAAAACCGAACTCATCATCTTTCCCCCATCTCACATAATACCCTACCTGATCTGTCTATTATGGTAAACGGCATCACGCTCTCTCCTGCACCTGAAATCTGCTGCCTCAGGGTAACCCTCGACTCTGCCCTGTCCTTCAAACCACATGTCCAAACTCTTGCCACCTCCTGTTGCCTCCAACTCAAAAATAGCTCCAGGATCCGTCCCTTCCTCAGCCCACAATCTACCAAAACTCTTGTGCATGCCCTCGTCATCTCCAGCCTTGATTACTGCAACACCCTCCTCTGTGGCCTCCCCGCTAACTCTCTTGCAACATTCCAGTCTGTCCTCAACTCTGCTGCTCGGCTAATCCACCTCTTTCCTCGCTACTCCCCTGCTTCTCCCCTCTGCAAATTCCTCCACTGGCTCCTAATTCCCCAATGAATCCAGTTCAAACTACTAACACTGATCTACAAAGATATCCACAACCTGTCCCCTCTCTATATCTCTGAACTAATCTCCCAATATCTTCCCTCACTTAATCTTCGATCCTCCCAAGACCTCCTACTCTCCTCCACACTTATTAGCTCTTCACACAACCGCCTCCAAGATTTCTCCCGAATATCCCCCGTCCTCTGGAATTCCATGCCTCAACAAGTCCGATTATCCACCACCCTTGGATCCTTCAGATGGAACCTGAAAAGCCATCTCTTCAGGAAAGCCTACAGCCTGCAATAACCATTCTGCCGCCTCACCACCACCCGAGTTGCCGCCTCACCACCACCCGAGCGGCTGCCTCACCACCACCAGAGCTGCCGCATCCCCGGCCTTCTGTCTCTTCCCCATTACCCCGTAGAATATAAGTCCGCAAGGACAGGGTCCTCTCCCCTCTGTACCAGTCTGTCATTGTAAATTTGTTTACTGTAAACGATATCTATAACTCTGTACGTAACCCCTTTCTCATGTACAGCACCATGGAATTAATGGTGCTATATAAATAAATAAATAATAATAATTAGGCCTCCTGCAGAGACCACATGCCCTAAGTACTCAATGTGAGTGCGGAACACGTGACATTTAGACGATTTAACTCGCAGCCCATGCTTCTGGAACCGGCTAAGTGCTTGCTCAAGACGCTGTAAATGATCCTCAAACGTGGTGGCAAACACAATTATGTCATCCAGGTAGATGAGAATGGCTTCAAAGTTTAGATCTCCTAAACACCTCGAAAAGTACCGGGAGCATTAGCCAATCCGAACGGCATTCTGTTGAACTCATACAGGCCCATAGGTAGTATGAAGGCCGTCTTCACTCGGTCGTGTTCTGACATCGGCACTTGCCAGTACCCACTAGCCAGGTCTAGCATGGAGAAGTATCTTGCGTTCCCCATAGCGGACAAAGATTCTTCGATACGGGGTAGTGGATATGAATCCTGCACCGTGCAGGCATTTAGTTAGCGATAGTCTACACAGAACCGTAGAGTACAGTCTTTTTTCTGCACTAGAACGATAGGTGCAGCCCACGGGCTTTGGCTCTGTTGAATGACACTGGTCTGTAGCATTTGTGTGAGCATCCTTTTTACCTCCTGGTACATTTGTGGAGGAATCTGTCAATAACACTCTCTCACAGGCGCAGCATTACCCATTGGGATCTCATGTGTAATGGCAGTTGTACAGCCGAAATCATCCTCATGTTGAGTGAACACGTCCTGGTAACGTCCTAGTAAGGCCTCCACCTGCTGCGGTGTGAACTCTGTCAACTCAGCCCTAGTTTGTTCTAAGATGTGACGCCCCTTTCTCTGTTGTTGGGGTTTGAACACCGGGGCTGTCTCCACAGCTACAGTCCATGGATCTTCCTCTTTTCCCTTTAATTGGATGGCTTGTGATGGTATCAGGGTATATTCTGTAACTGGGTCGCTGTGACCAGTGGGGTACCGCAGGGGTCGGTGTTAGGACCTGTTCTCTTCAACATATTTATTAACAATTTGGTAGAAGGTTTAGACAGTAAAATATTGATATTTGCAGATGATACAAAACTATGTAAAGAACTCAATATAAGAGAAGATAGTATTCTGCTACAGATGGATCTGGATAATTGGGAAACTTGGGCCGAGAGGTGGCAGATGTGGTTTAACAATGATAAATGTAAGGTTATACACATGGGAAGAAGGAATCAATATCACCATTACACACTGAACGGGAAACCACTGGGTAAATCTGACGGGGAGAAGGACTTGGGGATCCTAGTTAATGATAAACTTACCTGGAGCAGCCAGTGCCAGGCAGCAGCTGCCAAGGCAAACAGGATCATGGGGGGCATTAACAGAGGTCTGGATACACATGATGAGAGCATTATACTGCCTCTGCACAAATCCCTGATGAGGGAACTACAATACCCAGAAAGATTAGCAAAATTAGGAATATTTAGTCTAGAAAAAAGATGACTGAGAGGCGATCTAATAACCATGTATAAGTATATAAGGGAACAATACAAATATCTCTCCGAGGATCTGTGTATACCAAAGAAGGCACCCGTCACGGGGGCATTCTCTGCGTCTGGAGGAGAGAAGGTTTCACCACCAACATAGAAGAGTATTCTTTACTGTTAGGGCAGTCGAGGGGTTCAAGAGAGGCCTGGGTGTCTTCCTGGAGCAGAACAATATTGTATCATACAGTTATTAGGTTCTGTAGAAGGATGTAGATCTGGGGATTTATTCTGATGGAATATAGGCTGAACTGGATGGACAAATGTCTTTTTTTGGCCTTGCTAACTATGTTGCTATGATAATTACCTGTTGATACTTTAAATGCTTATACTACAAATAAAACTGCTTTTTTTTTTCCTTTTGACAGGAAGCCTCCTCCTCCTCCTCATTCTGCAAAACTGAAAAAAGATTCTTCGGAAACAAAGCAACAGCAGGAAGCCTCAGGACCAGGGATGTAGGGCCTCTGCTCTTCCCCATCTGGCGGCATTATCTGACATCACACAAGTTGTGGCCTCATTACAGGATTTCTACAGGATGAGATTTTATTTGGAAGTTTTTAGATTTTCTTATTCTTGTATCGCATTTAACTGCTCGTGTTCATGCTCCGCTCTTGTCTCATGTAGAAACTCCTGTCTGTCACTTATTGCATATAATCACCATATAATAAATCTTGGGCTTTGTTAATGGAATATTCTGTTTTTGCTGTCTTCATTGTTCAGTACAATCCTCTTTCATTTTTACAGGACTTTTTTATTTTCTTATAAATTCAATATGTGATAAAATCTCTGCCCTGTAGGGCACCACCACCCGTCTCCAGTAGCTCATGATGCTTTGGAGCCCGCGGACGTTCAGCCCGTCTCTATACACCGCTGATAGGAGACAAGCACCGTATCTCTCCGGCTGGTGATGATGCAGCCAATTTATGGCCCATGACCTGTGCTCACCTAGGAGCTGAGGAGTACGAGTTCTAATATGTCCACTACTTTTGATATTCATTTTCTTCCTCCATCATCCGTCCTCCTGATCCGGGTCTTAACTGCTTAGATATACCGAGCCCTGCATCTCCTGTTTCTCCGTGTGCCACATCCTGACCACATCCAATCGTCTACACTTTTGTAATCTTTCAGCATCTTAGATGCACCCATGGCGATATATGAACATCACAATGTCTGCTTCTCCAGGACCAGAGTCTGAGCCAAGAACACAACATGGAAAAGCCCAATGTGCTTAGTGATTTAACCATGCCTCAAAGCTGCCATCACTGCCCAAGAAAACCCTTACAATATATTGGTATTGTGTTCCTGGAGCCTCCATAAGTGGTGCCATCCATCTGCTGACACGGCACCATGTTTTACCAAGTATAAAGTTTCCCTATTATCTCCTAGTTTTAGTCTGTAGTCCTCTTCTTAGCTAATGAGGCTTTCCATCCCCAGCCCACCTGGGCCCTCACACACTGCCTACAGGTAAGCAGAACAGTCAGGGCTATATTTGCCACTAAGGACTGGAGGTCTGGCTAGGGTGGCCCTATCATGAAGTAATAAAGATAGTATTTTTTTATCCATCCTCTAGACCAGTGCTCCCCAACTTCGGTCCTCAAGAGCCACTAACAGGTCATGTATTCGGGATTTCCTTAGTATTGCACAGGTAATGCTTTTCCAGGTAATGTAGTGATCACCTGGGCAATACTAAGGAAATCCTGAAAACACGACCTGTTGGTGGCTCTTGAGGACCGGAATTGAGGAACACTGCTCTATACATTAGCAGATCTTTTGAAACTCCAATTTGCCGGCTTTCTCGAGTATTTAAGCACAATTTCAAAACAATTTGACTTGTGGCAAATAGATTTACATGAATTGCATAATTAAAAAGCCTCTAAAATTGCATGAAAAATCTATGTGTATAAGTTCACCTTGAAGACAATTGAACACGTTTTGAGCTCCTAAATGCAAACACAGCCAAAAGACCTCAACCTATCAACAGCAATGCTGGAACAGAGGAAAAAAGATGGTATTCATCAACATATCTAACAGCACACTTGTCACACTGTGACTATACACAAATAGGGAAAGGGGCCCTGCACTGTTCTTAGGGCTGGCAGCCTAACTATCCCTGCTCCCAAAGGTACCTCTAAAGATGACGAGGTCTGGGCCACCAACTGTACTGTTCTCCAGTTATACCCTAAGCTGTCCCCTCCCGCAGAAGGCCTGGGACAGAAATACTAGTGTTTAAACACGTAAGACAAACAGGAATAACAAAAAGCAACTTACATACATAACACTCACTCAAAGGTAGAGAGGTATATAGAGAAAGATAGTAGTAGGGTACAGACCAAACAGGAATAGGACAATGAGGAAAGCATACACCCAAAAACAGCATGGAACAATCTCCAGCAGCAACAAAGATTTTCAACTCAGCACAGCATCTCCAAGGAGCAAGTAAGAAAAGGTCTAGCCAGTTTTTATAGCGAGAAGAAATGGCCAGGTCAGAAACAGTTGTGAGATGAAGCTGCAAGTTTCTAACAAAAATAGAAAGGGTTTTTAGCATCTTCAACACGAAAAGAAACAAAGTCCATTTAATATGAAACATAAACACACAGGCTAATTGGAAGATTTGTTAATTCACAATACGTAGTGATCTTCTAAGCCCAGATCTCCCAGGAGGACGTGACCCACTCGTGACAATACCCCCCTTCCTCAAGGGGCCAGAGGACCCTAAGGGCAGAGTTTATCCAGATGTGAAAAATGAAAGAAGCATATCAACCTACCAGCATTAACCTCAGATGCCTGCACCCATATCCTCTGCTCTGGATCATACCTCTTCCAATGTACCAGGTACTGTACAGAGCGATGAACCATGTGGGAATCAATGATTTTCGGTACCAGAAATTCTAAATTGCCATAACCGGTGGTGGTGGGAAAGGTGATGGTTCCACAGGTGCAACAAATTTGAGCAAGAACCTGTGGAAAACATTATGGATCTTGAGAGGCAGCAGAAGCTTGAGACGAAAGGCCACAGGGTTGATTACAGCGACCACCTTGTAAGGACCAATAAACCTAGGACCTAGCTTCCAAGAAGTAACTTTCAGTTTAATATTTTTGGTGGACAGCCATACTTTCAAAAAACTTAATGGACACGGAAATGATTATCAAACGAAGGTGTCTCATATGCAAAATGTAAGTGATTATCAACCATTACATTATAACCTTTGAGAAGTTCTGTAAACTTCCTCTGTTCTTCCCCAATAAAGGAATGCAGACATTCACCCCCAGGTCCGGACCTAACAATCGTTTCCTATGAGCCACACATTTGTATTTGTTCCCCATGATCCTTAAATTATTCTGGAATCCTTCCCACACAGATGAGAGCGAAGACGAAAACAGTTCCTCCTCAGGAACCCCCGAAGACTCATCTTTACTGAAGGTACAGAACTGAGGATGGAATCTATATTCATCAAAAAAATGGCGACTTACCAGTGATCTCATTACGACAATTGTTTAAAGCAAACTCAGCCAGTGATAGAAAAGACCAATCCTCCTGGTTATCTGACACAAAACATCTGAGGTAAGCTTCCAAGCTTTGGTTTAGGTGTTCAGTCTGGCCGTTAGTTTGCAGATAGAACACTGAGGAAAAGGAAATATGCATCCCTAAACGGGAACAAAATGCCCTCCAAAATTTAGATACAAACTGGGTCTGGAACCCCATGAAGCTTCATGATCTCAGTGACAAACACCTAAGCCAGACTCTTGGCATTAGGGAGAGCAGGTAAAGCAATGAAGTGCGCCATTGTAGTAAGCCTATCCATCACAACTAAGATAACCGTTTTACCAGAGGAGGAAGGAAGATCCGTAATGAAATCCATGGATAAATGAGTCCATGGACAATCAGAAATGGTTAAAAGTAAAAGAGCCACAGACGGAGGGGTAAGTGGGGTCTTGGAATGCGCAGACACTACATGAGGACACAAAGTCAACTACATCCTTAAGGCCCGGTCTCACACAGCGACGCTGCAGCGATACAGACAACGATGCTGATCGCTGCAGCGTCGCTGTGTGGTCGCTGTGTGGTCGCTGGGGAGCTGTCACACAGACAGCTCTCTCCAGCGACCAACGATCAGGGGAACGACTTCGGCATCGTTGAAACTGTCTTCAACGATGCCGAAGTCCCCCTGCAGCACCCGGGTAACCAGGGTAAACATCGGGTTACTAAGCGCAGGGCCGCGCTTAGTAACCCGATGTTTACCCTGGTTACCAGCATAAATGTAAAAAAAACAAACACTACATACTCACCATCTGTTGCCCGTCAGGTCCCTTGCCGTCTGCTTCCTGCTCTGACTGAGCCGCCGTACAGTGAGAGCAGAGCGCAGCGGTGACGTCACTGCTGTGCTCTCACTTTACGGCAGTAAGTCAGAGCAGGAAGCAGACGCCAAGGGACCTGACGGGCAACAGATGGTGAGTATGTAGTGTTTGTTTTTTTTACATTTACGCTGGTAACCAGGGTAAACATCGGGTTACTAAGCGCGGCCCTGCGCTTAGTAACCCGATGTTTACCCTGGTTACCAGTGAAGACATCGCTGGATCGGTGTCACACACACCGATTCAGCGATGTCAGCGGGACTTCAACGACCAAAAAACGGCCCAGGCCATTCCGACACGACCAGCGATCTCGCAGCAGGGGCCTGGTCGCTGGTACGTGTCACACATAGTGAGATCGCTACTGAGGTCGCTGTTGCGTCACAAAACTTGTGACTCAGCAGCGATCTCGCTAGCGATCTCACTATGTGAGACGAGGCCTTTATGCAACATTGGCCACCCAAAACAATGAGGAGATCCAAGGTCGGCATACTACTTGGGTGATCAGCCTTAGCTGTGTTATGATGTGCTTCCATAATTTTGTGATCAGTGAGGACCATGACCCGGTGAACTGCCCGCTCAAAAAAATGACGCTACTCCTCAAATGCCAACTTAATGTCCAAAAGTTCCCTATTGCTTTCATCATAGTTTCTTTCAGTCGAAGACAAAACTATGGAGGCATGGGACAGAAATGCTAGTGTATAAACATGCAAGACAAACAGGGGTAACAGAAAGCAACTAACATACAAAACACCCAAATGTAGAGAGGTATATAGGGGAAGGGTAGGAACATACCAACTAAAAGGGAATAGGACAATGAGGGAAGCATACACCCAAAAACAGCACGCAATAATCTCCAGTAGCAACAACAATCTCCAACTCAGCACAGCGACTCCAAGGAGCTAGGAAGTAAAACTTTCACTGGCAAGAGAAGGTCTGGCCAGATTTTATAGTGAGAGGAAATGACTAGGTCAGAACAGGTGTGTAACAATTATAGTGGTACACTCAGGAATCTCTTGGCTTGAGACAAATAAGGCAACTGAACCAAAGTGCAGTGTAAAGTCTGTATTATTCAAATGAACACAGGTGCAAGGCGTGAGCAAGTTCAAACATAGCAAACAAGATATCAGGAGAAGTGCCTTAGCAGCTCTGCTGCAGGCAGAGTCAGTGTTTATATGCACAAACGTGGATGCAGCATGTGCACAACAGTTCAAGTAAATAGCAAACAAGGTCCTTCTTAGGAGTAGTTCATTTGCAGCTCTGCTGCGGGCAAAGTCTTATGGGTGTAGCACCCTCTGTGGTGAAGCAGATAATAAGACACAGTTCATTCTAGGTTTGGCAGTCACTAGAAGAGTCCAGAAGCAGTGCAGAGCTTCGAGTCCAGAAAGAGTCAAACTGGCAGCGGATACCAAACTAGATTGACTGCAGCAGGCAGAGCTTACGTGTCCTAGCAGGCAGGAGAAGATTGCAGATAGACACAGGCAAAAACAGCTTGCAGCACAGACAACACTGGGAGCTGAGCAGGTTTGCTGAGGCGGAGCCGGAGTATCTGAAGAGGAAAGTCTCTTGTAGCACAAGCCAGGAATTCTAGCAGAATACACAAGCAAGGAGTTGGATGTGAACCAGGGTTATAAAGATAGGGAAGGTGGATCATATGAGCAGAAGCGAGGCAGCAGACGCCATCTTGGAAAAGGGCGAAAAGTACCACAAATGAAAACAGGGAATCCAGAGTCCTGACAAGCTGTGAGATAGAGCTGCAAGTCTTTAACCATCATAGAAAGTTTTGTTAACCTCTTCAGCACCAAAGGAAACAAAATCCATTTAATATGAAACACAAACACACAGGCTAAATGGAAGATCTGTGATTCACAATACATAGTGATCTTCTAACCCAAGATCTCTCAGGAGGAGGTGACACACTCATGACAACATTACAGTATCAGAGTTTTTAGACTACCTAAATTGTATATACAGCTGAATCCAGACGTTTTAATTCACTATATATAAAGACACATCTGCAGGTTTTTCTCAATATCTGACTTGAAATCAGAACCTTTCTAGTTTTAGGACAATTAGGATTACTATAATTATTAGTATTTGCCAAATGCCAGACTAATGAGAGAGGCATTGTTGTAAGGCATTTTTATTACTTACTGCAAAGTCAAACGTTTACAAACACTAAGATTACTATGCCTTTAAACAATTATGAACAGCCCATATGATGATGTCATGTATTTGGAAGCTTCTGATAGTTTTTTTTGGCAACATCTGTGTTAACTAGAGACACACCTGAGGATGTATTTTAATGCACACCTGAAACACACTGCTTCTTAAGAAATCAGCCAAGATATCAGGAAGAGAATTGTGGACTTGCACAAGTCTGGCTTATCCTTAGGTACAATTTCAAGATACCTGAAGGTGCCTCCTTCATCTGTACAAACAATTCTATGCAAGTATAAAGAAGATGGGAAAATCCAGCTCTCATACCGCTCAGGAAGGAGACGGGTTCTGTGCCACACAGTTCAGACACTACACCCGCCAGCCCTCCTTGACTAGTACCCGGGAAGAGTGCTAAAATGTTTATGTCCATAAATATTGGAACAGTTCATAGATAAGGGGTGAGAATGTTTTATTGTCCTCTGATTGGGGTCTTGTTCTATGTTGTGATGACCACAACAGTCTGAAGAGCAAATTCCTTAATTGATGTAAAAAGACATAAATCCATGCGACACATTCATTCCTGCACTGAGAGTGTCAAAGTGCAAGAATGAATGTGTCTCATGGATTTATGTCTTTTTACATCAATTAAGGAATTTGCTCCTCGGACCTTTGGGGTCATCACAACATAGAGCCAGACCCCAATCAGAGGACAATAAAACATTCACACCCCTTATCTATGAACTGTTCCAATATTTATGGACATAAACATTATAGCACTCTCACATAATGGTGGTTCTGCTTCACGTCACCTGTCTTATCTATGGCATTTTTTCTGGGCTGTATATATGTTTTTTCAGAATTTGTATTAGTCTAGCCAGATGAAGGGACCTGCGTAGTCTCGAAAGCTTGCAATTTGTTACCATCTTTTCAGTTAGCCATTAAAAGGTATCAACCACTGAGGACTCTCAATTCTAAATATTTTTCTATCCACTGGCTAACACGGTACCAAGATATATATATTTCCTGTGTCAGCTCCGTATAATTCTAAGCCACTCTTTTTCCCCTCCCTCAGGAATGTTTTTGTTTACAGCTGTGAAACCAAAAGTAAAGAGTAGCAAAGCATGGCAATCCCTTTGTGTAGCAACAGTGGTCCTTTGTCGGGACCACACTCAGTCGGAGCAGCCTTTGGAAGTGGGGAATCACCAGAAATAATACACAAGACACGTCTCGTATAGTATATCACTGGGAAGCCTTTGAAGCACGCCTGCCTTCAAGGTGCTATCCCCTCTTTATATAGTTGTACAGGTAGTTTCAGTGGTTATACAAGTTTTGCTTGTTTAAACAAAGAGAAAAGAGAAGACAAAAAAAACAGTTTCGGCTATGTGATAGTTTCACAACAAACAAAACAGTACAGTTTCGCCTAAGTGGCAGTTTCACAAACAAAAAATAGGATTTCACACTATAGCTAAAATGTCCTTGAATGGACAGGTCAATATTGATCACAAATTCTTTTTGGTTCATTGAGGTAACCATTTTTGTTCCGCTCTTCACAATCCCCCCTTTGACATATTCCATTCAAAACCTTGTCATATAGACGATTATTTTAGTCATTCTTTTTGTGATATTACAAAAAAAAAAACTTTATATTCTCGCATCCATTACACAAAATTTATTTGTGCATACCGAGATACCCTTGAGTACAACCTTGAATAATACATATATAATTACAATAACTATAACTGTATGTATTAGACTTTGCATAATCCCGGTAACCCACCCACCGATCCCCCTGAACCAATTGGCCGGGTTAAGAAAAGAAAAGGTATCTGACCACCAGCTATCCTTATTTTGGTCATTGTCTTTGTCATACTGATCCCTGAGTCGTTGTACGTCTTCTAATTTAAATCTCATACTCATAGTACTATTCGGGTCTATATAATGACAGCAGGTGGGTCCGATGATTTGACACATACCCCCTTGTGAGGCAGTTAGGTAATCCAATACCAGGGTATGTTGGTTAGTGATTATTATAAGCTGATTCTGTACAGCTATACTAGTATTTAATATGTCCAATATATCCCAAATCTGGTCATCTAGATAATCCGTGGCTCTAACTAATTTATCCCACATCTGTGTTAACATAGGATAAATAAAAATGGTACTAGCAATTTTGTTGGGAATTCCCATTTGTACTATATGTGGCCTCCCCGAGGGACGTGGTGAGTTATCTGCAGCTCTTTTATACAGTGTGTGCTTGGGCACGGCTTGCATATTCACTTGTTTATTTGAAATTATGAAAGTAGCCGGGGTTAGGCGTCCTAATGTACAAGTACCCTTTATACCTACGGGAAGCCATTTATATGCTCCTTCTCCGCATATCCAAAATGTACCCTCAGGCAGATCCCACAAAGCTGAGTGCTGCAATACCAATCTGTGAGCCAAATCCACAAAACTAGATACATTCTGAAGCATACACCAAGAGGGTTTTTGTCCCAAGGGGCTACAGTACCCGGCTGCGGGATTCCCACATACATGCATTCCGTTGACATACTCATCGGATTCATTACAAACCAGGTTCCCCGGCTTACTTGTACAACTGTTTGCATCACCTTGGGGGAACAACTCGGAATGTTCCCATTTTCTATTATGTATGTACCTTTCCAATACTGTAGGTTTGAAAGCATCAGAGGAAGGGGTGGTTGTACTGAAACTGAGCTGTAGATTTTCAGTGGGGACCTGTCCTAAATCAGTTAATCCAGTCTTATTCCTAGGTACCCATGCTCCTCCTCTGAGTGCTAAATATTGTAAGTTGCCTATTTTTCCTGTAAGATTTCCCTGCCACCAAGGAAATTCTACCCATCCCACAATTGGTATGGCGATTGTAGTATTCCACAGCCTAGTATTGCCAGGTTGGTTGTTGGCCAGGTTGTCTGAACAATTAGGCCAAGCGAATATTTCTTCAGCTGACACGGGAACTGCTAGAAAAGGTATACTTGTGGCTGATACTGGTGAATGGGTACAGATCCAACAATCTGCCAGGGGTTGCGTATTATTTAACAAATCATGCACTAATTTTCTATGATGTTGTACGAATCTATTGTTCAAAGGGGCTAGAGAATTCAATCTTTCCCATGCCTCCGTTGAGGTTAACATTATTAACATCAATATCATGAGTCTTATACTGCTTTTTTGCAATGGCTTGCATGTATCCAGGATGCCTTTCCTTCAAGCTTGACTGCTGTTGGAGTTGTTAACAGGACTTGGAAAGGTCTGTCAAATCTCGGTTCCAGAGTCTTTCTGGTGTGTCTTTTCACGTAGATTTGATCACCAGGTTCCAACTTGTGGCCTCCTTCGAGATTTTCTGGATCTGGAAGGGAAGCAAAAACTTGCGAATGCACTTTAGTTAAACGTTTTTGTAATTCTTGTACATAAGCAGTTAAAGTCTCAGTATTCAACATCAGTTGTTGTGGAAAATAACAACCCAAATTTGCTGCTCTACCAAAAAGAATCTCATGTGGTGACAGCTTAGCCTTCCCCCTTGGGGCGTTTCGGATGGAATACAGGGCAAGTGGTAGACACTCGGTCCAAGGCTTTCCTGTTTCTGCCATGGCCTTCTGGATTTTTAATTTTATTGTTCCATTTAATCTTTCCACTTTACCTGAACTCTGTGGGTGATACGGAGTGTGAAACTGGTTTTCTACTCCCAACATTTTCATAACATTCTGGAATATTTCTCCAGTAAAATGGGTACCCCTATCTGACTCGATCACCTCAGGCATGCCGTAACGGGGTATCAGTTCATGTGCTATTTTAATGGCAGTAGTTTTTGCTGAGGCTTTACGAACTGGATAAGCCTCTGGCCACCCTGAGAACATGTCCACACACACAAGCACATATTCGTATCCATTGTACCTAGGAAGCTGGATGTAGTCGATCTGGAGTCTTTGAAAGGGATACAGTGGTCTTACATGATGCTTGGTTGGGGTTTTAATGGTCTGACCTGGATTGTGTGCCAGGCATATAGCGCATGCAGCACACATGTTCCGAGCGAAATTACCAAAGCCTGGAGCCAACCACCTTTCTTTTACCTTGAGCGTCATACCGTTTGCCGATACATGCGTAGGTAGGTGGAGGTCACTCGCCACTGCGGGGTACCAGGCTCTGGGTAAACACAACAAAGTTCCTTTTTTCCATAATCCTTGCTGATCTTCTGCCCCTTTTTTCTGCCACTGCCCTCGTTCTTCGTCGTCTACCTGTTTCTGAGCTTCCTTCAATCTCTCCTCATCATCTTCAGAGCTATCTAGTGTGTGGGCATGATGTAAGGGTTTACGTGCTGCCTGTTTTGCTGCTTTGTCGGCTTTATCGTTACCCCTGGCTTCCTCGGTGTCGAGTCTCACATGTGCAGCTACCTTTATCACCGCTATTTCTTTAGTTTCTTGTGCTGCCTCCAGAATCTGTCTAATGAGGGAGGCATGTTTAACAGGTTGGCCTGAAGCAGTCATATAACCTCTGGCTCTCCATATTACGCCAAAATCGAAAATAATGCCATGTGCATATCTAGAATCAGTGTATATGTTTGCTGTCTGATCTTTGGCTATTTTTAGAACTTCAACTAATGCCGTAAGTTCTGCTTCTTGTGCAGACTGATTAGCAGGGAGAGGTTCTGCTTTCAGCACTTCATGCTGAGTTACTACCGCATAACCTGTATGAAATTGTCCATTCATATCTGCATATCTACTGCCATCTATGAAAAGTTCAAATGTAGCATTACAGAGTGGCTTGTCACGTACATTACGTAAGCCCTGAGTCTCTTGTTCCATTAATTGTACACAATCATGCATTGACTCTGATGGGTCAAAGGAGTTGGAGAGTGCAGTTTCCTCAGGTATGGTACCCCCCTCAGACTCTAAAGGGAGCAAAGACGCGAGATTAAGAGTCTGAACCCTGGCAAAGGAAATGTTGGGCGGCAGTAGTAGGAACATTGGAGACGGAGGTGTCTGGCCATTGAAATATGTTTAGGTTGGACCTGGTTAAGAATGCCATGTACATCATGAGTGGTCTGAACTAGAAGTGGGTGATCAAGAACAATGTCAGAAGCTTTATCTAATAACAGTGAAATTGCAGCTACTACTCTTACACAAGAAGGTGCGGCTCTAGCTACAGGGTCCAGATGAGCTGATATGTATGCCACCGGTCTCTGTTTGTTTCCATGTTTTTGTGTGAGCACCCCTGTAGCATGTGAGGATATCTCAGCTGCCATCAATTGAAAAGGTTTAGTGTAGTCTGGGAGTCCCAGAGCCGGAGCTGATACCAGTGCTGTTTTTAAAGAGGAAAATGACTGTTTAGCCTCTTCACTGAGTGAATATGGCGTGTTGGCAATACAGTCATATAAAGGCTGCATGAGTTGACTTGCATGTATGATCCACTGTCTACAGTGTGAAACAATACCCAGGAAAGCACGCAGCTGTTTGTGATTCCTGGGTTCAAGCATGTTACGTATGGCTTCCGTACGTTGAGGTGTGAGGTGTCTGATGCCCTGTGATATGCAGTGACCTAAGAACACGACTGTTTGTTGACAAGCCTGGAGTTTCTGTCTATTTACTTTACAGCCTTCTTGCGCTAGGAAAATTAAGAAATTAACAGTTGAGGTAACTGCCGTCTGCTCATCAGGGCAACAAATAAGTAAGTCATCTACATACTGTAGAATGACTACTCCTGGTTCTGGGGTGAAATTTTTCAGCACGGTCTGCATTGCTTCAGAGTACAAAGTTGGTGAGTGTACCATACCTTGTGGCAATCTTGTCCATGCTAATTGTTTACCCTTGAATGTAAAGGCAAACAAATGCCAACAGTTCTTATGTAGTGGCACAGAAAAAAATGCGTTTGATAAGTCAATTACCGTAAAATATGCAGCAGTGCTGGGAATTTGAGACAGTAAGGTATGAGGATTCGGTACCACAGGGGTGACCGGTGCCAAAACCTTATTGATTTCCCGTAGGTCGTGCACCATGCGATATTTCACCATAGTTTCTTTGGAGGAAACTTTCTTTTTAACAGGATATAAGGGTGTATTGGCGGGTGACCTGATTTCTACCAAAACACCTTGTAACTAGTGTTGAGCGATACCGTCCGATACTTGAAAGTATCGGTATCGGAAAGTATCGGCCGATACCGTCACAGTATCGGAATCCAATCCGATACCGATACCCGATACCAATACAAGTCAATGGGACTCATGTATCGGACGGTATCCCTGATGGTTCCCAGGGTCTGAAGGAGAGGAAACTCTCCTTCAGGCCCTGGGAACCATATAAATGTGTAAAAGAAAGAATTAAAATAAAAAATATCGCTATACTCACCTGTCCGACGCAGCCGGGACTTCAGCGAGGGAACCGGCAGCGTTGTTTGTTTAAAAATCGCGCTATTACTTGGTTACGTGAATTCCCGGCTTGTGATTGGTCAGGTCGGCCATGTTGCCGGGACGCGGACCAATCACAGCAAGCCGTGACGAAATTACGTCACGGCTTGCTGTGATTGGTCCGCGTCCCGGCAATATGGCCGCCCTGACCAATCACAAGCCGGGACGTCACGGGAGGCTGGACACGCGCTCATTTTAAAATGGGCGCGTGTCCAGCCTCCCGTGACGTCACGGCTTGTGATTGGTTGCGCCGCGATCAACCAATCACAAGCCGGGAGGCTGGACGCGCTCATTTTGAAATGGGCGCGTGTCCAGCCTCCCGTGACGTCACGGCTTGTGATTGGTTGCGCCGCGATCAACCAATCACAAGCCGGGAGGCTGGACGCGCTCATTTTGAAATGGGCGCGTGTCCAGCCTCCCGGCTTGTGATTGGTTGACCGCGACGCAACCAATCACAAGCCGTGACGTCACGGGAGGCTGGACACGCGCCCTTTTTAAAATGAGCGCGTTTCCAGCCTCCCGTGACGTCACGGCTTGTGATTGGTTAATGGCGGCCATGTTGCCGGGACGCGGACCAATCACAGCAAGCCGTGACGTATTTTCGTCACGGCTTGCTGTGATTGGTCCGCGGCCCGGCAACATGGCCGCCCTGACCAATCACAAGCCGGGACTTCGCGTAACCATGTAAAAGCGGGAATTTTAAACAAACAACGCTGCCGGTTCCTGCGCTGAGGTCCCGGCTGCGTCGGACAGGTGAGTATAGCGATATTTTTTATTTTAATTCTCTATTTTACACATTTTAACATTAATGTTGTTCCGATACCCGATACCCGATACCACAAGAGTATCGGAATCCCGGTATCGGAATTCCGATACAGCAAGTATCGGCCGATACCCGATACTTGCAGCATCGGAATGCTCAACACTACTTGTAACACATAATCCTGAATTTGTTGAGAAATCGCCAGTTCTTGCTGGGCGCTGATGGGGTATTGCCTAAGCTGAGGTAAAATGGTTCCCGGGGCAGTTTCTAACAGTATAGGAGCTACTGATAAGAATCCTACATCAGTGTCTCCTTTTGCCCATAGGCTGTCAGGAACCCGAGACAAGTCAATTTTTGATTGTTGAGTGTAAATTTCGGGAAAATCCTCCATTGCCTGTATTCTAACATATGGTTCCAGAGTTTCTGCATCTTCAGGGATGGTCAGCATAACTGTGCCATTTTCTCTAAAATGGATGTTTGCGTGCATTTTACTTAAGACATCAGTACCCAGCAAGCAGGTAGGTGCACCTTTAGCAAATAAAAATTTGGATACAAAGGTTTTAGGGCCAAAGCTCACATTTAAAGGTTTTGTAAAGGGCAACGCCTGAATTTTACCATCATACCCTTCTGCATATGTTACCTTTGAGGATATATTGTCAGGATATGGTAAAAAGTCTTGATTTAAAATGGAGGATGTTGCTCCCGTATCTATCAGAAAAGGTACATTTTTACCCTCAACCTCAACTTGTATTATTGGTCTTCTAGAAGGAAGAGAGACCTGCATAACCTTCAGTCATTCTGAGCTGTCTGTTTGATCAGGCGCTGGGTTATTTATCCTATTTTTGGGTACAAAGGTTCCTGAATCTATATCTGCTTTTCTCTTCCTACATTCCCTTTGGAAATGTCCTGGCTTCTTACAGTAATGACAAGTAAACTTTTGATTAGCAGAGCCAGTATTAGCCTGTGCAATTCTTACTGGCTTAGAATTTTCTCTTAAGTCCATTTCTATCCCTACAGCTTTCTGTCTAGCCAGGTGTGGGTCTTCCAAGGTTCTCCAATCAGGGGTTGCGGCCTTAAGCTTTTCCTTCACTTTTGGAGACAATCCATCTATAAAGGTTTTTGTAACTAACCTCATCATTCCTGAAGCGGTTAGATCCATGCCTTCATCTCTGAAATTATTTTCTACACTTAGATAATATTCGTCTACTGATTGTCCAGATTTCTGAGCCATCACTCCCGTTGTTCCTCTCTGCCTCTGTTTTTCCCTCATGAAAACCATTAAGTGATCTACAAATTGCGTACCTGATTCTATCGTTTGTAAGGCACCATCTCCTGCCTGGGGCCTATGTACCTGTAGATTTGCTAATAGCTCCTGGAAGAGTCCAGGAGTCATTTTCATTCTACATAATTCTTCTCCATCTGCCCAAACTCCAGCGTGCGTCTGCATAATTTGCTGTATATATTGTGCAAATCTAACTGGACACTGGGTGGGATCTGGTGCGTTGTGCAAGAGAGACATGCCTTCAGCGGGGGACCAAGGGAAGTATTGTCGAGTTTGGTGATATCTAGTTCCCATTACTCCGTCAGCACCAGGTTCCCTAAAGGGTCTTGGTACTACCCTAACAGGGGCAAGTACAGCGCCATGTCTAGGTGTACCACAGGCTAGGCAATCATTTCTCCAGTCTGGATTTTGTTGTCCACAGTGTGGACATACCCATCCTCCTGGTCCGGCTAAACTTTGAGGTGGTGTTTGGAGAAAAGATGGGGCATGTGGGTTAAGGTATGGGGGTGGGGTGTTCTTATATTCCACATTTTGTTTTTCTCCATAGCCTGCGGGTCTAATACACCACTTTTTATTCTGTTGATTATATGTCCATCCCTCTTTTTCTGCTACCCTAGAGACATCAATCAACACTTGGATCTGATCTATCCATTTCTTGTCTCTGATTATGCCTTTTTTTTTTCCTGAATTCCTTCCCATTTTTTCCTACTAAAGGCTTCTGCCTTAGTAACTCCAAACTTACTAAAAATCTTTCTCAGCCCCTTAGTGGCATCTTCACCACTTCTCTCCTTTATGATAGTATAGATATCTAATTCTTCTGGTTCCGACTTTGTTTGCTTATTCCCCATTTTCTTATCCTGAGCTTTTTTCTTTTCTTGCCCTAGGTGGCGTTTGGGTATGAGAATACCTCGTTACCTTCTTCCTAAGGAGCTAGGATGTTTAACGGCTTCTGCGTACCGTGTTGATGTAAGAAAATCCTGATTCCTACACCTATAGCAAACAACACAAATGCAACCAGACAGAGGATCAAAATACAACGTATCTTGTCCCAGGCTAATTTATCTGTCCTGGGCTCATACTATCATACACTTATCCGTCACCAGGTTTTCGTCAAAGACAGGATCAGAGATTGAACATAGGCGCGGAGGTCTCCCCGAAAGGACGCAACCACGTTGCCCAGTGGGACAGTCACTTCTTCTGTTTCAACACCCTGGGCGGCTTATAGGGCTATTCCCAACTTCCACACACCTTCTATTCACATTCACTCTCATTCAATGCCGTACTCCGTGAGGTGGTCAATTCCTAAGTAGTTCAAGAACCCGAGCTATAGGTATCCTCCTCTACTAGAACTACCCGCTAAAGGACACGACACAGAAAATCTTACGGACAGTGCAGGGCAGATATAAGAGATCTAACAGTGTCTCTTACCTGGCCAGGTTTTTATTCATCTGCCGTCCATTATCCCAGATTCTCTTTTCGTTCGTATTCTGCCGGTGTTCTTGAAGGAGTACACAGACCTCGGGTCCCTGTTCAGGCGCCAGGAAATGTCGGGACCACACTCAGTCGGAGCAGCCTTTGGAAGTGGGGAATCACCAGAAATAATACACAAGACACGTCTCGTATAGTATATCACTGGGAAGTCTCTGAAGCACGCCCGCCTTCAAGGTGCTATCCCCTCTTTATATAGTTGTACAGGTAGTTTCAGTGGTTATACAAGTTTTGCTTGTTTAAACAAAGAGAGAAAAGAGAAGACAAAAAAAAACAGTTTCGGCTATGTGATAGTTTCACAACAAACAAAACAGTACAGTTTCGCCTAAGTGGCAGTTTCACAAACAAAAAATAGGATTTCACACTATAGCTAAAATGTCCTTGAATGGACAGGTCAATATTGATCACAAATTCTTTTTGGTTCATTGAGGTAACCATTTTTGTTCCGCTCTTCACAGCGGCTTATCTACAGCATTACAGAATGCATTACAGAATGCTGTAGATAAGCCCCTGATGCCGGTGAGCTTACCTCACCAGCGATTTTGGGGGTGACAGGTTCCCTTTAAGAAGGCTGTTCCACATTATTAAGCAGCCTACATTTTTTGCCAAAATGGGAAAGAAAAAGGAAGTGTCGGCTGCTGAGAAGCAACAAATTATGGAGTATTTAGGTCAAGACATGACTACAATCCACATTGCCAAGACACTTCATCGTGATCATCGCACAATCAAGAAGTATGTAGCGGATACCCAGCACACACGTGTGCGTGCTGATAAGGAAAAATTGAGGACTCTTTCCAACAGGCAATTGTGTAAGGTTAAAAGAGCAGCTGCAAAAATGCCTTGTCATAGCAGCAGACAAGTTTTTGAAGCTGCTGGTGCCTCCAACGTCCCCAGAACAACAAGATGCAGGGTCCTTCAGAGGTTTGCAGCTGTGCGTAAGCCATCCTGTCGACCACCTCTATCCACTGCACACAAGCAGAAACGGCTCCAGTGGGCCAAACGATACATGAAGACTGACTTCCAAACTGTTTTGCTCACCGATGAGTGCCGTGCAACGCTCGATGGTCCAGATGGATGGAGTGGAGGATGGCTGGTTGATGGACACCCCATGAAAACACGGCTAAGGCGCCAACAAGGAGGAGGTGGAGTAATGTTTTGGCTGGAATCATGGGGAGAGAGATTGTCGGCCCCTTTATGATCCCTGAAGGGGTAAAGATGAACTCCATAATCTATGTGGAGTTTCTAAAACAACACTTCCTGCCATGGTCCAAGAGGAATAACCGTGCTTTCCGCAGCAAGATCATTTTCATGCATGATAATGCACCGTCTCATGCTGCAAAAAACACATCTGCATCTCTGGCTGCTATGGGCATAAAAGAGGACAAACTTATGGTGTGGCCACCATCTTCCCCTGGCCTCAACCCCATTGAGAACCTCTGGAGCATCATCAAAAGGAGTGTCTATGATGGCGGGAGGCAGTTCACATCTAAGCAACAGCTCTGGGAGGGGATTCTGTCCACATGCAAAACAATTGGAGCAGAAACCATCCAAAAACTGACAAATTCAATGGACGAGAGAGTTCAGAAGCTTCCTTCCAACAAGGGGTCCTATGTGCAAATGTAACATCACCTAGAATAAAGTTTTCACTTGAAAACTGTTTGATTTCATTTTGTAATAAGCTGATAATGCTTAGAACTTCACAACTGACCATTTTTTTGTTCAAAATAAAACAAAAAAGGTTGAAAACTCTGCTGTGCATAATAATTTGGAACATGCATTTTGAGTGTTTATTTTTTTTTAAAAAGATACTGTTTTCATAGGCAGTTTGTTCCAAAACATTGCAATTACTAGAATAGTAGATGACTGGAAAATAACAATGACTGCAATTCAGAGAGGTAATTTAGAGAAAATATGAGGAAATATTATTTGCATAATAATTTGGAACACAGTGTACTTTTATTGTTTTGATTTTTTTTTCCTTTTTTTCACTCAATTATTTAATTATTGATGAAATAAATATTTATATAGTTTTTTATTTTTTTATTATTGTTTAAAATATTTTTACAATTATCATTTTTTTTTATTTTTTAATTCATTCTTATTTTTACACTTTGTCCCACTATGGGGCAATCATTTTTTGCAGGCGGATTGCTTCTATAGCATGCAGATCTGTCAGCGCTGCAGCTTCTGTGCACTGACCTGAGAGACTTCATGACTTGCACAGCGCATGACAGGAAGTCTCTCCGCTCTGGTAACCCGGATGTCATCATGACGACATGTGGCCTCTATGGCAGTGACTGGGGTCTCCGATCCAAAGGCAGAGGGGTTGTCAGCCCCTGTGCCGGCTCTGGACCGCTGCGATTATGTTTGATTGCAGTGTTCCGAGGGTAGAGTGCCGGGAGCGGTCCGTTACCACTCCTGGTACTTAGTGCCGGGTGTCAGCTGTGAAAATCAGCTGACATCCAGCCCTGATCGGCCACACCCTCCCTTGTCAGCCTCGACATACTATTCTGTCCATGGGGACTAAGTCCCAGGTCACATGGATGGAATAGTACGTCGGATGGCAGAAAGGGGTTAAACCCAGCCATTTGTAGTGACCGTGCAAAGTGTTGTCCTCCATTTAAAATGGGCAAGGCGTGTGGCAAGGGACGGGGAAGTGGACGTGATGGTGATGGTGCATGCAGAGGCCAAGCCCATGGGCAAGCTGAAATTGTGCCACAACAAAGACCCACATCTTCTCACCCGACCTTCCTGTCCCAATTACTAGGGGACCGCAGCAGCACACCACTATTGAATCCAGAGCAGTGTGAAAGGGTTGTTAGCTGGATAGTGGATAATGCTTCCAGTCACTTTGCCACCACCACCACCACCCTGTCTTCCACATGGTCAAGTGTCAGTAGCCATGAGTCTGGGCCGCATATTCCTCACCCTGATCCTCCTTCCTCCCACCATGCCGAGTGCCCGGAGACAACTGATCCCACACTTGGACACTCCACAGAGCTGTTCACTTTTCCATTTATAGATTCTGAACTCTCGGCCGGTCCACTTGAACCAGGGCAAGATGAGATCACATGTAGCGATGCCCAAAGCTTTGAGCAGCCACACTCACACGAAGGTGACGATGGGAAAGTGTCACAAGAGGTGGATGATGTTTTCATGTTTCCAGGATTAATGTGTGTTATTGAACTTTGACTTTAAGTGTTATGCCTAGCAGACAAAAGCATTTTTGATGAAAAAACACATTCTGCTGTCTGCTAGCTGGCAGAGCCATAATCTGACAGTCCAGAACCATTTGGTGGAAGGGATGGGAGTGGAAATTCACGAAGAGGGTGGAAGGGGCTGCAAGAAGGATTTTGGCTTTACAGAAACCATGGGTGGGAGGAGTAGCAGGCAGCTCTGGCTGTGTAACGCTACTTTAACACATCAGTATTTTTACCGTCAGGCAGGATCCAGTGAATTTTTGAAAAAACAGATCCTTTGCAAATTGTGAAAAACTGATGCAACGGATCCATTTTTTGCTGGATTTGTTTTTCTGAGAGAGAGAGACTCCAGAATGGAAAATGTGCATGATTTGTATGGAGACTGCATGAAAAACTGGATTCATCATTTCACACCTCAGTTTTATACGTTTTTGGCCGAATCAGTCCCAGGGCGTTTTTCTGCCGGACAGAAAAAACGTTCCTCTGTATGCTTTCTCCATCCACTGGAAACCACTTTTTTAATGGATCCGGCACAAAAAACGCATGAAACGTGTGGCCATGAGGCGCAATCCGGCACTAATACAACTCTATGAGAAAAAAACGGATCCAGCCTGACAGTAACCGCAGACATTGAGACACTGTACACTTGTATCTGCCACACATGGCCTGGATGCGATCTGCCTCTTCTTGGGGTCCTCATACCTGGATGGCCCTATATGTGTGAGTTTATTCTTGAGCTGCTGTACTTCATCCTGACCCACAACTTTTTTGTGTTCAAAGATTCATTCTATCTTCAGAAGCGTGGCACGGCCATGGGTGCGGCCTGTGCGCCATCGTATGCTAATCTCTTCCTTGTTTCATAGGAGAGATTCCTTTTTGGCAACGTGTAACACCCCAGGTAAACGGTTGTTACAGTAGCATTGCTTTCCTCACGGGGTGAGTGATGTCACGCTTGGAGGCAATGAAGGATTCCTCTTATCAGGTATTCACAAGCATGCAACATGTTCACACTCCAGGCCAGAAGAGGGAGCTCTGATCCAGCTTGTGGGTGGCTCCCCTATATATATATTCTGGTCTGGAGGGAAAGTCAGTCAGTCTGAGAGTCAGTTCCTGTCAGAGAGACAGAGGAGAAGGAAGCAGAGGGGCCGTGCTGCCACGAGAAGTGCTGCAGCTCCTAGAGAGAGAGAGAGAAAGGAAAGCAGAACAGATTGTAGAGAGAGTGAAGGAGAAATGAAGCACCGGCGAAGTGAAGACATAGGGGGGTTAGCTGCGACTGAGCTGCTGCCCTACTGAGCGCATGAAACCGATAGCTGGAAGACTGAGGTTGTGCAGTATTCTATATCTCAGCAGAAACCAGCGGGACAGCAGATTGCAAGTTACCTGTCCACCATTAACACCTGAAGACACAGTAACGCATAGAGCCCAGGTCATGATCGAGATCCTGTAAAAAGGCTCGAGTTTCCTGTCATACAGGTATTGTCCTACCTAAAGGGGGACAGAGAGATAATGTGAGGACCTTGTGAGAGGCCTAAGGCAGCAAGGGACTACACCACAGCGCTAGAAGGAAGGCTTACGACTCCACCTGGAAAAGGGGATTCCAGATTTGCTTCCAAGCCGGCCGCACCGTCAACACCTGTGATTCGGTACCCTGAACTGTGGTGATTCGGTACCCTGAACCTTCAGTAAAAAGGTAAAGAAACTGCAGCCCTGTGTCCTCCATTTCTTTCTACACCACTCACAACCTGTTCCAACTACACTGGGAGCCCTGGGGACCCAGCTTCACCTGTGGGAAGTCATACCATCACCCCAGAGGATCCCTTTAAGCAGCATTGGTCATCACTGACTGAATACCATAGGTGGTGTCACAAACACAAACTTTATTCAAAACCCCTTTAAGGACTTTCCCTGTTACTTGGGCGCCCAGGGCCATGGACCGGGTCGCCGCCACCATGATATCCCCCTTTAAGTACCGAGTACTCCTAGGCCCTGGTGGGCATTCCAATTGCAGGTGCACTGACAGCCGACCATGTTCTGTGCTGGCTCAGGTATATTGATGACATCCTTGTATTGTGGGGTGGGACAATGCAGCAGCTCAGGATATTCATGGTTCAACTGAATACCAACTCCTTTGACATCTAATTACAATTCTAAAAGAATAGATGTCCTGGACATCTCTCTAGAAATTGATGATTATCGGTATATATAGACGGATGTCTACAGGAGATCCACGTCTGTCAATGCTCTGATATGTGCGGACTCCACTCATATTGCTGCCACCATCAGGGCCGGCTCCAGGTTTTCATGGGCCCTGGGCGAAAGAGTCTCGGTGGACCCCTTTAACACATACCACAATTCATAATGCACGGATACGGCAGAGAAATATAGGTATAGTACAATGCCGAAGATTTCACTTACCGTACTTCTTACATTACATGAGTGATATCTATTGTGCACTCTACACTAGCTCAGAAACCGGACAGTATAGTCCTCTATACAGAATAATGAGAACCATATATTGCCCCATACAGTATAATGGCCCCATATAGTGCTCCGTACAGAATAATTGGCACCACATAGTCCTCTGTTGTGAATTTGCTTTTTGCTCCCTCTAGTGGTTACTAGTTTTTTGACTCTGGTTTTTCTGTCATTCCTTTTATCCGCACCTGGGTCGTTAGTTAGGGGTGTTGCTATATAAGCTCCCTGGACCTTCAGTTCAATGCCTGGCAACGTAGTTATCAGAGCTAGTCTGCTGTGCTCTTGTCTACTGATCCTGGTTCCAGTTATATCAGCTAAGTCTGCCTTTTGCTTTTTGCTATTTGTTTTGGTTTTGTATTTTTGTCCAGCTTGTTCCAAATCTATATCCTGACCTTTGCTGGAAGCTCTAGGGGGCTGGTGTTCTCCCCCCGGACCGTTAGACGGTTCGGGGGTTCTTGAATTTCCAGTGTGGATTTTGATAGGGTTTTTGTTGACCATATAAGTTACCTTTCTTTATTCTGCTATCAGTAAGCGGGCCTCTCTGTGCTAAACCTGATTCATTTCTGTGTTGTCATTTCCTCTTACCTCACCGTCATTATTTGTGGGGGGCTTCTATCCAGCTTTGGGGTCCCCTTCTCTGGAGGCAAGAAAGGTCTTTGTTTTCCTCTACTAGGGGTAGCTAGATTCTCCGGCTGGCGCGTGTCATCTAGAATCAACGTACGAATGATCCCCGGCTACTTCTAGTGTTGGCGTTAGGAGTAGATATATGGTCAACCCAGTTACCACTGCCCTATGAGCTGGATTTTTGTATTCTGCAGACTTCCACGTTCCTCTGAGACCCTCGCCATTGGGGTCATAACAGTTTGCCAGGCCAGTATTAAATGTTTAATGCATTGCAGAAGAGGGATTATAAGAAAGAAGATTCTGAGTTTTTTTTTTCTTCTTCCCCTTTACCTCAGAGTGGCTATGCTTGCTGCAGACATGAATGTCCAGACCTTGATTACAAGTGTGGACCAGCTGGCTACTCGTGTGCAGGGCATACAAGACTATGTTATCAGAAATCCTAGGTCAGAACCTAAAATACCGATTCCTGAACTGTTTTCCGGAGACAGGTTTAAGTTTAGGAATTTCGTGAATAATTGTAAATTGTTTTTGTCCCTGAGACCCTGTTCATCTGGAGATTCTGCTCAGCAAGTAAAAATTGTTATTTCGTTCTTACGGGGCGACCCTCAGGATTGGGCTTTTTCGCTGGCGCCAGGAGATCCGGCATTGGCTGATCTTGATGCGTTTTTTCTGGCGCTCGGTTTACTTTATGAGGAACCCAATCTTGAGATTCAGGCAGAAAAGGCCTTGCTGGCTATGTCTCAGGGGCAGGACGAGGCTGAAGTGTATTGCCAAAAATTTCGGAAATGGTCCGTGCTGACACATTGGAACGAGTGTGCACTGGCCGCTAATTTTAGAAATGGCCTTTCTGAAGCCATTAAGAATGTTATGGTGGGTTTTCCCATTCCCACAGGTCTGAATGATACTATGGCACTGGCTATTCAAATTGACCGGCGGTTGCGGGAGCGCAAAACCGCAAATTCCCTCATGGTGTTGTCTGAACAGACACCTAATTCGGTGCAATGTGATAGAAAAACCGCAAATTCCCTCATGGTGTTGTCTGAACAGACACCTGATTTAATGCAATGTGATAGAATCCTGACTAGAAATGAGCGGAAAATTCATAGACGCCGGAATGGCTTGTGCTACTACTGTGGTGATTCTACACATGTTATCTCAGCATGCTCTAAACGTATAGCTAAGGTTGTTAGTCCTGTCACCGTTGGTAATTTGCAACCTAAATTTATTCTGTCTGTAACTTTGATTTGCTCACTGTCATCTTATCCTGTCATGGCGTTTGTAGATTCAGGTGCTGCCCTGAGTCTCATGGATCTCTCATTTGCTAAGCGCTGTGGTTTTACTCTTGAACCATTAGAAAATCCTATTCCTCTTAGGGGTATTGATGCTACACCATTGGCAGAAAATAAGCCGCAGTATTGGACACAGGTTACCATGTGCATGACTCCTGAACACCGCGAGGTGATACGTTTCCTGGTTTTACATAAAATGCATGATTTGGTTGTTTTAGGGCTGCCATGGTTACAGACCCATAATCCAGTCCTGGACTGGAAGGCTATGTCAGTCTCAAGTTGGGGCTGTCGTGGTATTCATGGGGATTCCCTGCCTGTGTCTATTGCTTCTTCTACGCCTTCGGAAGTTCCGGAGTATTTGTCTGATTATCAGGATGTCTTCAGTGAGTCTGAGTCCAGTGCACTGCCTCCTCATAGGGACTGTGACTGTGCTATAGATTTGATCCCAGGCAGTAAGTTTCCTAAGGGAAGACTGTTTAATCTGTCGGTACCTGAACATACCGCTATGCGTTCATATATCAAGGAGTCTCTGGAGAAAGGACATATTCGTCCGTCTTCTTCCCCTCTTGGTGCGGGATTCTTTTTTGTGGCAAAAAAGGACGGATCTTTGAGACCTTGTATTGATTATCTACTTTTAAATAAGATCACTGTCAAATTTCAGTATCCTTTACCGCTGTTGTCTGACTTGTTTGCCCGGATTAAGGGTGCCAAGTGGTTCACCAAGATAGACCTTCGTGGTGCGTACAACCTTGTGCGCATTAAGCAAGGCGATGAATGGAAAACCGCATTCAATACGCCCGAAGGTCATTTTGAGTACTTGGTGATGCCATTTGGGCTCTCTAATGCACCTTCAGTTTTTCAGTCCTTTATGCATGACATTTTCCGGAAGTATCTGGATAAATTTTTGATTGTTTATCTGGATGATATTTTGGTTTTTTCTGATAATTGGGATTCGCATGTGGAGCAGGTCAGGTTGGTCTTTAAAATTTTGCGTGAAAATTCTTTGTTTGTCAAGGGCTCAAAGTGTCTCTTTGGTGTACAGAAGGTTCCCTTTTTGGGGTTCATTTTTTCCCCTTCTGCTGTGGAGATGGACCCAGTCAAGGTCCGAGCTATTCTTGATTGGACTCAGCCCTCGTCAGTTAAGAGTCTTCAGAAGTTCTTGGGCTTCGCTAACTTCTACCGTCGTTTTATTGCTAATTTTTCTAGCATTGTGAAACCTTTGACGGATATGACCAAGAAGGGCTCCGATGTAGCTAACTGGGCTCCTGCTGCCGTGGAGGCTTTCCAGGAGTTGAAACGCCGGTTTACTTCGGCGCCTGTTTTGTGCCAGCCTGACGTCTCACTTCCCTTTCAGGTTGAGGTGGATGCTTCGGAGATTGGGGCAGGGGCCGTTTTGTCGCAGAGAGGCCCTGGTTGCTCTGTTATGAAACTTTGTGCCTTTTTCTCTAGGAAGTTTTCGCCTGCCGAGCGAAATTATGATGTGGGCAATCGGGAGTTGTTGGCCATGAAATGGGCATTTGAGGAGTGGCGTCATTGGCTCGAGGGTGCTAAGCATCGTGTGGTGGTCTTGACTGATCACAAAAATCTGATGTATCTCGAGTCTGCTAAACGCCTTAATCCGAGACAGGCCCGCTGGTCATTGTTTTTCTCCCGCTTTGATTTTGTTGTCTCGTATTTACCAGGTTCAAAGAATGTGAAGGCCGATGCTCTTTCTAGGAGCTTTGTGCCTGATGCTCCTGGAGTCGCTGATCCTGTTGGTATTCTTAAAGATGGAGTTATCTTGTCAGCTATTTCTCCGGATCTGCGACGTGTGTTGCAGAGATTTCAGGCTGATAGGCCTGAGTCTTGTCCACCTGACAGACTGTTTGTCCCGGATAAGTGGACCAGCAGAGTCATTTCCGAGGTTCATTCCTCGGTGTTGGCAGGTCACCCGGGAATTTTTGGCACCAGAGATCTGGTGGCCAGGTCCTTTTGGTGGCCTTCCTTGTCAAGGGATGTGCGGTCATTTGTGCAGTCCTGTGGGACTTGTGCTCGAGCTAAGCCTTGCTGTTCTCGTGCCAGCGGTTTGCTCTTGCCCTTGCCTGTCCCGAAGAGACCTTGGACACATATCTCCATGGATTTCATTTCTGATCTTCCGCTATCTCAGGGCATGTCCGTTATCTGGGTGATATGTGATCGCTTCTCCAAGATGGTCCATTTGGTTCCTTTGCCTAAGCTGCCTTCCTCTTCCGATCTGGTTCCTGTGTTTTTCCAGAACGTGGTTCGTTTGCACGGCATCCCTGAGAATATTGTGTCAGACAGAGGATCCCAGTTCGTTTCCAGGTTCTGGCGATCCTTTTGTAGTAGGATGGGCATTGATTTGTCGTTTTCGTCTGCTTTCCATCCTCAGACTAATGGACAGACGGAGCGAACCAATCAGACTTTGGAGGCTTATTTGAGGTGTTTTGTCTCTGCTGATCAGGACGATTGGGTGACATTCTTGCCGTTGGCTGAGTTTGCCCTTAATAATCGGGCTAGTTCCGCCACCTTGGTTTCGCCTTTTTTCTGCAACTCTGGTTTCCATCCTCGCTTTTCTTCGGGTCATGTGGAGCCTTCTGACTGTCCTGGGGTGGATTCTGTGGTGGATAGGTTGCAGCAGATCTGGAATCATGTGGTGGACAACTTGAAGTTGTCACAGGAGAGGGCTCAGCGCTTTGCCAACCGCCGCCGCGGTGTGGGTCCCCGACTACGCGTTGGGGATTTGGTATGGCTTTCTTCCCGCTTTGTTCCTATGAAGGTCTCATCTCCCAAATTTAAACCTCGTTTTATTGGGCCTTACAAGATATTGGAAATCCTTAATCCTGTATCTTTTCGTCTGGATCTTCCTGTGTCGTTTGCTATTCACAATGTATTTCATAGGTCCTTGTTGCGGCGGTACATTGTGCCTGTAGTTCCTTCTGCTGAGCCTCCTGCTCCGGTGTTGGTTGAGGGCGAGTTGGAGTACGTGGTGGAGAAGATCTTGGATTCTCGCCTCTCCAGGCGGAGGCTTCAGTACCTGGTCAAGTGGAAGGGCTATGGTCAGGAGGATAATTCCTGGGTGGTCGCCTCTGATGTTCATGCGGCCGATTTAGTTCGTGCCTTTCATGCCGCTCATCCTGATCGCCCTGGTGGTCGTGGTGAGGGTTCGGTGACCCCTCACTAAGGGGGGGGTACTGTTGTGAATTTGCTTTTTGCTCCCTCTAGTGGTTACTAGTTTTTTGACTCTGGTTTTTCTGTCATTCCTTTTATCCGCACCTGGGTCGTTAGTTAGGGGTGTTGCTATATAAGCTCCCTGGACCTTCAGTTCAATGCCTGGCAACGTAGTTATCAGAGCTAGTCTGCTGTGCTCTTGTCTACTGATCCTGGTTCCAGTTATATCAGCTAAGTCTGCCTTTTGCTTTTTGCTATTTGTTTTGGTTTTGTATTTTTGTCCAGCTTGTTCCAACTCTATATCCTGACCTTTGCTGGAAGCTCTAGGGGGCTGGTGTTCTCCCCCCAGACCGTTAGACGGTTCGGGGGTTCTTGAATTTCCAGTGTGGATTTTGATAGGGTTTTGGTTGACCATATAAGTTACCTTTCTTTATTCTGCTATCAGTAAGCGGGCCTCTCTGTGCTAAACCTGATTCATTTCTGTGTTGTCATTTCCTCTTACCTCACCGTCATTATTTGTGGGGGGCTTCTATCCAGCTTTGGGGTCCCCTTCTCTGGAGGCAAGAAAGGTCTTTGTTTTCCTCTACTAGGGGTAGCTAGATTCTCCGGCTGGCGCGTGTCATCTAGAATCAACGTACGAATGATCCCCGGCTACTTCTAGTGTTGGCGTTAGGAGTAGATATATGGTCAACCCAGTTACCACTGCCCTATGAGCTGGATTTTTGTATTCTGCAGACTTCCACGTTCCTCTGAGACCCTCGCCATTGGGGTCATAACAGTCCTCTATACAGAGTAATGAGCCCCATATATTGCCCCATACAGTATAATGGCCCCATATAGTGCTCCATACAGTATAATTGGCACCACATAGTCTTCTATACAGACTAATGAGCCCCATATAATGCTCCATACAGTGTATTGGGCACCACACAGTGCTCCATACAGAATGAGCCGCATATATTGCTTCATACGGAATTGACCCCATATAATGCTCCATACAGTATAGTGAGCCACATATAATTCTACATACAGTATATGATGGGCCCCATCTATTGCTCCATATATAATGGGCCTCATATAATGCTCCATACAGTATATGATTGGCCCATACAGTATACTGAGTCCCATATATTGCTCCATACAGAATGGGCCCCATATAATGCTCCTTACAGAAAGGGTCCATATAATGCTCCAAAAATAATTGGCCCCATATAATGCTCCATGTATAATGAGCCCCATATAATGCTCCATATATAATTGGCCATATAAAATGCTCCATATATGATTAGTCCCATAAGATGCTTCATATGTATTATTGGCCCCATATACTGCTCCATATTGAATTGGCCCCATAAGATGCTCCATATTAAATTGGCCCCATATAATGCTCCCTATAGAATTGGCTTCATAAGTTGCTCCCTATATTATTGGCCCCATAAGATACTCCATATAGAATTAGCCCCATATAATGCTCCATATATGGGCCCCTTCTGATGGTCCCCATATATTGCTCCAAAAATTTAAAAAAATGAAATACTCACTTCTCGTTGCTTTTCGCTGCTCTGGACTCCTCACCATCGGCATCTTCCTGCTCTCTATGCTACAACTGCTCAGGCAGAGGACGCACACTGGTGATGTCACCGCGCCCTCTGACCTGAACGTCACAGTCAGAGGATGGAAGACGCTGCAGCGCTGGAACCGGGAGAGGTAAGTATCGCAAGTGCCGAGGCCCAGAGCAGGCGGGGGGTCCACTCGTGGGGGCCGGTACTACAGCGCGCCAGTGTCCTTGATTTTGAGTGGGCCCCCTGCCTGCTCAGGGTCCCAGCACTTGCCCGGGTGCGCCGGGTGCTGATGCCGGCCGTGGCCACCATAAGGGCCGTCCTGGTTGGTCAGTCCCCAAGAATGAGGTGGATCTGCTCCTCAGATGACTGATTTGAGACACAAGCCTCTGACCTCAGGAGATGGTCCGATCTACGCGGCTATAGTCGTAGATGTCACTATAATATAAATATACCATATTCTGAGTTTACATCCAGAAGGTTCCATGGCTTTCCAGCCACACACTGTTGGCTCTCTGATCCCCCTCTTTAGCTGCATAGGAAACTCTTCTTCTCACTACACACTCTGTGCAACTTGATACCAATGTGCAGCAGTCCCCCACTAAGTAGTTTATGGCTCTAAGCTGGGAAAGGCAGCCATAGTACCATGTGCTCTTTTGTTCATGTACAAACTTAATTGTAGGGCATAACTTGACCCCAATTAGTGATAGAGATATAAAAGGTACACATTCCAAATGTCCACCTAGAGATCTATACCCCACTGAAATCTTTAGGATTAAAACCCAATGAAATGAGAGAAATGGATTACTGCTTATCCGGGGCTCATATCCACTTCATGTTTGGGCTCAAATTAACACCCAGCTCATACCCCGAAGAATGGTAGTGCCGTGGTCGCTATAAGGGGTGCCATCCCCGAGCTACAACAATTAGTTTTCAGCATGATTCAGTCCCTCTGAGAGGAGTGCATTTCATAACTCAGCCCATTCAGTGATGTCATGATCAGAGGGTTTGTCTTCAACCTGCTGAGTCTGAGTGATGAGTGAGTCTTTGCCCAGGAAGCTAGCTGAGAGACACATCTGTTATGCACTGGGACATTTGCTCCCCTCCCCCCAGCTGCATGGTCAGTCATGATATGAAAGAACTGTAAGTCTATTTTCTTCCTTTAACCCCTTTTTATTTTGTAATCATCTGTATATACATAATTGTCTCATTTTATCATATCTTTTATACTTTTGTAAACACTGCTTACCTTTTGGAGTAAAATATATAAAATTACTAGCTTCGTTTCTCCTTGCTCTATAACATACTTTTATGTCCTGTGAAGTAAATTACGCTACTAATTGGGTTGGCTCCTGACCCCTTATTGATTTAAAAATAGGAGCTGGTGGCAGCGGACTGTACTGAGCTTGGTGGGTAAAGCTGGCAGCGACGGAACAGGGTTTATAAGTGTATTGCTCGGCTGCAGCTGGGAATAATTATCCTAGGTGCAGTACCCTGTCTGACCTGAGGGTAAGGGGGGCGCCAGAGAGCTGCAAGTTCCAAACTGGAACTGGGAAGTGGGATATAGATAAATCCCCTTCACAAAAGAACCGGGGGTAACCAAACAACCCCGGTTCATGACAAATTGGTGTGAACGGTGGGATAATAAAAATATCCCCCCTGTGATTCATGATAGCAGATGTATTAATTGCAGTTATGAGAGGGCAGGGAAGATGTCATGCAGCATACTCTTGTACCACAATAAAAACAGTGACAGAGGCAAGGATGATAAGATCAGATTTATATCAACTTACAACCATGAGTGGACCAGTATGAGGGACATTTTAACCAAACATTGGTCCACACTCAGGACAGAACCCTCTCTGTAACTACACTTAGGCGACTTTCCATTAATGACCAGTAGTCAATGTCAGTAGTGACAGCGGCACAGAGAACAATCGCGCAGGGAGGGGGCTCCCTGCTCTCTCCCACCGGAACAACACAATGCGATCACGCTCTTCCGGTGGTCTTCATGGAGACCCCGGATCAAAAATGGCCGCAAGGGTCCTTCCGGGTCCTTCAGTGAGGTGGCTTGTCAGCATTTTACCTGTGGATTACCTGCAATAAACCGTAGCGTTTCCACGCGGTATTTTCCGCAGCATGTGCACTGCGGTTTTGGTTTTCCATAGGTTTACATGGTCCTGTACAACACATGGAAAACTGCTGCATCCGCAGCCATATCCGCAATGTGTGCACATACCCGAAAACAGGCTTCGGAGTGAAGGGGTTAAATTGAAGGTGCCAGCGGTTTTCCTATAGTTGTATTATAGTTGTATAATATAGCTGCATTAATATTAATTATGAATGCAATGTTTGCATTGTTTGCAAAAATTTCTATACAAAAAATATTATACAGTATATTTTCTTACAAATATATATAATTACCACTAGGGGGAGCATTTTCCGTTTTAGACCTCAAGCAGCTATAGTGAAACTTACCAGCTTTACTGTTAGCAGCAAAATTAGGGCAGTAACTGCTGACATCATCGTTTCCCTTCCCTTTTGGGTGGTCTAGTATCCCTGGGGCAGAATGAAGAGCAGCATCACAGGGCAGCGCCATTTTGTGGGTGACTGCCCTGTAATCTGCTATCACCAGCAGTTACTGTCTCTCTCTCTCCCATCAGTCTCTCTCACCCAGATTACAAGATTCTCTCACCCCTCCACAACGCCTGGCCATTTTCTGCAGACCTGCAACTCCTTATCTTACCAAGGGATTAATCACAGCTCCTGCCAAGCAGCTGACATCTCCTGTTCTGATAATGCTAATGCTACACTGTTCCTCCTTGATGTCTCTGCTATTTTGCCAGGCATTTCTCCTGCATTTTATTCCCGTCAGCCATCAATCAAGGATCTGTTCTGCTGGAAGCAGTACTGCTTATGCTAGCAGATCTGAGGGCTCCATGAATATGGCAGCAGAACACTCCCACTTCTGTGGCATGCCCACTTCACAGCAGTGACAGTTCTATTACAATAGATAGGGTCGGCATCCATCTTTTATCTCCTATGACCATGGGGTGCTTTATTATGACACTGATAGTGTCATGCTGCTACTGTGAATGCAAGATGTCAGCCTCCAGTGTCTTTTTCAAACTCCTATAACACACGAAATATGTTTCAAATGCAATCAAATCTTGGTTATAACAGCATGTTATGCTACATTACATTGATTTATTAATGATCTATAAACGCGGTACCTTCCCTTTAAGACTGTGTACTCACTGTGCCTTGTATATAACCCACATCAAGTTCAGTAAAGTTCCCATGTTTGAACAGAAGACTCTTTTGCTAATCTGTGGAGCTCATGGTCCTGTCCATCCAATACCATCGGCTACCGGCGGCCTGCACGGGCAAAAGACCCTCACAACACTAACACCAACCAGGACCCTCAATTGTCTGCAGAATGCCAAAGCAAGTGGGAGCAGAAGCTCACCCATGACTACCACTCTTGGGCATCTTACATGCACAGCCCCTCAGTTTATTCCCCTCAAACTGCACAGGCCTTAATTTTATCCCCATCAGCACAGCCCCTCATTTTATTTCCCCCATAGGCACAGCCCCTCATGTTATTAACCCCATCCACACAGCCTCCCACCAAAGTTTATCCCCCCTTCAGCACAGCCCCTCAGTTTATCCCCCTCTGCACAGCCCCTCACTTTACTACCCGCATCCACAGAGCTCCTCACCTCGGTTTATTCTCCTCTTCAGCACAGCCCCTCTGTTCATTCCCCCTTCTGCAAACCCCCTCAGTTTATCCCCCTCTGCACAGCCCCTCACTTTATTCCCCCTTCTTCACATCCCCTCATTTTATTACCCCATCAGCAGAGCCCCTCACCTCAGTTTATTCCCCCTCTGCACAGCCCATTTTATTCCCCCCTTCTGCACATCCCCTTATTTTAATACTTCATAAGCAGAGCCCCTCAGTTTTTCTCCTCCACTGCACGCTTCCTCATTTTATTACCCCATTGTAAGGGCGCCTCACCTCAGTTTATTCCCCTTCTGCACTGCCCCTGATTTTATTCCCCCATTCAGCACAGCCCCTGCCCTCATTTTATGCCCCCCTTCATAGTACTATAAGAATAAAAAAAGCTGGATGGCGTTGTAAAGGTCGGCCAGGGCCGTAGTCATGGCTGAGCTACTCGGACTTTGCAGGCCCTAGCCTCCCTCTACATAAAAATCATGTCCCTTGTCAGCTCACCTGCTGCTTCATTCTCTGCACTGACAGGTCTTCTCCTCGGCTCCAGTCCTTTTGGGAATAACTTACGGTACCTTCACATTAAGCGACGCTGCAGCGATACAGACAACGATGCCGATCGCTGCAGCGTCGCTGTTTGATCGCTGGAGAGCTGTCACACAGTCAGCTCTCCAGCGACCAACGATGCCGAGGTCCCCGGGTAACCATGGTAAACATCGGGTTGCTAAGCGCAGGGCCGCGCTTAGTAACCCGATGTTTACCCTGGTTACCAGTGTAAATGTAAAAAAAACAAACAGTACATACTTACATTCGCGTCCCCCGATGTTCGCTTCCTGCACTGACTGAGTGCCGCCCCTAGCAGCAGAGCGGTGACGTCACCGCTGTGCTGTGCTTTCACTTTACGGCCGGCACTCAGTCAGTGCAGGAAGCGGACGCCGGGGGACGCGAAGGTGAGTATGTACTGTTTGTTTCTTAACATTTTACACTGGTAACCAGGGTAAACATCGGGTTACTAAGCGTGGCCCTGCGCTTAGTAACCCGATATTTACCCTGGTTACCATTGTAAAACATCGCTGGTATCGTTGCTTCTGGTGTCAAACACAACGATACACGGCGATCTGACGATGAAATAAAGTTCTGAACTTTCAGCAACGACCAGCGATATCACAGCAGGATCCTGATCGCTGCTGCGTGTCACACACAACGATATCGCTATCCAGGACGCTGCAACGTCACGGATCGCTAGCAATATCGTTTAGTGTGACGGTACCTTAAGTCACAGTCCAAGGATAACTTCAAACACACAACAGTTTACTTTCATTCCTTTGCAGCTCATCCAGTTCCATTACAGCGGTTACATCAGGTTTTACAGCGTACGTCATTTCAGCTTTCCCTTTTATCCTTTCCTCCTCACACTGCTCGAGCCCAGGTCCTACCATCTCATACGGCATTTCAGCGTCCTCCCTGTCCAGATTGCTTTATGTGGGGGTTCCCTCAGCAGCCGTTTCGCCCCACCTCCGAGGGCATCAGCCCATGCAATCATCTGCCACCTGGCGAGCGATCGGCCCGTCCTCCCTGCTGTGTCTACTGGTAAATGAAGCTTTCGACCAGAAGCTGCTGACATTTGCATCGCTTTGGCTAAGCTGGTAATGGTGGTGCTGAATGGCTGGGCACTATGCTTAAGCACCAACGTTGCGGGGTATCTATATTCAGGGCAGTTTCTAGCCCAAAAATGACACAGGGCGAGAGTAGGAAATTTCTCCCCCCCCCCCCCCCCCCCCCGGCACCGAAAATAATAAACATTATTTTTGTGGGCTTGAGTAATAAATAGAGAGCAGGCTTGTATCTTCCCTTTTTTTAATAAATTATAATTTGCCTTTAACTTATATAGAACTTGGGGAAAAGGGACAAGTATGCTAATTATTAACGGTGAGAACAAAGTTGTAGGTAAATAATATCTATTAATTATTTTGGAAACAGATCCTAAAAATTGTAGGTTGCAGATTTATGAGAAACTGACTCTTCTAGATTTAGCCGCTGCAAAAGCATTAATAGCTTCCGAATAATTCAGCTTTTCTGCCAGTTCATTTTCTAATTCCAGGTCACATTTACTAATCTCTTCTAAAAGGAGATTGGCGAGACTTTCCCCAGATGTATCAGTAGCAGGACGATAGCCAATAAAATGTTCCTTTATTGCTACGTGATCATCATCTATATCAACAAATCTTAAGGTGTATGACAACTGTTCAGTGTGACCTGCATCTTGTGTGCAGTCCAACATTATTGAAAAATACTTAGATCTTTTGGCTTTTTCTAGAATACATTTCTTCACCTGAGAGGCCATCAAGCAGATAATTTCATTTTGAATTAAATTTCCACAGTAATGTGTATGGATTTCCTGGGAAGTAATTCGTTTTAAATGATCTCTCATTACTGGTTCAAATTTTCCAAGAAGCTCTATAAGCCCAAGGAAATGTCCATTATTTGGTGTAAACAATGTATTTGACGATCCTCGAAAAGCTAAATTATTGGTTGCCAGGTATACAGTTACTGCCATAACTCTTTCCAACACTTCTCGCCTGGGTGAGGATGCCACCAGACTGCCAAAGATGAGGTAAGTCAGCTGGGCCCCCTCCCGGGTTTCATGCTGTGGGGCATGCCAAATCAGCATGCCCCAAGGGTGGTTGGGGGGGGGGCAGGTGTGGGGGTCCCCATCCAAAAAAAAAGGCTAGCCCAACCCATCCCATCCCTCAGACCCCCTCACCTGTTCAGTGTGTCAGTGCCCTCTGCCCTCTGAGTCTGAGCGCGCTCAGACTGCTAAATGGGGCTGCTGGGAAGGGAAGGACTAATCCATAGGCAGGGGGTGGGCATTTTTGCTATACTGCTACCACTGTCAGACTAGACTGCAGCCTGTCCTGTCCAGCATTGAAATTGGCAACAGCCAGGCAGCCTAGTCTGACAGTGATAGTGTGTGTGCTTAGCTCTTTGATCACTGTCTCAGGGAGCGCCCGTGCTCAGCCGAGAGCGCGGCGCCCCTGCTATCAGTGTGGGAGTGGCCGAGCTGCCTCATCCTGGCTGTTCATTCTCGCTGTTCATCCAGCGCGGAGCGGAGGTGAGTCATACCTCCCAACTTTTGAAGATGGGAAAGAGGGACAAAGTTTGCGGCGCGCTTTGCGCGCCGCGGCAAATTTTAGGCCACGCCTCTGACCACACCCATTCATAATTAGTCACACCCATATCCACATCCCAACCACACCCATTTAGCACTGCCGATCACACTGTTTCATATACAATAATTATAAACAAAAAAATATGGCCACACAGTGCCCCATACTGTATAATGGCCACACATGATGCTCCATACTGTATAATGAACACACATGACGCTCCATACTGTATAATGGCCACACATGATGCTCCATACTGTATAATGAACACACATGATGCTCCATACTGTATGACCGCACATGATGCTCCATACTGTATAATGACCGCACATGATGCTCCATACTGTATAATGACCCCACATGATGCTCCATACTGTATAATGGCCGCACATGATGCTCCATACTGTATAATGAACACACATGATGCTCCATACTGTATGACCGCAAATGATGCTCCATACTGTATAATGACCGCACATGATGCTCCAGACTGTATAATGACCGCACATGATGCTCCATACTGTATAATGACCCCACATGATGCTCCATACTGTATAATGACCGCACATGATGCTCCATACTGTATAATGACCGCACATGATGCTCCATACTGTATGACCGCAAATGATGCTCCATACTGTATAATGACCGCACATGATGCTCCAGACTGTATAATGACCGCACATGATGCTCCAGACTGTATAATGACCGCACATGATGCTCCAGACTGTATAATGACCGCACATGATGCTCCAGACTGTATAATGACCGCACATGATGCTCCAGACTGTATAATGACCGCACATGATGCTCCAGACTGTATAATGACCGCACATGATGCTCCATACTGTATAATGGCCGCACATGATGCTCCATACTGTATAATGGCCACACATGATGCTCCATACTGTATAATGGCCGCACATGATGCTCCATACTGTATAATGGCCACACATGATGCTCCATACTGTATAATGACCGCACATGATGCTCCATACTGTATAATGACCGCACATGATGCTCCATACTGTACAATGACCGCACATGATGCTCCATATTGTATAATGACCGCACATGATGCTCCATACTGTATAATGACCGCACATGATGCTCCATACTGTATAATGGCCACACATAATGCTCCATACTGTATAATGACCGCACATGATGCTCCATACTGTATAATGACCGCACATGATGCTCCATATTGTATAATGACCACACATGATGCTCCATACTGTATAATGACATACAGGCACGCAGCTCACACACAGGCACGCAGCTCACACGCACGCAGCTCACAAACACATGCAGCTTTGACACAAATGCATCACACACGCAGCCATCACACACACACGCAGCCATCACACACACACACATGCAGCCATCACACACACACACACGCAGCCATCACACACACACACGCAGCCATCACACACACACACACACGCAGCCATCACACACACATGCAGCCATCACACACACGCAGACATCACACACGCAGCCATCACACACACACACACACGCAGCCATCACACACACACGCAGCCATCACACACACGCAGCCATCACACACACACAGCCATCACACACACACAGCCATCACACACACACAGCCATCACACACACACAGCCATCACACACACACAGCCATCACACACACGCAGCCATCACACACACACAGCCATCACACACACACGCAGCCATCACACACACGCAGCCATCACACACACGCAGCCATCACACACACGCAGCCATCACACACACGCAGCCATCACACACACACACGCAGCCATCACACACACACGCAGCCATCACACACACAGCCATCACACACACACACGCAGCCATCACACACACACACACACGCGCAGCCATCACACATGCAGCCATCACACACACACGCAGCCATCACACACACACACGCAGCCATCACACACACACACGCAGCCATCACACACACACGCAGCCATCACACACACACACGCAGCCATCACACACACACACACGCAGCCATCACACACACACACACGCAGCCATCACACACACACAGCCATCACACACACACACGCAGCCATCACACACACGCAGCCATCACACACACACACACGCAGCCATCACACACACCCAGCCATCACACACACACACACGCAGCCATCACACACATCACACACACACAATCTCCTCTGTGATGCAGGGGCGGCTGATGATGTCCATGTGCAGCTCTCTGCTGAAGTCTTCAGTCTCCTGCTCACAGCTCTGCACTATCCCGGCACCTCCCCCGTCTCTCCTTCTCTGCCGGGATAGCAGCTAAGAGCAGAAGCCGGAGCTCCGTGCACACACAGCCAGAGGTAGTGAATCGCTGACCTTTCTTCTTGATTGCTGCAGGCTCTCTCCTTCAGCGTGGCAGCGCCGCACAGGGGGCGGGAGGGGGGGGGGGTGTTGCGCGGGCGGTCAGGAGGCAGCTTTTATATAAAAAAAAAAAAAAACAGGCTCTCTCTACGTCCCGGAAGTGGGCGGGGCTTCACCGGCGGCCGCAAATTCGGGATTTTAAATGCCCGAAGCGGGACAGCGGGACCCCGGTGCCAAAGCGGGACTGTCCCGCTGAAATCGGGACGGTTGGGAGGTATGGGTGAGTGGCGGCGCCGAGGTGGCCGCAACCATTATGTGCGGTGCGGGGGGGGGGGCGCGGCGACGCGAGGCGATGATCTGACCGCTCAGCTGTCAGATTTGCAGCTGAGTTCGGGCAGGGCGCGCCCGCGCTCAGCACTGAGCGCGGCATCCGCGCCCCTGACAGCCCTTAAACAGCAGCAGCAGCGGGCAGGGGACCACCGGGGCCCGAGGCCTCTCCTGCGCCCCCCGGCCCCACGGCGCCCCGTGTGGCCGCCCTGCCCGCCCTGTTGAAGAAACGGCCCTGTCTATATTGTCTCAGGGCACTAAAGCCCTTCTAACTCCAACCAGGAAGCTCTCATATACTTATCACAGTGACCCCTCCTACAATAACTATCTACACAATTACTAAGTCCCTATCCTACATTATGTTCACTATCTCCGTCTAGTGATCCAATATTAATACTACACTTTCCCTAGGAAATGTACATTAAATATAACACATACATAGCAATATTAAATATACATCTTATCAAACAATATGAAACTTTTAATGAGAAATCAAACACAAGAAACATTTAGATATTGATTGCATTTTATTAAAGGAACATCAAGTAAGAACCATCATCATCATCAATATACAGATCTGATACACAAAACAAGGAAACTTCTAATGCATTCCAATTAGCAAGCATGAAAATGGCAGAATAATGTATGCAGACAAAGGGAAGCTTACTGAGACACATCAGAACCTGACTGCAGCCAACACTAGGGGGAGCTACCTGTATACAGAGATACATGATAAGATCCTGTCTGCAGTCACCACTAGGGGGAGCTCCGTGTATACAGAGATACAGGATAAGATCCTGTCTGCAGTCACCACTAGGGGGAGCTCCCTGTATACAGAGATACATGATAAGATCCTGTCTGCAGTCACCACTAGGGGGAGCTCCCTGTATACAGAGATACATGATAAGATTCTGTCTGCAGCCACCACTAGGGGGAGCTCCCTGTATACAGAGATACATGATAAGATTCTGTCTGCAGTCACCACTAGGGGGAGCTCCCTGTATAAAGAGATACATGATAAGATCCTGTCTGCAGCCACCACTAGGGGGAGCTCCCTGTATACAGAGATACATGATAAGATCCTGTCTGCACCCATCACTAGGGGGAGCTCCCTGTATACAGAGATACATGATAAGATTCTGTCTGCAGCCACCACTAGGGGGAGCTCCCTGTATACAGAGATACATGATAAGATTCTGTCTGCAGTCACCACTAGGGGGAGCTCCCTGTATAAAGAGATACATGATAAGATCCTGTCTGCAGCCACCACTAGGGGGAGCTCCCTGTATACAGAGATACATGATAAGATTCTGTCTGCAGCCACCACTAGGGGGAGCTCCCTGTATACAGAGATACATGATAAGATCCTGTCTGCAGCCACTACTAGGGGGAGCTCCCTGTATACAGAGATACATGATAAGATTCTGTCTGCAGCCACCACTAGGGGGGCTCCATGTATACAGAGACACGTGATAAGATCCTGTCTGCAGTCACCACTAGGGGGAGCTCCCTGTATACAGAGATACATGATAAGATCATGTCTGCAGTCACCACTAGGGGGAGCTCCCTGTATACAGAGATACATGATAAGATCCTGTCTGCAGCCACCACTAGGGGGAGCTCCCTGTATACAGAGATACATGATAAGATCCTGTCTGCAGTCACCACTAGGGGGAGCTCCCTGTATATAAAGATACATGATAAGATCCTGTCTGCAGCCACCACTAGGGGGGAGCTCCCTGTATACAGAGATACATGATAAGATCCTGTCTGCAGTCACCACTAGGGGGAGCTCCCTGTATACAGAGATACATGATAAGATCCTGTCTGCAGTCACCACTAGGGGGAGCTCCCTGTATACAGAGATACATGATAAGATCCTGTCTGCAGTCACCACTAGGGGGAGCTCCCTGTATACAGAGATACATGATAAGATCCTGTCTGCAGCCACCACTAGGGGGAGCTCCCTGTATACAGAGATACATGATAAGATCCTGTCTGCAGTCACCACTAGGGGGAGCTCCCTGTATATAAAGATACATGATAAGATCCTGTCTGTAGCCACCACTAGGGGGAGCTCCCTGTATACAGAGATACACGATAAGATCCTCTCTGCAGCCATCACTAGGGGGAGCTCCCTGTATACAGAGATACATGATAAGATCCTGTCTGCAGCCATCACTAGGGGGAGCTCCCTGTATACAGAGATACATGATAAGATCCTATCTGCAGCCACCACTAGGGGGAGCTCCCTGTATACAGAGATACATAAGATCCTGTCTGCAGCCACCACTAGGGGGAGCTCCCTGTATACAGAGATACATGATAAGATCCTGTCTGCAGCCACCACTAGGGGGAGCTCCCTGTATACAGAGATACATGATAAGATCCTGTCTGCAGCCACCACTAGGGGGAGCTCCCTGTATACAGAGATACATGATAAGATCCTGTCTGCGGCCACCACTAGGGGGAGCTCCCTGTATACAGAGATACATGATAAGATTCTGTCTGCAGCCACCACTAGGGGGAGCTCCCTGCATACAGAGATACATGATAAGATCCTGTCTGCGGCCACCACTAGGGGGAGCTCCCTGTATACAGAGATACATGATAAGATCCTGTCTGCAGTCACCACTAGGGGGAGCTCCCTGTATACAGAGATACATGATAAGATCCTGTCTGCAGTCACCACTAGGGAGAGCTCCCTGTATACAGAGATACATGATAAGATTCTGTCTGCAGCCACCACTAGGGGGAGCTCCCTGTATACAGAGATACATGATAAGATCCTATCTGCAGCCACCACTAGGGGGAGCTCCCTGTATACAGAGATACATGATAAGATCCTGTCTGCAGTCACCACTAGGGGGAGCTCCCTGTATACAGAGATACATGATAAGATTCTGTCTGCAGCCACCACTAGGGGGAGCTCCCTGTATACAGAGATACATGATAAGATCCTGTCTGCAGCCACCACTAGGGGGAGCTCCCTGTATACAGAGATACATGATAAGATCCTGTCTGCAGTCACCACTAGGGGGAGCTCCCTGTATACAGAGATACATGATAAGATTCTGTCTGCAGCCACCACTAGGGGGAGCTCCCTGTATACAGAGATACATGATAAGATCCTGTCTGCAGCCACCACTAGGGGGAGCTCCCTGTATACAGAGATACATGATAACATCCTGTCTGCAAACACCACTAGGAGGAGCTCCCTGTATACAGAGATACATGATAAGATCCTGTCTGCAGCCACCACTAGGGGGAGCTCCCTGTATAGAGATACATGATAACATCCTGTCTGCAGCCACCACTAGGGGGAGATCCCTGTATACAGAGATACATGATAAGATCCTGTCTGCAGCCACCACTAGGGGGAGCTCCCTGTATACAGAGATACATGATAAGATACTGTCTGCAGCCACCACTAGGGGGAGCTACCTGTATACAGAGATACATAATAAGATTCTTTCTGCAGTCACCACTAGGGGGAGCTCCCTGTATACAGAGATACATGATAAGATTCTGTCTGCAGTCACCACTAGGGGGAGCTCCCTGTATACAGAGATACATGACAAGATTCTGTCTGCAGTCACCACTAGGGGGAGCTCCCTGTATACAGAGATACATGATAAAATCCTGTCTGCAGCCACCACTAGGGGGAGCTCCCTGTATACAGAGATACATGATAAGATCCTGTCTGCAGCCACCACTAGGGGGAGCTCCCTATATACAGATACATGATAAGATCCTGTCTGCAGCCACCACTAGGGAGAGCTCCCTGTATACAGAGATACATGATAAGATCCTGTCTGCAGTCACCACTAGGGGGAGCTCCCTGTGTACAGAGATACATGATAAGATCCTGTCTGCAGTCACCACTAGGGGGAGCTCCCTGTATACAGAGATACATGATAAGATCCTGTCTGCAGCCATCACTAGGGGGAGCTCCCTGTATACAGAGATACATGATAATATCCTGTCTGCAGTCACCACTAGGGGGAGCTCCCTGTATACAGAGATACATGATAATATTCTGTCTGCAGCCACCACTAGGGGGAGCTCCCTGTATACAGAGATACATGATAAGATCCTGTCTGCAGCCACCACTAGGGGGAGCTCCCTGTATACAGATATACATGATAAGATCCTGTCTGCAGCCACCACTAGGGGGAGCTCCCTGTATAGAGATACATGATAACATCCTGTCTGCAGTCACAACTAGGGGGAGCTCCCGGTATACAGAGATACATGATAAGATCCTGTCTGCAGTCACCACTAGGGGCAGCTCCCTGTATACAGAGATACATGATAAGATCCTGTCTGCGGCCACCACTAGGGGGAGCTCCCTGTATGCAGAGATACAGGATAAGATACTGTCTGCGGCCACCACTAGGGGGAGCTCCCTGTATACAGAGATACATGATAAGATCCTGTCTGCAGTCACCACTAGGGGGAGCTCCCTGTATACAGAGATACATGATAAGATTCTGTCTGAAGCCACCAATAGGGGGAGCTCCCTGTATACAGAGATACATAATGAGATTCTGTCTGCAGTCACCACTAGGGGGAGCTCCCTGTATACAGAGATACATGATAATATCCTGTCTGCAGCCACCACTAGGGGGAGCTCCCTGTATACAGAGATACATGATAAGATCCTGTCTGCAGTCACCACTAGGGGAAGCTCCCTGTATACAGAGATACATGATAAGATTCTGTCTGCAACCCCCACTAGGGGGAGCTCCCTGTATACAGAGATACATGATAAGATCCTGGCTGCAGCCACCACTAGGGGGAGCTCCCTGTATACAGAGATACATGATAAGATTCTGTCTGCAGTCACCACTAGGGGGAGTTACCTGTATACAGAGATACATGATAAGATCCTGTCTGCAGTTACCACTAGGGGGAGCTCCCTGTATACAGAGATACATGATAAGATCCTGTCTGCAGTCACCACTAGGGGAAGCTCCCTGTATACAGAGATACATGATAAGATTCTGTCTGCAGCCACCACTAGGGGGAGCTCCCTGTATACAGAGATACATGATAAGATTCTGTCTGCAGCCACCACTAGGGGGAGCTCTCTGTATACAGAGATACATAATGAGATTCTGTCTGCAGTCACCACTAGGGGGAGCTCCCTGTATACAGAGATACATGATAATATCCTGTCTGCAGCCACCACTAGGGGGAGCTCCCTGTATACAGAGATACATGATAAGATCCAGTCTGCAGTCACCACTAGGGGAAGCTCCCTGTATACAGAGATACATGATAAGATTCTGTCTGCAACCCCCACTAGGGGGAGCTCCCTGTATACAGAGATACATGATAAGATCCTGGCTGCAGCCACCACTAGGGGGAGCTCCCTGTATACAGAGATACATGATAAGATTCTGTCTGCAGTCACCACTAGGGGGAGTTACCTGTATACAGAGATACATGATAAGATCCTGTCTGCAGTTACCACTAGGGGGAGCTCCCTGTATACAGAGATACATGATAAGATCCTGTCTGCAGTCACCACTAGGGGGAGCTCCCTGTGTACAGAGATACATGATAAGATTCTGTCTGCAGTCACCACTAGGGGGAGCTCCCTGTATACAGAGATACATGATAAGATCCTGTCTGCAGTCACCACTAGGGGGAGCTCCCTGTATACAGAGATACATGATAAGATCCTGTCTGCAGCCACCACTAGGGGGAGCTCCCTGTATACAGAGATACATGATAAGATCCTGTCTGCAGCCACCACTAGGGGGAGCTCCCTGTATACAGAGATACATGATAACATCCTGTCTGCAAACACCACTAGGAGGAGCTCCCTGTATACAGAGATACATGATAAGATCCTGTCTGCAGCCACCACTAGAGGGAGCTCCCTGTATACAGAGATACATGATAAGATCCTGTCTGCAGTCACCACTAGGGGGAGCTCCCTGTATACAGAGATACATGATAAGATCCTGTCTGCAGCCACCACTAGGAGGAGCTCCCTGTATACAGAGATACATGATAATATTCTGTCTGCAGTCACCACTAGGGGAAGCTCCCTGTATACAGAGATACATGATAAGATCCTGTCTGCAGTCACCACTAGGGGGAGCTCCCTGTATACAGAGATACATGATAAGATTCTGTCTGCAGTCACCACTAGGGGGAGCTCCCCGTATACAGAGATACATGATAAGATCCTGTCTGCAGCCACCACTAGGGGGAGCTCCCTGCATACAGAGATACATGATAAGATCCTGTCTGCGGCCACCACTAGGGGGAGCTCCCTGTATACAGAGATACATGATAAGAACCTGTCTGCAGTCACCACTAGGGGGTGCTCCCTGTATACAGATACATAAGATCCTGTCTGCAGCCACCACTAGGGGGAGCTCCCTGTATACAGATACATAAGATCCTGTCTGCAGCCACCACTAGGGGGAGCTCCCTGTATACAGAGATACATGATAAGATCCTGTCTGCAGTCACCTAGTGGGAGCTCCCTGTATACAGAGATACATGATAAGATTCTGTCTGCAGTCACCACTAGGGGGAGCTCCCTGTATACAGGGATACATGATAAGGTCCTGTCTGCAGCCACCACTAGGGGGAGCTCCCTGTATACAGAGATACATGATAAGATCCTGTCTGCAGCCACCACTAGGGGCAGCTCCCTGTACACAGAGATATATAAGATCCTGTCTGCAGCCACCACTAGAGGGAGCTCCCTGTATACAGAGATACATGATAAGATCCTGTCTGCAGTCACCACTAGGGGGAGCTCCCTGTATACAGAGATACATGATAAGATCCTGTCTGCAGCCACCACTAGGAGGAGCTCCCTGTATACAGATATACATGATAATATTCTGTCTGCAGTCACCACTAGGGGAAGCTCCCTGTATACAGAGATACATGATAAGATCCTGTCTGCAGTCACCACTAGGGGGAGCTCCCTGTATACAGAGATACATGATAAGATTCTGTCTGCAGTCACCACTAGGGGGAGCTCCCTGTATACAGATACATAAGATCTTGTCTGCAGTCACCACTAGGGGGAGCTCCCTGTATACAGAGATACATGATAAGATCCTCTCTGCAGCCACCACTAGGGGGAGCTCCCTGTATACAGAGATACATGATAAGGTCCTGTCTGCAGTCACCACTAGGGGGTGCTCCCTGTATACAGATACATAAGATCCTGTCTGCAGCCACCACTAGGGGGAGCTCCCTGTATACAGATACATAAGATCCTGTCTGCAGCCACCACTAGGGGGAGCTCCCTGTATACAGAGATACATGATAAGATCCTGTCTGCAGTCACCACTAGGGGTAGCTCCCTGTATACAGAGATACATGATAAGATCCTGTCTGCAGCCACCACTAGGGGGAGCTCCCTGTATACAGAGATACATGATAAGATCCTGTCTGCAGTCACCACTAGGGGGAGCTCCCTGTATACAGAGATACATAATAAGATCCTGTCTGCAGTCACCACTAGGGGGTGCTCCCTGTATACAGATACATAAGATCCTGTCTGCAGTCACCACTAGGGGGAGCTCCCTGTATGCAGAGATACATAAGATTCTGTCTGCAGTCACCACTAGGGGGAGCTCCCTGTATGCAGAGATACATGATAAGATCCTGTCTGCAGCCACCACTAGGGGGAGCTCCCTGTATACAGAGATACATGATAAGATCCTGTCTGCAGTCACCACTAGGGGGAGCTCCCTGTATACAGAGACACATGATAAGATCCTGTCTGCAGCCACCACTAGGGGGAGCTCCCTGTATACAGATACATAAGATCCTGTCTGCAGCCACCTCTAGGGGGAGCTCCCTGTATACAGAGATACATGATAAGATTCTGTCTGCAGTCACCACTAGAGGGAGCTCCCTGTATACAGAGATACATGATAAGGTCCTGTCTGCAGTCACCACTAGGGGGTGCTCCCTGTATACAGATACATAAGATCCTGTCTGCAGTCACTACTAGGGGGAGCTCCCTGTATACAGAGATACATGATAAGATCCTGTCTGCAGCCACCACTAGGGGGAGCTCCCTGTATACAGAGATACATGATAAGATCCTGTCTGCAGCCACCACTAGGGGGAGCTCCCTGTATACAGAGATACATGATAACATCCTGTCTGCAAACACCACTAGGAGGAGCTCCCTGTATACAGAGATACATGATAAGATCCTGTCTGCAGCCACCACTAGAGGGAGCTCCCTGTATACAGAGATACATGATAAGATCCTGTCTGCAGTCACCACTAGGGGGAGCTCCCTGTATACAGAGATACATGATAAGATCCTGTCTGCAGCCACCACTAGGAGGAGCTCCCTGTATACAGAGATACATGATAATATTCTGTCTGCAGTCACCACTAGGGGAAGCTCCCTGTATACAGAGATACATGATAAGATCCTGTCTGCAGTCACCACTAGGGGGAGCTCCCTGTATACAGAGATACATGATAAGATTCTGTCTGCAGTCACCACTAGGGGGAGCTCCCCGTATACAGAGATACATGATAAGATCCTGTCTGCAGCCACCACTAGGGGGAGCTCCCTGCATACAGAGATACATGATAAGATCCTGTCTGCGGCCACCACTAGGGGGAGCTCCCTGTATACAGAGATACATGATAAGAACCTGTCTGCAGTCACCACTAGGGGGTGCTCCCTGTATACAGATACATAAGATCCTGTCTGCAGCCACCACTAGGGGGAGCTCCCTGTATACAGATACATAAGATCCTGTCTGCAGCCACCACTAGGGGGAGCTCCCTGTATACAGAGATACATGATAAGATCCTGTCTGCAGTCACCTAGTGGGAGCTCCCTGTATACAGAGATACATGATAAGATCCTGTCTGCAGTCACCACTAGGGGGAGCTCCCTGTATACAGAGTTACATGATAAGATCCTGTCTGCAGCCACCACTAGGAGGAGCTCCCTGTATACAGATATACATGATAATATTCTGTCTGCAGTCACCACTAGGGGAAGCTCCCTGTATACAGAGATACATGATAAGATCCTGTCTGCAGTCACCACTAGGGGGAGCTCCCTGTATACAGAGATACATGATAAGATTCTGTCTGCAGTCACCACTAGGGGGAGCTCCCTGTATACAGATACATAAGATCTTGTCTGCAGTCACCACTAGGGGGAGCTCCCTGTATACAGAGATACATGATAAGATCCTCTCTGCAGCCACCACTAGGGGGAGCTCCCTGTATACAGAGATACATGATAAGGTCCTGTCTGCAGTCACCACTAGGGGGTGCTCCCTGTATACAGATACATAAGATCCTGTCTGCAGCCACCACTAGGGGGAGCTCCCTGTATACAGATACATAAGATCCTGTCTGCAGCCACCACTAGGGGGAGCTCCCTGTATACAGAGATACATGATAAGATCCTGTCTGCAGTCACCACTAGGGGTAGCTCCCTGTATACAGAGATACATGATAAGATCCTGTCTGCAGCCACCACTAGGGGGAGCTCCCTGTATACAGAGATACATGATAAGATCCTGTCTGCAGTCACCACTAGGGGGAGCTCCCTGTATACAGAGATACATAATAAGATCCTGTCTGCAGTCACCACTAGGGGGTGCTCCCTGTATACAGATACATAAGATCCTGTCTGCAGTCACCACTAGGGGGAGCTCCCTGTATGCAGAGATACATAAGATTCTGTCTGCAGTCACCACTAGGGGGAGCTCCCTGTATGCAGAGATACATGATAAGATCCTGTCTGCAGCCACCACTAGGGGGAGCTCCCTGTATACAGAGATACATGATAAGATCCTGTCTGCAGCCACCACTAGGGGGAGCTCCCTGTATACAGATACATAAGATCCTGTCTGCAGCCACCTCTAGGGGGAGCTCCCTGTATACAGAGATACATGATAAGATTCTGTCTGCAGTCACCACTAGAGGGAGCTCCCTGTATACAGAGATACATGATAAGGTCCTGTCTGCAGTCACCACTAGGGGGTGCTCCCTGTATACAGATACATAAGATCCTGTCTGCAGTCACTACTAGGGGGAGCTCCCTGTATACAGAGATACATGATAAGATCCTGTCTGCAGCCACCACTAGGGGGAGCTCCCTGTATTCAGAGATACATAAGATCCTGTCTGCAGTCACCACTAGGAGGAGCTCACTTTATACAGAGATACATGATAAGATCCTGTCTGCAGTCACCACTAGGGGGAGCTCCCTGTATACAGAGATACATGATAAGATCCTGTCTGCAGTCACCACTAGGGGGAGCTCCCTGTATACAGAGACACATGATAAGATCCTGTCTGCAGCCACCACTAGGGGGAGCTCCCTGTATACAGAGATATATGATAAGATCCTGTCTGCAGCCACCACTAGGGGGAGCTCCCTGTATACAGAGATACATGATAAGATCCTGTCTGCAGACACCACTAGGGGGAGCTCCCTGTATACAGAGATACATGATAAGATTCTGTCTGCAGTCACCACTAGAGGGAGCTCCCTGTATACAGAGATACATGATAAGTTACTGTCTGCAGTCACCACTAGGGGGAGCTCCCTGTATACAGAGATACATGATAAGATTCTGTCTGCAGTCACTACCAGGGGGAGCTCCCTGTATACAGAGATACATGATAAGATTCTGTCTGCAGTCACCACTAGAGGGAGCTCCCTGTATACAGAGATACATGATAAGGTCCTGTCTGCAGTCACCACTAGGGGGTGCTCCCTGTATACAGATACATAAGATCCTGTCTGCAGCCACCACTAGGGGGAGCTCCCTGTATACAGATACATAAGATCCTGTCTGCAGCCACCACTAGGGGGAGCTTCCTGTATACAGAGATTCATGATAAGATCCTGTCTGCAGTCACCACTAGGGGGAGCTCCCTGTATACAGAGATACATGATAAGATCCTGTCTGCAGTCACCACTAGGGGGAGCTCCCTGTATACAGAGATACATGATAAGATCCTGTCTGCAGCCACCACTAGGGGGAACTCCCTGTATACAGAGATACATGATAAGATCCTGTCTGCAGCCACCACTAGGGAGAGCTCCCTGTGTACAGAGATACATGATAAGATCCTGTCTGCAGCCACCACTAGGGGGAGCTCCCTGTATACAGAGATACATGATAAGATCCTGTCTGCAGTCACCACTAGGGGGAGCTCCATGTATACAGAGATACATGATAAGATCCTGTCTGCAGCCACCACTAGGGGGAGCTCCCTGTATACAGAGATACATGATACGATCCTGTCTGCAGCCACCACTAGGGGGAACTCCCTGTATACAGAGATACATGATAAGATCCTGTCTGCAGTCACCACTAGGGGGAACTCCCTGTATACAGAGATACATGATAAGATCCTGTCTGCAGTCACCACTAGGGGGAGCTCCCTGTATACAGAGATACATGATAAGATTCTGTCTGCAGCCACCACTAGGGGGAGCTCCCTGTATACAGAGATACATGATAAGATCCTGTCTGCAGCCACCACTAGGGGGAGCTCCCTGTATACAGAGATACATGATAACATCCTGTCTGCAAACACCACTAGGAGGAGCTCCCTGTATACAGAGATACATGATAAGATCCTGTCTGCAGCCACCACTAGGGGGAGCTCCCTGTGTAGAGATACATGATAACATCCTGTCTGCAGCCACCACTAGGGGGAGATCCCTGTATACAGAGATACATGATAAGATCCTGTCTGCAGCCACCACTAGGGGGAGCTCCCTGTATACAGAGATACATGATAAGATACTGTCTGCAGCCACCACTAGGGGGAGCTACCTGTATACAGAGATACATAATAAGATTCTTTCTGCAGTCACCACTAGGGGGAGCTCCCTGTATACAGAGATACATGATAAGATTCTGTCTGCAGTCACCACTAGGGGGAGCTCCCTGTATACAGAGATACATGACAAGATTCTGTCTGCAGTCACCACTAGGGGGAGCTCCCTGTATATAGAGATACATAAGATCCTGTCTGCAGCCACCACTAGGGGGAGCTCCCTGTATACAGAGATACATGATAAGATCCTGTCTGCAGCCACCACTAGGGGGAGCTCCCTGTATACAGAGATACATGATAAAATCCTGTCTGCAGCCACCACTAGGGGGAGCTCCCTGTATACAGAGATACATGATAAGATCCTGTCTGCAGTCACCACTAGGGGGAGCTCCCTGTATACAGAGATACATGATAAAATCCTGTCTGCAGCCACCACTAGGGGGAGCTCCCTGTATACAGAGATACATGATAAGATCCTGTCTGCAGCCACCACTAGGGGGAGCTCCCTATATACAGATACATGATAAGATCCTGTCTGCAGCCACCACTAGGGAGAGCTCCCTGTATACAGAGATACATGATAAGATCCTGTCTGCAGTCACCACTAGGGGGAGCTCCCTGTGTACAGAGATACATGATAAGATCCTGTCTGCAGTCACCACTAGGGGGAGCTCCCTGTATACAGAGATACATGATAAGATCCTGTCTGCAGCCATCACTAGGGGGAGCTCCCTGTATACAGAGATACATGATAAGATCCTGTCTGCAGTCACCACTAGGGGGAGCTCCCTGTATACAGAGATACATGATAATATTCTGTCTGCAGCCACCACTAGGGGGAGCTCCCTGTATACAGAGATACATGATAAGATCCTGTCTGCAGCCACCACTAGGGGGAGCTCCCTGTATACAGAGATACATGATAAGATCCTGTCTGCAGCCACCACTAGGGGGAGCTCCCTGTATAGAGATACATGATAACATCCTGTCTGCAGTCACCACTAGGGGGAGCTCCCGGTATACAGAGATACATGATAAGATCCTGTCTGCAGTCACCACTAGGGGCAGCTCCCTGTATACAGAGATACATGATAAGATCCTGTCTGCGGCCACCACTAGGGGGAGCTCCCTGTATACAGAGATACAGGATAAGATACTGTCTGCGGCCACCACTAGGGGGAGCTCCCTGTATACAGAGATACATGATAAGATCCTGTCTGCAGTCACCACTAGGGGGAGCTCCCTGTATACAGAGATACATGATAAGATTCTGTCTGAAGCCACCAATAAGGGGAGCTCCCTGTATACAGAGATACATAATGAGATTCTGTCTGCAGTCACCACTAGGGGGAGCTCCCTGTATACAGAGATACATGATAATATCCTGTCTGCAGCCACCACTAGGGGGAGCTCCCTGTATACAGAGATACATGATAAGATCCTGTCTGCAGTCACCACTAGGGGAAGCTCCCTGTATACAGAGATACATGATAAGATTCTGTCTGCAACCCCCACTAGGGGGAGCTCCCTGTATACAGAGATACATGATAAGATCCTGGCTGCAGCCACCACTAGGGGGAGCTCCCTGTATACAGAGATACATGATAAGATTCTGTCTGCAGTCACCACTAGGGGGAGTTACCTGTATACAGAGATACATGATAAGATCCTGTCTGCAGTTACCACTAGGGGGAGCTCCCTGTATACAGAGATACATGATAAGATCCTGTCTGCAGCCACCACTAGGGGGAGCTCCCTGTATACAGAGATACATGATAAGATTCTGTCTGCAGCCACCACTAGGGGGAGCTCCCTGTATACAGAGATACATAATGAGATTCTGTCTGCAGTCACCACTAGGGGGAGCTCCCTGTATACAGAGATACATGATAATATCCTGTCTGCAGCCACCACTAGGGGGAGCTCCCTGTATACAGAGATACATGATAAGATCCTGTCTGCAGTCACCACTAGGGGAAGCTCCCTGTATACAGAGATACATGATAAGATTCTGTCTGCAACCCCCACTAGGGGGAGCTCCCTGTATACAGAGATACATGATAAGATCCTGGCTGCAGCCACCACTAGGGGGAGCTCCCTGTATACAGAGATACATGATAAGATTCTGTCTGCAGTCACCACTAGGGGGAGTTACCTGTATACAGAGATACATGATAAGATCCTGTCTGCAGTTACCACTAGGGGGAGCTCCCTGTATACAGAGATACATGATAAGATCCTGTCTGCAGTCACCACTAGGGGGAGCTCCCTGTGTACAGAGATACATGATAAGATTCTGTCTGCAGTCACCACTAGGGGGAGCTCCCTGTATACAGAGATACATGATAAGATCCTGTCTGCAGTCACCACTAGGGGGAGCTCCCTGTATACAGAGATACATGATAAGATCCTGTCTGCAGCCACCACTAGGGGGAGCTCCCTGTATACAGAGATACATGATAAGATCCTGTCTGCAGCCACCACTAGGGGGAGCTCCCTGTATACAGAGATACATGATAAGATTCTGCCTGCAGCCACCACTAGGAGGAGCTCCCTGTATACAGAGATACATGATAAGATCCTGTCTGCAGTCACCACTAGGGGGAGCTCCCTGTATACAGAAATACATGATAAGATCCTGTCTGCAGCCACCACTAGAGGGAGCTCCCTGTATACAGAGATACATGATAAGATCCTGTCTGCAGTCACCACTAGGGGGAGCTCCCTGTATACAGAGATACATGATAAGATCCTGTCTGCAGCCACCACTAGGAGGAGCTCCCTGTATACAGAGATACATGATAATATTCTGTCTGCAGTCACCAGTAGGGGAAGCTCCCTGTATACAGAGATACATGATAAGATCCTGTCTGCAGTCACCACTAGGGGGAGCTCCCTGTATACAGAGATACATGATAAGATTCTGTCTGCAGTCACCACTAGGGGGAGCTCCCTGTATACAGAGATACATGATAAGATCCTGTCTGCAGCCACCACTAGGGGGAGCTACCTGCATACAGAGATACATGATAAGATCCTGTCTGCGGCCACCACTAGGGGGAGCTCCCTGTATACAGAGATACATGATAAGAACCTGTCTGCAGTCACCACTAGGGGGTGCTCCCTGTATACAGATACATAAGATCCTGTCTGCAGCCACCACTAGGGGGAGCTCCCTGTATACAGATACATAAGATCCTGTCTGCAGCCACCACTAGGGGGAGCTCCCTGTATACAGAGATACATGATAAGATCCTGTCTGCAGTCACCACTAGGGGTAGCTCCCTGTATACAGAGATACATGATAAGATCCTGTCTGCAGCCACCACTAGGGGGAGCTCCCTGTATACAGAGATACATGATAAGATCCTGTCTGCAGTCACCACTAGGGGGAGCTCCCTGTGTACAGAGATACATGATAAGATCCTGTCTGCAGCCACCACTAGGGGGAGCTCCCTGTATACAGAGATACATGATAAGATCCTGTCTGCAGCCACCACTAGTGGGAGCTCCCTGTATACAGAGATACATGATAAGATTCTGTCTGCAGTCACCACTAGGGGGAGCTCCCTGTATACAGGGATACATGATAAGGTCCTGTCTGCAGCCACCACTAGGGGGAGCTCCCTGTATACAGAGATACATGATAAGATCCTGTCTGCAGCCACCACTAGGGGCAGCTCCCTGTACACAGAGATACATAAGATCCTGTCTGCAGCCACCACTAGAGGGAGGTCCCTGTATACAGAGATACATGATAAGATCCTGTCTGCAGTCACCACTAGGGGGAGCTCCCTGTATACAGAGATACATGATAAGATCCTGTCTGCAGTCACCACTAGGGGGAGCTCCCTGTATACAGAGATACATGATAAGATCCTGTCTGCAGCCACCACTAGGGGGAGCTCCCTGTATACAGAGATACATGATAAGATCCTGTCTGCAGCCACCACTAGGAGGAGCTCCCTGTATACAGATATACATGATAATATTCTGTCTGCAGTCACCACTAGGGGAAGCTCCCTGTATACAGAGATACATGATAAGATCCTGTCTGCAGTCACCACTAGGGGGAGCTCCCTGTATACAGAGATACATGATAAGATTCTGTCTGCAGTCACCACTAGGGGGAGCTCCCTGTATACAGATACATAAGATCTTGTCTGCAGTCACCACTAGGGGGAGCTCCCTGTATACAGAGATACATGATAAGATCCTCTCTGCAGCCACCACTAGGGGGAGCTCCCTGTATACAGAGATACATGATAAGGTCCTGTCTGCAGTCACCACTAGGGGGTGCTCCCTGTATACAGATACATAAGATCCTGTCTGCAGCCACCACTAGGGGGAGCTCCCTGTATACAGATACATAAGATCCTGTCTGCAGCCACCACTAGGGGGAGCTCCCTGTATACAGAGATACATGATAAGATCCTGTCTGCAGTCACCACTAGGGGTAGCTCCCTGTATACAGAGATACAAGATAAGATCCTGTCTGCAGCCACCACTAGGGGGAGCTCCCTGTATACAGAGATACATGATAAGATCCTGTCTGCAGTCACCACTAGGGGGAGCTCCCTGTATACAGAGATACATAATAAGATCCTGTCTGCAGTCACCACTAGGGGGAGCTCCCTGTATACAGAGACACATGATAAGATCCTGTCTGCAGCCACCACTAGGGGGAGCTCCCTGTATACAGATACATAAGATCCTGTCTGCAGCCACCTCTAGGGGGAGCTCCCTGTATACAGAGATACATGATAAGATTCTGTCTGCAGTCACCACTAGAGGGAGCTCCCTGTATACAGAGATACATGATAAGGTCCTGTCTGCAGTCACCACTAGGGGGTGCTCCCTGTATACAGATACATAAGATCCTGTCTGCAGTCACTACTAGGGGGAGCTCCCTGTATACAGAGATACATGATAAGATCCTGTCTGCAGCCACCACTAGGGGGAGCTCCCTGTATTCAGAGATACATAAGATCCTGTCTGCAGTCACCACTAGGAGGAGCTCACTTTATACAGAGATACATGATAAGATCCTGTCTGCAGTCACCACTAGGGGGAGCTCCCTGTATACAGAGATACATGATAAGATCCTGTCTGCAGTCACCACTAGGGGGAGCTCCCTGTATACAGAGACACATGATAAGATCCTGTCTGCAGCCACCACTAGGGGGAGCTCCCTGTATACAGAGATATATGATAAGATCCTGTCTGCAGCCACCACTAGGGGGAGCTCCCTGTATACAGAGATACATGATAAGATCCTGTCTGCAGACACCACTAGGGGGAGCTCCCTGTATACAGAGATACATGATAAGATTCTGTCTGCAGTCACCACTAGAGGGAGCTCCCTGTATACAGAGATACATGATAAGTTACTGTCTGCAGTCACCACTAGGGGGAGCTCCCTGTATACAGAGATACATGATAAGATTCTGTCTGCAGTCACTACCAGGGGGAGCTCCCTGTATACAGAGATACATGATAAGATTCTGTCTGCAGTCACCACTAGGGGGTGCTCCCTGTATACAGATACATAAGATCCTGTCTGCAGTCACCACTAGGGGGAGCTCCCTGCATACAGAGATACATGATAAGATCCTGTCTGCAGTCACCACTAGGGGGAGCTCCCTGTATACAGAGATACATGATAAGATTCTGTCTGCAGTCACCACTAGAGGGAGCTCCCTGTATACAGAGATACATGATAAGGTCCTGTCTGCAGTCACCACTAGGGGGTGCTCCCTGTATACAGATACATAAGATCCTGTCTGCAGCCACCACTAGGGGGAGCTCCCTGTATACAGATACATAAGATCCTGTCTGCAGCCACCACTAGGGGGAGCTTCCTGTATACAGAGATTCATGATAAGATCCTGTCTGCAGTCACCACTAGGGGGAGCTCCCTGTATACAGAGATACATGATAAGATCCTGTCTGCAGTCACCACTAGGGGGAGCTCCCTGTATACAGAGATACATGATAAGATCCTGTCTGCAGCCACCACTAGGGGGAGCTCCCTGTATACAGAGATACATGATAAGGTCCTGTCTGCAGCCACCACTAGGGGGAGCTCCCTGTATACAGAGATACATGATAAGATCCTGTCTGCAGTCACCACTAGGGGGAGCTCCCTGTATACAGAGATACATGATAAGATCCTGTCTGCAGCCACCACTAGGGGGAACTCCCTGTATACAGAGATACATGATAAGATCCTGTCTGCAGCCACCACTAGGGGGAGCTCCCTGTGTACAGAGATACATGATAAGATCCTGTCTGCAGCCACCACTAGGGGGAGCTCCCTGTATACAGAGATACATGATAAGATCCTGTCTGCAGTCACCACTAGGGGGAGCTCCATGTATACAGAGATACATGATAAGATCCTGTCTGCAGTAACCACTAGGGGGAGCTCCCTGTATACAGAGATACATGATAAGATCCTGTCTGCAGCCACCACTAGGGGGAGCTCCCTGTATACAGAGATACATGATAAGATCCTGTCTGCAGCCACCACTAGGGGGAGCTCCCTGTATACAGAGATACATGATAAGATCCTGTCTGCAGCCACCACTAGGGGGAGCTCCCTGTATACAGAGATACATGATAAGATCCTGTCTGCAGCCACCACTAGGGGGAGCTCACTGTATACAGAGATACATGATAAGATCCTGTCTGCAGCCACCACTAGGGGGAGCTCCCTGTATACAGAGATACATGATAAGATCCTGTCTGCAGTCACCACTAGGGGGAGCTCCCTGTATACAGAGATACATGATAAGATCCTGTCTGCAGCCACCACTAGGGGGAGCTCCCTGTATACAGAGATACATGATAAGATCCTGTCTGCAGCCACCACTAGGGGGAGCTCCCTGTATACACAGATACATGATAAGATCCTGTCTGCAGCCACCACTAGGGGGAGCTCACTGTATATAATTCATTTGAGTTAATATTCATACCCATATATCTGTATGTTGTAGATGCCCCATGTTGTTTCCGCAGCAGCAAAAATTCTGTCTTGTATGAGACAGTGATGGTCCTCAAAATGTAATGGGGCCGGTTTTCTTTCGTGCTAATGGGAGTTTGTCACCCAAAAATGCATTTGTCACAAGCTGAAATCTAGAGTAAGTAAACCCAGGGAAATGAAGAGAACCTTTAAGGTAAAATGTACATTTTTGATTTAATTAGTATTAAAAACACAGTACATTAAATAAGTAAAAAAGCAGAGTGTCTCCTAAGGGAGACGCCACAAGAACTCTAATAAATGAAATTTGTATAGTAATAGTATATGATGCCAAATGAGGCCTGCACCATTACTTGAGAAGGTAAAGAATAAAGGGGAGGAGGGGTATGTGTGTGGTAATGGCCAATCCAAATAAAAAAGGCTGCCGGGAAATCAGACTATTGAAGCTATCATTTATTATAAATAAAGTGTTTAGTGCTAGAACATTACTTGCCCTAGAGAAATACGATCCTCGCACTCCCTATTGGTATCATGTTAAACAGAACGGTACATATAACACGTAAATCTGGATCTCCCAGTATATTTAGGAAAAATAATAGATCTATATAGCCCTATAGTGTAATCGCTAGTACCCAGCAGTGTGGAGGGGACATGTATAGGTAGACCATTATTGCATCTTGTGCCCAGAGAAAGGTAGAGAACCAGATTCATCTGGAGAGTTTGGATTGGCGTCTCCTCACCCCGACGCGCGTTTCTCCCCTGGCGTCTTCCTATATAGCCATAGGGCTCTGAGACACTCTGCTTTTTTACTTGTTTAGTGTACTATGTTTTTAATATTAATTAAAAATTGTATATTTTACCTTAATGGATGTCTTCATTTCCCTGGGTGTACTTACACTGTGGTTCTAGATTTCATGTTGATGCGAAGTGCCATTGCTTAACTACATTTTGGACCCCTTTGATAATTTATATCTCACAAGCTATACGGTAACATTGAGGACTCATCCCCCATAATATACACACAAGCACTGACCCTGTTAGACGTACAGTGCCTGAGAAAATTTTAATTTGAATGCAAATGCGGGGGCTTCGGTGGACCCTTGGTGTGCCCAATAGTTCGCTGCACCTTTACGCACCCTTATCTTGCATGTTGTGGACCTTCCCCGCTTCAGACATGACGCCTCTTGGCTCTTGCTTCCTAAAATGTGCGCTGACTGAGCGCAGCTGTCATATGTGCGTGCACGTAACTTCACTGTGTGCATACAGGCTCATGCTGTCAGTGTGCACATGGACACACGAGGGCGAGTTTTGGAAATCTCCAAAATGCAGTATGCCGTATTTCTGCATTCACCCTACTTAAGCTCTGTTCCTTTAAGCCCAAAAATAAAGATTCCTATGGTGGATGATGAAAAGAAGGTGTGAAGGTGGTGTGATGTTTAAGCCTGGTGATTGGCAAGATAGGAGTTCCCCCTCCTTAATAACTTGCTGCCGGTCTTATAATAAGGCACATGACTTCAGTGATTCACTCTTTCATCATTAGCTCCTGGCTCCTCATTGAAGAACACGCTGACAATGATTGCTGCAGGCATGAAGCCCCCCATGTTCCCGTATTTACTGCTCATTATTTGGGCAGATGGAGGTGAGAATCACAAGCCGTGCGTAGCCCTTTCTGTATAAGACATAAAGATCAGGTGCAGTATTACTGTGGCTATTGAGTGAGAGCTCCCTGGATAAAGCCTCTAGTTCTCACCATTGTCACATGTGGGTTGTTATTCTGCAGTTATAATATCTGCCTGAGGTTTTAAGTGCTCATGGGGAAGACCATGGTCACAGGGGAAGAATGGTGGTTTCAGTTTTTGTTTCTTAATTGCTATGACATGACATTTAATGAAATGACGTTATAACACATAACAATGCTCACTATGTGTTCAAACAAAGGATAATGATATATACAAACATAGGAATGTACATTACGGTGTGTCCATTTCTACTTAACATGTTTGGGGTCCATTGAATATGGATATATGGATATGATATATGAAACCTCTCTACACTACAAGTGACTCGCTTTTAAGTGCAAAAAATGCTTTTCTATAAAGATTTTTTGTCTTTAAGATGAGGATAAGTTTAAATGTCAGGGAACTGCCATGGGGTCTATTACTACCCCATGACTGTAATCTACCCAATATTATACAAATAGTTTTTAGTACGATGACATACTGTATTTAGAGTGTCTTAGGTTATAATCTCACCCTGGTCATGATTTTCTTCTCCTTGTTTCTCTTTACATTCAGGGTCTTTTTCCCATATACACCGTATTATAGTCCACACCCTTTACTGCTGTGTATTGTGCAGAACAGCACATCATGATAGATAATTATATTAGTATGCACTATATGAAGTACGGAGGCTTTCTATAGCTATCATTGTACGATGTTTTAGGTAAGTTTTATTTTTAAGGTTAAAAGAAAAATTGAGAAGTGACGCTCTGCATGCTGTACAGAGCAGTCCCAGAATTAGGCCACAATTTCATCTTATATAAATATGATTTCTCATCGCACTTTGTAGAATATTCACAAATTTTAGATATATTGTAGGTGAAGGTGAAAAAATAAGGAAAAGTACATTTTGTGTGTTTTTCAGCATGTGTAATGTATCATCACAACATTGTCAGAATTTACCAAGTGTTCTCCTCACTTCCCAAACAACAGGTTTATAAAAAGTGGGTCCTAAAGGGGGTCACAACATGTAATAAAGTAGAAAGAGAAAACAATCAGTAAGGCGGACGTGCTGCATGAGCCATGATCTCGCTTTGATCATTTATGGGAAATGAGTGACTCATAAATTCCTGAATTACTGACATCACTGACAGCTTTCCTATATATTACATAATAAGGGGATTTTCAATTCTTATTAAAGCAGAAAGTCTCAGATCAAATCATCTTTCATCATCTCCCGTAGACTGTTTTCAGTACGATGCCCCCCACGTTCCTTCCAATACTTGTATTTATTGCTTTTGCTACTTATGGTTAGGACTGCTTGCTTTATATAGTTGTGTATGTATATGATGCTGCTTGTACTTATATGTCAGGTGTTGGACTACTGTGGTCACCGAGGCTGAGCTCGCTGAGTAACTAGTTATGAGCTCATTCTGCTGCAAAAATATATCTAATGGATTTTCGGTCCCAGTGGTGAAACATAATCAAAGGGGTTCAACGGTAGTTTTAATTTCAATTTCTTAATTAGCTGCTATGACCTCTACTGTGTAAGATATAGCCACACTGCATGACTGAGATCATAAGGTCCCACACAGAACATCATATAGGTTTCTACATTGTTGTGTGTCAATGGCTACTGTAAATCAGTTGTGTTGGGTCCCAGTGATATCAGTGTGGTATAAATGTAACCTCCCTACAGTATATGTGACTTATCATAAGTGCAAAAGACACTTTTCTATGTAACTTTAGCTTCTAACATGAAAGTAAGTTTTTTTTATTAGGGGACTGCCATGGGGTCCATAATCACCTCAACTTAATATGAACAAATAATTTTTATAATAATGAGTTTGGTGAATGTGGATAGTCATGCAGCATTTATAGCGCTTGCCATTTTAAGATTATCTGGCTTCAGCTCTCTTTCCTTAATTTTTTTATATTGTGTGCCTTTATGTAACACAGCTATATGATTATTACATCAACAATGTAATATTACAATACTGTAAATATGTACATATTTTAGTGATTGATGCAACTGGTCATGTTGAACCTCAGCCTCCTTCTTCCTTTTTTATTTTTAAATGTTCATGTTTCATGTATTGAATCAATAAATAATTATATTTGCAGTAAATTGGTTTGTTTTTATAATGCAGGAGTATACATTACATTGGTACTCTCATCCAATTATTAGGGCAACTGAGGTATCTAGGAACTAACTTACAGAGGGTATTATTATCTATTACCCCATTTTCTACTGCTAGGTACAGTGCTGTATGATAAGGAGGTGCTATGTAAATAAATAATGAAGTATTAGGAGAATGGAGGCATTCCACGGCTATTGTAGTACAATAAGCGTCAGCAAGGTCATGGTCCTGCACTCACAATCCCATCACTCACCTTTGTAGTCCATCCACGGACCTTGTACCATCTCACCAGTCAGTGACTGCCTGATATTTATAAATACCAAACCCAATCTATCCTATCATAGTCCTGATGGGCTGTGTACGATACCAGACTGCTCTTGAATTCTGGTTTTTGTTCTGGTGGAGTCCTCCTTCTCTCCATTAGCCGTGCTTCTGCCGTAGCTCTGGTTCTGCTTATGGTGGAGTTCTTGTTCTTTCTGTTGGTTCTGCTGTAGCTCTGGTTGTCTCCATTGGTTCAGGTAGAACTCTTGTTCTATCCATTAGTTTGAGCAGAGCTGTGTTTTAGTCCAGTATGCTTCTGATGGAGCTCTGGTTTTGCTGTTGGTACTGGTGGTGCTCTTTTTTACTCCAGTATGCTTTTGATGGAGCGCTGATTCTGTCTGTTGGTTCTTATGAGCTCTGTTTTAGTATATACACTCTGCTTATGGCAGAGATCTAGTTTTGTCCATTGCTTATGGTGAAGTTCTGGTCTCTGTCCATTGGTTCTGTTGGGTTTCTTGCTCTCAGAGCTCTTTTTCTGTCCATTGATTCTGCTGGAGCTTTGGTTCTGTGCATTGGTTCCCGGGAACCCTATTTTAGTCCAGTATGCTTCTGGTGGAGCTCTGGTTCTGTCCATTGGTTCTGATGGAGCTCTGGTTCTGTCCATTGGTTCTGTTGGAGCTCTGGTTCTGTCCATTGGTTCTGTTGGAGCTCTGTTTCTGTCAATAGGTTGTGTTAGAACATTGGTTCTGTTCATAGGTTCTGTTGCAGTTTTGGTTCTGTCCATTGGTTCTGGTCCAGTTTTATTTTAGTTCAGAATACTTCTGGTGAGCTCTGGTTCTGTCCATTGGGTCTGATGGAGCTCTGTTTCTGTCCATTTGTTCTGGTGAAGTTCTGGTTCAGTCTATTGGTTCTGTTGGAGCTTTGGCTCTGCTCATCGATTCTGGTGGAACTCTTGTTAAGTTCACTGGCTATGCTGGAGCATTGGTTCTGTCCATCGGGTCTGGTGGTCCATTTTAGTCCAGTATGCTTCTGGTGGAGCTTTAGTTCTGTCTATTGGTTCTGTTGGAGCTCCATTTCTGTCCATCAGTTCTGGAAGAGTTCTGGATCTATCTATAAGTTGTGTTCAAGCTTTGGTTCTGTTCATTGGTTCTGGTGGAGCTCTATTTTAGTCCAGTATGCTTCTGGTGGAGCTTTAGTTCTGTCTATTGGTTCTGTTGGAGCTCCATTTCTGTCCATAGGTTCTGGAGGAGGTCTGGATCTATCTTTAAGTTGTGTTGGAGCTTTGGTTCTGTTCATTGGTTCTGGTGGAGCTCTATATTAGTCCAGTATGCATCTGGTGGAGCTCTTGTTCTATCCATTTGTTCTGTTGGAGCTCTGGTTCCATCTATGGGTTTTGATGTAGTTCTCTTTTAGTCCAGTATGTTTTAATTGAGCTCTAGCTCTGTCCATTGGTTCTGGTGGAGCTCTGTGTTAGTCCAGTATGCTTCTGGTGATGCTCTAGTTCTGTCCATTAGTTCTGTTGGAGCTCTAGTTCTGTCCATTACTTTTGATATAGCTCTATTTTAGTCCAGAATGATTCTAGTGGAGATCTAGTTCTGTCCATTGGTTCTGGTGGAGCTCTGGTTCTGTCCATAGTTTCTGCTGGAGCTCTGTTTTAATCCTGTATGCTTCTGGTGACGCTTTCGATCCGTCCAAAGGTTGTGCTAGAGTTCTGGTTCTGTCTATTAGTTCTGTCTGTTTTGTTGGTGCTCTGGTTCTGTCCATAGGTTCTACTGAAGCTCTGGTTCTGTCCATTGGTTCTGTGTGTGAGCTCTGGCTCTGTCTATTGGTTCTGTTGGAGCCCTGGTTCTTTTCATAGGTTCTGTGTGAGCTCTGGTTCTGTACATTGGTTCTGTTGGAGCTCTTTTGTCCACAGGTTCCGATGGAGCTCTGGTTCTGTTGGAGCTCTGGTTCTGTCCATTGGTTCTGTTGGAGCTCTTCTTCTGTCCACAGGTTCCGATGGAGCTCTGGTTCTGTTGGAGCTCTGGTTCTGTCCATTGGTTCTGTTGGAGCTTTGGTTCTGTCTGTTCTGTGTGAGCTCTGGTTCTGTAGAGTATTTGTAGATTTTCTTACCTCCAGTCTCAGGAGTCGATGATCATTACCTGGTGCCTGGTCCATGAAGCTGTGTCCTCGGTACTGTGGAAAGTACCGGACTTACCGTCTTATATACCAGCTGTCCCTCCCCTGTGTGTAATAGTGAAACAATGCAGAAATGAAAACCTCATGACTCAAAGTGAAAGGGAAACATAGATTCCTCTTCCCACCCAAATATTCAGAAACTGCAACCCCCAGATATTTCATCACTGGTATCCTGACACCCGGTACCCCGATAAAGAGCAGCAGAAGCAGACTGTCCTAAGCTTCAGAGCTGCAATCACTATTCTGCTGGTACATCACTCAACTCACAGAAATGGGACATGGAATAAAGCCCAAACAATCGAGTATATTAAGCCCAAAATTATTTTATTAAATATACAAATTAATTTACACACATGACTATATTAGTATAAGAGCCCATGCCGCTGTATCATGCGGGGACACCGAGTAAATAAGAAAGCCGGATGGGGTGGAAAATTAGTATTCTTGGCTTGGCTCCATACTGGTCTCCATCCATGGACTGGATAGTCCTGAGTTGTTGTGTCTATTGTCTCTCATTCATGTAGGATAGTAGACAGCTGGTATTCTTGGCTTGGCTCCATACTGGTCTCCATCCATGGACTGGATAGTCCTGAGTTGTTGTGTCTATTGTCTCTCATTCATGTAGGATAGTAGACAGCTGGTATTCTTGGCTTGGCTCCATACTGGTCACCATCCATGGACTGGATAGTCCTGAGTTGTTGTGTCTATTGTCTCTCATTCATGTAGGATAGTAGACAGCTGGTATTCTTGGCTTGGCTCCATTCTGGTCTCCATCCATGGACTGGATAGTCCTGAGTTGTTGTGTCTATTGTCTCTCATTCATGCAGGATAGTGGAAAGCTGGTATCATTGGCTTGGCTCCTTACTGGTCACCATCCATGGACTGGATAGTCCTGAGTTGTTGTGTCTATTGTCTCTCATTCATGTAGGATAGTAGAAAGTTAGTATTCTTGGCTTGGCTCCATACTGGTATCCATCCATGGACTGGATAGTCCTGATTTGTTGTGTCTATTGTCTCTCATTCATGTAGGATAGTAGAAAGCTGGTATTGTTGGCTTGGCTCCATACTGGTCACCATCCATGGACTGGATAGTCCTGATTTGTTGTGTCTATTGTCTCTCATTCATGTAGGATAGTAGACAGCTGGTATTCTTGGCTTGGCTCCATACTGGTCACCATCCATGGACTGGATAGTCCTGAGTTGTTGTATCTATTGTCTCTCATTCATGTAGTATAGTAGACAGCTGGTATTCTTGGCTTGGCTCCATACTGGCCACCATCCATGGACTGGATAGTCCTGAGTTGTTGTGTATATTGTCTCTCATTCATGTAGGATAGTAGACAGCTGGTATTCTTGGCTTGGCTCCATACTGGTCACCATCCATGGACTGGATAGTCCTGAGTTGTTGTGTCTATTATCTCTCATTCATGTAGGATAGTAGACAGCTGGTATTCTTGGCTTGGCTCCATTCTGGTCTCCATCCATGGACTGGATAGTCCTGAGTTGTTGTGTCTATTGTCTCTCATTCATGTAGTATAGTAGACAGCTAGTATTCTTGGCTTGGCTCCATACTGTTTTCCATCCATGGACTGGATAGTCCTGAGTTGTTGTGTCTATTGTCTCTCATTCATGTAGTGTAGTAGACAGCTGGTATTCTTGGCTTGGCTCCATACTGGTCACCATCCATGGACTGGATAGTCCTGAGTTGTTGTGTCTATTGTCTCTCATTCATGTAGTATAGTAGACAGCTGGTATTCTTGGCTTGGCTCCATACTGGCCACCATCCATGGACTGGATAGTCCTGAGTTGTTGTGTCTATTGTCTCTCATTCATGTAGGATAGTAGACAGTTGGTATTATTGGCTTGGCTCCATACTGGTCACCATACATGGACTGGATAGTCCTGAGTTGTGGTGTCTATTGTCTCTCATTCATGTAGTGTAGTAGACAGCTGCTATTCTTGGCTTGGCTCCATACTGGTCACCATCCATGGACTGGATAGTCCTGAGTTGTTGTGTCTATTGTCTCTCATTCATTTAGGATAGTAGACAGCTGGTATTCTTGGCTTGTCTCCACATCGGTTTCCATACAAGGACAGGACAGTTGTGCACTTTTGTGCTGGGCACATTATTATTATTATTATTTATTATTATAGCGCCATTTATTCCATGGCGCTTTACATGTGAGGAGGGGTATACATAATAAAAACAAGTACAATAATCTTGACCGATACAAGTCACAACTGGAACAGGAGGAGAGAGGACCCTGCCCGCGAGGGCTCACAATCTACAAGGGATGGGTGAGGATACAGTAGGTGAGGATAGAGCTGGTCGTGCAGCAGTTTGGTCGATTGGTGGTTACTGCAGGTTGTAGGCTTGTCGGAAGAGGTGGGTCTTCAGGTTCTTTTTGAAGGTTTCGATGGTAGGCGAGAGTCTGATATGTTGTGGTAGAGAGTTCCAGAGTAGGGGGGATGCACGAGAGAAATCTTGTATGCGATTGTGTGAAGAGGAGATAAGAGGGGAGTAGAGAAGGAGGTCTTGTGAGGATCGGAGGTTGCGTGCAGGAAAGTACCGGGAGACGAGGTCACAGATGTATGGAGGAGACAGGGTGTGGATGGCTTTGTACGTCATGGTTAGGGTTTTGTACTGGAGTCTCTGGGCAATGGGGAGCCAGTGAAGGGATTGACAGAGGGGAGAGGCCGGGGAATAGCGGGGGGACAGGTGGATTAGTCGGGCAGCAGAGTTTAGAATAGATTGGAGGGGTGCGAGAGTGTTAGAGGGGAGGCCACAGAGCAGGAGGTTACAGTAGTCGAGGCGGGAGATGATGAGGGCATGGACTAGGGTTTTTGCAGATTCTTGGTTTAGGAATGTACGGATCCGTGAAATATTTTTGAGTTGGAGGCGGCAGGAAGTGGAAAGGGTTTGGATATGTGGTTTGAAGGAGAGATCAGTGTCACATCTCATTCTTGTGGTAATGTAGGTCGTTGAGTTGGTTTTATACTGATCCTGCCTGCTTGCACAGTTTACCCTGGGGTTATCTAAGCCGGGCACCTCTCATTCTTGTATCTGTAGCCTCTTGTTTCTCTGGTTTGGTTTCTCTTTTGCTTTCCTGACCCTGTGCAGCACATCACTAATGGGGAAGGGGGATAGACCCAACCTGATGTTCAGTCCTACTGCCACAGACACCACAGCAGAGCTCTCTTTTCCTGTAAAGTGTTTCCATAGTTGCAGCTTTTACTTACGTTAGGAGTTTTGTAACTTTGTTCTTTTTATGTCTCTTTAGGAAATGCTGTTACCAGGCCACATCAGATGTACAGAGCCATTGGATCTTCCATGACTTTCCCTCCAGTAAATATCTCTAAAGATATCGTATATGATCTCAGAAAACTCAGCCACGTTCTCATAGTGACTTATCACGGCAGCGAGAATGTCCGACCACCATATACCCATCGTGTCCACTTCTCCGCAAGAACTGGAGAAATTGAGATGAGAAACCTGACAGAAGGCGACAGCGGCACGTATGAGCAAGTGGTGAACCTGAAAGTGGTGGCCGTCATCCATCTCCTTGTGATTGGTGAGTCCGGTAGACTAACCCTCCAACTCTCAGCATTCAATCATAGGATGTAACATGCAATCCCAACCCAGTGTGACCTGCCCAAGGTAAAGTGAGGACCATCTGCTGTGAATAGTGTGTGGTGGTTGTGCTTGTGCCGTATGTGTGGACATCGGTCGGCTGCTTTCATTTGTTGCATTTTAATACTAATCCCCTATATCTTTGTACAGATGAAGGTGATGACTTTGGGTTTATTTGTCTGAAATATTTGTGATACGAAATTAATCGAGACAGTGGGACAATTATACCGCATCCAGTTTGGCAATCGCTAAACCAAGGTGCGGAGTCTAAAGAACCCTTCACCAGTCTAGGTATGGACTTTCCTGGTTGGGCCCTTGGTCCCAGCCTCTGTGTGTATACGTGTACATGGTATTAGGCACAGGCGTGGATACAGGATGTGGATACAGAGGTACCGATAGTCCGGGTCAGTACTGGGAAGGCAGGCTATGGTGGGTGAAAGTACCCGGGATGACAAGTCATAGACAAAACTAGATGAACATAGGGAGAACATCGAGGTATCAAGAATGGAACCACAGGAGACAAAGACAGGACTGGAACGTTTGGGACCAAAGTCAGGATGAGCTGTCAGAATAGCACTATAGAGGCTCGGGCAGGATCTGGAGGGTGATGTCCATACCGAGGAGACATCATTGGGATCTGCCGGTTGTTACAATGACCGGACGATACTACTATAACACAGATAAGGAGGGAAGAGCAGCACTGTGGAGTGTGGACCAGCAATGTAGCCAGTGAGGACAGATATCAGGTCACATATGGAGGAGCTTCTATAGAGAGGCTCCTCTATAAGGCGAGATGAAGGCTGGCTGATAGTCTTCTCACCATACTACTCTGTCTTCTTACAGAACCAGTGAATGAGCCGACTCTGCGGAAGGTGAATGGCACAATACATGGGGCTCAATGTCTCGTCCTCCTGGAGTGCAGCGTCCAGGGATCGGGGCCACTCAATGTGACATTACTAAGAGATGGAGGAGAAATCACTGAGAACATCACCACCATCGACCGCTCCAGATACTTGTCTGTAGACTTCTGGGATCCTGGTTTTCGTGGGTTGTACACTTGTAAATCATCGAACCCCTTAGGTGCCAAGACTTCTGCAGCGATCACAGTACTGGCTCCCGGTATGTCATTATATCTCCAGCATTGGGAACCTTCTCATATGCAGGACTTGATGCTTTTTCTATATTTTACTGTTTGAATGAAAGTAGTGAAAACTGTCATCAGTGAAGTGAATGACGAGGTTGTGCCTATAAATGGGGCCAGGTCTCATCACCAGGATGTGGTTCCTGGTCTCTGTGGTTCATCATGGAGAGCGGTGACCACTTGGTGGTAGTAATACATAATCCATGATGTCTGATTATCTTCTAGATGAAATCTGTAAGAAAGCAACATTGGATCTTCACAACTGGAGCGTTATCATCTTCATCGTCATCTTCATCATCATTGCAGTCATCGCCATCGTTCTTGGTCTTGTCCTCGGTTACAAGAAATGTAAGTGCTGCGCACCTTTCCTGCAGGATGGGACATTGTGATGTGGCTTCAGCATAGATCTGTATACAGGACCACTCATCGTTCTTGGGTGGTGGAATCTCAGTCAGTGGTGGGAATCCTGATCCCCTCCATCCCCAGAAGCCTCTTATTCCCTGAATGTTGGGATTACGTACAAGTGACCAGATCTGCTGCAGCTCCATATGTCAGCACAGGAGGACATGTTCTTGTGTTCTGCGAGAGCTGCGTACGTCTTGGTGGTGGGACTTGTGCATAGTGGTGAAGACATCGTCTGGTGGTGGAGTAGGTTGCCCTTTTCTTCTACATCTGCCATAGCCAGCGGCCGGTGTCTGAATCCGGACACTAAGTTGACCTGCAAAGCTAGAAATCAATGGGCTCCCTGTTTTCTAGTTCTCCAGGTGACAGAGAGCCGGGCACTTGGGACCTCACTTTGCCTCCAGTCTAGTGACATCCACAAGACTCATTCACTTCCCTGAATCCAAAAGGTTTGAGCGGCGACCGCAAAGATGGAGCCACGATCTGCAAGATCTTTAGAACCAACATAATCAATGCCCAATAAGAACAGTAACTATAGAACAGTATCACTAAGGACCCTCGGGGGTCCATAGACCTGAGGTGTTGAGCATTCCACTACAGACCACTGTGCAATGGTCTCAGATGCAGCAAAAAAGCAAAACAAATTTGTAACCACAAAGTAGGTGTTCACATTGATCTGAGGGTCGGACAGTTCCTCAGTACAACATCAGATGGAGCAGCCATCATTATTGTGATACCTGAGACATTGGGGTACAGTAGTGGCTCCATGAACCTCCACAGAAGCTCCATCATGGCTACATACGACACTGAGCCCCAATACAGTCTGACTAGGGGTGGATCATGGCCAGGTGGCCCCCGCAGTTGGTGTAAGTTCTTTTATGAGCAGATTAGGGAAATGTTGGTAGGAAACTGAGAAATGGACCTTTCCACTGCCCCATCTGTATGATGGACGTAGGTCCATCGTCTCATTGACTCTTATGTAAGACAATAAGATCAAACATTCCTTCTTGTTTTTCCAGGTCGAACAAGTAGAGGAAGTAAGTCTGGGTATGATTCTGGAGAGTCTGCAGATGTGATGCCAGAAGATGCATCGGAGTCTGGGCTTCCGCTACTTAATAAAACTCCTGGAGATGGAAGAAGAACACCACCCTGTGATGTTCGTACCAATGATGAAAGAGGACCCGAAGAAGATGAGAACCATGACAGTTTAGTGGAGCCGCCTCCCGAAGAAGATTCCCCAAGCTGCCTGGACCCAGGTCAATGTGGCTCAGAAGGGGCGTCCAGTATGTATCCAGAGCTGAGCAGAGCCTCCTCCGACCAGGAAGCGGTCAGCTGACGCTGTATAGATACCTGAGCGCGATCACATTATATGATGATAGTCCACGTCTGCGGTGACTAGGGCTGGAGGCCAACATGAAGAGTCACGTATCAGAAGAGATAGGGAGCGAGAACGTTGCTCCTCACTTTCCACAATCCATGACTGGGTTCTTTTTCCGTCGGCAGCCATATGAGGGCTCAATTGTAGCAGGACCGGCTGTCGGTTTGTCCCATTCAGAATACTATAAAATGTACTGAAAGATCTGACTGTAAAAATAATATGTCTAGATTGTTTGGGGGGATTTGCGTTTACGACCTTCATTGGTGACATCTTGTGGTCGCTTTGCTCGGTGTCTTAGCTCGGTTATGGTGATTCCAGGTTTATGTTGTTTTTTTGCTTTTTTTCTTGAGCTACTTTAAAAAAATGTAAAAACCTCTTAAGTGATGGTCTTCAGTGGCCGTATTCTGGGAGCCATGACGTCTTTATTCTTCCTCCCACACATCGGTGAGGGAGGTTCCTGTGATTGCGGGATGAGCTGTAGCTTTTATTGCCACCACTTCAAGGTCCATACGGCGGCCTGATCTTTTTATAATTCCATTTTTTGGGAGAGATGAAGGAAAATAAATAACAGTGATCCTGCCATTATTGATCACTGACAGCGATAGTTAAATGGAGCAAGTACACCGGCCCCCTTTGGCCCCCTTTGGCCCTCCAGAAGGCGATTGCGCGGCCCTGATGGGTTACAATGGCAGTGGGGGCACTTCTCTGAAAATATATCAATAATATGACAGAAAATATAAATCTTCTATGTCTGAGAACGAGGCGTCAAAAGTTTAATTTCAGCTCTCCAATAAAAATGTAATTGAAGTTGGTCTTGGCCATGGTGGAGCGGGGCTGCAGAATCGTGGCTCCAGGTTATTCTTACAATGAATGGGGTTTTCACCATTTCACTACACTTGGAATTTTCCCCGTTTTCCAGTACGTAAATGGTCTACAGCCCCTCTGACAAGAAGCAAAGCTCATGAGCAAAGGAGATGAAGAAACAAGAGATGGAACCTGAAATACCACGTGAGGCAGCAAAAGAAGATAAAACTGATCATCTGCCCCACGTCCAAGAGAGAAAGACTGTGAAGGAGGATCATGTGTGCGGGGCGTGCGCTCCGGCCACTGCTGAGCGGGGGACGTCACCACTGTCTCTGGATGGCGGCTTCTAGTGGCCAATGGGCCGCACAGTCCCACGCGTTTCTTCCCCAGGGACAACCGTCCTGCCGTCCATCGCTCCGCTATATACCGACTTCAATATGTCATTAACCCTATGATGCAGAAAATCCATCAGGATTGTGTGTGGCGCTGTGTAGAAAACAATGGTGAATAAAAGCAAATTATTTCAATTAATCAAAATGTAACAAAAGGAAAATAAAAAGAAGGAAAAAATGTATTTTGCTTTTTAGGACCGGTCGCTAAAACAAAATAACACTTTACCTGCATTATGATTGTATTTTCAACACTGTAAATTAATAAAATGCTTTTATCACGGTCGGTCCTTCACTCAGGGTTTGTGCTTTTTTCTGTGGTGAGTTGTCATTTTATTGACCCTATCTTGGGGTAGTTAAAGCACTTTTTTATCATTTTTCAGCAATTTTTATGATTTCTGTTCCTCCTTATGGTTTTTACCAGTCGGGTTAATTAATTTGACATTTTAATTGATCAAACTTTTCTGGACACAGATTTTCTATATTTAAGGGAAATGGAAAGTGACTTGAATTTTTATACTTTTTTTCTTGGTTTTGAAAAAATCTTTGAAATGTTTTTTTTTTCTGCATTTTTCAGTCCCGTTAGATGGCTTGAACGTGCGATCGCTTACAATGTATACAGCATTACCACAGATCTGGGTGTTCTCCTATGGCGCTCATCCTCACAGGAGATGGCAGATACAGGGGTCTTCGGTAGGCCTCCGAGTGCCATGGTGCCCCATCATTTCTTACTTAGGAGCAGGCTCAGGAATCGAGGAACATAAAAAAGGATGTAATAATAAATCTTATGGCATGAAGGGTTCAAATAAAAGGTATACGCTGTTATAATAATTTTTACCTTTATATTTTTTATTTTATTTTTAGTGTGTTTCTATGGAACTATTATAATACTCTAACCCCAAACCTAATCCCAGCCCTCACCAAGACACTAAGCCCAGCCCTCACCACAAGACTAACCCCAGCCCTCACCACAAGACTAAGGCCAGCCCTCACTCCAACCCTAACCCCAGCCCTCACCACAAGACTAACCCCAGCCCTCACCACAAGACTAAGGCCAGCCCTCACTCCAACCCTAACCCCAGCCCTCACCACAAGACTAAGCCCAGCCCTCACCACAACACTAACCCCAGCCCTCACCACAAGACTAAGGCCAGCCCGCACCACAACACTAACCCCAGCCCTCACCACAAGACTAAGGCCAGCCCGCACCACAACACTAACCCCAGCCCTCACTCCAACCCTAACCCCAGCCCTCACCACAAGACTAACCCCAGCCCTCACCACAAGACTAAGGCCAGCCCTCACTCCAACCCTAACCCCAGCCCTCACCACAAGACTAACCCCAGCCCTCACTCCAACCCTAACCCCAGCCCTCACCACAAGACTAAGCCCAGCCCTCACCACAACACTAACCCCAGCCCTCACCACAAGACTAAGGCCAGCCTGCACCACAACACTAACCCCAGCCCTCACCACAAGACTAAGGCCAGCCCGCACCACAACACTAACCCCAGCCCTCACCACAAGACTAAGGCCAGCCCTCACCACAACACTAACCCCAGCCCTCATCACAACACTAACCCCAGCCCTCATCACAACACTAACCCCAGCCTCACCACAACACTAAGCCCAGCCCTCATCACAACACTAACCCCAGCCCTCACCACAACACTAACCCCAGCCCTCACCACAACACTAACCCCAGCCCTCACCACAACACTAAGCCCAGCCCTCATCACAACACTAAACCCAGCTCTCACCACCACACTAACCCCAGCCCTCACTCCAACCCTAACCCCAGCCCTCACCACAAGACTAAGCCCAGCCCTCACCACAACACTAACCCCAGCCCTCACCACAAGACTAAGGCCAGCCCTCACCACAACACTAAGCCCAGCCCTCATCACAACACTAACCCCAGCCCTCACCACAACACTAACCCCAGCCCTCACCACAACACTAACCCCAGCCCTCCCACAACACTAAGCCCAGCCCTCATCACAACACTAAACCCAGCTCTCACCACCACACTAACCCCAGCCTCACCACAAGACTAAGGCCAGCCCTCACTCCAACCCTAACCCCAGCCCTCACCACAAGACTAACCCCAGCCCTCACTCCAACCCTAACCCCAGCCCTCACCACAAGACTAAGCCCAGCCCTCACCACAACACTAACCCCAGCCCTCACCACAAGACTAAGGCCAGCCCTCACCACAACACTAACCCCAGCCCTCATCACAACACTAACCCCAGCCCTCATCACAACACTAACCCCAGCCCTCACCACAACACTAAGCCCAGCCCTCATCACAACACTAACCCCAGCCCTCACCACAACACTAACCCCAGCCCTCACCACAACACTAACCCCAGCCCTCACCACAACACTAACCCCAGCCCTCACCACAACACTAAGCCCAGCCCTCATCACAACACTAACCCCAGCCCTCATCACAACACTAACCCCAGCCTCACCACAAGACTAAGGCCAGCCCTCAATCCAACCCTAACCCCAGCCCTCACCACAAGACTAAGGCCAGCCCTCACTGCAACCCTAACCCCAGCCTTCATCACAACACTAACCGAGCCATCACCGTAACCCTAATCCCAGCTCTAGCTCTAACACTGACAAAAACTCTGGCGCTAACCCTAGCCCTAACACTAATCTTAGCACTACCCCTGGTTAGGTTTGGAAAGAATGTGTAAATTGTAAAGTCTGTTATAATATTAGCGTTTTTTTTTAAAGTGGAAACTTTTTATAAGTAGGGCCAGCTCCCCCACCAATTCTCTCCTCTTTTAAAATTACAAGTTATAGGCAAAGATCTGCAGAGAGCAGTCACCTGGGTCATTACTATCTTGCTCAGGCTCAGTCATCTTGTTTGCTGCCTATGCAGAGTACAGCAACCAAAGAGAAACTCATATAATCCGCTGCATAACAACTGTTGGCCGCAACCACAAAAGAAAACAGCTGCTGACTGTTTTATTCATTTAGGTCCAGGACCATAAGTCAGGCACAGTCACTCAAAGAAGATGCCATATTTACCGCTAGATCATTTATCAATTGGGGTTGTGACATTTAGTGTCTTGGGGGGAACTATAGTCTAAAGTCGGAAACAAAAGATGCTTTATTAATGTAATAATGAATGTTTCTAGAACTTCCCAGACACAGGTTCTGACTTCACATCATACGCGTAGTAGGTGACCGTCACATTTACCATCCTTCCCATTCGACTTGACACCGGCTTGGCCCTCACTTTCCTGAAGCCCATGTTCAGGTAGAGCTGATGAGCGCCGTGTTGTATGGTTGACGTGTTTAAAGTCACATGTTTGTATCCTCGCTGCCGAGCAAAGTCAATGACGTGTCTGCAGAGACTCGTGGCGATGCCCTTGTGCCGCTGCTCCTTAGCCACTGACAAACGTCTTAACACCACGTCATGGGGGGAATCTTCCACGGGCTGGACGCCCACCATGCCAACAACCCGACCATTGACTTCTGCCACCCAAAAGCAGGCGTTCTTCCTTAGCATGTAGGACTCCTCTATGTTCTGTAAGTCTGTCTGGTAAGTTTTGTTTATACCCCTATGGAAGGCAAATAGTATGGCGAGACGACCTCCTGCCAAAAGAGCCACCACCACCAACAGAGACACGAAGAAGGATCTGAACAACAAGTAGAAGGTAAAGAACGACACAAGGATGACCATGTGAACCTGACGAAGGCTCAACAAGTAAAAGCTGGTGCTGGAAACATAGTCCATCATTCCTTCTGCAAATAACACACGGACAATGTCATAGTCTGTGCTCTCATAAGTTCTTATCAAGACGTCCGCCATCATCTGCTGCTGGGAGGGCTGCAATAAAACAAGACATAGAGAACAGTCAGTACAGTGAGAACTATGTCCTCAATACAAGACAGGTATAAAGCGGGTGGTGGCATCCATCATAGGTCAGCATTATGGAGGCTGAATATCCACAATATGGAGAAAATTGATGGGCTGCTCTTCAAAATCATGGGATCCTGATCTCTCATTCAGATGAATTTCCTCTGGTGTATAACCTCTGGCCTTCACCTCTGGTATATAATCTCCGGCCCTCACCCCTGGTGTATATTTTCCAGCCCTCACCCCTGGTGCAAAACCTCCGGCCCTCACCCCTGGTGTATAACCTCCGGCGCTTGCCCCCTGGTGTATAACCTTCATCTTTCACCCCAGGTGTATAACCTACACCCCTCGCCCCCAGTGTATAAACTACAGCCCTCACCTCCAGTGTATAACTTTCACCTCTCAACCCTGGTGTACAACCTCCGGCCCTCACCCTTGGTGTATAACCTCTGGCCCTTACCCCTGGTGTATATCCTCCGGCCCTCGCCCCCGCTGTATAACCTCCAGTCCTCACTCCCAGTATATGACCTCCAGCCATTGCCCCCGGAGTTTAACCTCCTCACCCCTTTTGCATACCCTCCACCCCTCACCCCTGGAGTATAACTTTCAACTCTCACTCCCGATGTATAATCTCCACCCCTCACCTCTGGTGTATAACCTCTAGCCCTAACTTCTGGAATATAACTCCGGTCCTTATCTCTGGTGTATAACTTCCACTTCTTGCGGGTATGTAGCCTCCACCTGTCGCCGTCGGTGTATAACCTCTGGCCCTCACCTCCAGTGTATAATCTTGGGCGATCACCCCCAGAGTATAACTTTCACCTCTCGCCCCCAGTGAGCGTATAACCTCCACCACTCTCCCCTGGTGTATAACCTCCGACCCTCTCCCCTGGAATATAACCTCCGACCCTCACCCCTGATGCATAATCTCCGGCCCTCACACTGTGTGTATAACCTCCAACCCCTCACCCCTGGTGTATGACCTCCAACCCCTCACCCCTGGTGTATGACCTGCACCCCTCGCCCCTGGAATATAACCTCCACCCCCTCACCCCTGTTGCATAACATGCACCCTGTTATGATCCGGTGACTCTGGAGCCGCATGAGACGTTCTCTGGAGTAAGTGGAACCTATACTGACCGCAACCCTAAACTAACACCGCAACTAGAAGTAGCCGTGGGGTGTACCTAACACATCCTAGACACCTCGACACAGCCGGAGGACTAAATACCCCTAAAGATGGAAATGGGAATTCTATCTTGCCTCAGAGCAGAGACCCCAAAGGATAGGCAGCCCCCCACAAATATTGACTGTGAATATAAGAGTAAGGACACACACAGGCAGAAGACAGGATTTAGCAAAAGAGGCACCTCTAACTAAATAGTAAAGGATAGGACAGAATACTAAGCGGTCAGTATTAAAAACCTACAAAAATCCACAGCAGAGAATACAAACACCACATCTAACTAAAGACATGGGATGTACATCTGCATCTCCTGAGAATCCAACATGACTGAAAATATCCATCACAGTCTAAGCTGGACAAAAACACAATGAATTGAACTGAACTGTAAAGCACACCGCATGTGTGCAGCAGAGACAAAAATCAGAACTTATCTTTAGCTGGATTGGTAGCAGAGCAGGAGAAACCAGACAGAGATGTAACACCTCCAAGTACAATGGACAACTGGCAGGGAATCATGGATCCTGCACACCTAAATACCTAACAGAGCTGCAATCAGCAGAAACACCTGCCCAAGATTACAACTCAGAGACAACTGCACTACCACCAACAACCACCGGAGGGAGCTCAAGAGCAGAATTCACAACAGCACCCCTCGACACGGTGTATAACCTTCGGCCCCAGTCCCTGATGTATAACCTCCGACACTTGCCCCTGGTGTATAACCTCCACCCCTCGCCCGGGGTGTATAACCTCTGGCCCTCAAACCACCCCCCCATATATTGTACAGAGAAAACGCGTGCACAGCTGACTAATGGTGCTCAGGTAGGTTCCCAAAACGTAATAAATAAAAATAGAACCCAGCACTCAACTTAGTGTAAAGATTGTTAGTGATTTTATTTTATCTCAAACAGTAGCATTACAAAACGTTTCGGTCAATACAAAAGACCTTCGTCAGTTGGTACTGAGGGTTGTGATACACATACTATGGCCAACCACAGGATAGCACTGCGGTGAATGCCAAGAGGCTATGTTGTAGTCAGATACACTAGGTAACAGGAGGATGGATGCAGTCTTAGTTGCAGCTGCAGACACGGTGTCCACCCATGTATAATAACCTTCGGACTTCGCCCCCCATAACTTCAGACCATCACCCCCACTGCATAACCTCCGGTCCTCATCCCTGGTGTATAAAAAATAAGCTGAAGGAATCACAGAGAGACAGAGAGAGAAGCTGGAGGAATCACAGAGAGAGAAGCTTGAGGAATCACAGAGAGAGAAGCTTGAGGAATCACAGAGAGAAAGAGAGAAGCTGGAGGAATCACAGCGAGAAAGAGAGAAGCTGGAGGAATCACAGCGAGAAAGAGAGAGAAGGTGGAGGAATCACAGCGAGAAAGAGAGAAGCTGGAGGAATCACAGAGAGAAAGAGAGAAGCTGGAGGAATCACAGAGAGAAAGAGAGAAGCTGGAGGAATCACAGCAAGAAAGAGAGAGAAGGTGGAGGAATCACAGCGAGAAAGAGAGAAGCTGGAGGAATCACAGAGAGAAAGAGAGAAGCTGGAGGAATCACAGAGAGAAAGAGAGAAGCTGGAGGAATCACAGCGAGAAAGAGAGAGAAGGTGGAGGAATCACAGCGAGAAAGAGAGAAGCTGGAGGAATCACAGAGAGAAAGAGAGAAGCTGGAGGAATCACAGAGAGAAAGAGAGAAGCTGGAGGAATCACAGAGAGAGAGAAGCTGGAGGAATCACAGAGAGGAAGAGAGAAGCTGGAGGAATCACACAGCGACAGAGAGAAGCTGGAGGAATCACAGAGAGAAAGAGAGAAGCTGGAGGAATCACAGCGAGAAAGAGAGAGAAGGTGAAGGAATCAGAGAGAAAGAGAAGCTGGAGGAATCACAAAGAGAGAGAGAAGCTGGAGGAATCACAGAGAGAGAGAGAAGCTGGAGGAATCACAAAAAGAGAGAGAAGGTGGAGGAATCACATAGAGAAAGAGAAGCTGGAGGAATCACAGAGAAACAGAGAGAAGCGGGAGGAATTACAGAGAGAAAGAAAGAAGCTGGAGGAATCACAGAGAGATAGAGAGAAGCGGGAGGAATCACAGAGAGAGAGAGAGAAGCTGGAGGAATCACAGAGAGACTGAGAGAAGCTGGAGGAATCACAGAGAGACAGAGAGAGAAGCTGGAGGTATCACAGAGAGAAAGAGAGAAGCTGGAGGAATCACAGAGAGAAAGAAAGAATCTGGAGGAATCACAGAGAGAGAGGGAAGCTGGAGGAATCACAGAGAGACAGAGAGAAGGTGGAGGAATCACAGAGAGAGAGAGAGAAGCTGGAGGAATCACAGAGAGACTGAGAGAAGCTGGAGGAATCACAGAGAGACAGAGAGAGAAGCTGGAGGAATCACAGAGAGAAAGAGAGAAGCTGGAGGAATCACAGAGAGAAAGAGAGAAGCTGGAGGTATCACAGAGAGAAAGAGAGAAGCTGGAGGAATCACAGAGAGAAAGAGAGAATCTGGAGGAATCACAGAGAGAGAGGGAAGCTGGAGGAATCACAGAGAGACAGAGAGAAGGTGGAGGAATCACAGAGAGAAAGAGAGAAGGTGGAGGAATCACAGAGAGAAAGAGAGAAGCTAGAGGAATCACATAAACAAAGAGAAGCTGGAGGAATCACAGAGAGAGAGAAGCTGGAGGAATCACAGAGAGAGAGAGAGAAGCTGGAGGAATCACAGAGAGACAGAGAGAAGCGGGAGGAATCACAGAGAGAAAGAGAGAAGGTGGAGGAATCACAGAGAGAAAGAGAGAAGCTAGAGGAATCACATAAACAAAGAGAAGCTGGAGGAATCACAGAGAGAGAGAAGCTGGAGGAATCACAGAGAGAGAGAGAGAAGCTGGAGGAATCACAGAGAGAAGCTGGAGGAATCACAGAGAGACAGAGAGAAGCGGGAGGAATCACAGAGAGATAGAGAGAAGCTGGAGGAATCACAGAGAGAGAGAAGCTGGAGGAATCACAGAGAGAGAGAAGCTGGAGGAATCACAGAGAGAAGCTGGAGGAATCACAGAGAGACAGAGAGAAGCGGGAGGAATCACAGAGAGATAGAGAGAAGCTGGAGGAATCACAGAGAGAGAGAAGCTGGATGAATCACAGAGAGACAGAGAAGCTGGAGGAATCACAGAGAGATAGAGAGAAGCTGGAGGAATCACAGAGAGAGAGAGAAGCTGGAGGAATCACAGAGAGACAGAGAAGCTGGAGGAATCACAGAGAGAAAGAAAGAAGCTGGAGGAATCACAGAGAGATAGAGAGAAGCTGGAGGAATCACAGAGAGACAGAGAGAGAAGCTGGAGCAATCACAGAGAGAAAGAGAGAAGCTGGAGGTATCACAGAGAGAAAGAGAGAAGCTAGAGGAATCACATAAACAAAGAGAAGCTGGAGGAATCACAGAGAGAGAGAAGCTGGAGGAATCACAGAGAGAGAGAGAGAAGCTGGAGGAATCACAGAGAGAAGCTGGAGGAATCACAGAGAGACAGAGAGAAGCGGGAGGAATCACAGAGAGAAAGAAAGAAGCTGGAGGAATCACAGAGAGATAGAGAGAAGCTGGAGGAATCACAGAGAGATAGAGAGAAGCTGGAGGAATCACAGAGAGAGAAGCTGGAGGAATCACAGAGAGAGAGAGAAGCTGGAGGAATCACAGAGAGAAGCTGGAGGAATCACAGAGAGACAGAGAGAAGCGGGAGGAATCACAGAGAGAAAGAAAGAAGCTGGAGGAATCACAGAGAGATAGAGAGAAGCTGGAGGAATCACAGAGAGAGAGAAGCTGGAGGAATCACAGAGAGACAGAGAAGCTGGAGGAATCACAGAGAGATAGAGAGAAGCTGGAGGAATCACAGAGAGAAAGAAAGAAGCTGGAGGAATCACAGAGAGATAGAGAGAAGCTGGAGGAATCACAGAGAGACAGAGAGAGAAGCTGGAGCAATCACAGAGAGAAAGAGAGAAGCTGGAGGAATCACAGAGAGGAAGAGAGAAGCTGGAGGTATCACAGAGAGAAAGAGAGAAGCTGGAGGAATCACAGCGAGAAAGAGAGAAGCTAGAGGAATCACGTAAACAAAGAGAAGCTGGAGGAATCACACAGAGAGAGAGAGAAGCTGGAGGAATCACAGAGAGAGAGAGAGAGAGAAGCTGGAGGAATCATAGAGAGAAGCTGGATGAATCACAGAGAGAGAAAGAAGGTGGAGGAATCAAAGAGAGAAAGAGAGAAGCTGGAGGAATCAAAGAGAAAGAGAGAAGCTGGAGGAATCACAGAGAGACAGAGAGAGAAGGTGGAGGAATCACAGAGAGAGAGAAGCTGGAGGAATCACAGAGAAAGAGAGAAGCTGGAGGAATCACAGAGAGAAAGAGAGAAGCTGGAGGAATCAGAGAGAGAAGCTGGAGAAATCACAAAGAGAAAGAGAGAAGTTGGAGGAAACACAGAGAGAGAGAGAGAAGCTGGAGGAATCACAGAGAGAGAGAAGCTGGATGAATCATTGAGAGAGAGAGAGAGAAGCTGGAGGAATCACAGAGAGACTGAGAGAAGCTGGAGGAATCACAGAGAGACAGAGAGAGAAGCTGGAGGAATCACAGAGAGAAAGAGAGAAGCTGGAGGAATCACAGAGAGAAAGAGAGAAGCTGGAGGTATCACAGAGAGAAAGAGAGAAGCTGGAGGAATCACAGAGAGAAAGAGAGAATCTGGAGGAATCACAGAGAGAGAGGGAAGCTGGAGGAATCACAGAGAGACAGAGAGAAGGTGGAGGAATCACAGAGAGAAAGAGAGAAGGTGGAGGAATCACAGAGAGAAAGAGAGAAGCTAGAGGAATCACATAAACAAAGAGAAGCTGGAGGAATCACAGAGAGAGAGAAGCTGGAGGAATCACAGAGAGAGAGAGAGAAGCTGGAGGAATCACAGAGAGACAGAGAGAAGCGGGAGGAATCACAGAGAGAAAGAGAGAAGGTGGAGGAATCACAGAGAGAAAGAGAGAAGCTAGAGGAATCACATAAACAAAGAGAAGCTGGAGGAATCACAGAGAGAGAGAAGCTGGAGGAATCACAGAGAGAGAGAGAGAAGCTGGAGGAATCACAGAGAGAAGCTGGAGGAATCACAGAGAGACAGAGAGAAGCGGGAGGAATCACAGAGAGATAGAGAGAAGCTGGAGGAATCACAGAGAGAGAGAAGCTGGAGGAATCACAGAGAGAGAGAAGCTGGAGGAATCACAGAGAGAAGCTGGAGGAATCACAGAGAGACAGAGAGAAGCGGGAGGAATCACAGAGAGATAGAGAGAAGCTGGAGGAATCACAGAGAGAGAGAAGCTGGATGAATCACAGAGAGACAGAGAAGCTGGAGGAATCACAGAGAGATAGAGAGAAGCTGGAGGAATCACAGAGAGAGAGAGAAGCTGGAGGAATCACAGAGAGACAGAGAAGCTGGAGGAATCACAGAGAGAAAGAAAGAAGCTGGAGGAATCACAGAGAGATAGAGAGAAGCTGGAGGAATCACAGAGAGACAGAGAGAGAAGCTGGAGCAATCACAGAGAGAAAGAGAGAAGCTGGAGGTATCACAGAGAGAAAGAGAGAAGCTAGAGGAATCACATAAACAAAGAGAAGCTGGAGGAATCACAGAGAGAGAGAAGCTGGAGGAATCACAGAGAGAGAGAGAGAAGCTGGAGGAATCACAGAGAGAAGCTGGAGGAATCACAGAGAGACAGAGAGAAGCGGGAGGAATCACAGAGAGAAAGAAAGAAGCTGGAGGAATCACAGAGAGATAGAGAGAAGCTGGAGGAATCACAGAGAGATAGAGAGAAGCTGGAGGAATCACAGAGAGATAGAGAGAAGCTGGAGGAATCACAGAGAGATAGAGAGAAGCTGGAGGAATCACAGAGAGATAGAGAGAAGCTGGAGGAATCACAGAGAGATAGAGAGAAGCTGGAGGAATCACAGAGAGAGAAGCTGGAGGAATCACAGAGAGAGAGAGAAGCTGGAGGAATCACAGAGAGAAGCTGGAGGAATCACAGAGAGACAGAGAGAAGCGGGAGGAATCACAGAGAGAAAGAAAGAAGCTGGAGGAATCACAGAGAGATAGAGAGAAGCTGGAGGAATCACAGAGAGAGAGAAGCTGGAGGAATCACAGAGAGACAGAGAAGCTGGAGGAATCACAGAGAGATAGAGAGAAGCTGGAGGAATCACAGAGAGAAAGAAAGAAGCTGGAGGAATCACAGAGAGATAGAGAGAAGCTGGAGGAATCACAGAGAGACAGAGAGAGAAGCTGGAGCAATCACAGAGAGAAAGAGAGAAGCTGGAGGAATCACAGAGAGGAAGAGAGAAGCTGGAGGTATCACAGAGAGAAAGAGAGAAGCTGGAGGAATCACAGCGAGAAAGAGAGAAGCTAGAGGAATCACGTAAACAAAGAGAAGCTGGAGGAATCACACAGAGAGAGAGAGAAGCTGGAGGAATCACAGAGAGAGAGAGAGAGAGAAGCTGGAGGAATCATAGAGAGAAGCTGGATGAATCACAGAGAGAGAAAGAAGGTGGAGGAATCAAAGAGAGAAAGAGAGAAGCTGGAGGAATCAAAGAGAAAGAGAGAAGCTGGAGGAATCACAGAGAGACAGAGAGAGAAGGTGGAGGAATCACAGAGAGAGAGAAGCTGGAGGAATCACAGAGAAAGAGAGAAGCTGGAGGAATCACAGAGAGAAAGAGAGAAGCTGGAGGAATCAGAGAGAGAAGCTGGAGAAATCACAAAGAGAAAGAGAGAAGTTGGAGGAAACACAGAGAGAGAGAGAGAAGCTGGAGGAATCACAGAGAGAGAGAAGCTGGATGAATCATTGAGAGAGAGAGAGAGAAGCTGGAGGAATCACAGAGAGAAAGAGAGAAGCTGGAGGAATCACAGAGAGAGAAGCTGGAGAAATCACAAAGAGAAAGAGAGAGAAGTTGGAGGAAACACAGAGAGAGAGAAGCTGGAGGAATCAAAGAGAGAAAGAGAGAAGCTGGAGGAATCACAGAGAGAAAGAGAGAAGCTGGAGGAATCACAGAGAGACAGAGAGAGAAGGTGGAGGAATCACAGAGAGAATGAGAGAAGCTGGAGGAATCACAGAGAGAAAGAGAGAAGCTGGAGGAATCACAGAGAGAAAGAGAGAAGCTGGAGGAATCACAGCGAGAGAAGCTGGAGAAATCACAAAGAGAAAGAGAGAGAAGATGGAGGAATCACAGAGAGAAAGAGAGAAGCTGGAGGAATCACAGAAAGAAAGAGAGAGAATGATATGATATAAGAGGTTGCTGATATGTGTCAGCAGCAACCTGGGTAATCTCTTCAACTGCATCCTTAACAAGAGAATCCTCACCTTCCTCACCAAGCACAACGTCCTCAGCAAGAGCCAAGCAGGGTTCATGCTGAACCACCGCACCACTGACCACATCTACACACTGCACAGCCTCATTCAGAGCCACATCTACAATACAAAGAATGGGAAGATATACGCTTGTTTTGTGGACTTCAAGAAGGCCTTCGACTCAGTGTGGCACCCAGGACTATTCCTGGGGAGCAGATTAGGAGGCAAAACATATGACGTCATCCGTAGCTCCTATACTGAGAACAGTTGCAGTGTCAAGGTCAACGGAAGGAGGACGGCCTATTTCCAACAGAGCCGAGGAGTAAGACAGGGTGCAGCCTCAGTCCAACGCTCTTTAACATCTACATCAATGAGCTGTCGGTGGCCCTAGAGTCAATCTCAGCACCAGGACTCACCCTACATGACACCCAGGTGAAATTTCTGCTGTATGCAGATGATCTCGTGATGTTATCAACAACTGAGAAAGGCCTCCAAGATCATCTGAAAATCCTACAGACCTTCAGCAGCACATTGGCACTGCCAATCAACCAGAAGAAAACTAATATCATGGTGTTCCAGGAAAGAAAGCAGAAACCCACTGGCCATCCTGCCTTTATGATAGACAATCGTCCACTTACAGTAACCAACAGGTACACCTACCTGGGCCTAGAACTCAGCCAGTCAGGAAGCTTCAAGCAAGCCATAGAGTTACTAAAAGACAAGGCATCCAAAGCCTTCTATGCCGTCAGAAGGCGTCTGTACCATCTCAAGGCACCAGTAACCGTCTGGCTAAAAATCTTTGATTCCATCATTGCCCCAATCCTTATGTATGAATATTCCACCTAGAGTTCTGCAATCATCTTCTCCAAGTCCATCGTAGCACATCAAACAGCGCCTGCCGAGCAGAGCTTAGCAGATTCCCACAACACATCGCAATAAAGAAGGCGCTGTCATTCAAGGCTCATCTACAAAGTAGCAGTCCCAGCTCCTACCATCACAAAGCCTTCCTACATCAGGAAGCCCCCAACAAAAAGTACCCAAAGCCAGTCTGACCAAGCCATCAACCTACATGGCCTGACAAAAGAGCGACAGATCCTGAGCCGGTACAGACTGAGCGCCCACAGCCTACTCATCAAATCTGGGTGGCACCAACAGAACTTCAAGCCCTGAGAGAGCAGACTCTGCCAGCAGTGCCCCTAGGAGGCCGTAGATGATGAGGCCCACTTCCTGCTGAGGTGCCCCAAATACTCCGCAGTGAGGGACACTCACCTCAAGAGACTGTCTGACCTCCTCCCAGACTTCACCTCCATGGAGGAGGAAGAGAAACTACCGATAATACTGGTGGAAGACGAAAGTGCAGCGGCCGTAGCAGAGGAATATGTCAGTGCCTGCCACAGACTAAGAGGAGCCTGATGTCATGGACTCCTGTACCCCACCCTAGACATGTCCCCTGTCCTCTAAAAGGAGCCTGATATACAGTACAGACCAAAAGTTTGGACACGCCTTCTCATTTAAAGATTTTTCTGTATTTTCATGACTATGAAAATTGTACATTCACACTGAAGGCATCAAAACTATGAATTATCACATGTGGAATTATATACTTAACAACAAAGTGTGAAACAACTGAAAATATGTCTTATATTCTAGGTTCTGCTCTTGATGGTTTTTGCCACTGCACTTGAGGACACTTTCAAAGTTTTCCCAATTTTTTCGGACTGACTGACCTTCATTTCTTAACCCTAGAACGCATACCCATAGAAATCTACACATTCACACACCTTTGGCCTTTTAGGCCTGTTTACAATTATCACGGAATAACTCAAATAAAAATACTTTTCTCAGTTTATTTTACAATTGCAAGGTAAGGATGCATGCCAACTAGCGCTGGGGTCCGCCAGGAGGGGATCCGTAATGGATCTGACCCCCTGGTGACCCCAGCTAAGGCTGGCGGAATCCTGGAGTTACCAGGAGGTCAGATCCATTATGGATCCCCTTCTGGCGAACCCCAGCACTACTGGGAACACAACCTATGATGTGTATATTTCAAAACATAATTATGTGCATAAAACAACAAAAAAGTAAGTAAACGGGCCGCCAAATATAGGCATTCTATATGCAATTTTTTTATGAAAACATTTTTTGGTTGTAGCAAACTTGGTGCAGGAATATTTATTTGTAACTTTACATATTCCCCCGACAATTCTCGCATATTATTTTTTCGGCTGAATGTTCCTTGCATACATTTTGTCCGCAAGTAGAACAGAAACGCTCCGATTTTCCTTCCTTCTTTGCTGGACAAATATAGCAGCGCTTTCTTTTTTTTTTCTCTTTGCTCTGGATGTTCCAATATTCCCCATCGGATCATTGCCTCCGTAATTTGCCTTGATAAGCAAATCTGAGTATCACATGTAAACCTAGTACAGGCCTAAAAGGCCCCAGGTGCGTGAATATGGGGTAGTCCCAAAAAAAGGTTGTTATACCGAAATGTCTGTAACACAAAAATATATGAATAACTGGAACTTACTAACAACTATATACCTGAGGATTACCTAGATTTTCAAAATTCTAACTAAAGTACTTTTACAGAAAATAGAAAACAAGTAACCTGGCAGGCCTGCGAGGCCCCAGGTATGCGTTCTAGGGTTAAAGTAATGATGACCACTCGTTTTTCTTTACTTAGCTGCTTTTTTCTTGCCATAATACAAATTCTAAGAGTCTATTCAGTAGGACTATCAGCTGTGTATCCACCAGACTTCTGCACAACACAAATGATGGTCCCAACCCCATTTATAAGGCAAGAAATCCCACTTATTAAACCTGACAGGGCACACCTGTGAAGTGAAAACCGTTCCCGGTGTAACAGGCCAGATTAACCCCCCGCCCAGAATATACCCGGGGTTAAAGTGCATAGCTCCCAACCGTCCCTCATTGTGCGGGACTGTCCCGGATTTGATGCTGTGCACCGCTGTCCAGCGCAGGACGCTCTGATCCCGGGCACAGCACAGGAGAAACTCCGTCACACCCCCTTTTGTTAGGCCACGCCCCTTCCCCCTCCGTATGTTCCTGAGTCTCCCAGCGTCACTGTTCAGAGAGGGAGAGAGAGGGGACACTTCTAGTTTGAGGTACGTAACAGCCGAACACAGCCTGGGTGCCGGCGGCAATGTAAGCAGCAGACCAGTCAGTGGACTGGAGCTAATAATGCCTGGCTAGTATAATCGTGCGTGGAATCAGTCTGGGGCTGAGCAGGGAGGGACGGACACACTCACAGTCTCCCTGTTTGCCTCGGCTGCTCAGTGCTCACTGCTGTGTTATTGCAGAGCGACAGATGCAGATCAGTGAGTAGTCGATGTCACAGATCGATGACTCACTGACACGTCTGTCTCCAGTCAGTGCATTTCAGAGGAGGAGCAGCTGCAGCTCCCACGGAGAGGGTGACGACACGACGCTATTGTGGCTGCTATTTCCCCACGCATAAAAGGGCTACCAAAGCCCCTGTGACAGTCTGACACTGTATCATCATGTGCTATAATGAGACAGCAAATCATGGCACAATTAATTCATTGCTCTACACAAAAATTACAAGCAGCTCCGCTCGGTACACACTCTGCTCCGCTCGGTACACACTCTGCTCCGCTCGGTACACACTCTGCTCCGCTCGGTACACAGACACGCACGTGGCTCCACTCAGTGCACCTCGTACACACACGCGGCTCCACTTGGTACACTTCGTACACATGCGGCTCTGCTCAGTACACCTCGTACACACACACATGGCTCCGCTCGGTACACCTCGTACACACATGCGCGGCTCAGCTCGGTTCACCTCGTACACACACACGGCTCCGCTTGGTACACTTCGTACAAACACACGCGGCTCTGCTCGGTACACCTCGTACACACACGCACGGCTCCGCTCGGTTCACCTCATACACACACACGCAGCTTCGCTCGGTTCACCTCGTACACACATGCGCGGCTCCGCTCGGTTCACCTCGTACACACACACACGCGGCTCCGCTCGGTACACCTCGTACACACACACGCAGCTCCGCTTGGTACACCTCGTACACATACACACACACGCGGCTTCGCTCGGTTCACCTCGTACACACACGCGCGGCTCCGCTCGGTTCACCTCGTACACACATGCGCGGCTCCGCTCGGTTCACCTCGTACACACACACACGCGGCTCCGCTCGGTACACCTCGTACACACACACGCAGCTCCGCTTGGTACACCTCGTACACATACACACACACGCGGCTTCGCTCGGTTCACCTCGTACACACACGCGGCTCCGCTGTATAGATCAGTTGACGTGCTCGGTTCAGTGCGGGCTCAGCGCCGGAGCTCGCGCTGAAACGGGGTTTATTACCTATGTCATACTATTACGGCATAGGTAATAAAGGAGTTAAAGAACAGCACCAGAATGGGGGGGGGCATATACCAAGATAAGGGATATATATTACCAGGATGGGGATATAAATACCAAGATGAGGCCCAGTATAAGGGACATATACCAGTGTGTGTATATAGATAGACTAGCTATTGAACCCGTTCTACGCCCGGGTGGCGAGCATTTATATTGGTATATGGTCTCCATCCTGGTATGTACTGCTTCCATCCTGCGTCCCAATCCTGTCATTTGCTCCCATCCTGCGCCCCCATCCTGTCATGTGCTGCTCCCATCCTGCGCCCCATCCTGTCATTTGTTCCCATCCTGCGCCCCCATCCTGTCATGTGCTCCCATCCTGCTCCCCTATTCTGTCATGTGCTCCCATCCTGCGCCCCTATTCTGTCATGTGCTGCTCCTATCCTGCGCCCCATTCTGTCATGTACTGCTCCCATCCTGCGCCCCCATTCTGTCATGTGCTGCTCCCATCCTGTGCCCCCATCCTGTCATGTGCTGCTCCCATCCAGCGCCCCCATCCTGGTATGTACTGCTTCCATCCTGCGTCCCAATCCTGTCATGTGCTCTCATCCTGCGCCCCTATTCTGTCATGTGCTGCTCCTATCCTGCACCCCCATTCTGTCATGTGCTGCTCCTATCCTGCGCCCCCATTCTGTCATGTGCTGCTCCCATCCTGCGCCCCCATTCTGTCATGTGCTGCTCCCATCCTGTGCCCCCATCCTGTGATGTTCTGCTCCCATCCTGTGCCCCCATTCTGTCATGTGCTGCTCCCATCCTGCGCCCCCATCCTGTCATGTGCTGCTCCCATCCTGCGCCCCCATCCTGTCATGTGCTGCTCCCATCCTGCGCCCCCATCCTGTCATGTTCTGCTCCCATCCTGCGCCCCCATCCTGTCATGTTCTGCTCCCATCCTGTGCCCCCATTCTGTCATGTGCTGCTCCCATCCTGCGCCCCCATCCTGTCATGTGCTGCTCCCATCCTGTGCCCCCATTCTGTCATGTGCTGCTCCCATCCTGCGCCTCCATTCTGTAGTGAGCTGTTCCCATCCTGCGCACCCATCCTGTCATGTTCTGCTCCCATCCGGTGCCCCCATTCTGTCATGTGCTGCTCCCATCCTGCGCCCCCATCCTCTCATGTTCTGCTCCCATCCTGCGCCCCCATGCTGTCATGTGCTGCTCCCATCCTGCGCCCCCATCCTGTCATGTGCTGCTCCCATCCTGCGCCCCCATCCTGTCATGTGCTGCTCCCATCCTGCGCCCCCATCCTGTCATGTGCTGCTCCCATCCTGCGCCCCCATCCTGTCATGTTCTGCTCCCATCCTGTGCCCCCATTCTGTCATGTGCTGCTCCCATCCTGCGCCCCCATCCTGTCATGTGCTGCTCCCATCCTGTGCCCCCATTCTGTCATGTGCTGCTCCCATCCTGCGCCCCCATTCTGTAATGAGCTGTTCCCATCCTGCGCACCCATCCTGTCATGTTCTGCTCCCATCCTGTGCCCCCATTCTGTCATGTGCTGCTCCCATCCTGCGCCCCCATCCTCTCATGTTCTGCTCCCATCCTGCGCCCCCATGCTGTCATGTGCTGCTCCCATCCTGCGCCCCCATCCTGTCATGTGCTACTCCTATCCTGTGCCCCCATTCTGTCATGTGCTGCTCCCATCTTGCTCCCCCATCCTGTCATGTGCTGCTCCCATCCTGCGCCCCATCCTGTCATGTGCTGCTCCCATCCTGCGCCCCCATTCTGTCATGTGCTGCTCCCATCCATATGCCCCGTATGCTGCTCCATAAAGGTTGATGGCCCCCATAAGATGCTCCATAGCATAATATGCCCCATATGCTGCTGCGATAAAAAAAAAAATGGCTCAGGCCCCCGGCACTTGCGAAATTCACCTGTCCCCGTTCCACCGCTGTGCGCCAGTCTGTCTTCCGGGTCTCTGGCTGTGACTGTTCAGTCAGATGGCGCACACTAAGCACGTCATCGCGCCCTCTGACCTGAACGTCACAGCCAGAGGACGCGGAAGACGGAGCCCAGTGGTGGAACGGGAACAGGGGAATATCGCATACTCGCCCTCCTGGCACGTCCGTGCTTCTCCGTCAGAGATCTCAGTATGCGTTCAGTGCTTACGCATACCGCGATCTCCTGGGCCACAATTCTCATCCCCGGATGCATAACTCTGTGGAGTCCAGACTGCGCAGGCGCTTGCTCAGTTTATAAAGGCTTCGGACACAGTGATGCTCCCAGTGTTATATTATAGATAGATATGATGCGGGGGTCCGGTTCAAATCTTGCACCACAACCCATCACACTCTATTCATGCCACTGTTCTCGGTTGCTCTATGTGACTGTAGACATTTGATTTGAATCTTCACAGCGTTCACATCGCACGCTGTGAGGATTCTCCAGACACGGCAGCGGGCGGTTATATGACTTTGAGTATGTGACTTGCATACTCCTTTAAACATTCTGACTAGACATGACCAATCTCAGTCAATACTCTTGCATTGATATAGTCCTCACCCATCTAGTCAGTACCTGACTGCATGTATGTAAATCACATACTTGTGGACACATGACTGTCCGCTGCCGGCACTGGAGAATCCTCCCAACACATAGCGCCCAACCGTCCCTCATTGTGCGGGACTGTCCCGGATTTGATGCTTTGCCCCGCTGTCCAGCGCAAGACACTCTGATCCCGGGAGACAGCAGGAGAAACTGCCGTCACACCCCCTTTTGTTAGGCCACGCCCCTTCCCCGTCCGTATGTTCCTGAGTCTCCCAGTGTGCGTCACTGTTCAGAGAGGGAGAGAGAGGGGACACTTCTAGTTTGAGGTATGTAACAGCCGAACACAGCCTGGGTGCCGGCGGCAATGTAAGCAGCAGACCAGTGGACTGGAGCTAATAATGCCTGGCTAGTAATCGTGCGTGGAATGAGTGGGGCTGAGCAGGGAGGGATGGACACACTCACAGCCTCCCTGTTTGCCTCGGCTGCTCAGTGCTCACTGCTGTGTTATTGCACAGCGACAAATGCAGATCAGTGAGTAGTCGATGATGCCTTGTGTGGGGTCAGGAGGTGTACAGTGTGGATGTAGCAGAGCCATGTGTGTGCGAGGTGTATGGAGCGGAGCCGTGTGTGTACGAGGTGTATGGAGCAGAGCCGTGTGTGTACGAGGTGTATGGAGCGGAGCCGTGTGTGTACGAGGTGTATGGAGCGGAGCCGTGTGTGTGCGAGGTGTATGGAGCAGAGCTGAATGTGTACGAGGTGTATGGAGCGGAGCACGTGTGTACGGAGCGGAGCCATGTGTGCAAAGTGTACGGAGTGCAGCCGCGTGTGTAGGAGTAGCTATGTGTTGCCATTATATGGTACGAAGTATCATGTGCGGCCATTATACAGTATGGAGCATCATGTACAGCCAATATACAGTATGGAGCATCATGTGCAGCCAATATACAGTATGGAGCATCATGTGTGGTCATTATACAGTATGGAGCATCATCTGTGGTCATTATACAGTATGGAGCATCATGTGCGGTCATTATACAGTATGGAGCATCATGTGCGGCCATTATACAGTATGGAGCATCATGTGCGGTCATTATACAGTATGGAGCATCATGTGTGGTCATTATACAGTATGGAGCATCATGTGCGGTCATTATACAATATAGAGCATCATGTGTGGCCATTATACAGTATGCAGCATCATGTGCGGTCATTATACAGTATGGAGCATCATGTGCGGTCATTATATAGTATGGAGCATCATGTGCAGTCATTATACAGTTTGGAGCATCATGTGTGGCCATTATACAGTATGGAGCATCATGTGGGGTCATTATACAGTATGGAGCATCATGTGCGGTCATTATACAGTATGGAGCATCATGTGCAGTCATTATACAGTATGGAGCATCATGTGGGGTCATTATACAGTATGGAGCATCATGTGCGGTCATTATACAGTATGGAGCATCATGTGCGGTCATTATACAGTATGGAGCATCATGTGTGGCCATTATACAGTATGGAGCATCATGTGCAGCCAATATACAGTATGGAGCATCATGTGCAGTCATTATACAGTATGGAGCATCATGTGTGGTCATTATACAGTATGGAGCATCATGTGTGGCCATTATACAGTATGGAGCATAATGTGCGGTCATTATACAGTATGGAGCATCATGTGTGGCCAATATACAGTATGGAGCACTGTGGCCATATTTTTTTGTTTAGAATTATTGTATATGAAACAGTGTGATCAGCAGTGCTAAATGGGTGTGGTTGGGACGTGGATATGGGTGTGACTAATTATGAATGGGTGTGGTCAGAGGCGTGGCCTAAAATTTCCCGCAGCGCACAGGGCCGCAGGCAGCACACAGGGACCCATGCAGCACACAAGGTCCCAGGCAGCACACAGGGGCCCCAGGCAGCGCACAGGGCCCCAGGCAACACACGAGGTCCCAGGCAGCACACAGGGGCCCCAGGCAGCACACGGGGCCCCAGGCAGAGCTTGGGGGCCCAGACAACGCACAGGTGCCCCAGGCAGCACACGGGGCCCCAGGCAACACATGAGGTCCCAGGCAGCGCACAGGGGCCCCAGGCAGCTCACAGGGCCCCAGGCAGCACATGGAGCGGCAGAGACAGTTTACAAGGGAGGGGGAAGAGACAGCGTGCAAGGGGGGAAGAGACAGTGAACTGGGACCCAGGCAGCACACAGGGCCCCAAGCAGCGCACAGGGGGGCAGAGACAGTGCACAAGGGAGGGGGAAGTGACAGTGTGCAAGGAGGAAGAGACAGCGTGCAGAGTCCGCCAGTTAAGCTCCGGCCAGGTACACATGAGGCCTGCGTACACTATCTTTATTAATGGGTACGCAGGCCCTAAGGATGTTTGTTTTTGCGTCCACACGCGTTGTTTTGAGGATTCGGCGAATGCAAGAAAATCCAACTTGTTGCCTTCGCTGCGGGTTGCAGCACCGTCAAAAGAACGTGGGCAGAGCTTAACCGGCGGGGCGCAGCAGTGGTCAAGGCTTCACTGAGAGTGTACACATGCGCACAGCTGTACGCAAATGTGAAACTAGCCTTACAGGATTGAGTGATATACTCAAGAGCAGGGCCCCAGACATCGCACAGGGGGTCCCAGACAGTGTACTGTGGGTCTCAGATAGCACACAGGGGGTCCCAGACAGCGCACAGGGGGGCCCAGACAGCGCACAGGGGACATGTGCTCTGTCTATTTCCCCCCCTTGCGCGCTATCTCTTACCCCCTTGCTCACTGTCTCTGCCCCCCTGTGCGCTATCTGGGACCCCCTGTGGGCTGCCTGGGGTCACTGTGCGCTGCCTGGGGTCCTGTGTGCTGCCTTGGGCCCCTGTGCTCTTCCTGGGGCCCCTGTGCTCTTCCTGGGGCCCCTGTGCTCTTCCTGGGGCCCCTCTGTGCTGCCTGGGGCCCCTCTGTGCTGCCTGCTGCCCTGTGCACTGCCTGTGGCCCCTGTGCTTTTCCTGGGGCCCCTCTGTGCTGCCTGGGGCCCCTCTGTGCTGCCTGTTGCCCTGTGCACTGCCTGTGGCCCCTGTGCTCTTCCTGGGGCCCCTCTGTGCTGCCTCGGGCCCTGTGGGCTGCCTTGGGCCCCTGTGCACTGCCTGGGGCCCCGTACACTTCCTGTGACCCCTGTGCTCTTCCTGGGGCCCCCCTGTGCTGCCTGGGGCCCCCCTGTGCTGCTTGGGGCCCCTCTGTGCTGCCTGGGGCCCAGTGCACTTCCTGTGACCCATGTGCTCTTCCTGGGGCCCCTCTGTGCTGCCTGGGGCCCTGTGCGCTGCCTGAGGCCCCTGTGCGCTGCCTGGAGCCCTGTGGGCTGCCTGGGGTCCTGTGCACTGTCTGGGGCACCGTGCGCTGTTTGGGGCTACGTGTTCTGCCAGGGGCCCCTTGTGCTGCCTGAGGCCCCTGTGTGCTGCCTGGGGCCCCTTTTGCTGCCTGGAGCTCCGTTATTGATTATATCACCCGGGGTATAATCTGGCCTAGGCCACTTTAACCCTGGGTATATTCTGGGCGGGGGGGGTTAATCTGGCCTGTTACACCGGTGACTACCTCTTGAAGCTCATCAAGAGAATGCCAAGAGAGTGCAAAGCAGTCATCAAAGCAAAAGGTGGCTACTTTGAAGAACCTAGAATATAAGACATAATTTCAGTTGTTTCACACTTTTTTGTTAAGTATATAATTCCACATGTGTTAATTCATAGTTTTGATGCCTTCAGTGTGAATGTACAATTTTCATAGTCATGAAAATACAGAAAAATCTTTAAATGAGGTGTGTCCAAACTTTTGCTCTGCTCTGTAGCCTGTACCTCTATATGCCTCCCTACCCCACCTCCCTGTCCCCCTATTTTTACCATATGCTTTGGCAATGCTAACATGTACTTAGTCCTGCCAATAAAGCTCACTTGAATTTGAGAGAAGCTGGAGAATCACAGAGAGTCAGAGAGAAGCTGGAGGAATCACAGAGAGAAGCTGGAGGAATCACAGAGAGAAGCTGGAGGAATCACAGAGAGAAGCTGGAGGAATCACAGAGAGAAGCTGGAGGAATCACAGAGAGAAGCTGGAGGAATCACAGAGAGAAGCTGGAGGAATCACAGAGAGTCAGAGAGAAGCTGGAGGAATCACAGAGAGAAGCTGGAGGAATCACAGAGAGAAGCTGGAGGAATCACAGAGAGAAGCTGGAGGAATCACAGAGAGAAGCTGGAGGAATCACAGAGAGAAGCTGGAGGAATCACAGAGAGTCAGAGAGAAGCTGGAGGAATCACAGAGAGAAGCTGGAGGAATCACAGAGAGAAGCTGGAGGAATCACAGCGAGAAGCTGGAGGAATCACAGAGAGTCAGAGAGAAGCTGGAGGAATCACAGAGAGAAGCTGGAGGAATCACAGAGAGAAGCTGGAGGAATCACAGAGAGAAGCTGGAGGAATCACAGAGAGAAGCTGGAGGAATCACAGAGAGAAGCTGGAGGAATCACAGAGAGTCAGAGAGAAGCTGGAGGAATCACAGAGAGAAGCTGGAGGAATCACAGAGAGTCAGAGAGAAGCTGGAGGAATCACAGAGAGAAGCTGGAGGAATCACAGAGAGAAGCTGGAGGAATCACAGAGAGAAGCTGGAGGAATCACAGAGAGAAGCTGGAGGAATCACAGAGAGAAGCTGGAGGAATCACAGCGAGAAGCTGGAGGAATCACAGAGAGAAGCTGGAGGAATCACAGAGAGAAGCTGGAGGAATCACAGAGAGTCAGAGAGAAGCTGGAGAATCACAGAGAGAAGCTGGAGAATCACAGAGAGTCAGAGAGAAGCTGGAGGAATCACAGAGAGAAGCTGGAGGAATCACAGCGAGAAGCTGGAGGAATCACAGAGAGAAGCTGGAGAATCACAGAGAGAAGCTGGAGGAATCACAGAGAGAAGCTGGAGGAATCACAGAGAGAAGCTGGAGAATCACAGAGAGTCAGAGAGAAGCTGGAGGAATCACAGAGAGAAGCTGGAGGAATCACAGAGAGTCAGAGAGAAGCTGGAGGAATCACAGAGAGAAGCTGGAGGAATCACAGAGAGAAGCTGGAGGAATCACAGAGAGAAGCTGGAGGAATCACAGAGGGAAGCTGGAGGAATCACAGCGAGAAGCTGGAGGAATCACAGAGAGTCAGAGAGAAGCTGGAGGAATCACAGAGAGAAGCTGGAGAATCACAGAGAGAAGCTGGAGGAATCACAGAGAAGCTGGAGGAATCACAGAGAGTCAGAGAGAAGCTGGAGGAATCACAGAGAGAAGCTGGAGGAATCACAGAGAGAAGCTGGAGGAATCACAGAGAGAAGCTGGAGGAATCACAGAGAGTCAGAGAGAAGCTGGAGGAATCACAGAGAGAAGCTGGAGGAATCACAGAGAGAAGCTGGAGGAATCACAGAGAGAAGCTGGAGGAATCACAGCGAGAAGCTGGAGGAATCACAGAGAGTCAGAGAGAAGCTGGAGAATTACAGAGAGAAGCTGGAGAATCACAGAGAGAAGCTGGAGGAATCACAGAGAAGCTGGAGGAATCACAGAGAGTCAGAGAGAAGCTGGAGGAATCACAGAGAGAAGCTGGAGGAATCACAGAGAGTCAGAGAGAAGCTGGAGGAATCACAGAGAGAAGCTGGAGGAATCACAGCGAGAAGCTGGAGGAATCACAGAGAGAAGCTGGAGAATCACAGAGAGAAGCTGGAGGAATCACAGAGAGAAGCTGGAGGAATCACAGAGAGAAGCTGGAGAATCACAGAGAGTCAGAGAGAAGCTGGAGGAATCACAGAGAGAAGCTGGAGGAATCACAGAGAGTCAGAGAGAAGCTGGAGGAATCACAGAGAGAAGCTGGAGGAATCACAGAGAGAAGCTGGAGGAATCACAGAGAGTCAGAGAGAAGCTGGAGGAATCACAGAGAGAAGCTGGAGGAATCACAGAGAGAAGCTGGAGGAATCACAGAGAGAAGCTGGAGGAATCACAGCGAGAAGCTGGAGGAATCATAGAGAGTCAGAGAGAAGCTGGAGAATCACAGAGAGAAGCTGGAGAATCACAGAGAGAAGCTGGAGGAATCACAGAGAAGCTGGAGGAATCACAGAGAGTCAGAGAGAAGCTGGAGGAATCACAGAGAGAAGCTGGAGAATCACAGAGAGTCAGAGAGAAGCTGGAGGAATCACAGAGAGAAGCTGGAGGAATCACAGCGAGAAGCTGGAGGAATCACAGAGAGAAGCTGGAGAATCACAGAGAGAAGCTGGAGGAATCACAGAGAGAAGCTGGAGGAATCACAGAGAGAAGCTGGAGAATCACAGAGAGTCAGAAAGAAGCTGGAGGAATCACAGAGAGAAGCTGGAGGAATCACAGAGAGTCAGAGAGAAGCTGGAGGAATCACAGAGAGAAGCTGGAGGAATCACAGAGAGAAGCTAGAGGAATCACAGAGAGAAGCTGGAGGAATCACAGAGAGAAGCTGGAGGAATCACAGCGAGAAGCTGGAGGAATCACAGAGAGTCAGAGAGAAGCTGGAGGAATCACAGAGAGAAGCTGGAGAATCACAGAGAGAAGCTGGAGGAATCACAGAGAAGCTGGAGGAATCACAGAGAGTCAGAGAGAAGCTGGAGGAATCACAGAGAGAAGCTGGAGGAATCACAGAGAGAAGCTGGAGGAATCACAGAGAGAAGCTGGAGGAATCACAGAGAGTCAGAGAGAAGCTGGAGGAATCACAGAGAGAAGCTGGAGGAATCACAGAGAGAAGCTGGAGGAATCACAGAGAGAAGCTGGAGGAATCACAGCGAGAAGCTGGAGGAATCACAGAGAGTCAGAGAGAAGCTGGAGAATCACAGAGAGAAGCTGGAGAATCACAGAGAGAAGCTGGAGGAATCACAGAGAAGCTGGAGGAATCACAGAGAGTCAGAGAGAAGCTGGAGGAATCACAGAGAGAAGCTGGAGGAATCACAGAGAGTCAGAGAGAAGCTGGAGGAATCACAGAGAGAAGCTGGAGGAATCACAGCAAGAAGCTGGAGGAATCACAGAGAGAAGCTGGAGAATCACAGAGAGAAGCTGGAGGAATCACAGAGAGAAGCTGGAGGAATCACAGAGAGAAGCTGGAGAATCACAGAGAGTCAGAGAGAAGCTGGAGGAATCACAGAGAGAAGCTGGAGGAATCACAGAGAGTCAGAGAGAAGCTGGAGGAATCACAGAGAGAAGCTGGAGGAATCACAGAGAGAAGCTGGAGGAATCACAGAGAGAAGCTGGAGGAATCACAGAGAGTCAGAGAGAAGCTGGAGGAATCACAGAGAGAAGCTGGAGGAATCACAGAGAGAAGCTGGAGGAATCACAGAGAGAAGCTGGAGGAATCACAGCGAGAAGCTGGAGGAATCACAGAGAGTCAGAGAGAAGCTGGAGAATCACAGAGAGAAGCTGGAGAATCACAGAGAGAAGCTGGAGGAATCACAGAGAAGCTGGAGGAATCACAGAGAGTCAGAGAGAAGCTGGAGGAATCACAGAGAGAAGCTGGAGAATCACAGAGAGTCAGAGAGAAGCTGGAGGAATCACAGAGAGAAGCTGGAGGAATCACAGCGAGAAGCTGGAGGAATCACATAGAGAAGCTGGAGAATCACAGAGAGAAGCTGGAGGAATCACAGAGAGAAGCTGGAGGAATCACAGAGAGAAGCTGGAGAATCACAGAGAGTCAGAGAGAAGCTGGAGGAATCACAGAGAGAAGCTGGAGGAATCACAGCGAGTCAGAGAGAAGCTGGAGGAATCACAGAGAGAAGCTGGAGGAATCACAGAGAGAAGCTGGAGGAATCACAGAGAGAAGCTGGAGGAATCACAGAGAGAAGCTGGAGGAATCACAGCGAGAAGCTGGAGGAATCACAGAGAGTCAGAGAGAAGCTGGAGGAATCACAGAGAGAAGCTGGAGAATCACAGAGAGAAGCTGGAGGAATCACAGAGAAGCTGGAGGAATCACAGAGAGTCAGAGAGAAGCTGGAGGAATCACTGAGAGAAGCTGGAGGAATCACAGAGAGAAGCTGGAGGAATCACAGAGAGAAGCTGGAGGAATCACAGCGAGAAAGAGAGAAGCTGGAGGAATCACAGAGAGAAGCTGGAGGAATCACAGAGAGAAGCTGGAGGAATCACAGAGAGAAGCTGGAGGAATCACAGCGAGAAGCTGGAGGAATCACAGAGAGTCAGAGAGAAGCTGGAGAATCACAGAGAGAAGCTGGAGAATCACAGAGAGAAGCTGGAGGAATCACAGAGAAGCTGGAGGAATCACAGAGAGTCAGAGAGAAGCTGGAGGAATCACAGAGAGAAGCTGGAGGAATCACAGAGAGTCAGAGAGAAGCTGGAGGAATCACAGAGAGAAGCTGGAGGAATCACAGAGAGTCAGAGAGAAGCTGGAGGAATCACAGAGAGAGAGAGAGAAGCTGGAGGAATCACAGAGAGAAGCTGGAGGAATCACAGAGAGTCAGAGAGAAGCTGGAGAATCACAGAGAGAAGCTGGAGGAATCACAGAGAGTCAGAGAGAAGCTGGAGGAATCACAGAGAGAAGCTGGAGGAATCACAGAGAGTCAGAGAGAAGCTGGAGGAATCACAGAGAGAGAGAGAGAGAAGCTGGAGGAATCACAGAGAGAAGCTGGAGGAATCACAGAGAGTCAGAGAGAAGCTGGAGGAATCACAGAGAGAGAGAGAGAAGCTGGAGGAATCACAGAGAAGCTGGAGGAATCACAGAGAGTCAGAGAGAAGCTGGAGGAATCACAGAGAGAAGCTGGAGGAATCACAGAGAGAAGCTGGAGGAATCACAGAGAGAAGCTGGAGGAATCACAGCGAGAAGCTGGAGGAATCACAGAGAGTCAGAGAGAAGCTGGAGAATCACAGAGAGAAGCTGGAGAATCACAGAGAGAAGCTGGAGGAATCACAGAGAAGCTGGAGGAATCACAGAGAGTCAGAGAGAAGCTGGAGGAATCACAGAGAGAAGCTGGAGAATCACAGAGAGTCAGAGAGAAGCTGGAGGAATCACAGAGAGAAGCTGGAGGAATCACAGCGAGAAGCTGGAGGAATCACAGAGAGAAGCTGGAGAATCACAGAGAGAAGCTGGAGGAATCACAGAGAGAAGCTGGAGGAATCACAGAGAGAAGCTGGAGAATCACAGAGAGTCAGAGAGAAGCTGGAGGAATCACAGAGAGAAGCTGGAGGAATCACAGAGAGTCAGAGAGAAGCTGGAGGAATCACAGAGAGAAGCTGGAGGAATCACAGAGAGAAGCTAGAGGAATCACAGAGAGAAGCTGGAGGAATCACAGAGAGAAGCTGGAGGAATCACAGCAAGAAGCTGGAGGAATCACAGAGAGTCAGAGAGAAGCTGGAGGAATCACAGAGAGAAGCTGGAGAATCACAGAGAGAAGCTGGAGGAATCACAGAGAAGCTGGAGGAATCACAGAGAGTCAGAGAGAAGCTGGAGGAATCACAGAGAGAAGCTGGAGGAATCACAGAGAGAAGCTGGAGGAATCACAGAGAGAAGCTGGAGGAATCACAGAGAGTCAGAGAGAAGCTGGAGGAATCACAGAGAGAAGCTGGAGGAATCACAGAGAGAAGCTGGAGGAATCACAGAGAGAAGCTGGAGGAATCACAGCGAGAAGCTGGAGGAATCACAGAGAGTCAGAGAGAAGCTGGAGAATTACAGAGAGAAGCTGGAGAATCACAGAGAGAAGCTGGAGGAATCACAGAGAAGCTGGAGGAATCACAGAGAGTCAGAGAGAAGCTGGAGGAATCACAGAGAGAAGCTGGAGGAATCACAGAGAGTCAGAGAGAAGCTGGAGGAATCACAGAGAGAAGCTGGAGGAATCACAGCGAGAAGCTGGAGGAATCACAGAGAGAAGCTGGAGAATCACAGAGAGAAGCTGGAGGAATCACAGAGAGAAGCTGGAGGAATCACAGAGAGAAGCTGGAGAATCACAGAGAGTCAGAGAGAAGCTGGAGGAATCACAGAGAGAAGCTGGAGGAATCACAGAGAGTCAGAGAGAAGCTGGAGGAATCACAGAGAGAAGCTGGAGGAATCACAGAGAGAAGCTGGAGGAATCACAGAGAGTCAGAGAGAAGCTGGAGGAATCACAGAGAGAAGCTGGAGGAATCACAGAGAGAAGCTGGAGGAATCACAGAGAGAAGCTGGAGGAATCACAGCGAGAAGCTGGAGGAATCATAGAGAGTCAGAGAGAAGCTGGAGAATCACAGAGAGAAGCTGGAGAATCACAGAGAGAAGCTGGAGGAATCACAGAGAAGCTGGAGGAATCACAGAGAGTCAGAGAGAAGCTGGAGGAATCACAGAGAGAAGCTGGAGAATCACAGAGAGTCAGAGAGAAGCTGGAGGAATCACAGAGAGAAGCTGGAGGAATCACAGCGAGAAGCTGGAGGAATCACAGAGAGAAGCTGGAGAATCACAGAGAGAAGCTGGAGGAATCACAGAGAGAAGCTGGAGGAATCACAGAGAGAAGCTGGAGAATCACAGAGAGTCAGAAAGAAGCTGGAGGAATCACAGAGAGAAGCTGGAGGAATCACAGAGAGTCAGAGAGAAGCTGGAGGAATCACAGAGAGAAGCTGGAGGAATCACAGAGAGAAGCTAGAGGAATCACAGAGAGAAGCTGGAGGAATCACAGAGAGAAGCTGGAGGAATCACAGCGAGAAGCTGGAGGAATCACAGAGAGTCAGAGAGAAGCTGGAGGAATCACAGAGAGAAGCTGGAGAATCACAGAGAGAAGCTGGAGGAATCACAGAGAAGCTGGAGGAATCACAGAGAGTCAGAGAGAAGCTGGAGGAATCACAGAGAGAAGCTGGAGGAATCACAGAGAGAAGCTGGAGGAATCACAGAGAGAAGCTGGAGGAATCACAGAGAGTCAGAGAGAAGCTGGAGGAATCACAGAGAGAAGCTGGAGGAATCACAGAGAGAAGCTGGAGGAATCACAGAGAGAAGCTGGAGGAATCACAGCGAGAAGCTGGAGGAATCACAGAGAGTCAGAGAGAAGCTGGAGAATCACAGAGAGAAGCTGGAGAATCACAGAGAGAAGCTGGAGGAATCACAGAGAAGCTGGAGGAATCACAGAGAGTCAGAGAGAAGCTGGAGGAATCACAGAGAGAAGCTGGAGGAATCACAGAGAGTCAGAGAGAAGCTGGAGGAATCACAGAGAGAAGCTGGAGGAATCACAGCAAGAAGCTGGAGGAATCACAGAGAGAAGCTGGAGAATCACAGAGAGAAGCTGGAGGAATCACAGAGAGAAGCTGGAGGAATCACAGAGAGAAGCTGGAGAATCACAGAGAGTCAGAGAGAAGCTGGAGGAATCACAGAGAGAAGCTGGAGGAATCACAGAGAGTCAGAGAGAAGCTGGAGGAATCACAGAGAGAAGCTGGAGGAATCACAGAGAGAAGCTGGAGGAATCACAGAGAGAAGCTGGAGGAATCACAGAGAGTCAGAGAGAAGCTGGAGGAATCACAGAGAGAAGCTGGAGGAATCACAGAGAGAAGCTGGAGGAATCACAGAGAGAAGCTGGAGGAATCACAGCGAGAAGCTGGAGGAATCACAGAGAGTCAGAGAGAAGCTGGAGAATCACAGAGAGAAGCTGGAGAATCACAGAGAGAAGCTGGAGGAATCACAGAGAAGCTGGAGGAATCACAGAGAGTCAGAGAGAAGCTGGAGGAATCACAGAGAGAAGCTGGAGAATCACAGAGAGTCAGAGAGAAGCTGGAGGAATCACAGAGAGAAGCTGGAGGAATCACAGCGAGAAGCTGGAGGAATCACATAGAGAAGCTGGAGAATCACAGAGAGAAGCTGGAGGAATCACAGAGAGAAGCTGGAGGAATCACAGAGAGAAGCTGGAGAATCACAGAGAGTCAGAGAGAAGCTGGAGGAATCACAGAGAGAAGCTGGAGGAATCACAGCGAGTCAGAGAGAAGCTGGAGGAATCACAGAGAGAAGCTGGAGGAATCACAGAGAGAAGCTGGAGGAATCACAGAGAGAAGCTGGAGGAATCACAGAGAGAAGCTGGAGGAATCACAGCGAGAAGCTGGAGGAATCACAGAGAGTCAGAGAGAAGCTGGAGGAATCACAGAGAGAAGCTGGAGAATCACAGAGAGAAGCTGGAGGAATCACAGAGAAGCTGGAGGAATCACAGAGAGTCAGAGAGAAGCTGGAGGAATCACTGAGAGAAGCTGGAGGAATCACAGAGAGAAGCTGGAGGAATCACAGAGAGAAGCTGGAGGAATCACAGCGAGAAAGAGAGAAGCTGGAGGAATCACAGAGAGAAGCTGGAGGAATCACAGAGAGAAGCTGGAGGAATCACAGAGAGAAGCTGGAGGAATCACAGCGAGAAGCTGGAGGAATCACAGAGAGTCAGAGAGAAGCTGGAGAATCACAGAGAGAAGCTGGAGAATCACAGAGAGAAGCTGGAGGAATCACAGAGAAGCTGGAGGAATCACAGAGAGTCAGAGAGAAGCTGGAGGAATCACAGAGAGAAGCTGGAGGAATCACAGAGAGTCAGAGAGAAGCTGGAGGAATCACAGAGAGAAGCTGGAGGAATCACAGAGAGTCAGAGAGAAGCTGGAGGAATCACAGAGAGAGAGAGAGAAGCTGGAGGAATCACAGAGAGAAGCTGGAGGAATCACAGAGAGTCAGAGAGAAGCTGGAGAATCACAGAGAGAAGCTGGAGGAATCACAGAGAGTCAGAGAGAAGCTGGAGGAATCACAGAGAGAAGCTGGAGGAATCACAGAGAGTCAGAGAGAAGCTGGAGGAATCACAGAGAGAGAGAGAGAGAAGCTGGAGGAATCACAGAGAGAAGCTGGAGGAATCACAGAGAGTCAGAGAGAAGCTGGAGGAATCACAGAGAGAGAGAGAGAAGCTGGAGGAATCACAGAGAAGCTGGAGGAATCACAGAGAGTCAGAGAGAAGCTGGAGGAATCACAGAGAGAAGCTGGAGGAATCACAGAGAGAAGCTGGAGGAATCACAGAGAGAAGCTGGAGGAATCACAGCGAGAAGCTGGAGGAATCACAGAGAGTCAGAGAGAAGCTGGAGAATCACAGAGAGAAGCTGGAGAATCACAGAGAGAAGCTGGAGGAATCACAGAGAAGCTGGAGGAATCACAGAGAGTCAGAGAGAAGCTGGAGGAATCACAGAGAGAAGCTGGAGAATCACAGAGAGTCAGAGAGAAGCTGGAGGAATCACAGAGAGAAGCTGGAGGAATCACAGCGAGAAGCTGGAGGAATCACAGAGAGAAGCTGGAGAATCACAGAGAGAAGCTGGAGGAATCACAGAGAGAAGCTGGAGGAATCACAGAGAGAAGCTGGAGAATCACAGAGAGTCAGAGAGAAGCTGGAGGAATCACAGAGAGAAGCTGGAGGAATCACAGAGAGTCAGAGAGAAGCTGGAGGAATCACAGAGAGAAGCTGGAGGAATCACAGAGAGAAGCTAGAGGAATCACAGAGAGAAGCTGGAGGAATCACAGAGAGAAGCTGGAGGAATCACAGCAAGAAGCTGGAGGAATCACAGAGAGTCAGAGAGAAGCTGGAGGAATCACAGAGAGAAGCTGGAGAATCACAGAGAGAAGCTGGAGGAATCACAGAGAAGCTGGAGGAATCACAGAGAGTCAGAGAGAAGCTGGAGGAATCACAGAGAGAAGCTGGAGGAATCACAGAGAGAAGCTGGAGGAATCACAGAGAGAAGCTGGAGGAATCACAGAGAGTCAGAGAGAAGCTGGAGGAATCACAGAGAGAAGCTGGAGGAATCACAGAGAGAAGCTGGAGGAATCACAGAGAGAAGCTGGAGGAATCACAGCGAGAAGCTGGAGGAATCACAGAGAGTCAGAGAGAAGCTGGAGAATCACAGAGAGAAGCTGGAGAATCACAGAGAGAAGCTGGAGGAATCACAGAGAAGCTGGAGGAATCACAGAGAGTCAGAGAGAAGCTGGAGGAATCACAGAGAGAAGCTGGAGGAATCACAGAGAGTCAGAGAGAAGCTGGAGGAATCACAGAGAGAAGCTGGAGGAATCACAGCGAGAAGCTGGAGGAATCACAGAGAGAAGCTGGAGAATCACAGAGAGAAGCTGGAGGAATCACAGAGAGAAGCTGGAGGAATCACAGAGAGAAGCTGGAGAATCACAGAGAGTCAGAGAGAAGCTGGAGGAATCACAGAGAGAAGCTGGAGGAATCACAGAGAGTCAGAGAGAAGCTGGAGGAATCACAGAGAGAAGCTGGAGGAATCACAGAGAGAAGCTGGAGGAATCACAGAGAGAAGCTGGAGGAATCACAGAGAGTCAGAGAGAAGCTGGAGGAATCACAGAGAGAAGCTGGAGGAATCACAGAGAGAAGCTGGAGGAATCACAGAGAGAAGCTGGAGGAATCACAGCGAGAAGCTGGAGGAATCACAGAGAGTCAGAGAGAAGCTGGAGAATCACAGAGAGAAGCTGGAGAATCACAGAGAGAAGCTGGAGGAATCACAGAGAAGCTGGAGGAATCACAGAGAGTCAGAGAGAAGCTGGAGGAATCACAGAGAGAAGCTGGAGAATCACAGAGAGTCAGAGAGAAGCTGGAGGAATCACAGAGAGAAGCTGGAGGAATCACAGCGAGAAGCTGGAGGAATCACAGAGAGAAGCTGGAGAATCACAGAGAGAAGCTGGAGGAATCACAGAGAGAAGCTGGAGGAATCACAGAGAGAAGCTGGAGAATCACAGAGAGTCAGAGAGAAGCTGGAGGAATCACAGAGAGAAGCTGGAGGAATCACAGAGAGTCAGAGAGAAGCTGGAGGAATCACAGAGAGAAGCTGGAGGAATCACAGAGAGAAGCTGGAGGAATCACAGAGAGAAGCTGGAGGAATCACAGAGAGAAGCTGGAGGAATCACAGCGAGAAGCTGGAGGAATCACAGAGAGTCAGAGAGAAGCTGGAGGAATCACAGAGAGAAGCTGGAGAATCACAGAGAGAAGCTGGAGGAATCACAGAGAAGCTGGAGGAATCACAGAGAGTCAGAGAGAAGCTGGAGGAATCACTGAGAGAAGCTGGAGGAATCACAGAGAGAAGCTGGAGGAATCACAGAGAGAAGCTGGAGGAATCACAGAGAGTCAGAGAGAAGCTGGAGGAATCACAGAGAGAAGCTGGAGGAATCACAGAGAGAAGCTGGAGGAATCACAGAGAGAAGCTGGAGGAATCACAGCGAGAAGCTGGAGGAATCACAGAGAGTCAGAGAGAAGCTGGAGAATCACAGAGAGAAGCTGGAGAATCACAGAGAGAAGCTGGAGGAATCACAGAGAAGCTGGAGGAATCACAGAGAGTCAGAGAGAAGCTGGAGGAATCACAGAGAGAAGCTGGAGGAATCACAGAGAGTCAGAGAGAAGCTGGAGGAATCACAGAGAGAAGCTGGAGGAATCACAGAGAGTCAGAGAGAAGCTGGAGGAATCACAGAGAGAGAGAGAGAAGCTGGAGGAATCACAGAGAGAAGCTGGAGGAATCACAGAGAGTCAGAGAGAAGCTGGAGAATCACAGAGAGAAGCTGGAGGAATCACAGAGAGTCAGAGAGAAGCTGGAGGAATCACAGAGAGAAGCTGGAGGAATCACAGAGAGTCAGAGAGAAGCTGGAGGAATCACAGAGAGAGAGAGAGAAGCTGGAGGAATCACAGAGAAGCTGGAGGAATCACAGAGAGTCAGAGAGAAGCTGGAGGAATCACAGAGAGAGAGAGAGAAGCTGGAGGAATCACAGAGAAGCTGGAGGAATCACAGAGAGTCAGAGAGAAGCTGGAGGAATCACAGAGAGAAGCTGGAGGAATCACAGAGAGTCAGAGAGAAGCTGGAGGAATCACAGAGAGAAGCTGGAGGAATCACAGAGAGTCAGAGAGAAGCTGGAGGAATCACAGAGAGAGAGAGAAGCTGGAGGAATCACAGAGAGAAGCTGGAGGAATCACAGAGAGTCAGAGAGAAGCTGGAGGAATCACAGCGAGAAGCTGGAGGAATCACAGAGAGAAGCTGGAGGAATCACAGAGAGAAGCTGGAGGAATCACAGAGAGAAGCTGGAGGAATCACAGAGAGTCAGAGAGAAGCTGGAGAATCACAGAGAGAAGCTGGAGAATCACAGAGAGTCAGAGAGAAGCTGGAGGAATCACAGAGAGAAGCTGGAGGAATCACAGAGAGAAGCTGGAGGAATCACAGAGAGAAGCTGGAGAATCACAGAGAGTCAGAGAGAAGCTGGAGGAATCACAGAGAGAAGCTGGAGGAATCACAGAGAGAAGCTGGAGGAATCACAGAGAGAAGCTGGAGGAATCACAGAGAGAAGCTGGAGGAATCACAGAGACTTGTGTGGACAGCAGCCACCTCAGCAATGTCAGAGACTGCTCCTAAGAGAGGACATCCAGGCAGAATAAGACTGCAGAGGATAGTAGGAATCCGGCACCCGAGCCTTCCACGAAAGATGAGAGGACACAGAGGCCATAGATGTGAAGCTGGAGCCCACAGTCTGTGAGCCTGCAGTGATCAGAGACGTGAGGAGTTATTGTGGCCACTGCCCAGATCACAACAACCAGGTGAAGAGGTAAGAAGTTACACAAGTTATGTTCCTAATAATAAATGTCATTACACAGCAGATTATTACTTTGTAGGATGAGTCTGCACGTCCTGTATAAACTGTATATAAATGTCGTAGCGTTCCAGGTCAGTCATTAACCAGAGTGTGGATATTCGCCCTCATTACTTGTGTCGTTAATGATCCTGGTTGATTATTCAGCTGTTATCTGGTATCTCCATATACATAATGGAGAAAATAAGTATTTGATGCGCTGCCAATTTTTCAGTTTTCACCCTACAAAGAATGGAGAGATCTGTATTTTTTTTCGTCGGTGCACTTCACCTGTGAGAGACAGAATGTAAAGATAAAATCCAGAAAATCACATTGTACGATTGTTACATAATTTACATTTTATTGCCTGAAATACAGTGGGGGAAAAAAGTATTAATCAGCCACTAATTGTGCAAGTTCTCTCACTTAATAAGATGAGAGGCCTGTAACTGACATCATAGATAGACCACAACTATGAGAGTCACAATGAGAAAACTAATCCAGAAAATCACCTTGTCTGATTTGGGAAGATTTATTTGGTCACCTAAAAACATGGAAGATTTCTGGTTCTCACAGACCTGTAACTTCTTCTTTAAGAGGCTCCTCTGTCCTCCACTCATTACCTGTAGTAATGGCACCTGTTTGACCTTGTTATCAGTATAAAAGACACCTGTGCACCACCTCAAACAGTCACACTCCAAACTCCACTATGGTGAAGACCAAAGAGCTGTCAAAGGACACCAGAAACAAAATTGTAGCCCTGCACCAGGCTGGGAAGACTGAATCTGCAATAGCCAACCAGCTTGGAGTGAAGAAATCAACAGTGGGAGCAATAATTACAAAATGGAAGACATACAAGATCACTGATAATCTCCCTCGATCTGGGGCTCCACGCAAGATCTCACCCCGTGGGGTCAAAATTATCACAAGAATGGTGAGCAAAAATCCCAGAACCACACGGGGGTACCTAGTGAATAACCTGCAGAGCTGGGACCACCGTAACAAAGGCTGCCATCAGTAACAGTACGCCGCCAGGGACTCAGATCCGGCAGTGCCAGACGTGTCCCCCTGCTTAAGCCAGTACATGTCCGGGCCCGTCTGAAGTTTGCTACAGAGCATTTGGATTATCCAGAAGAGTATTTGGAGAATGTCATATGGTCTGATGAAACCAAACTGGAACTGTTGATAGAAACAAAACTCGTCATGTTTGGAGGAGACAGAATGCTGAGTTGCATCCAAAGAACACCACACCTACTGTGAAGCATGGGGGTGGCAACATCATGTTTTGGAGCTGTTTCTCTGCAAAGGGACCAGGACAACTGATCCGTGTACATGAAAGAATGAATGGGGCCATGTATCATGAGATTTTGAGTGCAAACCTTCCATCAGCAAGGGCATTGAAGATGAAACGTGGCTGGGTCTTTCAGCACGATAATGATCCCAAGCACACCGCCAGGGCAATGAAGGAGTGGCTTCATAAGCAGCATATGAAGGTCCTGGGGTGGCGTAGCCAGTCTACAGATCTCAACCCCATAGAAAACCTTTGGCGGGAGTTGAAAGTCCATGTTGCCCAGCGACAGGCCCAAAACATCACTGCTCTAGAGGAGATCTGCATGGAGGAATGGGCCAACATACCACCAACAGTGTGTGCCAACCGTGTGAAGACTTACAGAAAACATTTGACCTCTGTCATTGCCAACAAAGGATATATAACAAAATATTGAGATAAACTTTTGTTAATGACCAAATACTTATTTTCCACCATAATTTTCAAAATAAATCTTCTCAAATCAGACAAGGTGATTTTCTGGATTTGTTTTCTCATTGTGACTCTCATAGTTGTGGTCTACTTATGACGTCAATTACAGGCCTCGCTCATCTTTATAAGTCAGAGAACTTGCACAATTGGTCACTGACTAAATACTTTTTTCTCCACGGTAAGTATTTGATACAATAGAAAAACAACGTAATATTTGGTCCAGAAACCTTTGTTTGTAATTACAGAGGTCAGATGATTCCTGTAGTTCTTGACCAGGTTTGCACACTCTGCAGCAGGGATTTTGGCCCCATCCACCATGCGGATCTTCTACAGATCTTTCAGGTTTCGGGGCTGTCGCTGGGCGACATTGAGTTTTGGCTCCCTCCAAAGATTTTCTATTGGGTTCAGGTCTGGAGACTGGCTAGGACCAGGCTCCAGGACCTTGCAATTCTTCTCAAGGAGCCGCTCCTTAGTTGCCCTGGTTTTGTGTTTTGGGTCATTGTCATACTGGAAGACTCAGCCACAACCCATCTTCAATGCTCTTACTGAGGGAAGGGATTGTTGGCAAAAGTCTCATGACATGACCGCATCCATCCTCCTTTCAATACAGTGTAGTTGTCCTGTCCCCTTTGTAGAAAAGCACCCCCAAAGTATAATGTTTCCCCCACCATGCTTCATGGTTGGGATGGTGTTCTTGGGGCCATACTCTTCCCTCTTCTTCCTCCAAACATGGCGAGTGGAGTTGATACCAAAATGTTCTATTTTGATCTCATCTGACCACATGACCTTCTCCCATGCTTCCTCTGTATCATCCAGATGGTCATTGGTGAACTTTAGATAGGCCTGGACATGTGCTGGTGTGAGCAGGGGGACCTTGTGTGCTCTGGATTTTAATCATGACAGCGTAGTGTGTTACTAATGTTTGAGATTGTGGTCCCAGCTCTTTTCAGGTCATTGACCAGATCCTCCCATATAGTTCTGGACTGATTCCTGACTCATCTCAGAATCATCCTTACCCCATGAGGCGAGATTTTGCATGGAGCCCCAGACTGAGGAAGATTGAAAGTCATCTTGTGTTTCTTTCATTTTCTAATAATTGGGCCAACAGTTGTTGACTTGTCATCAAGCTGCTTGCCTATTATCCTGTAGCCCATCCCAACCTTGTGCAGGTCTACAATTTTGTCCCTGGTGTCAGCTCTTTGGTCTTGGCCATTGTGGAGAGGGTTGAGTGTGTGGACAGGTGTCTATTATACAGGTAACGAGGTCAAACAGGTGCAATTAATCCAGGTAATGAGTGCGGAGTAGGAGGCTTCTTACAGAAACACTAACAGGTCTGTGAGAGCAGAATTCTCGCTGGTTGGTCGGTGATTAAATACTTATTTCATGCAATAAAATGCAAATTAATTATGTAACAATCTACAATGTGATTCTCTGGATTTTTTTTTTAGATTCCGTTCTCCAGAGGTGAAGTGTACCTATGATAACCATTACAGACCTCTTGATTCTTTGTAGGTGGGGGAGAAACTTGATAATCGGCAGAGGATCAAATACTTATTTTCCCCACTGGAGGAGCCAAGTCATGTCCTCTGTACAAGCTGTATAGGACCTAATTCACACATCTCGCTCTCACGTGTCCTTGTCTCTTCATTGTGTATATTTCTGACATCACCCTTCTCTGTCCCCCATGCTTTATACCCCACTCCTGCTCTATTAAGGCACTGCTGGGGTCATCAGAGACTTTACAGTTCAGGCCCCTGCTGTGTTTTCCATGCTTTAGGGTATGTGCACACGTCAGGATTTCTTGCAGAAATTTCCTGAAGAAAACCGGATATTTTCTGCAAGAAATCCTCATTTATTTTTTTTTGCGTTTTTTCCTGTTTTTTTCGCGTTTTTTTTAGCATTTTGCAAGCGAAATTAGCTTGCAGAATGCTAAAGTTTTCCAAGCGATCTGTAGCATCGCTTGGAAAACTGACTGACAGGTTGGTCACACTTGTCAAACATAGTGTTTGACAAGTGTGACCAACTTTTTACTATAGATGCAGCTTATGCAGCATCAATAGTAAAAGATAGAATGCTAAAAATAATAAAAAAAATAAAAAAAATGCTTATACTCACCTGCAGACAGCTGATCTCCTCAGCGGCGTCCGTTCCTATAGATGGTGTGTGCAGGACCTTCGATGACGTCGTGGTCACGTGACCGCGACGTCATCGCAGGTCCTTCACACACACACCATCTATAGGAACGGAAGCGGCAGCGTGCACCTGAGAGGCGGGAGGACTCCGGGGGCCATCGAAGGTGAGTATGACTATTTTTTATTTTAATTCTTTTTTTTTTACCAATTATATGGTTCCCAGTCCGTGGAGGAGAGTCTCCTCTCCTCCACCCTGGGTACCAACCGTACATGATCTGCTTACTTCCCGCATGGTGTGCACAGCCCCGTGCGGGAAGTAAGCAGATCAATGCACTCCTAGGTGTGCGGAATCCCTGTGATTCCGCAAATTTAATGAACATGTTGCTTTTTTTTCTGCGATGCGATTTTTTCGCGGAAAAAAATGCAACATTTGCACAAAAAATGCGGAATACCCTGAAAATAATGGGAGGCACATGTAAGCGTTTTTTTCGCATTTTTATAGCGAAAAAACGCGAAAAATACTGAACGTGTGCACATGGCCTTATACTGCAGCGCTGATTAGTGATAAGTGAGCAGTAAACTGCTCGGGTGCTCATTACCTGAGTCCAGCAAATCATAATGCTTGGATGCTCAACTTGAGTAACGAGTAATGGAAGTCAATGAGAAACTCGAACATTTTCCAGCATTTTTCCGGAGGTCTGGAGGGGGCATTAAAATCACTGAAATGGATGGAAACAGCACTGAAATGACATGGGAACAGCATGGAGAAGACCCCTGGAGGCATCGCTGACTCCCAGGTCGCTGCTGGGAGCAATGGTGCCAGAGTATAATGCCACTTGTACGGACTGACAATAAAACATACAAAACCGAAGATCAAATGGATTTTTACATGAAAAAATGTTAAGAAATATTCTGTATAATGACTTGTATATAAGGCAAGATAAAAAGCAAGAAATGAAAGACCGTGAGACCGTGGTTAACCCTGCTGTGGAGCCATAAGGTCATACAGAGAGAACACGTGTTCTATGGGACATATATAATCACGGCTCTTAGGAGGGGGAGGAAAACTTGCGGTCTGTCCTTTTGGGCCTCCTCCTGCTGTCACCTTCACTCTCTACAGACTCCAGACCAGCTGGTAGCTGTGCTTATGAAGACTTCTACCATACTCCATGACAGGGACAGACGCATTTTACTATTATAATAATAATCTTTATTTTTATATAGCGCTAACATATTCCGCAGCGCTTTACAATTTTGCACACATTATCATCACTGTCCCCGATGGGGCTCACAATCTAAATTCCCCTATCAGTATGTCTTTGGAATGTGGGAGGAAAACAGAGAACCCGGAGGAAACCCACGCAAACACGGGGAGAACATACAAACTCCTTGCAGATGTCGTCTAAGGTGGGATTAGAACCCAGGAATCCAGCGCTGCAAGGCTGCTGTGCTAACCACTGAGCCACTATTCAGAATCTCAGTAAAAATGGGGAAGAAACGCTGATATTGACAAATGGACAATCTCTTTGTAACTACTTCACCTATTTTATGTTTTGCTGCAATGTGGTTTTTTTTGTGGACAATCCAATAAACCACATTTTTTATGAAAATATCATGACATTTTTCTTTAAGAGTATCGCACCTGGTGAAGAGTCCTGATTAAATAAATGTGGGAATTAAGCATATTTAACAGTTGTCATGACGTTTTTACTAAACTCCACACAGTTGCAGTTATTGTGCTTTTTTTAATTGAATTTGAATACTTTTAATTATTAGTAAAGCATTTTGGCCCTGGAATAGACTCCCTTCAGTCCTTGGTTCGGAGAAGCTTATAGATGGTCTTTGTTTTTTTTTCCACAAGTCGGGCTTGAGTCTCTCCAGTTGGTAATCCCTGACAAACTTGAGCACCTCCTCATAGCACCTGGGGATGTCCCAGTTGTAAGGATAGTAGAGGTCCCACTTGTCCCGTCTGTTCATTGTGGATGGGCTGAAGAGGAGATGTAAAGTCATCCTCCTGGTGGGGACACGGAAGTTTTGGCTGTTGGCAGTCTGGCACACATGGCTGAGTTTATGCTCCTCTGCCTTCCCGTGATCATCGCGTTGTACACATTTTGGCCAACACTAATTACTGGATGGTCACCCTTCTAGACCCATGCTACAAGGAGAACTTTCTATCTCTCTTTCCCATGGCAGAGAGGGCTAATATAATGTTGCAGTACCAGAAGGTCCTAGTTGAAGAGTTGTTAAAAAAAATTCCATCTGGCAATGCAGAGGTCATAGTTTCTTAGACAACCAAGGAGTAGAGATGAGGGAGACCCTGACCAGATGCAGCAGGGGCAGGAGAACACTCGCAAAAGTCTGGGATAGTTTTATTAGACTCTCCCGGAGCCCAGGCCCTGATGTGCAGGGTACTCTGACTAGGAGAGAAATGTTTTGGAAGATGTTGAAGGAGTACCTTGCCAGCGTCCTACATGATTCCTCTGTGCCTTACAACTATTGGGTATCCAAGCTAGACATATAGCATAAACTGTCCCTCTATGTCTTCGAGGTCCTGGCCTGCCCTACCGCTAGTGTTTTGTGAGTGGGTTTTTAGTGCCGCCGGGGATATTATAACCAATAAGCGCATCCGCATGTGAACTGAAAATGCTGACAGGCTGACTCTTATAAAAATGAACAAGGGCTGGATTGGGACAGACTTCTCTACACCACCGGATGACAGCAGCGGAACATAATGCCAATTCAAATGTTCCTTTTTCTCTGGTGTTTTCCCGTGCACCCCTTCCCACACAAAAAAAAGGTATATGGTTCATGGTTTCTTCTTTTTCTTGCCCATCTCCTCCTTAATACTATCCATCCTCCATCTCAACACTAAATGCAACTAACAGTCGTATTAACAAGGGATAGAACAGATATTAGAACTGATAATGACTTTTCTTGTATGTGGCAATACCAAGGACTGTGACACAATCAGCTCTGCCAAAATGCCTGTAATATGCTATCCCTACTCCTCCAGCTAACCCTACACGAATTGCAGATAAGAGTGGTTTTATTATAGAATAGATTCTATTAGAATTAGCCTTGAAAAGAGCTGTTGGTTTAATGTAGCACCAGCAGGTACTGGGGTGCTGTAACACACTGTCCCTTCTGCAGCAGTGACTCTTCCTACACTACGTCTGGGTACAATACTCCGAGCATGGCGTCAATCCCCGCATGTTTAGTGGCTGAAACTTAGGCGTGAAATGTGGGGCAGGAAATCGAGCATGGCGCCCGAGCGTCTCCAGCACCAGGATGCTCAGTCGAGTACGCTCGCCCATCACTAGTTCTGATTTGTTCTTTTTTTAGAATGGCTGCTATGTCCATCTACAAACTCAGAAGGAATTTCATAAATGGAGAGCCGGTTCACCTTACAGACTCCAGGACAGAATGATTATAAACTGCAGGTAACTAAACCTATAGGGAGCAAAAGAAATTGCTCATCACAGAGGGAGGGGCCTAAATGAAAGGAGGAGCCAAAATAAATGGAAGAGTCTAAACGTAAGGAAGGGCCAAAAATGAAAGGAGGGGCCAAAATTAAAGGAGGAGCCTAAATGAAAGGAGGGGCCAAAAATAAAAGGAGGGGCCAAAATTAAAACGGTATCAACATGGAAGGAGGAGCCAACATAAAAGTAAAGGCCAAAATAAAAAGAGACAAAATAAAAGGAGGAAGTAAAATATAAAAAAAAAACAGAATAAAGGAAGAGCCAAAATAAAGGGTGGAGCTTAAATAAAAAGAGGAAAAAAGAAAAGGAGGGGCCAAAATAAAAAGGGACTAAAATGAAAGCCTAAATAAAAGAAGAGACAAAATAAAAGAGGGGAACAAATTAAAGGGAGTAACCTCAGTAAGAGGAAAAGGGACTTCTAGCAGTAACTCGTGGCTACTACTGTTCTCTCAGGACTGTGAATCTGCAAATTTGCTCGATTTCAGCCAGGAAATTCTATTTGAATGAGCCCCAATTACAGACCCCAAAGTACAATAAGAGGATAACCTGGGAAAGGGATAAAATACAATAGTGTCCTCCTGATCTCGCCCCGGGGCTGTCCGTGCCACTGGAGATCCTCATCCATCCTGCGCTTGCTTCTGATGGCACCTGCTCCAGCTCATCTTTTCTTCACCGGTGTTTGTGATGCCACTGACTAGGCCTCAGCACATCGTGACGTCATATTATACCTATGTCGCCCCACAATGTCATAATGTGAATCAAGACCTAATCGGTGGCCTCAGAAGTGTCACCGAGGAGTAAAGAGAAAACCAGAGCAGGTGCCTAAAGGAGTGAGCGGAGGATGGGCAGAAGGCGGCAACACGGGCAGCACAGGGCGGGTGAGGAGGATATTATATTACAGTATTTTTACAACTTTTCAACTACATATGAACCCAGGAAAATTTAATCCCAAAAAATTCCCATTCGATAGAAGCCGCAAATTTTGGGAAATTTTAACCTCATTTGATTAATCAACAATTGATTCGCTCGTCCTCGTTCAGGACCGGCCCCTCTTTCCTAAAAGCCTGAAAGGTTAATCTTCTTGAACTGTTGGGCGACAACCACACAGGGAAGATCTTATGGCTGCACCCAGTTGTCGTCCAATTCCAGCCAAAAATGAAAGTACTTGCAGCAGAAGAGGATGGCGGCTCTCATGAGTGACAGATCGGAGGGGGAAGAGTCCTGTGTGGTGGGGGATTACCAGACCCACCTGTGGATGGTGGAGGTGACCGTCTTCTCCCGACTTGCCTGCAGACACTGGAGAGTCACCTGTCGTCTTTATCATAATAACCTGCCGACTCCACCTCCACCGCTGAGGATACGGAACAATGTCATCTACAGATGTGACAGGGTGAAAGGTCTAACATGGGGGATGGTGGGAAGCCTGGGCAGAAGTGCTGAAGGCTCCCACACCCATTAACTCTTTTTGAACCTCTGGTAGATAAGACAATTTTTGCATCTCACATATTAACTCCTCATCTGTGAATGACCTGAGCACCGACAACCTAAAGAATATAAGGGCATATTAGCTGCAGTAACCCACTCAGAAGCTTCTTCATGCAACTCTGATGCACAGTGATGAGTTAGGAACCCGGAGGGAAAGAGGAGTATGGAGGGAACAGAGAGGTCTGGAGAGGAGAGAGGAGCCTGGAGAGGACAGGGAATCCTGGAGAGGACAGAGGAGCCTGGAGAGGACAGAGGAGCCTGGAGAGGACAGGGAATCCTGGAGAGGACAGAGGAGCCCGGAGAGGACAGAGGAGCCCGGAGAGGACAGAGGAGCCCGGAGAGGACAGAGGAGCCCGGAGAGGACAGAGGAGCCCGGAGAGGACAGAGGAGCCTGGAGAGGACAGAGGAGCCTGGAGAGGACAGGGAATCCTGGAGAGGACAGAGGAGCCTGGAGAGGACAGAGGAGCCTGGAGAGGATAGAGGAGCCTGGAGAGGACAGAGGAGCCTGGAGAGGACAGGGAATCCTGGAGAGGACAGAGGAGCCTGGAGAGGACAGAGGAGCCCGGAGATGACAGAGGAGCCCGGAGAGGACAGAGGAGCCCGGAGAGGACAGAGGAGCCCGGAGAGGACAGAGGAGTCCGGAGAGAACAGAGGAGCCTGGAGAGGACAGAGGAGCCTGGAGAGGACAGAGGAGCCTGGAGAGGACAGAGAAGGCTGGAGAGGACAGAGGAGCCTGGAGAGGACAGAGGAGCCTGGAGAGGACAGGGAATCCTGGAGAGGACAGAGGAGTCTGGAGAGGACAGAGGAGCCTGGAGAGGACAGAGGAGCCTGGAGAGGACAGAGGAGCCTGGAGAGGACAGGGAATCCTGGAGAGGACAGAGGAGCCTGGAGAGGACAGAGGAGCCTGGAGAGGACAGAGGAGCCTGGAGAGGACAGAGGAGCCTGCAGGACAGAGGAGCCTGGAGAGGACAGAGGAGCCTGGAGAGGACAGGGAATCCTGGAGAGGACAGAGGAGCCTGGAGAGGACAGAGGAGCCTGGAGAGGACAGAGGAGCCCGGAGAGGACAGAGGAGCCCGGAGAGGACAGAGGAGTCCGGAGAGAACAGAGGAGCCTGGAGAGGACAGAGGAGCCTGGAGAGGACAGAGGAGCCTGGAGAGGACAGAGGAGCCTGGAGAGGACAGAGAAGGCTGGAGAGGACAGAGGAGCCTGGAGAGGACAGAGGAGCCTGGAGAGGACAGGGAATCCTGGAGAGGACAGAGGAGCCTGGAGAGGACAGAGGAGCCTGGAGAGGACAGAGGAGCCTGGAGAGGACAGGGAATCCTGGAGAGGACAGAGGAGCCTGGAGAGGACAGAGGAGCCTGGAGAGGACAGAGGAGCCTGCAGGACAGAGGAGCCTGGAGAGGACAGAGGAGCCTGGAGAGGACAGGGAATCCTGGAGAGGACAGAGGAGCCTGGAGAGGACAGAGGAGCCTGGAGAGGACAGAGGAGCCCGGAGAGGACAGAGGAGCCCGGAGAGGACAGAGGAGTCCGGAGAGGACAGAGGAGTCCGGAGAGGACAGAGGAGCCTGGAGAGGACAGAGGAGCCTGGAGAGGACAGAGGAGCCTGGAGAGGACAGAGAAGGCTGGAGAGGACAGAGGAGCCTGGAGAGGACAGAGGAGCCTGGAGAGGACAGGGAATCCTGGAGAGGACAGAGGAGTCTGGAGAGGACAGAGGAGCCTGGAGAGGACAGAGGAGCCTGGAGAGGACAGAGAAGGCTGGAGAGGACAGAGGAGCCTGGAGAGGACAGAGGAGCCTGGAGAGGACAGAGGAGCCTGGAGAGGACAGAGGAGCCTGCAGGACAGAGGAGCCTGGAGAGGACAGAGGAGCCTGGAGAGGACAGGGAATCCTGGAGAGGACAGAGGAGTCTGGAGAGGACAGAGGAGCCTGGAGAGGACAGAGGAGCCTGGAGAGGACAGAGGAGCGGAGAGGACAGAGGAGCCTGGAGAGGACAAAGGAGCCTGGAGAGGACAGGGAATCTTGGAGAGGACAGAGGAGTCTGGAGAGGACAGAGGAGCCTGGAGAGGACAGAGGAGCCTGGAGAGGACAGAGGAGCCTGGAGATGACAAAGGAGCCTGGAGAGGACAGAGAAGCCTGGAGAGGACAGAGGAGCCTGCAGTGGACAGAGAAGCCTGGAGAGAACAGAGGAGCCTGGAGAGGACAGAGAAGCCTGGAGAGGGCAGGGGAGTCTGAAGAGGACAGAGAAGCCTGCAGTGGACAGAGGAGCCCGGAGAGAACAGAGGAGTCTGGAGAGGACAGATAAGCCTCGAGAGGGCAGGGGAGTCTGAAGAGGACAGAGGAGCCTGGGGAAGACAGAGGAACCTGGAGAGGACAGAGGAACCTGGTGAGGATAAAGGGAGCCTGGAGAAGACAGAGGACTCTGGAGAGGACAGACGAGCCTGGAGAGGAAAGAGGAGCCTGGGGAGGACAGAGGACCCTGGAGAGGACAGAGGAGCCTGGGGAGGACAGAGGACCTTAGAGAGGACAGAGGAGCCTGGGGAGGACAGAGGAGCTTGGAGTGAGGAGCTTGGGGAGGACAAGGGAGCCTGGACAGAGGAGCCTGGAGAGGACAGAGGAGCGGAGAGCCTGTGGAGGACAGAGGAGCCTGGAAAGAACAGAGGAGTCCAGAGAGTACTGAGGAGCCTGGAGAGGACAGGGAACCCTATAGGACAGAGGAGCTTGGAGAGAGGAGCTTGGGGAGGACAGGGGAGCCTGGGGAGGACAGGGGAGCCTGGGTAGAACAGAGGACCCTGGAGAGAGGAGCCTGGGGAGGACAGAGAAGCCTGACGTACATAGGAGCCTGGAGAGGACAGGGAACCCTTGAGAGGACAGAAGAGCCTGGGGAGGACAGAAGAGCCTGGGGAGGACAGAGGAGACTGTAGAGGACAGGGGAGTCTGGAGAGGACAGGGGAGTCTGGAGAGGACAGGGGTGCCGGGAAGAACAGAGAAGCCTAGAGAGGACAGAGGAGCCTGGAGAGGACAGAGGAGACTGGAGAGGACAGAGAAGACTGGAGAGGACAGGAGACCCTGGAGAAGACAGAGGAACCTGGCGAGGACAGAGTAGTATGGAGTGGACAGAGGAGTCTGGAGACATCAGTCTTGAGAAACCTACAGGAGACTGAAAAGCTTGGAGGGGACAGAGGTGACGGAGGGGCCCTCTTCAGTCTGTATGGCAGCAGTTGTCCATACAGGATACATGCCGCATTAAGTGTATTGAGCACTTAAGAAAGAAAACCTGGGAGTGGAAACATCAGTGGTGGCTTTGGATCACTTTGTTCTCTATCAGAAGCTGATGACACTCAGACAAACTTGTGCTGCTCATACACATATTTATCTCACTGAGGTCTATCAGAAATATAAAGAGTCTTCCGATATGAAACAACTCACCCATGGGAAACAATAAATGTATCCAGCTCAGAGATGAGAGACTTCATGGTCATGGAGGAGCCAGCGATCATGGGTGTTGGTGGAATCTGCAATCTCTGTGTATATCACAGAAATGATCTTACAAACACTAAAAGCAGAACTCAGAGAGATTTTCCAAAGACAGTAAGTTGTTCCCTATTGATAGGAAAAATAACGATCCTGAGAAAGGGGCTTAATCCAAGCGGCTGCTGGAAGAAGCCACTGCTGAGCCGTTTTTGGGATCTTTGGGGATTGCAGTCAAATCTTTAATGATCAATAAGTTACCTCTATTCTATGGTTGGAAAAAACTTACTATATTAAGAAAACCCTTTATATTCATAGCATACAATATGAAGACAAAACCAACAGATATACAATGGATACAGAGCTGAACACTATGAGCAAAGGGCGAGGTACATTTCTGCCTTTCATCATGCTCATCTCACAGAATGTAATGTATTAAGGCCTCATTACTCATTTCACATGATTTCTGCATTTCTGGTCATGGTTGTGTCACGTAATATACTCATATCCTAAGTACACTTCAAGATCTTTACACTGCATTTACTGGGACACACACATGCTTCCCTTCCCCCCATTAGGTTTGTGTAAAGTCCACATGCTGCAACGATCCCCCATACAGTTCCCTCTGCACAAGGTGCAGCACTCCTTCTCTACCTGCCTGCATGTAATTCTATCTCCCTCCTTCCCCCCTCCCTCGGGAATGTGTGTGATTCCCATCACCCCTCCCTCCTGCATACAGCTGGGAAACTGAAAGTAAAAAGTAGGAGTACATGGCTTCAGATCTCTTTGTTTCTCTACACTGGTATATGATCATGCAGATTAGACCTGGAAGTAGGACAAAAACATTTTTGGCATGTGCATCAGTAGAACCATCCACAAGTGAGTTTTTTAAGCTCCGGCGCCAGCAGAATCCAAGAAATGGATTTCTACTTAACTGGGTCATACAGCCACTTCATGTTTAGACTTAAAAGAATGCCAATTTCACACTCCGAAAAATGATGGTTCTGCCGCCACTCTACGAACCTCGCAGTCCGAGTTATAACGGTTATACGTTTTTTAGTAACTGTTGGACAAGGTGAGTACATTCCATAGCTCGGCCAACTCAGTAAGGTCATGAACAGCGGGTATAAGATTATGAAGCCCAATGAGGGTGTCTTTTGCCCGTGGATCCAGCTATGAGAGGCTGTGCATTGTGACCTGATGGAATTGGGATGGTTCCCCTCCCCCACCAACCATCTCCACATGGCATGCCAGTAACTGAAACATGTAAGCTCATCTTTAATACATCTTTATTTTGTAATTGCCTGTACATACTGTAATTGTCTCGTTTGTAACATCTTTTATGTACTTTTTTTAAACACTGCTTATTTCTTTTTGGAGTAAAAGCTATAATATTTACTAGTTTTGTTTTCCTTGCTCTAATAACTTATTGCCACGTCCTCCAAACTAAATCAACGCTACTGATTGGGTTGGCTCCTGCCCCGATATTAATCATAAGAACTAGGAGTTGGTGGCAGCAAAGAGTTCTGGGCTTTTGGGGAGACTCTGGCAGTGATGGACGGAGATTTATAAGTGTATTTCCCTCCTGAGACTGGGAATAGTTATATTGCCCTCACTTTAGCGCGCCCAATAGGTAATACACAGCAAGGCAGCCCTTCTGGCGACTACTTATCCTAGGTGTAGTTCCCGGAATGACATGAGGGTAAGGGGGTGCCAGAGAGCTGCAAGTTCCAAACCAGAACTGGAAAGTGGGATATAAAATATCCCCCGACAAACTGGGGGCAACCAAACACCCCCAGTTAATGACAGGCTGTATAGGTAGTGGTCCTGATCTTGCCTCCATCCTCAGAGCATTGGTCTCCATGTTCCTGTCTCCATCCTCATAGCATTGGTCTTCATGGTCGTGCCTCCATCCTCACAGCATTGGTCTTCATATGACCCTGAAGTCATCACGTGTCACCATCATTAAACATTTCAGACTCCGCTCAACACACAGGATATTTTTTATTGACAAAGTTTTTAACTAACATCATTTACTACTGTGGAAAATAAAACCTGTGCTCAGAAGTGTCATCCGGCCTCGGCTGTGATGGGACAATGGGGACTTCAACTCTTATATGAGGGGGTGTCTGAGTGTTTCCCTTTGGAACAATGGCAAATAATGCAATAATGTGATAGACAAATCCACAGAGGTTCAGATGAACCGCGCCGGCCGACATATTGACGGACTTTCTGTACTTTGCCTTCATGCAATAATATTATTGGTGTGTATCAGTCCAGAGTTCAGTCCATGAGGTGTGTCTGTCACACTAGTCTTTAATCCGATATTCATAGGTCAGGATAGAGAAATTGGAGAATCTTCCAAACAGTGATGGAATGATCTTCACATCCGTTTTTTCGAAGCCTAATTTTTCATACAATTTATGAGCAGCGACTTGTATCATTGACGTTTCCAGAGTCAGCATTTTGTAGCCACGTTGTTGAGTGAAGTCCATGACCTTCTGGCACAAAGCGCTGGCGATTCCTAGATGTCTTTTGTCCTTAGCCACTGACAGCCGTCTCAACACCATGACTTCACTAGAGCGGGGGGCTGACTGAACGCCCACCATGCCTACGACCCTGCCGTTAGTCTCCACCACCCAGAAACAAGAGTTGTTACTTGCCATGTAGGACTCCTCAATGTCGAGCAAGTCTTCTCTCTGGCACTTGTCCACATACTGGTGGTACTCTGAGGTCAGTAAGCGCCGTCCTGCAGTTAACACAATGGCCAGGCTTACTAGAGAGAGTAGGTAGGACCTGGAGATTAGGAACAGGGTGATGATGGATATGAAGAGCACAAACTGGGCCTGGGGAAGCTTCAGCAAGTAGACATAAGCGGCCGGGATGTGCTCCACCATGCCTTCAGCAAACAGCATACGGACGGCATTGTAGTCCCGATTCTTGTACACCCGTATGGTGTAGTCAGCCATGGTCCCACAGTGCTATACGTGGAAGAACCTGTTGAGACAGAAGATAGGTAGAACCTTAAAATCTCAGCCATATATATACCTTCATGACGAAATTATACAATACTTACACAATCCTGAGCATAAATGAGTACACCCCCTTTGAAAAGTCAGATTTTAATAAATATCTGATAGAACACAAGAACATTTTCCAATATTTTGACAATTGAGTTTCATAGAACATTTTTCCCCTATAACATCAGTGAGGTTATAATATACGGTAACTCTCATTACAAAAGCTTCAGTTTTATTCAAATTAATTGATGCAAAAATGAATGCGCCCCCATCATTATCTCCTCCATATTGTATTGTGTGTGACCTCCATGATGTGTGAGGAGGCACCGAGTCTTCTAGGCCTGGAAGGAACAAGGTGGTGACATCCATCTTTCTCCATCTCCAGAACGAGTTCTAGAGCCTGGATGCCGGATGGAAAGTGATGACTTGTCTCCAGAGCTCTCCATAGGGGTCCGGTTGTCAGGGTACACTTGGCCACTGAGTCACTTGTTCTTCCCCAGAAATGCAGCAGATGTGAGTTTTAGGTTATTGTCTGTGTAAAGTGCCATCTGCCGAGGACTGGAGAGATGGTGGCATCTTCTCTGTCACTACAGAGCAGCACATCACCAGCAGCTCATGTGTCCCCCTACATCAGCAGCTCATGTGCCCAACACCAGCAGGGGTCATGCACCCCCAACACCACCAGCTCATGTGCTCCCCCAACACCAACAGCTCATGTGGCCCCCAACACAAGCAAGGCTCATGTGTTCCCCAACACCAGCAGCTCATGTACCCCCCGACACTAGCAGGGCTCATGCACCCCCAACACCACCAGCTCATGTGCTCCCCGGCACCAACAGCTCATGTGCCCCCCGTCACTAGCAGGGCTCATGCAGCTCCATGTAGGACACAGCCAAAACCAGGTCTCACTGTAAGCACCATGCATTTTTGCTTGTACACCTCACCATACAGTTATGAAGCCATTAGTTCTAAAAAACCTTTCTCTTGGTCTCATTCCCCAGAGCAGAGTGCCAGTGTCTCCATATTTCTCACCCTGAGCCCCAGCACATTGTAGGAGGCTTTTTTGTGTCTGGATTTTAGGAGCGGTTCCTCCGTGGACGCCCCCCATGCTGTCGCTCCTCTGCAGTGTGCACTGGTTTGTGTCCCCCGGTTCGGCTTTGCATTTCTTTAGATAATGGCAGGAAACTTACAGGCGGAATTTTGTTCCCCCTTCTCACCAGAAGACGTTCCTGTTTAGGTGGTCACTTACATGGTCGCTTGGACGTCTCTGAGATTCTGCAGTTGCAGCTTTCTTACATTTTCTATCTCTTTTGCTCCAGTATCTGACTGGTCAGTGAAGTTTCACTGATCTCCTTGTAGCCGTCACCTTTCTTGTGTACAGAAATGATTTTCTTTCTCAGGTCTTGTGACATTTCTCTTCCATGTGGTGCCATTGCTGACAGCATGAAATGGTAAAGGGTTTTCTTTTTCAGGATCACCCTCTTATAGTCGCCCGTGTTATGGACACCGGTGTAATGAAGAATACCAATCTGAGGGGGACTTCTTGTTTAATTTGAATTTTGGAGTTTAAACTTTAGCTCTTCTCCTGAGACTTTCATTGGGGTGTACTCATTTTTGCAACATTTCTGGAATCAATTTGTTAGTAAAATTTCTTCTTTGGGGTCCAAAATATATAGTGTTTGCAACGGCCGACAGTTGTGGGAGTATTCTGTAGTATCGTATCCCACAGAAAGTGTTGAACTAACGGTTTTCTAACAAATCTGTTGGGGTGTACTCATTTATGCTGGGCACTGTATGTGGAAAGCAGAGGAGACTGTTCCTGGTATATTGGCCATGATGAAAATCATAGACAAAGGTAAGGATCCATGAGTAAATCAGAATGGAGCTCGGAAGATCTACCCCATCATGGAAGAAGGAGAAGAAGTGGAAGAAAGATCATGAAATGGAAGAAGAAAAGAAGGAAAGAATGAGGAGGAAAGAATGAGGAGGAAATAATGAGGGGAAGGAAAGAATGAGGAGGAAAAAATGAAAAGGAGGAAGGAACGAGAAGAACAGAATGAGAAGGACGACAGAATGAAAAGGACGACAGAATGAAAAGGACGACAGAATGAGAAGGACGACAGAATGAGAAGGACGACAGAATGAGAAGGACGACAGAATGAGAAGGACGACAGAATGAGAAGGACGACAGAATGAGAAGGACGACAGAATGAGAAGGACGACAGAATGAGAAGGACGACAGAATGAGAAGGAGGACTAGGAAAATATGAGAAAAAAATGAGAATGAGGAAAGATTGAGGAGAAAAGAATTAGAAAGAGGAGGAAAGAATGTGAAATAGGAAGAAACTTGATTTCAGCCAGTAAATTCTATTTGAATGAGCCCCAATTACAGACCCCAAAGTACAATAAGAGGAAGACCTGGGAAGGGGATAAAATACAATACAGTGTCCTCCTGACCTCATCCTGGTGCTGTCCGTGCCACTGGAGATCCCCAGCTGTCCTGTGCTTTCTCCTGGAGGCACCTGCTCTGGCTCTTCACTGATGCTTTGGACGCCACTGACTAGGCCTCAGCACATCGTGACGTCATGATATTATAACTATGTCGCCCCATGTGCCACAATGTCATAATGAGCATCGAGACCTAATCGGTGGCCTGAGAAGTGTCACCGAGGAGTAAAGAGGAAACCAGAGCAGGTGCCTAAAGGAGTGAGCGGAGGATGGGCAGAAGGCGGCAACACGGGCAGCACAGGGCGGGTGAGCAGGACATTATATTACGGTATTTTTATAACTTTTCCACTACATACAGTTATATGAAAAAGTTTGGGCACCCCTATTAATCTTAAGCTTAATGTTTTATAAAAATTGTTTTTTTGCAACAGCTATTTCAGTTTCATATATCTAATAACTGTTGGACACAGTAATGTTTCTGCCTTGAAATGAGGTTTATTGTACTAACAGAAAATGTGCAATCTGCATTCAAACACAATTTGACAGGTGCATAAGTATGGGCACCCTTATCATTTTCTTGTGTTAAATACTCCTACCTACTTTTTACTGACTTACTAAAGCACTTTTTTTGGTTTTGTAACCTCATTGAGCTTTGAACTTCATAGCCAGGTGTATGCAATCATGAGAAAAGCTACTTAAAGTGGCAACTTGCAAGTTGTTCTCCTGTTTGAATCTCCTCTGAAGAGTGGCATCATGGGCTCCTCAAAACAACTGTCAAATGATCTGAAAACAAAGATTATTCAACTTAGTTGTTCAGGGAAAGGATACAAAAAGCTGTCTCAGAGATTTAACCTGTCAATTTCCACTGTGAGGAACATAGTAAGGAAATGGAAGAACACAGGTACAGTTCTTGTTAAGGCCAGAAGTGGCAGGCCAAGAAAAACATCAGAAAGGCAGAGAAGAAGAATGGTGAGATCAGTCAAGGACAATCCTCAGACCATCTCCAGAGAGCTGCAGCATCAACTTGCTGCAGATGGTGTCACTGTGTATCGGTCAACTATACAACGCACTTTGCACAAGGAGAAGCTGTATGGGAGAGTGATGCGTAAGAAGCCGTTTCTGCAAGCACGCCACAAACAGAGTCGGCTGAGGTATGCAAACGCACATTTGGAGAAGGCAATTTCTTTTTGGAAGAAGGTCCTGTGGACTGATGAAACCAACATTGAGTTGTTTGGTCATACAAAAAGGCGTTATGCATGGCGGCAAAAAACCACAGCATTCCAAGAAAAACACTTGCTACCCACAGTAAAATTTGGTGGAGGTTCCATCATGCTTTGGGGCTGTGTGGCCAATGCCGGCACCGGGAATCTTGTTAAAGTTGAGGGACGCATGGATTCCTCTCAGTATCAGCAGATTCTTGACAATAATGTTCATGAATCAGTGACAAAGTTGAAGTTACGCAGGGGATGGATCTTTCAGCAAGACAATGATCCAAAACACCGCTCCAAATCTACTCAGGCATTCATGCAGAGGAACAATTACACTGTTCTGGAATGGCCATCCCAGTCCCCAGACCTGAATATCATTGAACATCTGTGGGATCATTTGAAGAGGGCTGTCCATGCTCGGCGACCATCAAACTTAACTGAACTGGAATTGTTTTGTAAAGAGGAATGGTCAAAAATACCTTCATCCAGGATCCAGGAACTCATTAAAAGCTACAGGAAGCGACTAGAGGCTGTTATTTTTGCAAAAGGAGGATCTACTAAATATTAATGTCACTTTTCTGGTGAGGTGCCCATACTTATGCACCTGTCATATTTTGTTTGAATGCAGATTTCACATTTTCTGTTAGTACAATAAACCTCATTTCAAGGCAGAAACATTACTGCGTCCAACAGTTATTAGATATATGAAACTGAAATAGCTGTTGCAAAAAAAACAATTTTTATAAAACATTAAGCTTAAGATTAATAGGGGTGCCCAAACTTTTTCATATAGCTGTATGAATCCAGGAAAATTGAATCCCAAAAAATTCCCATTTTATAGAAGCCACAAATTTTGGGAAATTTTAACCTCATTTGATTAAGAATTGATTCGCTCGTCCTTGTTCTTTCAGGACCGACCCGTTTCCTAGAAGCCTGAAAGGTTAATCTTCTTGGACTGTTGGGCGACAACCACACAGGGAAGATCTTATGGCTGCACCCAGTTCTCACCCAATTCCGGCCACAAACGAAAGTACTTGCAGCAGAAGAGGATGGCGGCTCTCATGAGTGACAGATCGGAGGGGGAAGAGTCCTGTGTGGTGGGGGATTACCAGACCCACCTGTGGATGGTGGAGGTGACCGTCTTCTCCTGACTTGCCTGCAGACACTGGAGAGTCACCTGTCGTCTTTATCATAATAACCTGCCGACTCCACCTCTACCACTGAGGATACGGAACAATGTCATCTACAGATGTGACAGGGTGAAAGGTCTAACATGGGGGATGGTGGGAAACCTGGGCAGAAGTGCTGAAGGCTCCCACACCCATTAACTCTTTTTGAACCTCTGGTAGATAAGACAATTTTTGCATCTCACATATTAACTCTTCATCTGTAGGTAACCTGAGCACCGACAACCTAAAGAATATAAGGGCATATTAGCTGCAGTAACCCACTCAGAAGCTTCTTCATGCAACTCTGATGCACAGTGATGAGTTAGGAACCCGGAGGGAAAGAGGAGTATGGAGGGAACAGAGAGGTCTGGAGAGGAGAGAGGAGCCTGGAGAGGACAGGGAATCCTGGATAGGACAGAGGAGCCTGGAGAGGACAGAGGAGCCTGGAGAGGACAGAGGAGCCTGGAGAGGACAGAGGAGTCCGGAGAGAACAGAGGAGTCCGGAGAGAACAGAGGAGCCTGGAGAGGACAGAGGAGCCTGGAGAGGACAGAGGAGCCTGGAGAGGACAGAGGAGCCTGGAGAGGACAGAGGAGCCTGGAGAGGACAGAGGAGCCTGGAGAGGACAGAGGAGTCCGGAGAGAACAGAGGAGTCCGGAGAGAACAGAGGAGCCTGGAGAGGACAGGGAATCCTGGATAGGACAGAGGAGCCTGGAGAGGACAGAGGAGCCTGGAGAGGACAGAGGAGTCCGGAGAGAACAGAGGAGTCCGGAGAGAACAGAGGAGCCTGTGGAGAGGACAGAGGAGCCTGTGGAGAGGACAGAGGAGCCTGTGGAGAGGACAGAGGAGCCTGGAGAGGACAGAGGAGCCTGGAGAGGACAGAGGAGCCTGGAGAGGACAGAGGAGCCCGGAGAGGACAGAGGAGCCCGGAGAGAACAGAGGAGTCCGGAGAGAACAGAGGAGCCTGTGGAGAGGACAGAGGAGCCTGGAGAGGACAGAGGAGCCTGGAGAGGACAGAGGAGCCTGGAGAGGACAGAGAAGCCTGGAGAGGACAGAGAAGCCTGGAGAGGACAGAGAAGCCTAGAGAGGACAGGAGAGCGGAGCCCGAGGAGGACAGAGGAGCGGAGACCGGGGAGGACAGAGGAGCGGAGACCGGGGAGGACAGAGGAGCGGAGACCGGGGAGGACAGAGGAGCGGAGACCGGGGAGGACAGAGGAGCGGAGACCGGGGAGGACAGAGGAGCGGAGACCGGGGACGACAGAGGAGCGGAGACCGGGGAGGACAGAGGAGCGGAGACCGGGGAGGACAGAGGAGCGGAGACCGGGGAGGACAGAGGAGCGGAGACCGGGGAGGACAGAGGAGCGGAGACCGGGGAGGACAGAGGAGCGGAGACCGGGGAGGACAGAGGAGCGGAGACCGGGGAGGACAGAGGAGCGGAGACCGGGGAGGACAGAGGAGCGGAGACCGGGGAGGACAGAGGAGCGGAGACCGGGGAGGACAGAGGAGCGGAGACCGGGGAGGACAGAGGAGCGGAGACCGGGGAGGACAGAGGAGCGGAGACCGGGGATGAAAGGCGAGCCAGGGAGGACAGAGGAGAGGAGTGTCTGGGAAGGACAGGGGAGCCCGGAGAGGACAGAGGGGTCTGGGGCGGGAGGTGACTGAAGAGTCTGGAAGAGCCTCTTGAGAGGACAGAGGAGTCTGTAGGAGACAGGGAGCCTGGCTAGGTCAGAGTAGTATGGAGTGGACAGAGGAATCTGGAGAGGACTGAGGAGTCTGGAGACATCAGTCTTGAGAAACCTACAGGAGACTGAAAAGCTTGGAGGGGACATAGGTGACTTAGGGGCCCTCTTCAGTCTGTATGGCAGCAGTTGTCCATACAGGATACATGCCACACTATTCTTTTGTGTACTGAGCACTTAAGAAAGAAAACCTGGGTGTGAAGACATCAGTGGAAGCTTTAGATCACTTTGTTCTCCATCAGAAGCTGATGACACTCAGACAAACCTTGTGCTGCTCATACACATATTTATCTCACTGAGGTCCATCAGAAATATAAAGAGTCTTCCGATGTGAAACAACTCACCCATGGGAAACAATAAATGTATCCAGCTCAGAGATGAGAGACTTCATGGTCATGGAGGAGCCAGCGATCATGGGTGTTGGTGGAATTATGCAATCTCTGTGTATATCACAGAAATGATCTTACAAACACTAAAAGCAGAACTCAGAGAGATTTTCCAAAGACAGTAAGTTGTTCCCTATTGATAGGAAAAATAACGATCCTGAGAAAGGGGCTTAATCCAAGCGGCTGCTGGAAGAAGCCACTGCTGAACCGTTTTTGGGATCTTTGGGGTTTGCAGTCAGATCTCCAATGATCAATATTCTATGGTTGGAAAAAAAAAAAAAAGTTCCTCTATTAAGAAAACCCTTTATACTCATAGCATAAAATATGAAGACAAAACCAGCAGATATACAGTGGATCCAGAGCTGAACACTATGAGCAAAAGGCGACCTACTCCCTGAAGGTAAATTTCTGCCTTTCATCGTACTCATCTCACAGAATGTAATGTATTAACGCCTCATGACTCATTTTACATGATTTCTGGTCATGGTTATATCGGTTATGATGCTGTTCTTGCCTCCATCCTCATAGCATTGGTCTTCATGGTCCTGCTTCCATCCTCAAGAGCACTGGTCTTCATAGTTCTGCCTCCATCCTCATAGCGTTGGTCTTCATGGTCCTGCCTCTATCCTCATAGCATTGGTCTTCATGGTCCTGCCTTCATCCTCATAGCATTGGTCTTCATGGTCCTGCCTCTATCCTCATAGCATTGGTCTTCATGTTCCTGTCTCCATCCTCATAGCATTGGTCTTCATGGTCCTGCCTCCATCCTCATAGCGTTGGTCTTCATGGTCCTGTCTCCATCCTCATAGCATTGGTCTTCATAGTTCTGCCTCCATCCTCATAGCGTTGGTCTTCATGGTCCTGCCTCTATCCTCATAGCATTGGTCTTCATGGTCCTGCCTTCATCCTCATAGCATTGGTCTTCATGGTCCTGCCTCTATCCTCATAGCATTGGTCTTCATGTTCCTGTCTCCATCCTCATAGCATTGGTCTTCATGGTCCTGCCTCCATCCTCATAGCGTTGGTCTTCATGGTCCTGCCTCTATCCTCATAGCATTGGTCTTCAAGGTCCTGCCTCCATCCTCATAGCGTTGGTCTTCATGGTCCTGTCTCCATCCTCATAGCATTGGTCTTCATGGTCCTGCCTTCATCCTCATAGCATTGGTCTTCATGGTCCTGCCTTCATCCTCATAGCATTGGTCTTCATGGTCCTGCCTTCATCCTCATAGCATTGGTCTTCATGGTCCTGCCTCTATCCTAATAGCATTGGTCTTCATGGTCCTGCCTTCATCCTCATAGCATTGGTCTTCATGTTCCTGTCTCCATCCTCATAGCATTGGTCTTCATGGTCCTGTCTCCATCCTCATAGCGTTGGTCTTCATGGTCCTGTCTCCATCCTCATAGCATTGGTCTTCATGGTCCTGTCTCCATCCTCATAGCATTGGTCTTCATGGTCCTGTCTCCATCCTCATAGCATTGGTCTTCATGTTCCTGTCTCCATCCTCATAGCATTGGTCTTCATGGTCGTGCCTCCATCCTCATAGCATTGGTCTTCATATGACCCTGAAGTCGTCAGGTGTTACCACCATTAACCATTTCAGACTCCGCTCAACACACAGGATATTTTTTATTGACAAAGTTTTTACTAACATCATTTACTACTGTGGAAAATAAAACCTGTGCTCAGAAGTGTCATCCGGCCTCGGCTGTGATGGGACAATGAGGACCTCAACTCTTATATGAGGGGGTGTCTGAGTGTTTCCCTTTGGAACAATGGCAAATAATGCAATAATGTGATAGACAAATCCACAGAGGTTCAGATGAACCGCGCCGGCCGACATATTCACGGACTTTCTGTACTTTGCCTTCATGCAATAATAAAATTGGTGTGTATCAGTCCAGAGTTCAGTCCATGAGGTGTGTCTGTCACACTAGTCTTTAATCCGATATTCATAGGTCAGGATAGAGAAATTGGCGAATCTTCCAATCAATGATGGAACGATCTTCACATCTGTTTTTTCGAATCCTAATTTTTCATACAATTTATGAGCAGCGACTTGTATCATTGACGTTTCCAGAGTCAACATTTTGTAGCCACGTTGTCGAGTGAAGTCCATGACCTTCTGGCACAAAGCGCTGGCGATTCCTAGATGTCTTTTGTCCTTAGCCACTGACAGCCGTCTCAACACCATGACTTCACTAGAGCGGGGGGCTGACTGAACGCCCACCATGCCTATGACCCTGCCGTTAGTCTCCACCACCCAGAAACAAGAGTTGTTACTTGCCATGTAGGACTCCTCAATGTCGAGCAAGTCTTCTCTCTGGCACTTGTCCACATACTGGTGGTACTCGGAGGTCAGTAAGCGCCGTCCTGCAGTGAACACAATGGCCAGGCTTACTAGAGAGAGTAGGTAGGACCTGGAGATTAGAAGTAGGGTGATGAAGGATATGAAGAGCACAAACTGGGCCCGGGGAAGCTTCAGCAAGTAGGCACAAGTGGCCGGGATGTGCTCCACCATGCCTTCAGCAAACAGCATACGGACGGCATTGTAGTCCCGGTTCTTGTACACCCGTATGGTGTAGTCAGCCATGGTCCCACAGTGCTATACGTGGAAGAACCTGTGGAGACAGAAGACAAGTAGGAGAACCTCAAAATCTCAGACATTTATGTACTTTCATGATGAAATTATGCAATACTTACACAATGCTGAGCATAAATGAGTACACCCCCCATCAATAACTCCTCCATCTAATGTTGTGTGTGACCTCCATGATGTGTGTGGAGGCACTGAGTCTGCTCCACCTGGAGAGTACAAAGTGGCCACTTATTGCAGCGTTTATCTTTCTCCAGAACGAGTTCTAGAGCCTGGATGCTGGATGGAGAGTGATGACAACTTGTCTCCAGAACTTCCCGTAGGGGTCGGTTGTCAGGAGACACTTGGGCGCTGAGTCACCATCACCTGTTCTTCTCCAGAAACAGAAATGGAGCAGATGGTCGTTTTGTATCACTGTCATGTGGGAAATTGCTGTCTACCGAGGGCCGAGAGATGGCGGCATCTTCTCTGTCTTTATAGAGCAGCACATCTGTGACTTCATGATCCCATCAATAACATGTGCCTCTCGACAACGGCAGCTCACGTGCCCCCCCCGACATCGGCAGCTCATGTTTACCCCCCTGACACCGACAGCTCATGTGTCCACCCCCCGACACTGGAAGCTCATGTGCCCCCTCCGTCACCAGCAGCTCATGTGCCCCCCCCCCCCAACACCGGCAGCTCATGTACCCTCCCCCAACACCGGCAGCTCATGTACCCCCCCCAACACCGGCAGCTCATGTTCCCCCGACACCAGCAGCTCATGTGCCCCCCAACACCTCATGTGCCCCCCAACACCTCATGTGCCCCCCTCGACACTGGAAGCTCATGTTTACCCCATGACACCGACAGCTCATGTGTCCTCCCCCCGACACTGGCAGCTTATGTGCCCCCCCAACACCTCATGTGACCCCCTCATCCTCAACACCGGCAGCTCATGTGCCCCTCCCCCCCCCCCCCGACATCAGGAGCTCATGTGCCCCCCCGAACACCGGCAGTTCATGCGCCCCCCCCTGACACCGGCAGCTCATGTGCCCCCCGACACCAGCAGCTCATGTGCACCCCCAACACCGGTGGCTTATGTGCCCCCGACACCGGCAGCTCATGTGCCCCCCCCAACACCTCATGTGACCCCCTCATCCTTGACACCGGCAGCTCATGTGCCCCCCGACACGTCATGTGCCCCTCCCCCCCGACATCAGGCGCTCATGTGCCCCCCCGAACACCGGCAGTTCATGCGCCCCCCCCTGACACCGGCAGCTCATGTGCCCCCCGACACCAACAGCTCATGTGCCCCCCCGACACCAACAGCTTATGTGCCCCCCCCCGACACCAGCAGCTCATGTGCCCCCCAACACCTCATGTGCCCCCGACACCAGCAGCTCATGTGCCCCCGACACCAGTAACTCATGTGCCCCCCGACACTAGCAGATCATGTGCCTCCTGACATCAGCAGCTCATGTGCCCCCCAACACCTCATGTGCCCCCGACACCAGCAGCTCATGTGCCCCCGACACCAGCAGCTCATGTGCCCCCGACACCAGCAGCTCATGTGCCCCCCGACACCAGCAGCTCAGGTGCCCCCCGACACTAGCAGATCATGTGCCTCCTGACATCAGCAGCTCATGTACCCCCCGACACTAGCAGGGCTCATGCACCCCCAACACCACCAGCTCATGTGCTCCCCGACACCAACAGCTCATGTGCTCCCCGACACCAACAGCTCATGTGCCCCCGACACCAGTAACTCATGTGCCCCCCGACACTAGCAGGGCTCATGCACCCCCAACACCACCAGCTCATGTGCTCCCCGACACCAACAGCTCATGTGCTCCCCGACACCAACAGCTCATGTGCCCCCGACACCAGCAGCTCATGTGCCCCCCGACACTAGCAGATCATGTGCCTCCTGACATCAGCAGCTCATGTACCCCCTGACACTAGCAGGGCTCATGCACCCCCAACACCACCAGCTCATGTGCTCCCCGACACCAACAGCTCATGTGCTCCCCGACACCAACAGCTCATGTGCTCCCCGTCACTAGCAGGGCTCATGCAGCCCCATGTAACGACACAGCCAAAACCAGGTCTCACTGTAAGCACCATGAATTTTTGCTTGTACACCTCACCATACAGTTATGAAGCCATTAGTTCTGAAAACCTCTCTCTTGGTCTCATTCCCCAGAGCAGAGTGCCAGTGTCTCCATATTTCTCACCCTGGGCCCCGGCACACTGTAGGAGGCTTTTTTGTGTCTGGATTTTAGGAGCGGTTCCTCCGTGGACGCCCCCCATGCTGTCGCTCCTCTGCAGTGTGCACTGGTTTGTGTCCCCCGGTTCGGCTTTCCACTTCTTTAGATAATGGCAGGGAACTTACAGGCGGAATTTTGTTCCCCCTTCTCACCAGAAGACGTTCCTGTTTAGGTGGTCACTTACATGGTCGCTTGGATGTCTGAGATTCTGCAGTTGCAGCTTTCTTACATTTTCTATCTCTTTTGCTCCAGTATCTGACTGGTCAGTAAAGTTTCACTGATCTTCTTGTAGCCGTCACCTTTCTTGAGTACAGAAATGATTTTCTTTCTCAGGTCTTGTGACATTTCTCTTCCATGTGGTGCCATTGCTGACAGAATGAAATGGTAAAGGGTTTTGTTTTTCAGGATCACCCTCTTATAGTCGCCCGTGTTATGGACACCGGTGTAATGAAGAATACCAATCTGAGGGGGAATTCTTGTTTAATTTGAATTTTGGATTTTAAACTTTAGTTCTTCTCCTAAGACTTTCATTGGGGTGTACTCATTTTTGCAACATTTCTGGAATCAATTTGTTAGTAAATGTTCTTCTTTGGGGTCCAAAATAACAAATAGTCTTTGAAATCAATGGCCGACAGTTGTGGGAGTATTCTGTAGTGTTGAACTAACGGTTTTCTAACAAATCTGTTGGGGTGTACTCATTTATGCTGGGCACTGTATGTGGAAAGCTGAGGAGCATGTTCATGGTATATTGGCCATGAGGAAAATCATTGGCAAAACTAAGGATCCATGAGTAAATCAGAATGGAGCTCGGAAGATCTACACCATCATGGAAGGAGGAGAAGAAGTGGAAGAAAGATCATGAAATGGAAGAAGAAAAGAATGAGGAGGAAACAATGAAGGAGGAAAAAATGAAGGAGGAGGAAAGAATGAAGGAGGAGGAAAGAATGAAGGAGGAGGAAAGAAGGAGGAAGAAAGAATGAGGAGGAAAGAATGAGAAGGAGGAGGACAGTGTCAAAGAAAAAATTGATACAGGAAAGAAATATATCTTGGCACCGTGTTAGCCAGTAGATAGAAAAATATTTAGAATTGAGAGTCCTCAGTGGTTGATACCTTTTAATGGCGAACTGAAAAGATGGTAACAAATTGCAGCTTTCCAGACTACACAGGTCTCTTCATCAGGCAAAGACTAAAACTAATTCTGAAGAATCACATATTTATGCACAACATAGGGCAGAGAAAAAAAAAAAAAAAAAAAAGAGGGGAAAAAAAACCATGGATGAGCTAGGTGACATGAAGCAGAATTACCATGGGTGATAAACAGTTACGTCCATAAATATTGGGCCAATTCTTAGATAAGGATTGTTTTATTGTCCTGCGATTAGGGTCTCTGTTTGATGACCCCACATGGTCTGATGGGGGAAAGAAAAAATTAAAATTCCTTGAGGTCCCTCATGTTCCCCCGCCAATATGGAATATTGGAATTTCTATACATCCAATATTAATGAGACGTACATTGTTGGCACTGGGATAACTAGGCCAAAAATACACACATTTTCTCATAATCATAAAAAGTCCCAAATCCATAGGGGTAAAATACCGACCAGCACCAGGCCATGCTGGAGCTAAGCGCAGCTAAAATCCCGATAGAACAGAGATCAGTCCGGCCTTCGGTGATCGCTCTGTGACGAGTTATTACATAAATTGGGATTTCCTAAAATGATGAAGTGCTGAGTCCGGCCCACAACCGGGCCCTTGTGAGGTCATCGTAGAGGGGTGAGCGGGTGGGACTGATAAAGACCTATCCCAGTTACCATCAGTGTTCGCCCAGAGATACATATCGTGTATGCAGGCCCTGGTTATGGACAGACCAATCCAAGCGCTCTGAATCGTCTCTGCGATCGGTGTGGTAAGTTCTTCTGTTAATCCCTTTTATTTTATGTACCTGTTTATGCTGTATTGTTTTGTCCCCCAAGTTGTAAAATCATTTGGACATTTGTCATAAACACTGGCTCCCTTTGGATTAACTATAAAATGTAATAGTTCTGTTCCTTCTGTTCTGTAACCATGCCTCAAAGCCACGAGCTACCGCACGGTGTCTAATCGACCAAACCAGAGCGGTGGTGGCGGCAAGTAGTCTGGGGCTGTCAGAGTTAGCTGTGATCGTAGCGGGGTGTGTACACATACTCCATGTATACGCCGTACGCTCACCATTAGCTTTCCGATAACCGGCCTAGTGGTGCCAACAGGCTGCGGCCTTCTCTGCTGATCGTCAGCAAATCGAGTAATTGTCCGGACGATAGGGGGCAGTAGAGAGCTTCACTCCAAAGACCACAGCGGGTGGTACTCGGGACCCTCCCGGCCTGTGATATCAGGGTTTGTGGGACTAAGAAAGTCCTGACAAAGAGAATGAGAAGGAGGAGGGCAGAATGAGAAGGCGGAGGACAGAATGAGAAGGCCGAGGACAGAATGAGAAGGCCGAGGACAGAATGAGAAGGCCGAGGACAGAATGAGAAGGCCGAGGACAGAATGAGAAGGCCGAGGACAGAATGAGAAGGCCGAGGACAGAATGAGAAGGCCGAGGACAGAATGAGAAGGCCGAGGACAGAATGAGAAGGCCGAGGACAGAATGAGAAGGCCGAGGACAGAATGAGAAGGCCGAGGACAGAATGAGAAGGCCGAGGACAGAATGAGAAGGCCGAGGACAGAATGAGAAGGCCGAGGACAGAATGAGAAGGCCGAGGACAGAATGAGAAGGCCGAGGACAGAATGAGAAGGCCGAGGACAGAATGAGAAGGCCGAGGACAGAATGAGAAGGCCGAGGACAGAATGAGAAGGCCGAGGACAGAATGAGAAGGCCGAGGACAGAATGAGAAGGCCGAGGACAGAATGAGAAGGCCGAGGACAGAATGAGAAGGCCGAGGACAGAATGAGAAGGCCGAGGACAGAATGAGAAGGCCGAGGACAGAATGAGAAGGCCGAGGACAGAATGAGAAGGCCGAGGACAGAATGAGAAGGCCGAGGACAGAATGAGAAGGCCGAGGACAGAATGAGAAGGCCGAGGACAGAATGAGAAGGCCGAGGACAGAATGAGAAGGCCGAGGACAGAATGAGAAGGCCGAGGACAGAATGAGAAGGCCGAGGACAGAATGAGAAGGCCGAGGACAGAATGAGAAGGCCGAGGACAGAATGAGAAGGCCGAGGACAGAATGAGAAGGCCGAGGACAGAATGAGAAGGCCGAGGACAGAATGAGAAGGCCGAGGACAGAATGAGAAGGCCGAGGACAGAATGAGAAGGCCGAGGACAGAATGAGAAGGCCGAGGACAGAATGAGAAGGCCGAGGACAGAATGAGAAGGCCGAGGACAGAATGAGAAGGCCGAGGACAGAATGAGAAGGCCGAGGACAGAATGAGAAGGCCGAGGACAGAATGAGAAGGCCGAGGACAGAATGAGAAGGCCGAGGACAGAATGAGAAGGCCGAGGACAGAATGAGAAGGCCGAGGACAGAATGAGAAGGCCGAGGACAGAATGAGAAGGCCGAGGACAGAATGAGAAGGCCGAGGACAGAATGAGAAGGCCGAGGACAGAATGAGAAGGCCGAGGACAGAATGAGAAGGCCGAGGACAGAATGAGAAGGCCGAGGACAGAATGAGAAGGCCGAGGACAGAATGAGAAGGCCGAGGACAGAATGAGAAGGCCGAGGACAGAATGAGAAGGCCGAGGACAGAATGAGAAGGCCGAGGACAGAATGAGAAGGCCGAGGACAGAATGAGAAGGCCGAGGACAGAATGAGAAGGCCGAGGACAGAATGAGAAGGCCGAGGACAGAATGAGAAGGCCGAGGACAGAATGAGAAGGCCGAGGACAGAATGAGAAGGCCGAGGACAGAATGAGAAGGCCGAGGACAGAATGAGAAGGCCGAGGACAGAATGAGAAGGCCGAGGACAGAATGAGAAGGCCGAGGACAGAATGAGAAGGCCGAGGACAGAATGAGAAGGCCGAGGACAGAATGAGAAGGCCGAGGACAGAATGAGAAGGCCGAGGACAGAATGAGAAGGCCGAGGACAGAATGAGAAGGCCGAGGACAGAATGAGAAGGCCGAGGACAGAATGAGAAGGCCGAGGACAGAATGAGAAGGCCGAGGACAGAATGAGAAGGCCGAGGACAGAATGAGAAGGCCGAGGACAGAATGAGAAGGCCGAGGACAGAATGAGAAGGCCGAGGACAGAATGAGAAGGCCGAGGACAGAATGAGAAGGCCGAGGACAGAATGAGGAGGCCGAGGACAGAATGAGGAGGCCGAGGACAGAATGAGAAGGCCGAGGACAGAATGAGAAGGCCGAGGACAGAATGAGGAGGCCGAGGACAGAATGAGGAGGCCGAGGACAGAATGAGAAGGCCGAGGACAGAATGAGGAGGCCGAGGACAGAATGAGAAGGCCGAGGACAGAATGAGAAGGCCGAGGACAGAATGAGAAGGCCGAGGACAGAATGAGAAGGCCGAGGACAGAATGAGAAGGCCGAGGACAGAATGAGAAGGCCGAGGACAGAATGAGAAGGCCGAGGACAGAATGAGAAGGCCGAGGACAGAATGAGAAGGCCGAGGACAGAATGAGAAGGCCGAGGACAGAATGAGAAGGCCGAGGACAGAATGAGAAGGCCGAGGACAGAATGAGAAGGCCGAGGACAGAATGAGACGGCCGAGGACAGAATGAGAAGGCCGAGGACAGAATGAGAAGGCCGAGGACAGAATGAGAAGGCCGAGGACAGAATGAGAAGGCCGAGGACAGAATGAGAAGGCCGAGGACAGAATGAGAAGGCCGAGGACAGAATGAGAAGGCCGAGGACAGAATGAGAAGGCCGAGGACAGAATGAGAAGGCCGAGGACAGAATGAGAAGGCCGAGGACAGAATGAGAAGGCCGAGGACAGAATGAGAAGGCCGAGGACAGAATGAGAAGGCCGAGGACAGAATGAGAAGGCCGAGGACAGAATGAGAAGGCCGAGGACAGAATGAGAAGGCCGAGGACAGAATGAGAAGGCCGAGGACAGAATGAGAAGGCCGAGGACAGAATGAGAAGGCCGAGGACAGAATGAGAAGGCCGAGGACAGAATGAGAAGGCCGAGGACAGAATGAGAAGGCCGAGGACAGAATGAGAAGGCCGAGGACAGAATGAGAAGGCCGAGGACAGAATGAGAAGGCCGAGGACAGAATGAGAAGGCCGAGGACAGAATGAGAAGGCCGAGGACAGAATGAGAAGGCCGAGGACAGAATGAGAAGGCCGAGGACAGAATGAGAAGGCCGAGGACAGAATGAGAAGGCCGAGGACAGAATGAGAAGGCCGAGGACAGAATGAGAAGGCCGAGGACAGAATGAGAAGGCCGAGGACAGAATGAGAAGGCCGAGGACAGAATGAGAAGGCCGAGGACAGAATGAGAAGGCCGAGGACAGAATGAGAAGGCCGAGGACAGAATGAGAAGGCCGAGGACAGAATGAGAAGGCCGAGGACAGAATGAGAAGGCCGAGGACAGAATGAGAAGGCCGAGGACAGAATGAGAAGGCCGAGGACAGAATGAGAAGGCCGAGGACAGAATGAGAAGGCCGAGGACAGAATGAGAAGGCCGAGGACAGAATGAGAAGGCCGAGGACAGAATGAGAAGGCCGAGGACAGAATGAGAAGGCCGAGGACAGAATGAGAAGGCCGAGGACAGAATGAGAAGGCCGAGGACAGAATGAGAAGGCCGAGGACAGAATGAGAAGGCCGAGGACAGAATGAGAAGGCCGAGGACAGAATGAGAAGGCCGAGGACAGAATGAGAAGGCCGAGGACAGAATGAGAAGGCCGAGGACAGAATGAGAAGGCCGAGGACAGAATGAGAAGGCCGAGGACAGAATGAGAAGGCCGAGGACAGAATGAGAAGGCCGAGGACAGAATGAGAAGGCCGAGGACAGAATGAGAAGGCCGAGGACAGAATGAGAAGGCCGAGGACAGAATGAGAAGGCCGAGGACAGAATGAGAAGGCCGAGGACAGAATGAGAAGGCCGAGGACAGAATGAGAAGGCCGAGGACAGAATGAGAAGGCCGAGGACAGAATGAGAAGGCCGAGGACAGAATGAGAAGGCCGAGGACAGAATGAGAAGGCCGAGGACAGAATGAGAAGGCCGAGGACAGAATGAGAAGGCCGAGGACAGAATGAGAAGGCGGAGGACAGAATGAGAAGGCGGAGGACAGAATGAGAAGGAGGAGGACAGAATGAGAAGGCGGAGGACAGAATGAGAAGGCGGAGGACAGAATGAGAAGGAGGAGGACAGAATGAGAAGGCGGAGGACAGAATGAGAAAGCGGAGGATAGAATGAGAAGGAGGAGGACAGAATGAGGAGGAGGACAGAATGAGAAGGCGGAGGACAGAATGAGAAGGAGGAGGACAGAATGAGAAGGCGGAGGACAGAATGAGAAGGCGGAGGACAGAATGAGAAGGAGGAGGACAGAATGAGAAGGCGGAGGACAGAATGAGATGGCGGAGGACAGAATGAGAAGGCGGAGGACAGAATGAGAAGGCGGAGGACAGAATGAGAAGGCGGAGGACAGAATGAGAAGGAGGAGGACAGAATGAGAAGGCGGAGGACAGAATGAGAAGGAGGAGGACAGAATGAGAAGGCGGAAGACAGAATGAGAAGGCGGAGGACAGAATGAGAAGGAGGAGGACAGAATGAGAAGGAGGAGGACAGAATGAGATGGCGGAGGACAGAATGGGAAGGCGGAGGACAGAATGAGATGGCGGAGGTCTGAATGAGATGGCGGAGGACAGAATGAGAAGGTGGAGGACAGAATGAGAAGGCGGAGGTATCAGTGTAATCAGTATAACGGCACCGACCTGACACTGTCTGTAGTCACTGAGCACAATGCTGATCACAGGTATCAGTGTAATCAGTATAACGGCACCGACCTGACACTGTCTGTAGTCACTGAGCACAATCCTGATCACAGGTATCAGTGTAATCAGTATAACGGCACCGACCTGACACTGTCTGTAGTCACTGAGCACAATCCTGATCACAGGTATCAGTGTAATCAGTATAAAGGAACCGACCTGACAGTGTCTGTAGTCACTGAACACAATCCTGATCACAGGTATCAGTGTAATCAGTATAACGGCACCGACCTGACACTGCCTGTAGTCACTGAGCACAATGCTGATCACAGGTATCAGTGTAATTAGTATAACGGCACCGACCTGACACTGCCTGTAGTCACTGAGCACAATGCTGATCACAGGTATCAGTGTAATCAGTATAACGGCACCGACCTGACAGTGTCTGTAGTCACTGAACACAATCCTGATCACAGGTATCAGTGTAATCAGTATAACGGCACCGACCTGACACTGTCTGTAGTCACGGAGCACAATCCTGATCACAGGTATCAGTGTAATCAGTATAACGGCACCGATCTGACACTGTCTGTAGTCACTGAGCACAATCCTGATCACAGGTATCAGTGTAATCAGTATAACGGCACCGACCTGATACTGTCTGTAGTCACTGAGCACAATCCTGATCACAGGTATCAGTGTAATCAGTATAACGGCACCGACCTGACACTGTCTGTAGTCACTGAGCACAATCCTGATCACAGGCATCAATGTAATCAGTATAACGGCACCGACCTGACACTGCCTGTAGTTACTGAGCACAATCCTGATCACAGGCATCAATGTAATCAGTATAACGGCACCGACCTGACACTGCCTGTAGTCACTGAGCACAATCCTGATCACAGGTATCAGTGTAATCAGTATAACGGCACTGACCTGACACTGTCTGTAGTCACTGAGCACAATCCTGATCACAGGTATCAGTGTAATCAGTATAACGGCTCCGACCTGACACTGTCTGTAGTCACTGGGCACAATCCTGATCACAGGTATCAGTGTAATGAGTATAACGGCACCGACCTGACACTGCCTGTAGTCACTGAGCACAATCCTGATCACAGGTATCAGTGTAATCAGTATAACTGCACCGACCTGACACTGCCTGTAGTCACTGAGCACAATCCTGATCACAGGTATCAGTGTAATCAGTATAACAGCACCGACCTGACACTGTCTGTAGTCACTGAGCACAATCCTGATCACAGGTATCAGTGTAATCAGTATAACGGCACCGACCTGACACTGTCTGTAGTCACTGAGCACAATCCTGATCACAGGTATCAGTGTAATCAGTATGACAGCACCGACCTGACACTGTCTGTAGTCACTGAGCACAATCCTGATCACAGGTATCAGTGTAATCAGTATAACGGCACCGACCTGACACTGTCTGTAGTCACTGAGCACAATCCTGATCACAGGTATCAGTGTAATCAGTATAACGGCTCCGACCTGACACTGTCTGTAGTCACTGAGCACAATCCTGATCACAGGCATCAGTGTAATCAGTATAACGGCTCCGACCTGACAGTCTGTAGTCACTGAGCACAATCCTGATCACAGGTATCAGTGTAATCAGTATAACAGCACCGACCTGACACTGTCTGTAGTCACTGAGCACAATCCTGATCACAGGTATCAGTGTAATCAGTATAACGGCACCGACCTGACACTGCCTGTAGTTACTGAGCACAATCCTGATCACAGGCATCAATGTAATCAGTATAACGGCACCGACCTGACACTGCCTGTAGTCACTGAGCACAATCCTGATCACAGGTATCAGTGTAATCAGTAAAACGGCACTGACCTGACACTGTCTGTAGTCACTGAGCACAATCCTGATCACAGGTATCAGTGTAATCAGTATAACGGCTCCGACCTGACACTGTCTGTAGTCACTGGGCACAATCCTGATCACAGGTATCAGTGTAATGAGTATAACGGCACCGACCTGACACTGCCTGTAGTCACTGAGCACAATCCTGATCACAGGTATCAGTGTAATCAGTATAACTGCACCGACCTGACACTGCCTGTAGTCACTGAGCACAATCCTGATCACAGGTATCAGTGTAATCAGTATAACAGCACCGACCTGACACTGTCTGTAGTCACTGAGCACAATCCTGATCACAGGTATCAGTGTAATCAGTATAACGGCATCGACCTGACACTGTCTGTAGTCACTGAGCACAATCCTGATCACAGGTATCAGTGTAATCAGTATGACAGCACCGACCTGACACTGTCTGTAGTCACTGAGCACAATCCTGATCACAGGTATCAGTGTAATCAGTATAACGGCACCGACCTGACACTGTCTGTAGTCACTGAGCACAATCCTGATCACAGGTATCAGTGTAATCAGTATAACGGCTCCGACCTGACACTGTCTGTAGTCACTGAGCACAATCCTGATCACAGGCATCAGTGTAATCAGTATAACGGCTCCGACCTGACAGTCTGTAGTCACTGAGCACAATCCTGATCACAGGTATCAGTGTAATCAGTATAACAGCACCGACCTGACACTGTCTGTAGTCACTGAGCACAATCCTGATCACAGGTATCAGTGTAATCAGTATAACGGCACCGACCTGACACTGCCTGTAGTCACTGAGCACAATCCTGATCACAGGTATCAGTGTAATCAGTATAACTGCACCGACCTGACACTGCCTGTAGTCACTGAGCACAATCCTGATCACAGGTATCAGTGTAATCAGTATAACAGCACCGACCTGACACTGTCTGTAGTCACTGAGCACAATCCTGATCACAGGTATCAGTGTAATCAGTATAACGGCACCGACCTGACACTGTCTGTAGTCACTGAGCACAATCCTGATCACAGGTATCAGTGTAATCAGTATGACAGCACCGACCTGACACTGTCTGTAGTCACTGAGCACAATCCTGATCACAGGTATCAGTGTAATCAGTATAACGGCACCGACCTGACACTGTCTGTAGTCACTGAGCACAATCCTGATCACAGGTATCAGTGTAATCAGTATAACGGCTCCGACCTGACACTGTCTGTAGTCACTGAGCACAATCCTGATCACAGGCATCAGTGTAATCAGTATAACGGCTCCGACCTGACAGTCTGTAGTCACTGAGCACAATCCTGATCACAGGTATCAGTGTAATCAGTATAACAGCACCGACCTGACACTGTCTGTAGTCACTGAGCACAATCCTGATCACAGGTATCAGTGTAATCAGTATAACGGCACCGACCTGACACTGCCTGTAGTTACTGAGCACAATCCTGATCACAGGCATCAATGTAATCAGTATAACGGCACCGACCTGACACTGCCTGTAGTCACTGAGCACAATCCTGATCACAGGTATCAGTGTAATCAGTAAAACGGCACTGACCTGACACTGTCTGTAGTCACTGAGCACAATCCTGATCACAGGTATCAGTGTAATCAGTATAACGGCTCCGACCTGACACTGTCTGTAGTCACTGGGCACAATCCTGATCACAGGTATCAGTGTAATGAGTATAACGGCACCGACCTGACACTGCCTGTAGTCACTGAGCACAATCCTGATCACAGGTATCAGTGTAATCAGTATAACTGCACCGACCTGACACTGCCTGTAGTCACTGAGCACAATCCTGATCACAGGTATCAGTGTAATCAGTATAACAGCACCGACCTGACACTGTCTGTAGTCACTGAGCACAATCCTGATCACAGGTATCAGTGTAATCAGTATAACGGCATCGACCTGACACTGTCTGTAGTCACTGAGCACAATCCTGATCACAGGTATCAGTGTAATCAGTATGACAGCACCGACCTGACACTGTCTGTAGTCACTGAGCACAATCCTGATCACAGGTATCAGTGTAATCAGTATAACGGCACCGACCTGACACTGTCTGTAGTCACTGAGCACAATCCTGATCACAGGTATCAGTGTAATCAGTATAACGGCTCCGACCTGACACTGTCTGTAGTCACTGAGCACAATCCTGATCACAGGCATCAGTGTAATCAGTATAACGGCTCCGACCTGACAGTCTGTAGTCACTGAGCACAATCCTGATCACAGGTATCAGTGTAATCAGTATAACAGCACCGACCTGACACTGTCTGTAGTCACTGAGCACAATCCTGATCACAGGTATCAGTGTAATCAGTATAACGGCACCGACCTGACACTGCCTGTAGTCACTGAGCACAATCCTGATCACAGGTATCAGTGTAATCAGTATAACGGCACAGACCAGACACTGTCTGTAGTCACTGAGCACAATCCTGATCACAGGTATCAGTGTAATCAGTATAACGGCGCTGACCTGACACTGTGTGTAGTCACTGAGCACAATCCTGATCACAGGTATCAGTGTAATCAGTATAACGGCTCCGACCTGACACTGTCTGTAGTCACTGAGCACAATCCTGATCACAGGCATCAGTGTAATCAGTATAACGGCTCCGACCTGACAGTCTGTAGTCACTGAGCACAATCCTGATCACAGGTATCAGTGTAATCAGTATAACGGCTCCGACCTGACACTGTCTGTAGTCACTGAGCACAATCCTGATCACAGGCATCAGTGTAATCAGTATAACGGCTCCGACCTGACAGTCTGTAGTCACTGAGCACAATCCTGATCACAGATATCAGTGTAATCAGTATAGCGGCACCGACCTGACACTGTCTGTAGTCACTGAGCACAATCCTGATCACAGGTATCAGTGTAATCAGTATAACAGCACCGACCTGACACTGTCTGTAGTCACTGAGCACAATCCTGATCACAGGTATCAGTGTAATCAGTATAACGGCACCGACCTGACACTGTCTGTAGTCACTGAGCACAATCCTGATCACAGGTATCAGTGTAATCAGTATAGCGGCACCGACCTGACACTGTCTGTAGTCACTGAGCACAATCCTGATCACAGGTATCAGTGTAATCAGTATAACGGCTCCGACCTGACACTGTCTGTAGTCACTGGGCACAATCCTGATCACAGGTATCAGTGTAATGAGTATAACGGCACCGACCTGACACTGCCTGTAGTCACTGAGCACAATCCTGATCACAGGTATCAGTGTAATCAGTATAACTGCACCGACCTGACACTGCCTGTAGTCACTGAGCACAATCCTGATCACAGGTATCAGTGTAATCAGTATAACAGCACCGACCTGACACTGTCTGTAGTCACTGAGCACAATCCTGATCACAGGTATCAGTGTAATCAGTATAACGGCACCGACCTGACACTGTCTGTAGTCACTGAGCACAATCCTGATCACAGGTATCAGTGTAATCAGTATGACAGCACCGACCTGACACTGTCTGTAGTCACTGAGCACAATCCTGATCACAGGTATCAGTGTAATCAGTATAACGGCACCGACCTGACACTGTCTGTAGTCACTGAGCACAATCCTGATCACAGGTATCAGTGTAATCAGTATAACGGCTCCGACCTGACACTGTCTGTAGTCACTGAGCACAATCCTGATCACAGGCATCAGTGTAATCAGTATAACGGCTCCGACCTGACAGTCTGTAGTCACTGAGCACAATCCTGATCACAGGTATCAGTGTAATCAGTATAACAGCACCGACCTGACACTGTCTGTAGTCACTGAGCACAATCCTGATCACAGGTATCAGTGTAATCAGTATAACGGCACCGACCTGACACTGCCTGTAGTCACTGAGCACAATCCTGATCACAGGTATCAGTGTAATCAGTATAACGGCACCGACCTGACACTGTCTGTAGTCACTGAGCACAATCCTGATCACAGGTATCAGTGTAATCAGTATAACGGCTCCGACCTGACACTGTCTGTAGTCACTGAGCACAATCCTGATCACAGGTATCAGTGTAATCAGTATAACGGCGCTGACCTGACACTGTGTGTAGTCACTGAGCACAATCCTGATCACAGGTATCAGTGTAATCAGTATAACGGCTCCGACCTGACACTGTCTGTAGTCACTGAGCACAATCCTGATCACAGGCATCAGTGTAATCAGTATAACGGCTCCGACCTGACAGTCTGTAGTCACTGAGCACAATCCTGATCACAGGTATCAGTGTAATCAGTATAACGGCTCCGACCTGACACTGTCTGTAGTCACTGAGCACAATCCTGATCACAGGCATCAGTGTAATCAGTATAACGGCTCCGACCTGACAGTCTGTAGTCACTGAGCACAATCCTGATCACAGATATCAGTGTAATCAGTATAGCGGCACCGACCTGACACTGTCTGTAGTCACTGAGCACAATCCTGATCACAGGTATCAGTGTAATCAGTATAACAGCACCGACCTGACACTGTCTGTAGTCACTGAGCACAATCCTGATCACAGGTATCAGTGTAATCAGTATAACGGCACCGACCTGACACTGTCTGTAGTCACTGAGCACAATCCTGATCACAGGTATCAGTGTAATCAGTATAGCGGCACCGACCTGACACTGTCTGTAGTCACTGAGCACAATCCTGATCACATGGCACTTTAATGAGAAAAAGAACGGCAAAGATGATAAAAAGGAGGAAAGATGAAAAAGAGACAAATATATGGAGGAGAAGAAAGATGGAAAAGTATCTGCAGCGTCCACAGGTTCCGATACTGCGGTCCCCCAGATTCAGGATTGCAGCAACGCACACAAGATCACGCAGCAATGATGCCGCATATGCAGCAGTTAAGGCAGCGAGAGCCGGACCCTGTAGGATCTGATGGGGGACGCTGTAGCATCTGATGGGGGGACTCTGTATCTTATGATGGGGGACCCTGTAGCTTATGATGGGGGGACCCTGTAGGATCTGATGGGGGACCCTGTATCTTATGATGGGGGACCCTGTAGCTTATGATGGGGGGACCCTGTAGGATCTGATGGGGGGCCCTGTAGCTTATGATGGGGGGACTCTGTAGGATGTGATGGGGGGACCCTGTAGGATCTGATGGGGGACCCTGTAGGATCTGATGGGGGGACCCTGTAGCTTATGATGGGGGGACCCTGTAGCTTATGATGGGGGGACCTGTAGCTTATGATGGGGGGACCCTGTAGCTTATGATGGGGGGACCCTGTAGCTTATGATGGGGGGACCCTGTAGCTTATGATGGGGGGACCTGTAGCTTATGATGGGGGGACCCTGTAGCTTATGATGGGGGGGACCTGTAGCTTATGATGGGGGGACCCTGTAGCTTATGATGGGGGACCTGTAGCTTATGATGGGGGGACCTGTAGCTTATGATGGGGGGACCCTGTAGCTTATGATGGGGGGACCTGTAGCTTATGATGGGGGGACCTGTAGCTTATGATGGGGGGACCTGTAGCTTATGATGGGGGGACCCTGTAGCTTATGATGGGGGGACCTGTAGCTTATGATGGGGGGACCCTGTAGCTTATGATGGGGGGACCTGTAGCTTATGATGGGGGGACCCTGTAGCTTATGATGGGGGGACCCTGTAGCTTATGATGGGGGGACCCTGTAGCTTATGATGGGGGGACCTGTAGCTTATGATGGGGGGACCCTGTAGCTTATGATGGGGGGGACCTGTAGCTTATGATGGGGGGACCCTGTAGCTTATGATGGGGGACCTGTAGCTTATGATGGGGGGACCTGTAGCTTATGATGGGGGGACCCTGTAGCTTATGATGGGGGGACCTGTAGCTTATGATGGGGGGACCTGTAGCTTATGATGGGGGGACCTGTAGCTTATGATGGGGGGACCCTGTAGCTTATGATGGGGGGACCTGTAGCTTATGATGGGGGGACCCTGTAGCTTATGATGGGGGGACCTGTAGCTTATGATGGGGGGACCCTGTAGCTTATGATGGGGGGACCTGTAGCTTATGATGGGGGGACCTGTAGCTTATGATGGGGGGACCCTGTAGCTTATGATGGGGGGACCTGTAGCTTATGATGGGGGGACCCGTAGCTTATGATGGGGGGACCCTGTAGCTTATGATGGGGGGACCCTGTAGCTTATGATGGGGGGACCCTGTAGCTTATGATGGGGGGACCCTGTAACTTATGATGGGGGACCTGTAGCTTATGATGGGGGGACCTGTAGCTTATGATGGGGGGACCTGTAGCTTATGATGGGGGGACCCTGTAGGATCTGATGGGGGCCCTGTAGCTTATGATGGGGGGACCTGTAGGATCTGATGGGGGGACTCTGTAGCTTATGATGGGGGGACCCTGTAGGATATGATGGGGGCCCTGTAGCTTATGATGGGGGGACCCTGTAGCTTATGATGGGGGGACCTGTAGCTTATGATGGGGGGACCCTGTAACTTATGATGGGGACCCTGTAGCTTATGATGGGGGGACTCTGTAGCTTATGATGGGGGGACTCTGTAGGATCTGATGGGGGGACCCTGTAGCTTATGATGGGGGGACCTGTAAGATCTGATGGGGGGACCTGTAGCTTATGATGGGGGGACCCTGTAGGATATGATGGGGGCCCTGTAGCTTATGATGGGGGGACCCTGTAGGATCTGATGGGGGGACCCTGTAGCTTATGATGGGGGGACCTGTGGGATCTGATGGGGGGACTCTGTAGCTTATGATGGGGGGACCTGTAGCTTATGATGGGGGGACCCTGTAGCTTATGATGGGGGGACCTGTAGCTTATGATGGGGGGACCTGTGGGATCTGATGGAGGGACTCTGTAGCTTATGATGGGGGGACCTGTAGCTTATGATGGGGGGACCCTGTAGGATATGATGGGGGGGACCTGTAGCTTATGATGGGGGGACCCTGTAGGATCTGATGGGGGGACTCTGTAGCTTATGATGGGGGACCTGTAGCTTATGATGGGGGACCTGTAGCTTATGATGGGGGACCTGTAGCTTATGATGGGGGGACCCTGTAGGATATGATGGGGGCCCTGTAGCTTATGATGGGGGGACCCTGTAGGATCTGATGGGGGCCCTGTAGCTTATGATGGGGGGACCCTGTAGGATCTGATGGGGGCCCTGTAGCTTATGATGGGGGGACCCTGTAGGATATGATGGGGGCCCTGTAGCTTATGATGGGGGGACCCTGTAGGATATGATGGGGGCCCTGTAGCTTATGATGGGGGGACCCTGTAGGATCTGATGGGGGCCCTGTAGCTTATGATGGGGGGACCCTGTAGGATATGATGGGGGCCCTGTAGCTTATGATGGGGGGACCCTGTAGGATATGATGGGGGCCCTGTAGCTTATGATGGGGGGACCCTGTAGGATCTGATGGGGGCCCTGTAGCTTATGATGGGGGGACCCTGTAGGATATGATGGGGGCCCTGTAGCTTATGATGGGGGGACCCTGTAGGATATGATGGGGGCCCTGTAGCTTATGATGGGGGGACCCTGTAGGATATGATGGGGGCCCTGTAGCTTATGATGGGGGGACCCTGTAGGATATGATGGGGGCCCTGTAGCTTATGATGGGGGGACCCTGTAGGATATGATGGGGGCCCTGTAGCTTATGATGGGGGGACCCTGTAGGATCTGATGGGGGCCCTGTAGCTTATGATGGGGGGACCCTGTAGGATATGATGGGGGCCCTGTAGCTTATGATGGGGGGACCCTGTAGGATATGATGGGGGCCCTGTAGCTTATGATGGGGGGACCCTGTAGGATATGATGGGGGCCCTGTAGCTTATGATGGGGGGACCCTGTAGGATCTGATGGGGGACCCTGTAGGATCTGATGGGGGGACCCTGTAGCTTATGATGGGGGGACCCTGTAGGATCTGATGGGGGACCCTGTAGGATCTGATGGGGGGACCCTGTAGCTTATGATGGGGGACCCTGTAGCTTATGATGGGGGACGCTGGATGTGAAACGCTCATTCATGAAGCACAAATACAGAGAAATAACAAATGTGACGGCTCTGCCCCCGTATACCGCAGCACGCGGGGTCTGACACAGGGGAGGCGGTGACTGTCACATCGGTGCCACATCATCTACAGCAAGACAGAGAGGAGGAACATGGAGGACATAGATATATATATATAGATATATACAGCACAGAGCGCGGAGTGCGGGGCACTGACCGGATAACACACAGGAACAAGGTACATTGTATGCAGAGACCGGAGGAACCAACCTGAGCTCCTGCCTGCAGCCCTGCACACAGCTTCTACCCACAATGCCCTGCACACAGCTTCTACCCACAATGCCCTGCACAGCTTCTACCCACAATGCCCTGCACACAGCTTCTACCCACAATGCCCTGCACACAGCTTCTACCCACAATGCCCTGCACACAGCTTCTACCCACAATGCCCTGCACCGCCTCTACCCACAATGCCCTGCACACAGCTTCTACCCACAATGCCCTGCACACAGCTTCTACCCACAATGCCCTGCACACAGCTTCTACCCACAATGCACTGCACACAGCTTCTACCCACAATGCCCTGCACACAGCTTCTACCCACAATGCCCTGCACACAGCTTCTACCCACAATGCACTGCACACAGCTTCTACCCACAATGCCCTGCACACAGCTTCTACCCACAATGCCCTGCACAGCTTCTACCCACAATGCCCTGCACACAGCTTCTACCCACAATGCCCTGCACACAGCTTCTACCCACAATGCCCTGCACAGCTTCTACCCACAATGCCCTGCACCGCCTCTACCCACAATGCCCTGCACACAGCTTCTACCCACAATGCACTGCACACAGCTTCTACCCACAATGCCCTGCACACAGCTTCTACCCACAATGCCCTGCACACAGCTTCTACCCACAATGCACTGCACCGCCTCTACCCACAATGCCCTGCACACAGCTTCTACCCACAATGCACTGCACACAGCTTCTACCCACAATGCACTGCGCACAGCTTCTACCCACAATGCACTGCGCACACCTTCTACCCACAATGCCCTGCACCGCTCCCATCATGCCCTACCCACAATGCTGTGCTCTCAGCCTCCCCTCCGCCAGCGCCTGCTGTAACTGCGAGGAGTAAATGTGTACAGACCCCACTATACCGTGCACAAATATATACAAGGACATGTACCACAGAGCTATGGCACACACAGTATATTCAACTTCAAAGAAGCTTTATTGGCAGGATCAAATAAACATTAGTTGTGCCAAAGCTCGTGTACAGTAGAGAGCAGGGAGTAGGGACTGTGGGGACGATGGATGGGGCGCAGGGTGGGAGTGAGGAAGTCTATGGTATATCATGGCTGTCTTTCTCGCAGCCTATGGCTCACATACTGCGCTGCTCTCTCCCCCACACTCACATACTGCGCTGTTCTCTCCCCCACACTCACATACTGCGCTGCTCTCTCCCCCACACTCACATACTGCGCTGTTCTCTCCCCCACACTCACATACTGCGCTGTTCTCTCCCCCACACTCACATACTGCGCTGCTCTCTCCCCCACACTCACATACTGCACTGTTCTCTCCCCCACACTCACATACTGCGCTGCTCTCTCCCCCACACTCACATACTGCACTGTTCTCTCCCCCACACTCACATACTGCACTGCTCTCTCCCCCACACTCACATACTGCACTGTTCTCTCCCCCACACTCACATACTGCGCTGCTCTCTCCCCAACACTCACATACTGCGCTGCTCTCTCCCCCGCACTCACATACTGCGCTGTTCTCTCCCCCACACTCACATACTGCGCTGCTCTCTCCCCCACACTCACATACTGCACTGTTCTCTCCCCCACACTCACATACTGCGCTGCTCTCTCCCCCACACTCACATACTGCACTGCTCTCTCCCCCGCACTCACATACTGCACTGTTCTCTCCCCCGCACTCACATACTGCGCTGCTCTCTCCCCCACACTCACATACTGCGCTGCTCTCCCCCGCACTCACATACTGCACTGTTCTCTCCCCCACACTCACATGCTGCTCTGCTCTCTCCCCCACACTCACATACTGCGCTGCTCTCTCCCCCACACTCACATACTGCGCTGCTCTCTCCCCCGCACTCACATACTGCACTGTTCTCTCCCCCGCACTCACATACTGCGCTGCTCTCTCCCCCACACTCACATACTGCGCTGCTCTCCCCCGCACTCACATACTGCACTGTTCTCTCCCCCACACTCACATGCTGCGCTGCTCTCTCCCCCACACTCACATACTGCTCTGCTCTCTCCCCCGCACTCACATACTGCACTGTTCTCTCCCCCACACTCACATGCTGCACTGCTCTCTCCCCCACACTCACATACTGCGCTGCTCTCTCCCCCACACTCACATACTGCGCTGCTCTCTCCCCCGCACTCACATACTGCACTGTTCTCTCCCCCGCACTCACATACTGCGCTGCTCTCTCCCCCACACTCACATACTGCGCTGCTCTCTCCCCCGCACTCACATACTGCACTGTTCTCTCCCCCACACTCACATGCTGCACTGCTCTCTCCCCCACACTCACATACTGCGCTGCTCTCTCCCCCACACTCACATACTGCGCTGCTCTCTCCCCCGCACTCACATACTGCACTGTTCTCTCCCCCGCACTCACATACTGCGCTGCTCTCTCCCCCACACTCACATACTGCGCTGCTCTCTCCCCCGCACTCACATACTGCACTGTTCTCTCCCCCACACTCACATACTGCGCTGCTCTCTCCCCCACACTCACATACTGCGCTGCTCTCTCCCCCACACTCACATACTGCGCTGCTCTCTCCCCCGCACTCACATACTGCACTGTTCTCTCCCCCACACTCACATACTGCGCTGCTCTCTCCCCCGCACTCACATACTGCGCTGCTCTCTCCCCCACACTCACATACTGCTCTGCTCTCTCCCCCGCACTCACATACTGCGCTGCTCTCTCCCCCACACTCACATACTGCGCTGCTCTCTCCCCCGCACTCACATACTGCACTGTTCTCTCCCCCGCACTCACATACTGCGCTGCTCTCTCCCCCACACTCACATACTGCGCTGCTCTCTCCCCCGCACTCACATACTGCACTGTTCTCTCCCCCACACTCACATACTGCGCTGCTCTCTCCCCCACACTCACATACTGCGCTGCTCTCTCCCCCACACTCACATACTGCGCTGCTCTCTCCCCCGCACTCACATACTGCACTGTTCTCTCCCCCACACTCACATACTGCGCTGCTCTCTCCCCCGCACTCACATACTGCGCTGCTCTCTCCCCCACACTCACATACTGCTCTGCTCTCTCCCCCGCACTCACATACTGCGCTGCTCTCTCCCCCACACTCACATACTGCGCTGCTCTCTCCCCCGCACTCACATACTGCACTGTTCTCTCCCCCACACTCACATACTGCGCTGCTCTCTCCCCCACACTCACATACTGCGCTGCTCTCTCCCCCACACTCACATACTGCGCTGCTCTCTCCCCCGCACTCACATACTGCGCTGCTCTCTCCCCCGCACTCACATACTGCACTGTTCTCTCCCCCACACTCACATACTGCGCTGCTCTCTCCCCCGCACTCACATACTGCGCTGCTCTCTCCCCCACACTCACATACTGCTCTGCTCTCTCCCCCGCACTCACATACTGCGCTGCTCTCTCCCCCACACTCACATACTGCGCTGCTCTCTCCCCCACACTCACATACTGCGCTGCTCTCTCCCCCACACTCACATACTGCGCTGCTCTCTCCCCCACACTCACATACTGCTCTGCTCTCTCCCCCGCACTCACATACTGCGCTGCTCTCTCCCCCGCACTCACATACTGCGCTGCTCTCTCCCCCACACTCACATACTGCTCTGCTCTCTCCCCCACACTCACATACTGCTCTGCTCTCTCCCCAACACTCACATACTGCGCTGCTCTCTCCCCCACACTCACATACTGCGCTGCTCTCTCCCCCACACTCACATACTGCGCTGCTCTCTCCCCCACACTCACATACTGCTCTGCTCTCTCCCCCGCACTCACATACTGCGCTGCTCTCTCCCCCGCACTCACATACTGCGCTGCTCTCTCCCCCGCACTCACATACTGCGCTGCTCTCTCCCCCACACTCACATACTGCGCTGCTCTCTCCCCCACACTCACATACTGCTCTGCTCTCTCCCCCGCACTCACATACTGCGCTGCTCTCTCCCCCGCACTCACATACTGCGCTGCTCTCTCCCCCACACTCACATACTGCGCTGCTCTCTCCCCCACACTCACATACTGCTCTGCTCTCTCCCCCGCACTCACATACTGCGCTACTCTCTCCCCCGCACTCACATACTGCGCTGCTCTCTCCCCCACACTCACATACTGCTCTGCTCTCTCCCCCGCACTCACATACTGCGCTGCTCTCTCCCCCACACTCACATACTGCGCTGCTCTCTCCCCCGCACTCACATACTGCGCTGCTCTCTCCCCCACACTCACATACTGCGCTGCTCTCTCCCCCGCACTCACATACTGCTCTGCTCTCTCCCCCGCACTCACATACTGCGCTGCTCTCTCCCCCGCACTCACATACTGCTCTGCTCTCTCCCCCGCACTCACATACTGCGCTGCTCTCTCCCCCGCACTCACATACTGCTCTGCTCTCTCCCCAACACTCACATACTGCTCTGCTCTCTCCCCCGCACTCACATACTGCGCTGCTCTCTCCCCCACACTCACATACTGCACTGCTCTCTCCCCCACACTCACATACTGCGCTGCTCTCTCCCCCGCACTCACATACTGCGCTGCTCTCTCCCCCGCACTCACATACTGCTCTGCTCTCTCCCCCACACTCACATACTGCACTGTTCTCTCCCCCACACTCACATACTGCGCTGCTCTCTCCCCCGCACTCACATACTGCGCTGCTCTCTCCCCCGCACTCACATACTGCGCTGCTCTCTCCCCCGCACTCACATACTGCTCTGCTCTCTCCCCCGCACTCACATACTGCTCTGCTCTCTCCCCAACACTCACATACTGCTCTGCTCTCTCCCCCGCACTCACATACTGCGCTGCTCTCTCCCCCACACTCACATACTGCGCTGCTCTCTCCCCCGCACTCACATACTGCGCTGCTCTCTCCCCCGCACTCACATACTGCTCTGCTCTCTCCCCCGCACTCACATACTGCGCTGCTCTCTCCCCCGCACTCACATACTGCGCTGCTCTCTCCCCCACACTCACATACTGCGCTGCTCTCTCCCCCGCACTCACATACTGCTCTGCTCTCTCCCCCGCGTGGTGATTCTACACATGTTATCTCAGCATGCTCTAAACGTATAACTAAGGTTGTTAGTCCTGTCACCGTTGGTAATTTGCAACCTAAATTTATTCTGTCTGTAACTTTGATTTGCTCACTGTCATCTTATCCTGTCATGGCGTTTGTAGATTCAGGTGCTGCCCTGAGTCTCATGGATCTCTCATTTGCTAAGCGCTGTGGTTTTACTCTTGAACCATTAGAAAATCCTATTCCTCTTAGGGGTATTGATGCTACACCATTGGCAGCAAATAAACCGCAGTATTGGACACAGGTTACCATGTGCATGACTCCTGAACACCGCGAGGTGATACGTTTCCTGGTTTTACATAAAATGCATGATTTGGTCGTTTTAGGGCTGCCATGGTTACAGACCCATAATCCAGTCCTGGACTGGAAGGCTATGTCAGTCTCAAGTTGGGGCTGTCGTGGTATTCATGGGGATTCCCTGCCTGTGTCTATTGCTTCTTCTACGCCTTCGGAAGTTCCGGAGTATTTGTCTGATTATCAGGATGTCTTCAGTGAGTCTGAGTCCAGTGCACTGCCTCCTCATAGGGACTGTGACTGTGCTATAGATTTGATCCCAGGCAGTAAATTTCCTAAGGGAAGACTGTTTAATCTGTCGGTACCTGAACATACCGCTATGCGTTCATATATCAAGGAGTCTCTGGAGAAAGGACATATTCGTCCGTCTTCTTCCCCTCTTGGTGCGGGATTCTTTTTTGTGGCAAAAAAGGACGGATCTTTGAGACCTTGTATTGATTATCGGCTTTTAAATAAGATCACTGTCAAATTTCAGTATCCTTTACCGCTGTTGTCTGACTTGTTTGCCCGGATTAAGGGTGCCAAGTGGTTCACCAAGATAGACCTTCGTGGTGCGTACAACCTTGTGCGCATTAAGCAAGGTGATGAATGGAAAACCGCATTCAATACGCCCGAAGGTCATTTTGAGTACTTGGTGATGCCTTTTGGGCTCTCCAATGCGCCTTCAGTTTTTCAGTCCTGTATGCATGACATTTTCCGGAAGTATCTGGATAAATTTTTGATTGTTTATCTGGATGATATTTTGTTTTTTTCTGATAATTGGGATTCGCATGTGGAGCAGGTCAGGTTGGTCTTTAAAATTTTGCGTGAAAATTCTTTGTTTGTCAAGGGCTCAAAGTGTCTCTTTGGTGTGCAGAAGGTTCCCTTTTTGGGGTTCATTTTTTCCCCTTCTGCTGTGGAGATGGACCCAGTCAAGGTCCGAGCTATTCTTGATTGGACTCAGCCCTCGTCAGTTAAGAGTCTTCAGAAGTTCTTGGGCTTCGCTAACTTCTACCGTCGTTTTATCGCTAATTTTTCTAGCATTGTGAAACCTTTGACGGATATGACCAAGAAGGGCTCCGATGTAGCTAACTGGGCTCCTGCTGCCGTGGAGGCTTTCCAGGAGTTGAAACGCCGGTTTACTTCGGCGCCTGTTTTGTGCCAGCCTGACGTCTCACTTCCCTTTCAGGTTGAGGTGGATGCTTCGGAGATTGGGGCAGGGGCCGTTTTGTCACAGAGAGGCCCTGGTTGCTCTGTTATGAAACCTTGTGCCTTTTTCTCTAGGAAGTTTTCGCCTGCCGAGCGAAATTATGATGTGGGCAATCGGGAGTTGTTGGCCATGAAATGGGCATTTGAGGAGTGGCGTCATTGGCTCGAGGGTGCTAAGCATCGTGTGGTGGTCTTGACTGATCACAAAAATCTGATGTATCTCGAGTCTGCTAAACGCCTTAATCCGAGACAGGCCCGCTGGTCATTGTTTTTCTCCCGCTTTGATTTTGTTGTCTCGTATTTACCAGGTTCAAAGAATGTGAAGGCCGATGCTCTTTCTAGGAGCTTTGTGCCTGATGCTCCTGGAGTCGCTGATCCTGTTGGTATTCTTAAAGATGGAGTTATCTTGTCAGCTATTTCTCCGGATCTGCGACGTGTGTTGCAGAGATTTCAGGCTGATAGGCCTGAGTCTTGTCCACCTGACAGACTGTTTGTCCCGGATAAGTGGACCAGCAGAGTCATTTCCGAGGTTCATTCCTCGGTGTTGGCAGGTCACCCGGGAATTTTTGGCACCAGAGATCTGGTGGCCAGGTCCTTTTGGTGGCCTTCCTTGTCAAGGGATGTGCGGTCATTTGTGCAGTCCTGTGGGACTTGTGCTCGAGCTAAGCCTTGCTGTTCTCGTGCCAGCGGTTTGCTCTTGCCCTTGCCTGTCCCAAAGAGACCTTGGACACATATCTCCATGGATTTCATTTCTGATCTTCCGCTATCTCAGGGCATGTCCGTTATCTGGGTGATATGTGATCGCTTCTCCAAGATGGTCCATTTGGTTCCTTTGCCTAAGCTGCCTTCCTCTTCCGATCTGGTTCCTGTGTTTTTCCAGAACGTGGTTCGTTTGCACGGCATCCCTGAGAATATTGTGTCAGACAGAGGATCCCAGTTCGTTTCCAGGTTCTGGCGATCCTTTTGTAGTAGGATGGGCATTGATTTGTCGTTTTCGTCTGCTTTCCATCCTCAGACTAATGGACAGACGGAGCGAACCAATCAGACTTTGGAGGCTTATTTGAGGTGTTTTGTCTCTGCTGATCAGGACGATTGGGTGACATTCTTGCCGTTGGCTGAGTTTGCCCTTAATAATCGGGCTAGTTCCGCCACCTTGGTTTCGCCTTTTTTCTGCAACTCTGGTTTCCATCCTCGCTTTTCTTCGGGTCATGTGGAGCCTTCTGACTGTCCTGGGGTGGATTCTGTGGTGGATAGGTTGCAGCAGATCTGGAATCATGTGGTGGACAACTTGAAGTTGTCACAGGAGAGGGCTCAGCGCTTTGCCAACCGCCGCCGCGGTGTGGGTCCCCGACTACGCGTTGGGGATTTGGTATGGCTTTCTTCCCGCTTTGTTCCTATGAAGGTCTCATCTCCCAAATTTAAACCTCGTTTTATTGGGCCTTACAAGATATTGGAAATCCTTAATCCTGTATCTTTTCGTCTGGATCTTCCTGTGTCGTTTGCTATTCACAATGTATTTCATAGGTCCTTGTTGCGGCGGTACATTGTGCCTGTAGTTCCTTCTGCTGAGCCTCCTGCTCCGGTGTTGGTTGAGGGCGAGTTGGAGTACGTGGTGGAGAAGATCTTGGATTCTCGCCTCTCCAGGCGGAGGCTTCAGTACCTGGTCAAGTGGAAGGGCTATGGTCAGGAGGATAATTCCTGGGTGGTCGCCTCTGATGTTCATGCGGCCGATTTAGTTCGTGCCTTTCATGCCGCTCATCCTGATCGCCCTGGTGGTCGTGGTGAGGGTTCGGTGACCCCTCACTAAGGGGGGGGTACTGTTGTGAATTTGCTTTTTGCTCCCTCTAGTGGTTACTAGTTTTTTGACTCTGGTTTTTCTGTCATTCCTTTTATCCGCACCTGGGTCGTTAGTTAGGGGTGTTGCTATATAAGCTCCCTGGACCTTCAGTTCAATGCCTGGCAACGTAGTTATCAGAGCTAGTCTGCTGTGCTCTTGTCTACTGATCCTGGTTCCAGTTATATCAGCTAAGTCTGCCTTTTGCTTTTTGCTATTTGTTTTGGTTTTGTATTTTTGTCCAGCTTGTTCCAACTCTATATCCTGACCTTTGCTGGAAGCTCTAGGGGGCTGGTGTTCTCCCCCCAGACCGTTAGACGGTTCGGGGGTTCTTGAATTTCCAGTGTGGATTTTGATAGGGTTTTGGTTGACCATATAAGTTACCTTTCTTTATTCTGCTATCAGTAAGCGGGCCTCTCTGTGCTAAACCTGATTCATTTCTGTGTTGTCATTTCCTCTTACCTCACCGTCATTATTTGTGGGGGGCTTCTATCCAGCTTTGGGGTCCCCTTCTCTGGAGGCAAGAAAGGTCTTTTGTTTTCCTCTACTAGGGGTAGCTAGATTCTCCGGCTGGCGCGTGTCATCTAGAATCAACGTAGGAATGATCCCCGGCTACTTCTAGTGTTGGCGTTAGGAGTAGATATATGGTCAACCCAGTTACCACTGCCCTATGAGCTGGATTTTTGTATTCTGCAGACTTCCACGTTCCTCTGAGACCCTCGCCATTGGGGTCATAACACTGCGCTGCTCTCTCCCCCGCACTCACATACTGCGCTGCTCTCTCCCCCACACTCACATACTGCGCTGCTCTCTCCCCCGCACTCACATACTGCTCTGCTCTCTCCCCCGCACTCACATACTGCGCTGCTCTCTCCCCCGCACTCACATACTGCTCTGCTCTCTCCCCCGCACTCACATACTGCGCTGCTCTCTCCCCCGCACTCACATACTGCTCTGCTCTCTCCCCAACACTCACATACTGCACTGTTCTCTCCCCCACACTCACATACTGCGCTGCTCTCTCCCCCGCACTCACATACTGCGCTGCTCTCTCCCCCGCACTCACATACTGCTCTGCTCTCTCCCCCACACTCACATACTGCACTGTTCTCTCCCCCACACTCACATACTGCGCTGCTCTCTCCCCCGCACTCACATACTGCGCTGCTCTCTCCCCCGCACTCACATACTGCGCTGCTCCTCTCTCCCCCGCACTCACATACTGCGCTGTTCTCTCCCCCACACTCACATACTGCGCTGCTCTCTCCCCCGCACTCACATACTGCACTGCTCTCTCCCCCACACTCACATACTGCGCTGCTCTCTCCCCCACACTCACATACTGCGCTGCTCTCTCCCCCGCACTCACATACTGCTCTGCTCTCTCCCCAACACTCACATACTGCGCTGTTCTCTCCCCCACACTCACATACTGCGCTGCTCTCTCCCCAACACTCACATACTGCGCTGCTCTCTCCCCCGCACTCACATACTGCGCTGCTCTCTCCCCAACACTCACATACTGCGCTGCTCTCTCCCCCGCACTCACATACTGCGCTGCTCTCTCCCCCGCACTGACATACTGCGCTGCTCTCTCCCCCGCACTCACATACTGCGCTGCTCTCTCCCCCACACTCACATACTGCGCTGCTCTCTCCCCCGCACTCACATACTGCGCTGCTCTCTCCCCAACACTCACATACTGCTCTGCTCTCTCCCCCGCACTCACATACTGCGCTGCTCTCTCCCCCGCACTCACATACTGCGCTGTTCTCCCCCGCACTCACATACTGCGCTGTTCTCCCCCGCACTCACATACTGCTCTGCTCTCTCCCCAACACTCACATACTGCGCTGCTCTCTCCCCCGCACTCACATACTGCGCTGCTCTCTCCCCAACACTCACATACTGCGCTGCTCTCTCCCCCGCACTCACATACTGCGCTGCTCTCTCCCCCGCACTGACATACTGCGCTGCTCTCTCCCCCGCACTCACATACTGCGCTGCTCTCTCCCCAACACTCACATACTGCGCTGCTCTCTCCCCCGCACTCACATACTGCGCTGCTCTCTCCCCCGCACTGACATACTGCGCTGCTCTCTCCCCCGCACTCACATACTGCGCTGCTCTCTCCCCCACACTCACATACTGCGCTGCTCTCTCCCCCGCACTCACATACTGCGCTGCTCTCTCCCCAACACTCACATACTGCTCTGCTCTCTCCCCCGCACTCACATACTGCTCTGCTCTCTCCCCAACACTCACATACTGCGCTGCTCTCTCCCCCGCACTCACATACTGCGCTGCTCTCTCCCCAACACTCACATACTGCGCTGCTCTCTCCCCAACACTCACATACTGCGCTGCTCTCTCCCCCGCACTCACATACTGCGCTGCTCTCTCCCCCGCACTCACATACTGCTCTGCTCTCTCCCCCGCACTCACATACTGCGCTGCTCTCTCCCCCGCACTCACATACTGCGCTGCTCTCTCCCCCGCACTCACATACTGCTCTGCTCTCTCCCCAACACTCACATACTGCTCTGCTCTCTCCCCCGCACTCACATACTGCGCTGCTCTCTCCCCCGCACTCACATACTGCGCTGCTCTCTCCCCGTGCTCACATACTGCGCTGCTCTCTCCCCCGTGCTCACATACTGCGCTGCTCTCTCCCCCGCACTCACATACTGCGCTGCTCTCTCCCCCGCGCTCACATACTGCGCTGCTCTCTCCCCCGTGCTCACATACTGCGCTGCTCTCTCCCCCGTGCTCACATACTGCGCTGCTCTCTCCCCAACACTCACATACTGCGCTGCTCTCTCCCCCGTGCTCACATACTGCGCTGCTCCCTCCCCCGTGCTCACATACTGCACTGCTCTCTCCCCCGCACTCACATACTGCGCTGCTCTCTCCCCCGTGCTCACATACTGCGCTGCTCTCTCCCCCACGCTCACATACTGCGCTGCTCTCTCCCCCACGCTCACATACTGCGCTGCTCTCTCCCCCGTGCTCACATACTGCGCTGCTCTCTCCCCCGTGCTCACATGCTGCGCTGCTCTCTCCCCCGTGCTCACATGCTGCGCTGCTCTCTCCCCCGTGCTCACATACTGCACTGCTCTCTCCCCCGTGCTCACATACTGCACTGCTCCCTCCCCCGTGCTCACATACTGCACTGCTCTCTCCCCCACACTCACATACTGCGCTGCTCTCTCCCCCGTGCTCACATACTGCGCTGCTCCCTCCCCCGTGATCACATACTGCACTGCTCTCTCCCCCACGCTCACATACTGCGCTGCTCTCTCCCCCGTGCTCACATACTGCGCTGCTCTCTCCCCCGTGCTCACATACTGCGCTGCTCTCTCCCCCGCACTCACATACTGCGCTGCTCTCTCCCCCGTGCTCACATACTGCGCTGCTCTCTCCCCCATGCTCACATACTGCACTGCTCTCTCCCCCACGCTCACATACTGCGCTGCTCTCTCCCCCGTGCTCACATACTGCGCTGCTCCCTCCCCCGTGATCACATACTGCGCTGCTCTCTCCCCCGTGCTCACATACTGCGCTGCTCTCTCCCCCGTGCTCACATACTGCGCTGCTCTCTCCCCCGTGCTCACATACTGCGCTGCTCTCTCCCCCTGCTCACATACTGCGCTGCTCTCTCCCCCACACTCATACTGCTCTGCTCTCTCCCCCGCACTCACATACTGCGCTGCTCTCTCCCCCGTGCTCACATACTGCGCTGCTCTCTCCCCCGCACTCACATACTGCGCTGCTCTCTCCCCCGCACTCACATACTGCTCTGCTCTCTCCCCCGCGCTCACATACTGCGCTGCTCTCTCCCCTGTGCTCACATACTGCGCTGCTCTCTCCCCCGTGCTCACATACTGCTCTGCTCTCTCCCCCGTGCTCACATACTGCGCTGCTCTCTCCCCCGCACTCACATACTGCACTGCTCTCTCCCCCACGCTCACATACTGCACTGCTCTCTCCCCCACGCTCACATACTGCGCTGCTCTCTCCCCCGCACTCACATACTGCGCTGCTCTCTCCCCCGTGCTCACATACTGCGCTGCTCTCTCCCCCGTGCTCACATACTGCGCTGCTCTCTCCCCCGTGCTCACATACTGCGCTGCTCTCTCCCCCGTGCTCACATACTGCTCTGCTCTCTCCCCCACGCTCACATACTGCTCTGCTCTCTCCCCCCGTAGTCACATACTGCACTGCTCTCTCCACCACACTCACATACTGCTCTGCTCTCTCCCCCACGCTCACATACTGCTCTGCTCTCTCCCCCCGTAGTCACATACTGCACTGCTCTCTCCCCCACGCTCACATACTGCTCTGCTCTCTCCCCCCGTAGTCACATACTGCGCTGCTCTCTCCACCACACTCACATACTGCTCTGCTCTCTCCCCCACGCTCACATACTGCGCTGCTCTCTCCACCACACTCACATACTGCTCTGCTCTCTCCCCCACGCTCACATACTGCGCTGCTCTCTCCACCACACTCACATACTGCTCTGCTCTCTCCCCCACGCTCACATACTGCGCTGCTCTCTCCACCACACTCACATACTGCACTGCTCTCTCCCCCGTGCTCACATACTGCACTGCTCTCTCCCCCGCACTCACATACTGCTCTGCTCTCTCCCCCACGCTCACATACTGCTCTGCTCTCTCCCCCACGCTCACATACTGCACTGCTGTCATATTAAGATCATAACCCAAATTGGCGTAAAAAGGAGACTGCTTAGTGGAAGTGCTCTGAGAGTTATTATAAGAGAACTGAGGGAGTGGAAATCGATCCACCCAATCATCCTGTAGGTGGCAGATAAAGCAGTGGAGAAACTGCTCCAGGGTCTGGTTGGTCCGTTCAGTCTGTCCATTAGTCTGGGGATGAAAGGCAGAAGAAAGGTTTACTTTAATGTCCAATGTGACACAGAAATTCTGCCAAAACCTTGAAGTGACTTGCACCCGTCGATCAGAAATGACCTCATCCGTTAGTCCGTGCAAGCAAAACACATTTTGGATCATTAAATCTGATGTCTGCTTAGCAGTGGGTAAGCCGACGCAGGGAACAAAATGAGCCGCCTTTGTTAGCCGATCCACCACCACTGGAATGGTGTGCTTCACTTGAGAGGTTGGCAAATCCACAATAAAGTCCATAGAAATGGATCCCCATGGGCGGGACGGGGTGGGTAGCGGTTGCAATAGACTCGTCGGCAAAGAACATGGTGTCTGGCATCTCGCACAAACTTTGCATGACGTGGCATAGTTTAGACCGTCTTTTCTGTAAGTGGGCCACCAAAAGAAACGAGAAAGAAATTCTTGAGTCTTTAGAACTCTTCTATGCTCAGCTATCTTAGAGTCGTGGATGAGCTGCAATACTCTCAATCTGACCATTTCAGGTATATACAAGCCTTGCCCCTGAATCCACACACCATTCTTATAGACAAGACTTACGTCCCTAGGAGGTTGTGCCAGCAAAGAATCCGAATGCTATGCCTCTCTGATGTCGTAGGTCTCGATTATGAATCACTCCCAGGAATCTAGAGTCAGGAAGAATAGTCTGAGGATAAGTAGGTGGAAGGGTCTCAGTTGAATGGATCCTACAGAGTGCCTCAGCCTTTCCATTGCACGATCCTGGCCTATAAGAGATTATAAAATTAAATTGGTTTAAGAAAAGATTCCAACGAGCCTGGCGAGGAGTCAGGCACTTAGCCGACCTGATAAGTTCAAGATTGTGGTGGTCGGTCAGGATGACTATTTGCTGTGTGCAGCGCCCCAGAGTCCTGGTCGCTGCAGTAATGTTATTCTTTCACTAGGGGGAGTGATATTACGTCTGAAGGCAATAAAGATCACTTTACCAGGTATCACAAACCACACACCACACTTCACACTCCAGTCCACCAGGGGGAGCCTTGCTCGTATACACTAGGGCACTCCTCACAATAGGGTAAAACTGGTGGGCTGGATAGGAAGTTAGTGACATATGAAAATAGAAATCACGGCACTCAGGGCTTCTTGGAGGTGCACAAGTTAGGAATCCAACCCGTCGAATATAGCTAAGAAATACTTGGCACTCTGGAGATATTTGTTGCAAAATTCAGAATTAAATTTTATTCGGTGCATCCAGATCAACACATATAAACGTTTTCGGTCTATACAAATAAGACCTTCATCAGATATAGTCGTGAATGCTGCAATATATGTACAGAAACAAAAAACAAGAAAAAAGTTTTTAGACAAAATTCATGATGCACAGCAACAATACAAAAACAATACAATTTGTACTATTATGACAATCTGCATACAGATTTGGTGAATGGCAGATAGCGAACGTGACGGCCTAGGCGAATCCGGCCTGGAACAAGGTGGGACGTGATTCCTGTTCCGAGAATGCTAGGAGTGTACACGTGTTAGGGCTACAATTGATAAGGGTGAGATGAGAACTTTCAGGTTAATAAGTCATATGGTTGAAAAAGTACAGTTTAATAAATGCATCACCCCAATGACAGGTAGTGGAGTGACCTCCCCCAAAGGCTACGGGGACCTGCAGATAAAGTGCACAGTGAGCCGCCTAAAATAGAGAAAGACATGAAGACATGAATGCATAAAATAGATAACACACGTGATGTATATTGGTGGGGCAGGATGCCCTGTGGGCTATGTAATAATGCCAAACAGTCTAAGGGATGACCACCAGATACCCGGGCCCCTAGTTGGAATACCTGTGGGTGCAGCTACAAAGTAATGGGCTAACCAGGATCCTATGGTAATTACCTGGAGATCATAGATAGGTGTGTGACAAAGCAAACACACTAGGTTAATGTCAGCCAAAATACGGGAGCGCAAGGCGCCTGCAGAGTAAAATGGGGGTGCATGTAAGAACTACCATACTGCCAATGTGAATACAGCCTGATGCATGGTCACCTGGACCCAAACTCCATACCTGAGTGCATGTGGTGATATGAAGACACAGCGCTATGGATAGGCGAGGTACTCGCAGGGGAGACAGCGCTGTGAAGAGAGGCATGGGGTTACCAGGAGTGTACCAGAGCTGGAGGCAGGGCAGGGCCGGCGCTAAGACCGAGTGTTGCTGTACCTGAGATCAGAGGTGCCACGGACGCCGAGCAGGAGGGGAAGAAAACGCTCCCGGGGCTGCTGGAGGAGGGCGGCATTTCCGGGTAAATAAGCGCTCTGTACAGTATCACCTGATCTGTGACGTCAGCGAGTCACATGACCGGAGGAACCGCGCATGCGCAGAGGACCGGCAAAAGGGAAAAAAGCCAGCAAATTGCTCCAAGGAGGTGGCGCTTGCGCAGTGGGCCTGTTTAGCTGTAGTCTATATGTATAAATGGCCAGTGAAACAACAGGAGGTAGCGCTTAGCGCTGTGGGCCTGTAAGATGTAACCTATATGTGCGAACGGCCAGTCAAACTCTGGACTGGACCGAGGGTCTTAGGGATGGGTAATGCAACTACTGAAGGAGTGGTAGAAAAAGACCGCAGGTACCTTAAGGTGGTCACCCCACTATTATAGAGAACCACTTAACACTCTATAACACATTGGCATACAGTGCATACTCTACCGTGTAAGGTGCTCGGTGCAAAGGGTGCATTTAGCGATTCTGTAGGAAGAAAGGACAAATACAATCAGTTAAAAACAGATATGATAATCTAATGCACACCTAATAAGGTGCTGATAACCAAAACATTACACATGTACCATGTTACAAAAATGCCGAGACGTCATAGTCCCTGTTAAGTCCCTTCGGCTCTAAAGTCTGTAATGTGTAAATCCAAAAGGCTTCCCTTTTAAGGAGTAAATTGACACGACTTTGGCCTCTTCTGGGGGTGTCTACCTGTTCCAAGACCTGGAACCGGAGCTGAGAGATATTGTGATTTTTTTCAGAAAAATGGTAAGGGAGAGGTAGATGTGTTTTATTGCAACGGATCGTGGATTTATGTTGAGCCACTCTGTCTTTAACCGTCTGTGTAGTCTCCCCCACATATGCCAGACCACAAGGGCATTTGATAACATAAATGACATGTGTGGACTCACAGGTGAAAAAACCTTTGATGGGAATGGATCTACCCGTTTGGGGGTGGGAGACTGATGGGCCCTTTTGGACATTGCTGCACTGTAAGCAATTAAGGCAAGGGAATGTGCCTTGTCTCTGGGTCTGTAAGAAGGTTTGTTTGGGGACCGTAATACTTGAGCCAATGTCCGCTTTGACTAATCTGTCCTTTAGGTTCCTAGCTCATACATGACATGAAAGGCACCCTGAACTCTGGGATGTTGGGGTAGCTTTTTGTTAAGATACCCCAGTGTCTCCTGATGGTGGACTGAACCAGATTCGAGAAGGGGTGAAATGTGGAAACAAAGGGGATCCTCTTGCAAACATCTCTCGATTTACCTACAGAGATATTACGTTTGGCCTCCGTTAAAATTCGCTGCGGGTATCCCCTATTGACGAACTTGTGTTCCATCTCGCTGAGTCTAGTTTGTTTAATATTGTCGTCCGAGACGATTCTGTCAACCCTGTGGAATTGGGACTTGGGGATGGAGTTTTTGATGGAAGGTGGATGGCAGCTGGTGAAATGTAACAGGCCGTTGCGATCCGCAGGCTTAGTGAATAAGTCAATGGAAAGAGAACCATCCCTCTCTTTGTAAATAAGGGTGTCTAGGAAGCTGATTCTGGACACGTCATGTTGTAATGAGAAACCGAGTTCGGGCCAGATATTATTGATGTGTTGATCGAATGTCAATAATGACTCAAGAGGTCCGTCCCAGATGCAAAAAATGTCATCAATATATCTCCGCCAAACCCTGCAGTGGGCTGTGAACAATGGGTGATTATACACATAGTCATTCTCAAAGGCCGCCATATACGCTATAGCGTAAGGAGGCGCTACGTTCGCGCCCATTGCAGTGCCTTGTAGCTGGGCATAGAACGCATCCTGAAACATAAAATAATTCTCTTTGAGAACCAGATTTAGCAGATCGGCACAGAAATGACGGATTTTGAGATCAATTTTATTGTCTATTAGAAGTCTGTCGGTGGCGGCTAAGCCTTTTTCGTGAATGATTGATGTGTAGAGGCTGTTTACGTCCCATGTTAGTTAGTGATTCCCTGTCAGGCAGACAGAGGGGAAGGAGGAACATCTGAGCTGCGGACAGAGAGGTTCCTGTCAGGGGTGGAATCCTGTCAGAGGCCTAGGCAGAAAGCCACGGAGCTGCGCCTGCCCCACGTGTGGCAGCATCCTAAGGAAGGACACAAAAGAGAATTGTATTGTAGCGGGTGAGAAACGAAGTCATAGCACAAGGAGAGGAAACCAGAAGGAGTTCTGCCTTGTAAAAGGCTGTCTCCTTCTGAGGCGCAGGACCCGGTGGCCGGAAACACCGAGGAAGCAATCGCCTCCAAGCCTTGCTCCAGAGACCGGCAGGACAGTCAATTCCACGTTGGCTGCCCGACCATATACCCAGGAGGCACGGTGGCAACTTGTGGGGGCTGGGGCATCGTAGGGTCCCTGTAAAAAGCCTCAGGCCACCAGTCATACAGGTTTGTCCTATCCATACCATCTGGGGGACAGAGAGAAGAGACATAACATTTAGAACATCTACAAGAGTTGTGAGGACCTTACTGGGAAGTTCAGCAGGGAAGTACTACAACACCCAGGCGCTAGAGGAAAGCTACTGATCTCCACCTGGATAAGGGGACTCTGGATTTGCCTTCGGACCGGCCGGACTCTGCCTACCCTGTGGTCCGTACCCTGGACTGTGGATGCCGAAGCCTTTAGTAAAGGTAAGACTGTGGAGACCTGGGTGTCGTAACCAGTGCCTTCCCCCCTCCCATCAATCCCGTAATGAAACACACACAGTCCTAGGTGGGTTGAACAGGTCGGTCACAGTTTATTAATTAAATAAGCTGAGAAGGGCAATTACATATCGTAACGGCCGCTCGCGCCGAGCTCCTGTCCATGATCGACAGGGGAATTGGCCCAACGAGCGGCTACGACCTTTGCCCTCCTCCGCTTCTTCCGCTGTGACTTAATAAAGGTTACTAGGGTTAGTTATATCACCTACGTATATACATTTTTTTTTTTTAATGTAAAATATTACAATAGCATTTACAAATCTACATCATCCCGCAGGTTAGTATCATCATTAGACTTTAAAAAGGGAGGGAGGGTGGGACAAAAGCTTCCAGGTGTCCGCCGGGAGGAAAAGAGAAAGTTCCCGGCCGGACACCTGAATTTAACCCCTGTAGGAGTGGCCGCAGGACCCCTCCCCTCTAGTGACCACTGGCCGGCCGGGGGTCTTCTAATTAGTGCATCACTAGGGGGGGGGGAGTGATGCTAGGGGGGGACTGGCATTGACAACCTTTCCGTGCTGCTCTATCTAGGTGCTCCCCAGTCAGAGACGCGCACCTTATACAGTACCGCGTCTGCCAGACTGTGGAGACCTGGTGTCGTAACCAGTGCCTTCCCCCCTCCCATCAATCCCGTAATGAAACACACACAGTCCTGGGTGGGTTGAACAGGTCGGTCACAGTTTATTAATTAAATAAGCAGAGAAAGGCAATTACATATCGTAACGGCCGCTCGCGCCGAGCTCCTGTCCGTGATCGACAGGGGAATTGGACCAACGAGCGACTACGACCTTTGCCCTCCTCCACTTCTTCCACCACGGAGGATCCTGTGTATTACCTATGCGGGACTCCGACCCCACCCCTCAATGTTAGGGCCTGTTCAACCCCCTCCTGTAAACCCAACAAAAAAATATCGAGGCCAATGTCCGTTAGGTGAACTCCGTCCGGTCTTAATTGTGGCGTGTTATCCCCTTGTAGGTATTGGTGACGAATCGCGATACCGCCTCTTCCTCTCACATATTTTCCGATCCGAGCATTGAATTTCACCCTTGTCCGCTCTATGGCTTTTTTATCTCTTGCACCTCGCCAGACGGCCCGTGGTGTTATCTCCGACCACACCAGTTTCATGTTCCTGAATAGACAGCTGATCCGTTCCATATCCGTTGTCACCCATTTGTACAACTCGGCCACCTTTTGTTTGCCCAGGTCATTGCCACCCGTGTGTACCACCGTTATCACAGGGCGTTCCGCCAACCTTGCTATGCCCACCATCACTTTGAACACCTGGTTCCACCGGAGGCCTCTGATACCCCTCCAGTTAACTTTTATTCCCGGGATGTAGAGATTTGTTCCTCCTGGCCGCAGTTTGGCCCTCTTTTCGGCCCAGTATACATAGGAATCTCCTACCACCCAAACTTCAACCCCTGTAAGAGACAACATGTGTTAATTAAGCAAGTCGGGTCTTCTGTATCTGGCGAAGCATGCGGACTTCCAACGACCCATTCTCTGAACTTCGGCCTCTGACACTCCTGCCTTAGCTGCCTCTGTGGCCGCCCCTATCCGGAACGAATGTGTTCCGTACTCCTTTGGATTTGCGCCGGTTTTTTCCAAGCATAGCTTGAACATTGCCTGGAATTGGTACTTGGTCAGAGGGGACCCGTCTGTATGAGTGAAGAAAAATCTACCAGCGTGTCTTATTACGGCGTATGTTTTAACCATTTTTAGTGGGCAAGCTGGGCCCTCTGTAGTGTTAACCAGGACCCATGTGCCCCTACCGGTGGGATCGCATTTGGATTTTCTAACCCTGATGCGCAGGGCGTCGCTGCATATAACTATGTCCTCATTAATTAGGCCTCCTTCCGACGCGTTTTTTGACCGTGGTAGCAATTTGCTAATACGCAGTGCTCCGAAAAAGACGGTCGCAAAAGCTGCCGATATGAGGGCCACCTCATATTGCGATGAGCAGACTGACGGGGATATCGCAATCAGGTCCTGCAATATTCACACACAATTCCCCATGTATGTGCTATTGGGGAAAAAGGAGGCATAGGCAAAAAATATAACTTCAATAAAAACAACTTTTTAATAAAGAAATAATTAAAATTACAATAGTACTCAACAGGAGAATCCTCTAAATAAAAAGCAGCTGGGGACTACATCCAAATATGGTGCTGTACCAAAATTAGCAGCAACAGTAAAATACTACAAAGAAAATATGCACAGACAGCACGAGAGAAACCAAATGACCTATAACCTATCTATAGCCTACAAATGACTGTGTGATTTGATATAAATATATCTAAATGTCATGGAACAAAAGTTCCTATGAACCTACAACCAGCCATCAGTATACTACCGTATATACTCGAGTATAAGCCGAGATTTTCAGACCAAATTTTTGGGCTGAAAGTGCCCCCTCGGCTTATACTCGAGTCACGGTCTGTGGCAGGGTCGGCGGGTGAGGGGGAGAGGGCGCTGAGGCATACTTACCTAGTCCCGGCGTTCCTGTCGCTCCCCCTGCCCGTCACACTGTCTCCGGGTGCAGCAGCCTCTTCCCCTGAGCGGTCACGTGGGACCGCTCATTAGAGAAATGAATAGGCGGCTCCACCTCCCATAGGGGCGGAGCCGCCTATTCATTTCTCTAATGAAGCGGTGCCGGTGACCGCTGATAGAGGAAGAGGCTGCGGCACCGAAGACAGGCAGGGGGAAGGAGCGGGACGCCGGGAGCAGGTAAGTATGACATATTCACCTGTCCTGGTTCCACACGCCGGGCGCTGTCTCCATCTTCCTGGCGTCTCTCTCTCCTCACTGACTGTGCAGGTCAGAGGGCGCGATGACGCATATAGTGTGCGCGCCGCCCTCTGCCTGATCAGTCAGTGCGGAGAGACGCCGGGAAGATGGCGCCGAGAAGCTGCAAGCAAGACAGGTGAGTATGTGTTTTATTATTTTTATTGCAGCAGCAGCAGCACAGCTATGGGGCAATAATGGACGGTGCAGAGCACTATATGGCAGAGCTATGGGGCAATGGTGCAGAGCACTGTATGGCACAGCTATGGGGCAATGGTGCAGAGCACTGTATGGCACAGCTATGGGGCAATAATGGTGCAGAGCACTATATGGCACAGCTATGGGGCAGTAATGGTGCAGAGCACTGTATGGCACAGCTATGGGGCAATAATGGACGGTGCAGAGCACTATATGGCACAGCTATGGGGCAGTAATGGTGCAGAGCACTGTATGGCACAGCTATGGGGCAATAATGGACGGTGCAGAGCACTATATGGCACAGCTATGGGGCAATAATGGTGCAGAGCACTGTATGGCACAGCTATGGGGCAATAATGGTGCAGAGCACTATATGGCACAGCTATGGGGCAATAATGGTGCAGAGCACTGTATGGCACAGCTATGGGGCAATAATGGTGCAGAGCACTGTATGGCACAGCTATGGGGCAATAATGGACGGTGCGGAGCACTATATGGCACAGCTATGCGGCAATAATGGTGCAGAGCACTGTATGGCACAGCTATGGGGCAATAATGGTGCAGAGCACTATATGGCACAGCTATGGGGCCATAATGAACAATATGGAGCATCTATTTTTTTTTTTGAAATTCACCGGTAGCTGTTGCATTTTCTACCCTAGGCTTATACTCGAGTCAATAAGTTTTCCCAGTTTTTTGTGGCAAAATTAGGGGGGTCGGCTTATACTCGGGTCGGCTTATACTCGAGTATATACGGTAATAGTCCCTTAGTGGCATACTCAACTTAAACAAAGTGCTTAGTGCTTCTAAGGCGCAATTCATGTGGTAATGTTGCTTGAAATTGTCTAAAGTTACATGGATGCGACTCAGGTGTAGAGTGTCCCACAGCGACCCCAATTCGCTTTGTTTAAGTTGAGTATGCCACTAAGGGACTATTAGTATACTGATGGCTGGTTGTAGGTTCATAGGAACTTTTGGTCCATGACATTTAGATATATTTATATCAAATCACACAGTCATTTGTAGGCTATAGATAGGTTATAGGTCATTTGGTTTCTCTCGTGCTGTCTGTGCATATTTTCTTTGTAGTATTTTACTGTTGCTGCTAATTTTGGTACAGCACCATATTTGGATGTAGTCCCCAGCTGCTTTTTATTTAGAGGATTCTCCTGTTGAGTACTATTGTAATTTTAATTATTTCTGTATTAAAAAGTTGTTTTTATTGAAGTTACATTTTTTGCCTATGCCTCCTTTTTCCCTAATAGCACATACATGGGGAATTGTGTGTGAATGTGTATATTTGGAGGTGTGTAAAACACTGTCTGTGGACTTGTGATAAAATTGCAGGTCCTGCAGTAGTCTCAGAGAAATGGGGCGGCGACATTCTTGGCTTGGCTGAAGCCTTTTCCAACCTTTTATGGCTTGTCTTATGCAGAAGGATTTAGTTACGTCTACCCATCCCAATAATTGAAAGAAAAATGCTAGCCCCGATAATTTCCGTTGTGCCGAGGTGCCCGACACCCCGCCTTCCCTCATCTGTAGTAGGAAATCAGTTGTCACTGCGCTTCGTGCTTGGTCGCTTTCATCGACTGGCCTACCCTGAATTAGTAAGCACCACTCCTCCCAAGCCTTACCATACACCTGCCAGGTAGCAGGCGAAACGGAGTCCCGGATTAAGGGCATCAATGATTGGCCACTGTGTCCCACAGGGACAGTGGACACAGAATACCCCGGGGTTGTGCCTTGGGCTGCTGGATTCTGAAAGCCTGCCAATTGGAAAATAACAGTGGGTTAATGCTATTATCATCTACTTCCGCCACCACGGTGGCTCTACACCAAATATTGTTTTCTAGACATATCAGCGCTAGCCGGCGCAAGAGAGTGAGTCTGGGCAGGGATGAAGAAGACAGGTGATTTAGACTCTTCGCCGTTTTCAAATTTTTTGTTTGGAAACGAATGTTCGTGTTTCTCAACTGATCGGCCCATATCTCCAGCGCTGCTACAACCGCAAACAATTCCCATAGTGCCAGGTCTTGCCCCCACTTTGTTGTCGTCCATCTCTCTGGCCAACCAGATTTGCACCATTGGTTTTTATAAATTGCTGCAAAACCCTCTTTTTTGTTCCACCCTATTGTCAGCCCTAATTCCTTGCTTGCGATCTCTCTAGCCATGACGCACGTGTGACCGTTGTACGATTGTAGGAACGTCTGCCATACTAGCAGATCTGCTTTTATCAACCGAGTGAGCCTGATTCTATGGCCGGGCTGCGAAGCGCCTTTTGTTGCCAAAGAAAGTCTGCGTGAGAATGCTCTGCCGACCGGCATTACGCGGCAGGTGAACGTCAGTAGGCCCAATAATGCCTGCATTTGCTGGAGGGTTACCTTGTTAACTTCTCGAAAGCCTTTCAACATTTCCTGGGTTTTTAATATTTTGTCCTTTGGTAAGCGGAAAACCATCGCATTGGTATCTATTTTGATGCCCAAGAAAGGCAACACATTACATGGTCCCTCCGTTTTTTCCGGTGACAATGGCACGCCGAATTTGTTTGAGATAGATTTGAATTTTTCTAGTAAATCGGCGCAGAGATTAGAATTTCTGGGGCCGACGAACAGGAAATCATCGAGGTAGTGAATTAGGGAATTACTGCCCGTTTCGTACCGAACTACCCACTCTAGGAATGTGCTGAATAGCTCAAAATAGTGCCATGAGATGGAACATCCCATCGGGAGACACATGTCGAAGTAATAGAGCTGGTCCACTTTGCAGCCCAGAAGGTGGAAACATTCGGGGTGCACGGGTAGTAAACGGAATGCCGATTCTATGTCGGATTTGACTAGCAGGGCGCCGGGTCCGGCTGCCCGGACTAATTCCACCGCCTTATCGAAAGACGCGTATGAGACAGAGGCTTCTTCTGGGGAAATTGCGTCATTAACCGAATCGCCCTTTGGGTGAGATAAATGATGGATTAGGCGGTATTTACCGGGTTCCTTTTTTGGTATAATGCCTAGCGGTGATATTTTCATGTTTTTGAAGGGGAGTGACTTAAAGGGGCCTGCTATTCTACCCAACTCTACCTCCTTTTCAATTTTTTGTCTAAGTATTTCGGGCAATTCGCGAGCCAATTTTAGGTTATTGGATAGGGTTGGCGTTCTTGTTAGCCTAAAGGGAATAAAAAACCCGTCGGAGAATCCCGCCTGCAGCTGCTGAGTCGCTTTCTTATTGGGGTAGAGCTTTAGCCAGGGGGCCATCGCGGTTACGCTCACTGGGGTTCTGCCGCGTAGGCGCTTTGTATGGCTGACGAGTTTACCTTGACGCTGGGTGTCCCCCCCCGCAAGCGGAGCAATCATGTCTGAATTTGCATAATGCGTGGAAATGGCAGCTTCCCTCGTTGAACAACCAGCAGGCCCCGGGTTTTCGCACGACCACTGAGTTTTGACCTGCGGCTGTGGAGTAATTAGTGGTCGTGGCCGAAAAGGGGGGCTGCTTTCGGGACAGCATCAAACGCAACCATACGTCTGTTGCTTTGACTCCCCAGCCTAGATCGGTCTGTAGGGCCAGACGCCTGCGGAACTCCTCATCATACCGCCGCCAGGCTGAACCGCCGTGCAACTTGTACGAACTATATATCATGTCCTGATATATGACCAATTCGGAGCAGCATTCCGGATGTTTCTGGCCCATAATACAGCCCAATACTGCGAAGGCCTGGAGCCAATTATTCATGGTTAATGCAATTCTTGCTCTCTCCCTATCGAATCCCCTCTCGTTAGGTTTATCCACCGTTAGTTGGTCCGCTGATAACAGCGACCATATGTCAATATAATCATTGCTCCAGATTTTCTGTCTAGTTTCCTGATCTATATGAACGCCCAGCGGGCTGATCCCGCAGAAGAAGGCATCTTTGTGTAGATTAGCGGACTGTGGTGTTGTATTGATCACCACCTATCCGCTCGAGTGTGATAGTTGTAGGATTAATTCCTTTACCGCTGAAGTTAGCTCCATTTCCTTTAAGTTAACCCCGTAGCGTAACATTTCCTCGCTACCCTTGGAACACTCACCACTGTGTGACTCTGGACGTGTGAACTCCGGTCCTGGAGGAATCCCCGCAGATGTTGATGGGGTGATGTCGCAGGACGGGGAAACTCTGGCTCCTGCTACAGCGAGGGACTGGCCGATGTGCTGGCCGATGCACTGCGTATCGTGTGTTGGAGCCCGATTACAACCACATTGTGGCAGATTACCGGCTCTGTCTTCGGCGACTGCACGGTTGCTGTTGTGGCTGGAAGCCGCGGGGGATTGTTCTCCCCGGCTGAAAGCCCTAGAGGGTGCGCTTGATTTTGAAGTCTTGTCACGTGCACGACAACTTCTATTCGGGCTCTGCGATACATCGGACCCCTCAGATGTTGCTGATGACAGCCATTCTGAGGCCCGCGATCTGCGGCGGCTCCTATGGGAGCTGCGTCTGCGTCGGTGATGGGAGGGGCGTTTAGAGGGGTAGCGCGAATGGCGGCGTGAGTTATCGGAGGAAGATTGGGAGGACGTGCGGCTGCAGCGCCCCAGAGTCCTGGTCGTTGCAGTAACGTCACTCTGCCGCTAAGGGGAGTGATGTTGCGTCTGATGGCACTAAGGGAGTTCACCTGACCAGGTATCACACACTACACTTCACACTCCGGCCACCAGGGGGGGTGGATCTATCTAGTAGGCCACTCCTCACACTGGTAAAACTGGGGGTTGGACAGGAAGACAGAGAGAAGTGTTGTGAATTAGCTTTTTGCTCCCTCTAGTGGTTACTAGTTTTTTGACTCTGGTTTTTCTGTCATTCCTTTTATCCGCACCTGGGTCGTTAGTTAGGGGTGTTGCTATATAAGCTCCCTGGACCTTCAGTTCAATGCCTGGCAACGTAGTTATCAGAGCTAGTCTGCTGTGCTCTTGTCTACTGATCCTGGTTCCAGTTATATCAGCTAAGTCTGCCTTTTGCTTTTTGCTATTTGTTTTGGTTTTGTATTTTTGTCCAGCTTGTTCCAAATCTATATCCTGACCTTTGCTGGAAGCTCTAGGGGGGCTGGTGTTCTCCCCCCGGACCGTTAGACGGTTCGGGGGTTCTTGAATTTCCAGTGTGGATTTTAATAGGGTTTTTGTTGACCATATAAGTTACCTTTCTTTATTCTGCTATCAGTAAGCGGGCCTCTCTGTGCTAAACCTGGTTCATTTCTGTGTTTGTCATTTCCTCTTACCTCACCGTCATTATTTGTGGGGGGCTTCTATCCAGCTTTGGGGTCCCCTTCTCTGGGGGCAAGAAAGGTCTTTGTTTTCCTCTACTAGGGGTAGCTAGATTCTCCGGCTGGCGCGTGTCATCTAGAATCAACGTAGGAATGATCCCCGGCTACTTCTAGTGTTGGCGTTAGGAGTAGATATATGGTCAACCCAGTTACCACTGCCCTATGAGCTGGATTTTTGTATTCTGCAGACTTCCACGTTCCTCTGAGACCCTCGCCATTGGGGTCATAACAGTTTGCCAGGCCAATATTAAATGTTTAATGCATTGCAGAAGAGGGATTATAAGAAAGAAGATTCTGAGTTTTTTTTTTTTTTTTTTCTTCTTCCCCTTTACCTCAGAGTGGCTATGCTTGCTGCAGACATGAATGTCCAGACCTTGATTACAAGTGTGGACCAGCTGGCTACTCGTGTGCAGGGCATACAAGACTATGTTATCAGAAATCCTAGGTCAGAACCTAAAATACCGATTCCTGAACTGTTTTCCGGAGACAGGTTTAAGTTTAGGAATTTCGTGAATAATTGTAAATTGTTTTTGTCCCTGAGACCCTGTTCATCTGGAGATTCTGCTCAGCAAGTAAAAATTGTTATTTCGTTCTTACGGGGCGACCCTCAGGATTGGGCTTTTTCGCTGGCGCCAGGAGATCCGGCATTGGCTGATCTTGATGCGTTTTTTCTGGCGCTCGGTTTACTTTATGAGGAACCCAATCTTGAGATTCAGGCAGAAAAGGCCTTGCTGGCTATGTCTCAGGGGCAGGACGAGGCTGAAGTGTATTGCCAAAAATTTCGGAAATGGTCCGTGCTGACACATTGGAACGAGTGTGCACTGGCCGCTAATTTTAGAAATGGCCTTTCTGAAGCCATTAAGAATGTTATGGTGGGTTTTCCCATTCCCACAGGTCTGAATGATACTATGGCACTGGCTATTCAAATTGACCGGCGGTTGCGGGAGCGCAAAACCGCAAATTCCCTCATGGTGTTGTCTGAACAGACACCTGATTTAATGCAATGTGATAGAATCCTGACTAGAAATGAGCGGAAAATTCATAGACGCCGGAATGGCTTGTGCTACTACTGTGGTGATTCTACACATGTTATCTCAGCATGCTCTAAACGTATAGCTAAGGTTGTTAGTCCTGTCACCGTTGGTAATTTGCAACCTAAATTTATTCTGTCTGTAACTTTGATTTGCTCACTGTCATCTTATCCTGTCATGGCGTTTGTAGATTCAGGTGCTGCCCTGAGTCTCATGGATCTCTCATTTGCTAAGCACTGTGGTTTTACTCTTGAACCATTAGAAAATCCTATTCCTCTTAGGGGTATTGATGCTACACCATTGGCAGCAAATAAACCGCAGTATTGGACACAGGTTACCATGTGCATGACTCCTGAACACCGCGAGGTGATACGTTTCCTGGTTTTACATAAAATGCATGATTTGGTTGTTTTAGGGCTGCCATGGTTACAGACCCATAATCCAGTCCTGGACTGGAAGGCTATGTCAGTCTCAAGTTGGGGCTGTCGTGGTATTCATGGGGATTCCCTGCCTGTGTCTATTGCTTCTTCTACGCCTTCGGAAGTTCCGGAGTATTTGTCTGATTATCAGGATGTCTTCAGTGAGTCTGAGTCCAGTGCACTGCCTCCTCATAGGGACTGTGACTGTGCTATAGATTTGATCCCAGGCAGTAAATTTCCTAAGGGAAGACTGTTTAATCTGTCGGTACCTGAACATACCGCTATGCGTTCATATATCAAGGAGTCTCTGGAGAAAGGACATATTCGTCCGTCTTCTTCCCCTCTTGGTGCGGGATTCTTTTTTGTGGCAAAAAAGGACGGATCTTTGAGACCTTGTATTGATTATCGACTTTTAAATAAGATCACTGTCAAATTTCAGTATCCTTTACCGCTGTTGTCTGACTTGTTTGCCCGGATTAAGGGTGCCAAGTGGTTCACCAAGATAGACCTTCGTGGTGCGTACAACCTTGTGCGCATTAAGCAAGGTGATGAATGGAAAACCGCATTCAATACGCCCGAAGGTCATTTTGAGTACTTGGTGATGCCTTTTGGGCTCTCCAATGCGCCTTCAGTTTTTCAGTCCTTTATGCATGACATTTTCCGGAAGTATCTGGATAAATTTTTGATTGTTTATCTGGATGATATTTTGGTTTTTTCTGACAATTGGGATTCGCATGTGGAGCAGGTCAGGTTGGTCTTTAAAATTTTGCGTGAAAATTCTTTGTTTGTCAAGGGCTCAAAGTGTCTCTTTGGTGTGCAGAAGGTTCCCTTTTTGGGGTTCATTTTTTCCCCTTCTGCTGTGGAGATGGACCCAGTCAAGGTCCGAGCTATTCTTGATTGGACTCAGCCCTCGTCAGTTAAGAGTCTTCAGAAGTTCTTGGGCTTCGCTAACTTCTACCGTCGTTTTATCGCTAATTTTTCTAGCATTGTGAAACCTTTGACGGATATGACCAAGAAGGGCTCCGATGTGGCTAACTGGGCTCCTGCTGCCGTGGAGGCTTTCCAGGAGTTGAAACGCCGGTTTACTTCGGCGCCTGTTTTGTGCCAGCCTGATGTCTCACTTCCCTTTCAGGTTGAGGTGGATGCTTCGGAGATTGGGGCAGGGGCCGTTTTGTCGCAGAGAGGCCCTGGTTGCTCTGTTATGAAACCTTGTGCCTTTTTCTCTAGGAAGTTTTCGCCTGCCGAGCGAAATTATGATGTGGGCAATCGGGAGTTGTTGGCCATGAAATGGGCATTTGAGGAGTGGCGTCATTGGCTCGAGGGTGCTAGGCATCGTGTGGTGGTCTTGACTGATCACAAAAATCTGATGTATCTCGAGTCTGCTAAACGCCTTAATCCGAGACAGGCCCGCTGGTCATTGTTTTTCTCCCGCTTTGATTTTGTTGTCTCGTATTTACCAGGTTCAAAGAATGTGAAGGCCGATGCTCTTTCTAGGAGCTTTGTGCCTGATGCTCCTGGAGTCGCTGATCCTGTTGGTATTCTTAAAGATGGAGTTATCTTGTCAGCTATTTCTCCGGATCTGCGACGTGTGTTGCAGAGATTTCAGGCTGATAGGCCTGAGTCTTGTCCACCTGACAGACTGTTTGTCCCGGATAAGTGGACCAGCAGAGTCATTTCCGAGGTTCATTCCTCGGTGTTGGCAGGTCACCCGGGAATTTTTGGCACCAGAGATCTGGTGGCCAGGTCCTTTTGGTGGCCTTCCTTGTCAAGGGATGTGCGGTCATTTGTGCAGTCCTGTGGGACTTGTGCTCGAGCTAAGCCTTGCTGTTCTCGTGCCAGCGGTTTGCTCTTGCCCTTGCCTGTCCCGAAGAGACCTTGGACACATATCTCCATGGATTTCATTTCTGATCTTCCGCTATCTCAGGGCATGTCTGTTATCTGGGTGATATGTGATCGCTTCTCCAAGATGGTCCATTTGGTTCCTTTGCCTAAGCTGCCTTCCTCTTCCGATCTGGTTCCTGTGTTTTTCCAGAACGTGGTTCGTTTGCACGGCATCCCTGAGAATATTGTGTCAGACAGAGGATCCCAGTTCGTTTCCAGGTTCTGGCGATCCTTTTGTAGTAGGATGGGCATTGATTTGTCGTTTTCGTCTGCTTTCCATCCTCAGACTAATGGACAGACGGAGCGAACCAATCAGACTTTGGAGGCTTATTTGAGGTGTTTTGTCTCTGCTGATCAGGACGATTGGGTGACATTCTTGCCGTTGGCTGAGTTTGCCCTTAATCGGGCTAGTTCCGCCACCTTGGTTTCGCCTTTTTTCTGCAACTCTGGTTTCCATCCTCGCTTTTCTTCGGGTCATGTGGAGCCTTCTGACTGTCCTGGGGTGGATTCTGTGGTGGATAGGTTGCAGCAGATCTGGAATCATGTGGTGGACAACTTGAAGTTGTCACAGGAGAAGGCTCAGCGCTTTGCCAACCGCCGCCGCGGTGTGGGTCCCCGACTACGCGTTGGGGATTTGGTATGGCTTTCTTCCCGCTTTGTTCCTATGAAGGTCTCCTCTCCCAAATTTAAACCTCGTTTTATTGGGCCTTACAAGATATTGGAAATCCTTAATCCTGTATCTTTTCGTCTGGATCTTCCTGTGTCGTTTGCTATTCACAATGTATTTCATAGGTCCTTGTTGCGGCGGTACATTGTGCCTGTAGTTCCTTCTGCTGAGCCTCCTGCTCCGGTGTTGGTTGAGGGCGAGTTGGAGTACGTGGTGGAGAAGATCTTGGATTCTCGCCTCTCAAGGCGGAGGCTTCAGTACCTGGTCAAGTGGAAGGGCTATGGTCAGGAGGATAATTCCTGGGTGGTCGCCTCTGATGTTCATGCGGCCGATTTAGTTCGTGCCTTTCATGCCGCTCATCCTGATCGCCCTGGTGGTCGTGGTGAGGGTTCGGTGACCCCTCACTAAGGGGGGGGTACTGTTGTGAATTAGCTTTTTGCTCCCTCTAGTGGTTACTAGTTTTTTGACTCTGGTTTTTCTGTCATTCCTTTTATCCGCACCTGGGTCGTTACTTAGGGGTGTTGCTATATAAGCTCCCTGGACCTTCAGTTCAATGCCTGGCAACGTAGTTATCAGAGCTAGTCTGCTGTGCTCTTGTCTACTGATCCTGGTTCCAGTTATATCAGCTAAGTCTGCCTTTTGCTTTTTGCTATTTGTTTTGGTTTTGTATTTTTGTCCAGCTTGTTCCAAATCTATATCCTGACCTTTGCTGGAAGCTCTAGGGGGGCTGGTGTTCTCCCCCCGGACCGTTAGACGGTTCGGGGGTTCTTGAATTTCCAGTGTGGATTTTAATAGGGTTTTTGTTGACCATATAAGTTACCTTTCTTTATTCTGCTATCAGTAAGCGGGCCTCTCTGTGCTAAACCTGGTTCATTTCTGTGTTTGTCATTTCCTCTTACCTCACCGTCATTATTTGTGGGGGGCTTCTATCCAGCTTTGGGGTCCCCTTCTCTGGAGGCAAGAAAGGTCTTTGTTTTCCTCTACTAGGGGTAGCTAGATTCTCCGGCTGGCGCGTGTCATCTAGAATCAACGTAGGAATGATCCCCGGCTACTTCTAGTGTTGGCGTTAGGAGTAGATATATGGTCAACCCAGTTACCACTGCCCTATGAGCTGGATTTTTGTATTCTGCAGATTTCCACGTTCCTCTGAGACCCTCGCCATTGGGGTCATAACAGAGAAGTAACTGGGAAGAGCTAGAGAGAGGACCTGTCAGGGATGGGATCCTGGCAGACTCCTAAGAGAACAACGCAACAAGTGAGCAACGGGAATACAGCAAAGAGGAAATAGGACCAGAAGGAGTCGTGCTGTAAGATCGAGGCAACATCCTTCTGAGGCGCAAACAGTCGGTGGCCGGAACGCCGAGAAAGTAAGAGACTTTAAGCATTACTCCAAACCACGGCAGGGCAGCCAATTATAGGTTGGCTGTCTCACTAAAACACCTAAGCAGACAACGGAGGCAGCTGTGGGAGAGGGGCGACTCTAGTGTCCCGGAAGAACTCCAGGCCTACCCCGTCATACGGGTGCGTCCTACCATATCATCTGGGGGACGGAGAGAGAACCAACATCAGAGGCAGACAGAATCAGTTGTGAGGACTATCCCGGTGTAACAGGCCAAAGTAACCCCGTCCCAGATTAACCCCGGGTATAATTTGGCCTAGGCCAGAGTATACCCCGGGGTATAAACTGGCCTAGGCCAAACTATACCCAGGCATAAAATGGCCTAGGCCAAACTATACCCCGGGGTGTAAAATAGCCTAGGCCAAACTATACCCCTCCAGGCCACATTATACCCCCCAGGGTTAAAGTGGCCTAGGCTACATTTAACCCTGGGTATATTTTGGCCTAGGCCAAACTATACCTAAGGATGTAAAACAGCCTAGGCCAAACTATAACAGGCCACACTATACCCTCAGGCCAGACTATAGCCTTTTACTGGTTGCTATGGGATTTTACATGGCCACTTTATCCTAGCAACGCCCTGGATACGGTTGGAAAAGGGGTTTATCTACCTTGGGGGGCACCCTCACAGCACTGCGGGGAAGCCGGGGAACCCTTTTACTGGTTGCTATGGGATTTTACATGACCAATTTATCCTAGCAACGCCTTGTATACGCTTGGAAAAGGGGTTAATCTACCTTGGGGGCACCCTCACAGCACTGCGGGGTGGGTGGGGATCCCTTTTACTGGTTGCTATGGGATTTTACATGGCCACTTTATCCTAGCAACGCCCTGGATACGGTTGGAAAAGGGGTTTATCTACCTTGGGGGCACCCTCACAGCACTGCGGGGAAGCCGGGGAACCCTTTTACTGGTTGCTATGGGATTTTACATGACCAATTTATCCTAGCAACGCCTTGTATACGCTTGGAAAAGGGGTTAATCTACCTTGGAGGACACCCTCACAGCACTGCGGGGTGGGTGGGGATCCCTTTTACTGGTTGCTATGGGATTTTACATGGCCACTTTATCCTAGCAACGCCCTGGATACGGTTGGAAAAGGGGTTTATCTACCTTGGGGGCACCCTCACAGCACTGCGGGGAAGCCGGGGAACCCTTTTACTGGTTGCTATGGGATTTTACATGACCAATTTATCCTAGCAACGCCTTGTATACGCTTGGAAAAGGGGTTAATCTACCTTGGAGGACACCATTTTTGTGCTGTTTCCTTCCTCAGTAAAAGGGTTCCCCGGCTTCCCCGCAGTGCTGCGAGGGTGCCCCCATGGTAGATAAACCCATTTTTTAAGCGTATCCAAGGCGTTGCTAGGATAGAATGGCCATGTAAAATCCCATAGCAACCAGTAAAAGGGTTCCCCACCCACCCCGCAGTGCTGTGAGGGTGCCCCCAAGGTAGATTAACCCCTTTTCCAAGCGTATACAAGCCGTTGCTAGGATAAAGTGGTCATGTAAAATCCCATAGCAACCACCTAAGGGGTTAACCACCTATCCTTAAGTGCTGCGAGAGTGCCCCCAAGGTAGATAAACCCCTTTTTCAAGCGTATTCAAGGCGTTGCTAGGATAGAGTGATCATGTAAAATCCCATAGCAACCAGTAAAAGGTTTCCCCACCCACCCGCAGTGCTGCAATGGTGCCCCCAAGATAGATAAACCCCTTTTCCAAGCGTATCCAAGGTGTTGCTAGGATAGAGTGATCATGCTATATCCCATAGCAACCAGTAAAGGGGTTCCCCACCCACCCCTCAGTGCTCGTCAGTGCCCCCTAGGTATACAAAGCCCTTTTCCAAGCATATCCAAGGCGCCAAGACAACGAGCTGGCACGAGCAGGGCTGAAGATTTCATGTCACATGTGACTATAGGGAGGGGGTGGGGCTTAGAAAGGGAGATCCCTGGCGTCACCAGAGGTGGAGGAGCTTGAAAAGGAGCAGTGCCCGATGGGAGGGGGAGCTGTGACCTAGAAGAATGAGCAGCTTTCCCTCAGCTTACCCTGGGGGGTATAATCTGGCCTGGAGGGGTATACTTTGGCCTAGGCTATTTTATACCCCGGGGTATAGTTTGGCCTAGGCCAAAGTATACCCGGGGTATAATCTAGCCTAGGCCACTTTAACCCCGGGTATAGTCTGGCCTGGGGGTATAATCTGGCCTGTTACACCGGGGTGCTCAGCAGGGAAGGACTACAACACACAGGAGCTAGCAGGTAGACGCTGATTCTCACCTGTCAAGGGAACTCCTAATGTGCCTTTGGACCGGCCGGTCTCAGACAGCCCTGTTAACAGTGCTCTGGATTGACTATCTCGAAGCCTTCAGTAAAGAGGTAAAGAGACTGCAACCTGGTGTCCTCGTTATTTACTGTGACCGGCACCGCACCACCACAAGATCATCACCATTCACACCTTTCATTGAACGCCCCTCAGCAGGGTCACGGACCGGGTCTAGTCACCGTGACAACCCCAGAGTAGAGACTCAGAGGCCCGGTACCGGGTACCCCTCGGCCCTGCGGCAGTGGGGGCGCTACAACTTGGCGTCACGAACAGGATGTACTTAAGCCTGAAGAATCAGGTCATGTGTGCCTTGGAACTGTGGTTTATTGCGCTTGGACTGTGACTTATTGCAAAGACTGTGTATTGTTATTGCGCCAAGAGTTCCCGCCACAATTCGCCATCGCCACGCACGGAGGGAGGAGCCTTAGCTTCGTGGGCGGAACCGGCCAAAAAGAAGCGCGGAACGAGAAAATGCAGTAAGGTGCCAACCCCGGAAGAGGAACTCCGACCTCCCGCAGGTTAGTGGGAGGAAGGGACAGCCATGTCTGAGTCAGGGGAAGCGGAGGCGGCGGTCGCAGCCGTGAACGCAGAGGCAGCCCCGGTCCCCTTAGTGGATGTAGCCGCGGCCCTAATACCAACACCGGTGGCCGCAGAGCCCACTGCCCCCATCAGCCAGTCGGACACTGCCGCTACCACAAAGGCCATAATGCCCTTCTCTATGCCATACCTGCCCGGAGCGGCCTGGCTCCCGCGATAATCCGGGGAGTCGCACACCTTAACTGATTTTAAAGAGGGAATCTGCAGCTTGCTCGAGTTCTATCCCCTGACGGAGCCACAGAAGGTTCATATGATAATCGTCCAACTCTTCGGGGCGGCTCTGAGGGAAGTGAAGTCCTGGCCCGCCGCGGATAAGGGAACTGCGCAGCAGGTTTTTGCAAAGCTTAAAGCCACCTTTGATACCCGCACTGCTACAGAAATTAAACTGACTTTCTATGGATGCAAACAGAAACCGCAGGATAGCTTACGGGACTATGCCCTTAATCTCCAGGAGGCGCTGCGGGCCATTAAGCAGAGTGACCCCCACAGCATGCAAGATGAGGATAAACTTCTGAAGGAGCGGTTCATTGAGGGGCTCCTGTGCAGTCACCAACGGGGCCAATTGCACTTCCTGGCCATGCAAAATCCAGACTTGACTTTTGCGCAATTCAAGGATAAAGCTATCCAGGCGTTGCAGGAGCGACAGCCCAGCCGTGCAGTGCCTCCCAGGCGTCCCGCTCTCACATACCACCAGGAGGTGGCGTCAGATGCCCCAGTCGCCGCCGAGGCCGATGCCCAGAGCCTAGAGGACGACTCCCCTGCAGGACTCCGCCTCCAGATGCAGGAGCTGACCAAGAGCGTTGCTGCCCTGGCCCGGACGGTGCAGTCCCTACAGGAGGCCCCCAAGGAGAAGATCCAGCTGGCCTCCAGACCAGAGGATGTCCCCTGGATGCGACAGAGGAGGACTCCACCGACCAGAGGCCGAGACGACGATCGCTTCCATCGGGACGGACGACCCATCTGCCGCCGCTGTCATCAGGTGGGCCACCTTGCAAGGTACTGTCCTTTAAACGAGCAACCCCTGGGGCAAAGGGCCAACCCCCAGGAGTAGGACGATCAGGCCCGCAGCATTGGAGAGCCAAATACATTGGAGGGCGACCAGTTCTTCCTGTAGTGGTTGACGGTATCCCCATGAACGCTTTGCTGGACACCGGTTCTCAGGTGACGACTATGCCTTACGTGCTTTATAAACGGTATTGGGAGGACACTGATATTACTCGTGGCCCCGATGACGATTTCACCATAATAGCCAGTAATGGTCAGCCATTGCCACAAGTGGGGTATAAAGAGGTCACCATCAAGGTGGGGCGGGTGGAATTGGAAGCCCAAGGGATTGTAATTGTTGATATTGACCGCCGAGAATGTAATCCCATGATGACTATCGGTACTAACGTTATAGAAAATTGTCTTGCAGAAGTTATTGTTTTGTTGCAACAGGTAGCAGAAACCGCTGGCTACAGTGAACAACGTGCCCTGCAAAAAGAAATCAGGGCTCTGATGCAGAGACAGCAGGTAGAGCTGACTGGTGGTGAGATTGGCCGTGTCACTGTGAGTGATTCAAAACCCATCGCGATACCCCCCAGGAGTGAAATGTTAATATGGTGTCGAGCAGCCTATTATAGGCCTCAGGGGTAAGGACTACCAGGCCTTGGTAGAACCCGTATATTCAGACAATAGGCCTACTATTCTGACAGCCCGGGGGGTGGTCGACGTCCGCCAGGGGAGGGTGCCCGTACGTGTCCTCAATTGTGGGGAGGAAGAGGTTCATCTCACCAAGTATGCCACGCTCGCCAAACTGTTCGTTGTCAATAATAGTGTGATACAGACACCTGAACCCTTGGTCCCGTCAAACGTGGCGGAGGACAACGGTTCTGCAGGGCACTCGAAAGATTGGTGTAAGGAATTGCATGTGGGCACTGACTCCACCCCAGCCCATCAGAAACAGGGGGCCTACAGGGTGGTTCACGAGTACGAGCAGGTATTCAGCAAACACCCCTTAGATTTTGGACAGGTGAAAGGGATCCAACATCACATCCCCACGGGAGATCACCGACCCATAAAAGAGAGATATCGCCCTGTACCTCCAGCTCATTACCAGTGTGCCAAGGACATGTTGCGAGAAATGAAGGAGGCTGGGGTGGTGAGAGACAGTTGTAGCCCCTGGGCAGCCCCATTAGTCCTTGTTAAAAAAAAAGATGGTACCATGAGGATGTGTGTTGATTACAGGCAGTTGAATCGCATTACACATAAAGACGCATAACCACTGCCCAGGATAGAGGAGTCTCTGGCTGCCTTAAAATCTGCTAATTACTTCTCTACCTTAGATCTCACCAGTGGGTACTGGCAGGTTCCCGTGGCGGAGGCGGACAAAGAGAAGACGGCCTTCACGACATCGATGGGTCTCTGCGAATTTAACTACATGCCCTTCGGATTGTGCAATGCCCCGGGGACGTTCCAGAGGATGATGGAGTGCTGCCTGGGGCACAAGAACTTTGAAATCGTACTGCTGTATTTGGATGATGTCATTGTCTTCTCTAAGACCTACAAAGACCATCTGAAGCACCTGGCTGAGGTGTTTGAAGCCCTGTCCAACTTTGGCTTAAAGGTGAAACCGTCCAAATGTCATCTGCTGAAACCTTAAGTGCAGTACCTGGGCCATGTGGTGAGCGCCGAAGGAGTGGCCCCAGACCCCGACAAGGTCACGGTGATCCAGGACTGGCCAAAGCCCAGCAACCTCCACGAAGTCCGGCAGTTCCTCAGGCTGGTAGGCTATTACCGGAGGTTCATTAAGGACTTCACCAAGAAGGCCGCGCCCTTGCAAGACCTGTTGGTGGGCAAATCAAAGAAGACCAAGGGGAGGAACATCCCATTTGATTGGAATGAGGGGCTGGAGGAATCCTTCACTTGCTTAAAGTCGGCACTGACGGGAGAAGAGGTACTGGCCTACCCCGAATACGATCAACCGTTTGTGCTGTACACGGATGCCAGCAATGTAGGATTAGGAGCTGTGCTGTCCCAGGTCCAGAAAGGCAAAGAAAGGGTAATCGCTTACGCCAGCAGGAAACTTCGTCTCACGGAGAGGAACCCTGACAACTACAGTTCCTTTAAGCTGGAATTTCTTGCCATCGTCTGGGCAGTGACAGAGAGGTTCAAATACTACCTGGCCTCAGCGAAATTCACCGTCTTCACGGATAACAATCCGCTAACGCATCTGGATACCGCCAAACTCGGGGCCTTGGAACAGCGGTGGATGGCCCGGCTGTCCAACTACGACTTCACCATCAAGTACCGGGCAGGACGCAAGAATGCAAATGCAGATGCTTTGTCTCGAATGCCCAATTTGCCAGAAATGGGGGAAGACCCGGAGGCACTTGAAGAGGTGGAGCTGCCTGCATTCCATCGCCCCAAAGCCACTCAGAACTCCCATCATGTGAAGAACAGGCACAAGAACCAACCGGATGCCACGCTGAATCCCCTGCCCCATCACGGATGGGCGGAAACCCAGGATGGTGACCCCGCGGTCTGTCGGGTGAAAGAGCTCTTGACGCAGGCAGGGTTGCATCCCGGCCCAGATGATCTACAGGAGACCCAACAGCTGTGGAAGGGGAGGAGCAAACTGTTTATCCATGATGGCAAGCTGTGCCGGAGAAGCATCGACCCACGTACTCACGAATTGGTATGGCAGATAGTAGTGCCAAGGCGAGATGCACCCATGGTTCTAGGAGCCTACCACGATGGAGCCGGACACTTCGGGTGGAAGAAGCTGGAGAGGCTACTCCGAGGGAGATTCTATTGGATTGGCATGAAGAGAGCCATTGAGAAGTGGTGTCGAGAGTGCGGTCCATGTAGCCTACGCAGGAGGGACCGTGGCAGCCAACGGGCTCCCTTGCAGCCTATCATCACCAGGCGGCCGCTCGAACTGGTCGCGCTGGACCATGTGAAGCTGACACCTAGCCGGTCAGGCTATGTCTACGCTCTTACCATTGTGGATCACTACTCCAGATTTTTGGTGGTCGTGCCTGTCAAGGATCTAACGGCCAGAACGGCCGCCAAGGCTTTCCAGCAGTACTTTTGTAGGCCCCATGGCTACCCGGAGAAGGTACTGACCGATCAGGGACCAGCATTCGAAGCGGAGGTGTTCCAAGAGTTCTGCCAGCTGTATGGGTGTAAGAAGATCAGAACCACACCATACCATCCCCAAACCAATGGGATGTGCGAAAAGATGAACCAGGTGGTGATCGACTTACTAAAGACCTTGCCCGTAGAGGAACGGAGCCTGTGGCCAACGAAGTTGCCTGACTTGGTGGACATATATAATCACATCCCAGTAAATTCCACCAACTGCACTCCAGCATACCTAATGCGAGGAAGGTCTAGCAAGTTACCTGTTGATCTGGACATGGGGGTCCTAACCCCCGAAGACACATCGCCAGGTGCCGATTGGGATACCGAGAGGCGGCAAAGGTACCGCAAGGTACAAGAATGCGTGGAAAGAAGTCTTGCTCAGGCCAGGCAAAAACAGGAATGGGACTACAACCAGCATGCCCCTGCAATTCCTTTGCCACCTGGTGAGCACGTACTCAAACGAAAGAGGAGGCTACACAAACTCGACGACCAATGGGAAGCAGAACCGTATACCGTCCTGCCATCCGATTTTGACAACACGAAGGTTTGCCTCATCAGCAAGGATGGAGGGGAGACCTCGACGGTGGTATCCAGGGACCACCTTAAAGCCTGCCCTGATAAGCTGAGAGCGAGGGAAATGGATCCAGGAACCTCCCCACCTGTAGAGAAGGAGGAGATGATCCACACTGTCCTTGGTGACTTTCCCCAGTCCTGGACTCAGATAAATCAGGCCATCGTGGTACCTGTTCTAACGTTCCACCAGCCGAACCCACCAGAAACAATGGTGGTACCAGATCATCCGGCCCCGCTGCCTCAACAAGCCCTACCTGAAGATGCCATGCTGGCCGTTGAACTGGCAAATCCTCCCTCTGCTATCGGCGAGCCTGCCGTACCCACTGTTGCTGGCAGCAGCCCTGAGAGCTCCAGCCTGCCAGTGCTACCCAGACTCACTAGAAGTGTAGCTAGAAGGCAGTTAACTACACCAGTGGTAGCAAGCATAGTGGGCCCTGTTAGGCCAGTAGCAACCCCTGCGCTGCGAAGGTCTACGCGCAGCACTCAGAATCAAGCTCCCCTCCGCTACAAAACTTGGAGGTATTAATGAGGGCTGCTATTTAGTTGAAAATGTTTGTGTGCATATCTTTTGTTACAGGTTTTAAAATGGACAACAGAGTAATGGACAGTGAATTGCTCTAAAAACTTCTAAAAGGGGGACCCCTTTGTTTACCCGGGGTCCCCGCGGTTTCAACCACTGAACTGAGAGTCATAAACTGTGCATGACCTAACTTTCGCAATGTTCAAGAGTCCTCACCTCCCATAGAGGGAAGCACTGTTATGTTTAATTGTTTACAATATTTCAAAATGTTGTGTGTTTTCTGTTAACATGTATTGTTGTTCTTCTTTTCCCAGTCCGGGAGTACTGGATTTAACCGGGGGGGGAGTGCAGCGCCCCAGAGTCCTGGTCGTTGCAGTAACGTCGCTCTGCCGCTAAGGGGAGTGATGTTGCGTCTGATTGCACTAAGGGAGTTCACCTGACCAGGTATCACACACTACACTTCACACTCCGGCCACCGGGGGGGTGGTTCTATCTAGTAGGCCACTCCTCATACTCTGGTAAAACTGGGGGTTGGACAGGAAGACAGAGAGAGAAGTAACTGGGAAGAGCTAGAGAGAGGACCTGTCAGGGATGGGATCCTGGCAGACTCCTAAGAGAACAACGCAACAAGTGAGCAACGGGAATACAGCAAAGAGGCAATAGGACCAGAAGGAGTCGTGCTGTAAGATCGAGGCAACATCCTTCTGAGGCGCAAACAGTCGGTGGCCGGAACGCCGAGAAAGTAAGAGACTTTAAGCACTACTTCAAACCATGGCAGGACAGCCAATTATAGGTTGGCTGTCTCACTAAAACACCTAAGCAGACAACGGAGGCAGCTGTGGGAGAGGGGCGACTAGTGTCCCGGAAGAACTCCAGGCCTACCCCGTCATACGGGTGCGTCCTAGCCATATCATCTGGGGGACGGAGAGAGAGAACCAACATCAGAGGCAGACAGAATCAGTTGTGAGGACTATCCCGGGGTGCTCAGCCGGGAAGGACTACAACACATAGGCGCTAGCAGGTAGACGCTGATTCTCACCTGTCAAGGGAACTCCTAATGTGCCTTTGGACCGGCCGGTCTCAGACAGCCCTGTTAACAGTGCTCTGGATTGGCTAACTCGAAGCCTTCAGTAAAGAGGTAAAGAGACTGCAACCTGGTGTCCTCGTTATTTACTGCGACCTGCACCGCACCACCACAAGATCATCACCATTCACACCTTTCATTGAACGCCCCTCAGCAGGGTCATGGACCGGGTCTAGCCACCGTGACAACCCCAGAGCAGAGACTCAGAGGACCGGTACCGGGTACCCCTCGGCCCTGCGGCAGTGGGGGCGCTACACGGCGTCTACGCCTTCGTCCGCCATTACTATGCGGTGTCATTGGAGGGATTCTATCAGTAGCTCGAAGAGGATGATTGGCCGTAGACGGTCCTGTAGTGCAACTTAGGAGGGGGGGGGGGGGCGTTAGGAGGCCCCCGTATTCGGCACCATTACTGGGATTTAACAGGGCAGCGGCTATCGGATAATTTTTATTGGGCATATGGGCGGTGTGGGGCGGTGCAAATGTGTCCGTGATTGGTGCCGTAAACGAAACTTCACAGTAATTTTTGTTGTGCAGCTGTTGAGCGCCTTGATCGGTCCTTGCGGACTGAACAATGCGCTCCTCAGCTGCCCTGTAACCTGTACTGCCCGACCCCTGATACCCCCGTGCAGGCAACAGTGCTGCATCTGCCGGGGGTATGCTGGAGGTCAGACCTGTTGGGAGATCTATGCGCTGATCGGTCATATTCGACCGATCAGCGCAATCAGGGGGCTGCATGGCATTATTGCCAGCCTCCCGATTACCCCCTGCGGGCGGCGTATATGCGCCCGCAGGGAAGGCAATGGAGGACCGGCCAGTGCTGCCATCGCTGGTGAATTGCGGCGACCGGAAGTCGGGGGGCGGGGACCGGAAGTGCCCGGCCGAAGCCTTTGCAGAGCCCCTGGCCGACACCGAGGGAGCGGGAAGCCGCCAGCTGCAGCGAGGCGGCGAGGACGCCCCCTCCCCTACCTGGAGACGCTCCGGGGCGCGGGGTAAGCAGGCGGATCGCCTTCCCCCCGGCGCCGCCGTCAGCGTCTCCGGAGCGGCCGGGGAAAGGGGGGATGTCGCACAACGCCTGGCGCTGCCAGGCTTAGCCCCACCAGCCCGGGACGGAGCCCCCGGCGCCGGCCGCACACCGCAACCCCCCGCCCCCGCAGGAGCCTGCACGGATGCCGCCAGCAATGAGACGCAGCCCGCCCTCCGACAGGTGCGACGCCCGGCCCTGCCCCGTCTCCTTCGTGCGGTCCCCAGGCCCTCTGCAGCCGGGAGCCCCGGTGCCTGCAGCGGCGCAGAGAGGGGCCTCTTCATACCACTCTGGGCCGCTCCCACCTCCGGTCCCCCGGGTGCTGGCGTTCCGGAAGGCAGCGAAGGTGAGCTAGACCCGGGGGGACCTGGGAGCGGAGGGGTGAGGGAGGCCGGACCCAGGGGACCCGTCGGCGGGGGGGGTGAGTGAGCACAGATCAGGGGGACCCGGGGTTGACCGGGTGATGAAGGACAGGTCGGGAGAGGGCCCAGGGAGGTGAGCCCTGACGCCGGTAATAATGGCCTGAAACCAGTGCTCACCTCTCTGTTCCACTCCTTTCAGCAGGGCCTCGACCAGGGTGTCCGACATAACTACAGAGCAGGCAGGGGCAGACAAAAGCTTCCAGGTGTCCGCTGGGAGGAAAAGAGAAAGTTCCCGGCCGGACACCTGGATTTAACCCCTGTAGGAGTGGCCGCAGGACCCCTCCCCTCTAGTGACCACTGGCCGGCCGGGGGTCTTCTAATTAGTGCATCACTAGGGGGGGGGAGTGATGCTAGGGGGGAACTGGCACTGACAACCTTTTCGTGCTGCTCTTTATGGGTGCTCCCCAGTCAGAGACGCGCACCTTATACAGTACCGCATCTGCCAAGAGACTGCAACCTTGTGTCCTCGTTATTCCCTGCACCTTTCACCATCCACCATCTACACACTGGGAAGCCCTGGGGACATACTTCACCTGTGGGAAGGTATACCATCTAGCTGCCATCACATCACCCCAGTGGACCCCTAAGCAGCGTCGGTCACCCTGACCGAATACCACAGGTGGCATCACGAACATTATCCCTTTAACCCCTTTCTGACATCAAACGTACTATCCCGTCGAGGTGGGGTGGGCCCGTGTGACCACCGACGGGATAGTACGTCCAGCGCGATCGGCGGCGCTCACGGGGGGAGCGCGGCCGATCGCGGCCGGGTGTCAGCTGCCTATCGCAGCTGACATCCGGCACTATGTGCCAGGAGCGGTCACAGACCGCTCCCGGCACATTAACCCCCGGCACACCGCGATCAAACATGATCGCGATGTGCCGGCGGTGCAGGGAAGCATCGCGCAGGGAGGGGGCTCCCTGCGGGCTTCCCTGAGCCCCCCGCAGCAACGCGATGTGATCGCGTTGCTGCGAGGGTCTTACCTCCCTCCCTGCCTGCTCCAGACCCGGATCCAAGATGGCCGCGGATCCGGGTCCTGCAGGGAGGGAGGTGGCTTCACAGAAGCCTGCTCAGAGCAGGCACTGTGAAGCAGCCTGCACTTCTCTCAGATCGGTGATCTGTCAGAGTGCTATGCAAACTGACAGATCACCGATCTGTATTGTCCCCCCCTGGGGCAAAGTAAAAAAGTAAAAAAAAAAATTTCCAAATGTGTAAAAAAAAATAAAAAAAAATATTCCAAAATAATGAAAAAAAATATATATATTATTCCCATAAATACATTTCTTTATCTAAATAAAAAACAAACAAACAATAAAAGTACACATATTTAGTATCGCCGCGTCCGTAACGACCCGACCTATAAAACTGGCCCACTAGTTAACCCCTTCAGTAAACACCGTAAGAAAAAAAAAAAAAACGAGGCAAAAAACAACGCTTTATTATCATACCGCCAAACAAAAAGTGGAATAACACGCGATCAAAAAGACAGATATAAATAACCATGGTACTGCTGAAAGCGTCATCTTGTCCCGCAAATAACAAGCTGCCATACAGCATGATCAGCAAAAAAATAAAAAAGTTATAGTCCTGAGAATAAAGCGATGCAAAAATAATTATTTTTTCCATAAAATAGTTTTTATCGTATAAAAGCGCCAAAACATAAAAAAATAATATAAATGAGGTATCGCTGTAATCGTACTGACCCGAAGAATAAAACTGCTTTATCAATTTTACCAAACGCGGAACAGTATAAACGCCTCTCCCAAAAGAAATTCATGAATAGCTGGTTTTTGGTCATTCTGCCTCACAAAAATCGGAATAAAAAGCGATCAAAAAATGTGACGTGCCCAAAAAGTTACCAATAAAAATGTCAACTCGTCCCGCAAAAAACAAGACCTCACATGACTCTGTGGACCAAAATATGGAAAAATTATAGCTCTCAAAATGTGGTAACGCAAAAAATATTTTTTGCAATAAAAAGCATCTTTCAGTGTGTGACGGCTGCCAATCATAAAAATCCGCTAAAAAACCCGCTATAAAAGTAAATCAAACCCCCCTTCATCACCCCCTTAGTTAGGGAAAAATAAAAAAAATGTATTTATTTCCATTTTCCCATTAGGGTTAGGGTTAGGGCTAGGGTTAAGGCTACAGTTAGGGTTGGGGCTAAAGTTAGGGTTAGGGTTTAGATTACATTTACGGTTGGGAATAGGGTTCGGATTAGGGTTAGGGGTGTGTCAGGGTTAGAGGAGTGGTTAGGGTTACTGTTGGGATTAGGGTTAGGGATGTGTTTGGGTTAGGGTTTCAGGTAGAATTGGGGGGTTTCCACTGTTTCGGCACATCAGGGGCTCTCCAAACGCGACATGGCGTCCGATCTCAATTCCAGCCAATTCTGCGTTGAAAAAGTAAAACAGTGCTCCTTCCCTTCCGAGCTCTCCCGTGTGCCCAAACAGGGGTTTACCCCAACATATGGGGTATCAGCGTACTCAGGACAAATAGGACAACAACCTTTGGGGTCCAATTTCTCCTGTTACCCCTGGGAAAATACAAAACTGGGGGCTAAAAAATAATTTTTGTGGGAAAAAAAAGGATTTTTTATTTTCACGGCTCTGCGTTATAAACTGTAGTGAAACACTTGGGGGTTCAAAGTTCTTACAACACATCTAGATAAGTTCCTTGGGGGGTCTAGTTTCCAAAATGGGGTCACTTGTGCGGGGCTTCTACTGTTTAGGTACATTAGGGGCTCTGCAAACGCAATGTGACGCCTGCAGACCATTCCATCTAAGTCTGCATTCCAAATGGCGCTCCTTCCCTTCCGAGCCCTCCCATGCATCCAAACGGTGGTTCCCCCCACATATGGGGTATCAGCGCACTCAGGACAAATTGGACAACAACTTTTGGGGTCCAATTTCTCCTGTTACCCTCGGGAAAATACAAAACTGGGGGCTGAAAAATAATTTTTGTGGGAAAAAATTTTTGTTTTATTTTTACGGCTCTGCATTATAAACTTCTGTGAAGCCCTTGGTGGGTCAAAGCACTCACCACACATCTAGATAAGTTCCTTAGGGGGTCTGCTTTCCAACATGGTGTCACTTGTGGGGGGTTTCTACTGTTTAGGTACATTAGGGGCTCTGCAAACGCAATGTGACGCCTGCAGACCATTCCATCTAAGTCTGCATTCCAAATGGCGCTCCTTCACTTCCGAGCCCTTCCATGCGTCCAAACGGTGGTTCCCCCCCACATATGGGGTATCAGCGCACTCAGGACAAATTGGACAACAAATTTTGGGGTCCAATTTCTCCTGCTACCCTCGGGAAAATACAAAACTGGGGGCTAAAAAAAATAATTTTTGTGGGAAAAAATTTTTGTTTTATTTTTACGGCTCTGCATTATTGACTTCTGTGAAGCCCTTGGTGGGTCAAAGCGCTCAAAACACATCTAGATAAGTTCCTTAGGGGGTCTACTTTCCAAAATGGTGTCACTTGTGGGGGGTTTCAATGTTTAGGCACATCAGTGGCTCTCCAAACGCAACATGGCGTCCCATCTCAATTCCTGTCAATTTTGCATTGAAACGTCAAACGGTGCTACTTCCCTTCCGAGCTCTCCCATGCGCCCAAACAATGGTTTACACCCACATATGGGGTATCAGCGTACTCAGGACAAATTGTACAACTTTTGGGGTCCAATTTCTCTCTTACCCTTGGGAAAATATAAAATTGGGGGTGAAAAGATAATTTTTGTGAAAAAATATGATTTTTTATTTTTACGGTTCTGCATTATAAACTTCTGTGAAGCACTTGGTGGGTCAAAGTGCTCACCACACCTCTAGATAAGTTCCTTAGGGGGTCTACTTTCCAAAATGGTGTCACTTGTGGGGGGTTTCAATGTTTACGCACATCAGGGGCTCTCCAAACGCAACATGACGTCCCATCTCAATTCCTGTCAATTTTGCATTGAAGAGTCAAACGGCGCTCCTTCCCTTCCGAGGTCTCCCATGCGCCCAAACAGTGGTTTATCCCCACATATGGGGTATCAGCGTACTCAGGACAAATTGTACAACAACTTTTGGGGTCCAATTTCTTCTCTTACCCTTGGGAAAATAAAAAATTGGGGGCGAAAAATAATTTTTGTGAAAAAATATGATTTTTTATTTTTACGGTTCTGCATTATAAACTTCTGTGAAGCACTTGGTGGGTCAAAGTGCTCACCACACCTCTAGATAAGTTCCTTAGGGGGTCTACTTTCCAAAATGGTGTCACTTGTGGGGGGTTTCAATGATTAGGCACATCAGGGGCTCCCCAAACGCAACATGGCGTCCCATCTCAATTCCAGTCAATTTTGCATTGAAAAGTCAAATGGCGCTCCTTCGCTTCCGAGCTCTGTCATGCGCCCAAACAGTGGTTTACCCCCACATATGGGGTATCGGCGTACTCAGGACAAATTGTACAACAACTTTTGGGGTCCATTTTCTCCTGTTACCCTTGGTAAAATAAAACAAATTGGAGCTGAAGTAAATTTTTTGTGAAAAAAAGTTAAATGTTCATTTTTATTTAAACATTCCAAAAATTCCTGTGAAGCACCAGAAGGGTTAATAAACTTCTTGAATATGGTTTTGAGCACCTTGAGGGGTGCAGTTTTTAGAATGGTGTCACACTTGGGTATATTCTATCATATAGACCCCTCAAAATGACTTCAAATGAGATGTGGTCCCTAAAAAAAAATGGTGTTGTAAAAATGAGAAATTGCTGGTCAACTTTTAACCCTTATAACTCCCTAACAAAAAAAAATTTTGGTTCCAAAATTGTGCTGATGTAAAGTAGACATGTGGGAAATGTTACTTATTAAGTATTTTGTGTGACATATCTCTGTGATTTAAGGGCATAAAAATTCAAAGTTGGAAAATTGCAAAATTTTCAAAATTTTCGCCAAATTTCCATTTTTTTGCAAATAAACGCAGGTAATATCAAAGAAATTTTACCACTATCATGAAGTACAATATGTCACGAGAAAACAATGTCAGAATCGCCAAGATCCGTTGAAGCGTTCCAGAGTTATAACCTCATAAAGGGACAGTGGTCAGAATTGTAAAAATTGGCCCGGTCATTAACGTGCAAACCACCCTTGGGGGTGAAGGGGTTAAAGACCTTTCCCCCAATTTATCAACGGATGACCCCTAGGGCCACGGACCGGGTCAGCCACCGTGACATCCCCGCCGAGAACCGAAGGGCCCGGCTCCGAGTACCCCACAGCCCTACTGGGGGCGCTCCACTGTGCAGCTCCCTGAAGAAGGTGTCCATTCCTTAAAGGCAGCAATAATGGGCAACAATTCTCTATTGCCCAAGTCATAGTTCCTTTCAGCCGAAGACAACTGCTGGAAAAAGAAAGCACAGGGATGCAAGACATTCTTCTCAGCTGTTCTCTGGGAGAGTATAGCTGTGATGGCACAGTCTGAGGCCTCCACCTCTATTATGAAGGTCAGTTCAGGGATCAGTTTGCACTAGGACAGGAGCTGTGGTAAATTTATCCTTCAGATGGGAAAACGCTTCTTGGGCTTGAAGGGTCCAGGTGAAGCTTGTGCTGCTTCATGTATGTTCTTCAGTTTCTATGTATGTTGTTATGTTTTCTCTGCTGCCACCCAATGGCCTTTTTCTGAATGGCAGCTTGTTATTCATTTATTCTTGTGGGCATGTCTTTCTCTTCCGGTTCAGGGGTCAAGTCTTCTCTTCCTCTGGCAGCCATTTCAGTTTCAGCTTCATGCTGTTGTGAGAGGACACACTTGAACCGGGCTTAGGAAGGCATCAGTCTTTCGACCTCTCTTGCTGCTCACACTTGCAGTCATACTTGGTGCTACCTCTTACTGTACCTGGTCTACACCTGCATGTCTGGAGAAAGTACTGTATTACCAGTTATACGCTGTGTGTCCTGATTTACAAATAAACAAGTCTGGATTGCACAATCCCTGGAGTGCATCATCTCTCCGGACGCTGAGCAGCATTGGTCCTGTCTGCCTCACATCGAGGAAAATACTGAAGGTACGAATCTCTCTCTCTCTCTCACAACACCTATTAGTCACTCGCACCTCCATTCGTCTCATGTGGGGACAGAACAGTCGCTGCCTTGAAGCCCGGCCAGAATCATCCTTATATCCCCATCCACGTGCCCATGCTCTGCCTGCTCACAAACTGCAGCCCTGCTCTGCTAAGAAATCTCCTGCAGCGTCACCTCAGACCACATTGTGCATAAAGACTCTCTGTGTATTATACCACATCGCTGCAGATCGTCGGACTGCAGAACCCCACAATTCTCCAAAAACACCTTGGGAATCTTATCAGGGGGTCGCAACTAAGTTGCACCGCGATTTCCAGCCCCCAATTCAAAAGTTTAGTTTCTTTAAGGGACAGCGCACCTTAAATCAAAATGGCCGAAAAGGACCTTACGCAGTTCCCCAATGCTGAAACAGAGCAAATACAACCCGATACTGTCCATTATGAAGACCAGGAAGCAGAGCCGGCTTCCGCCGCAGACCAAGATGCACGACCAGTACGCTCCATCAAGCCAACATTAAAGGTCCTCGAGAATTACCATTCCACAAGGGATAAGTTCAATGACAACCTGGACGACCTATGGGAACGAGTCGCCTCCCTCATGTCAAGCGTCCAACGCCACAAAGGTGATGCAGCGAGTTTACAGGACACTATAAGACAGCTAGACATGGCCCACGGCAGATACAAGAGACTGTCCGCAAAGTATGCCGCCTTCCTAAAAGACTCTAAAATAGATGAAGCCCTATCAGAGTTAAGCAAGGCAGATTCAACAGACAGAGAAAGGGACGCCGTCGTGCAAGACGCCAAAGGTAAAGCGGAGGTTCGTATTGCCCATTTGCAAGAAACAGGTCAGTCTCGTCTAAACACTCTGTCCGGTCATACAAATCATCCCGCTCAAGAACTTCGGCCCTCAGCGACAGAATTCTAGAGGCCCGTTTAAACGCAGAGCGGTCCAAACTAAGACGTTCATACACAGAAAAGAACGCAGAAGCAGAGGCCCGAGCAAAGATTCTTCAAGCAGAAGCAGAGGCAAAAGCAGAAGCCAGAAAAGCAGAAGCAGAGGCCCAAGGAAAGATTCTTCAAACAGAAATGGAGGAAGAAATCGCGCTAGCTGAAGTAAAAATACTCGAGCAAGTATTGAAGCAAAACCTCGACCCGATTTGCCTGCCACCACAGGAAGAAGACGACCCAGCTGTTCGTACCAGAGACTACGTGCAGAAACAGATACCTGCAGCGCACACCTTCTCCAGCGACGTTCAACCCAACATTGTGGAAACGTCCAAGTCAGCCCAACCTATGGTGCCAGTATCGCCCACAGCCCCTACAGAGAACCAAGACCAACACCGTGATGCACCCCCTCAGGAGCTGTCATCCCCGCAAGACGACCGCAAGGCACACTCCAGCCTGCCTCCACGGTTCAAGCAGCAGTCATCAGAATCTCCAGAGGTTAAACCACAGCTCAACCCTGCAGCGACATCATTCTACCCGGGAACAATTCACCCTTCTACACCACACAGCTTATATGCCCGAGGGGCACCACAAGCTAATACGGTAACAAGGAGTGAAGGATCAGACATGTCTGAGTTTGCCAGGTTCATGGTGAGCAGATAGCTAATAAGCAGTAGCCTCTCAAAATTCGACGACCGTGCAGAGAACTACAGAGCCTGGAAAGCAACCTTCAAGGCCGCCATTGCTGACATCAACCTATCCACGGAGCAGGAGCTCGACCTTATGGTAAAATGGTTGGGTCCTGAATCCACAAATCGTATTAAGAGTCTTAGGACTGTCTATGTGGGGCAAGCTGAAACAGGTCTCGCTGCGGCCTGGCAGAGACTCGAAAGAACCTACGGCAGCGCTGAAGCCATAGAAAAGTCCCTATTCAAGAGACTGCAGACTGTTCCAAGGATCAACCTTAACCCCTTCACCCCGAAGCCTGTTTTCACCTAAGTGACAGGGCCAATTTTTACAATTCTGACCACTGTCACTTTATGAGGTCATAACTCTGAAACGCTTCAACGGATCCTGGTGATTCTGACATTGTTTTCTCGTGACATATTGTACTTCATGATAGTGGTAAAACTTCTTTGATATGACTTGCATTTATTTGTGAAAAAAACAAGAATTTGTCGAAAATTATGAAAATTTAGCCATTTTCAAACTTTTAGTTTTTATGCCCTTAAATTAGAGAGTTATATCACATAATATAGTTAATAAACAACATTTCCCACATGTCTGCTTTACATCAGCATAATTTTGGAAGCATCATTTTTTTTTGTTAGGAAGTTATAAGGGTTAAAAGTTGACCAGCGATTTCTCATTTTTGCAACAAAATTTGCAAAACCATTTTTTTTACGGACCACCTCACACTTGAAGTGACTTTGAGGGGTCTATATGACAGAAAATGCCCAAAAGTGACACCATTCTAAAAACTGCACCCCTCAAGGTGCTCAAAACCACATTCAAAAAGTTTATTAACCCTTCAGGTGCTTCACATGAATTTTTGGAATGTTTAAAAAAAATTGAACATTTAACTTTTTTTTCACAAAATTTTCACTTCAGATCCAATTTGTTTTATTTTACCAAGGGTAACAGGAGAAATTGGACCAAAAAAGTAGTTGTACAATTTGTCCTGAGTACGCCGATACCCCACATGTTGGGGTAAATCATTGATTGGGCACATGGCAGAGCTCGGAAGGGAAGGAGCGCCATTTGACTTTTCAATGCAAGATTTGCTGGAATTGAGATCGGAACCCATGTTGCGATTGGAGAGCCCCTGATGTGCCTAAACAGTGGAAACCCCCACAAGTGACACCATTTTGGAAAGTAGACCCTCTAAGGAACTAATCTAGATCTGTGGTGAGCACTTTGAACCTCCAAGTGCTTCACAGAAGTTTATAATGTAGAGCCGTAAAAAAAAATTCATATTAATTATCACAAAAAATGATCTTTTTGCCCCAAATTTTTTATTTTCCCAAGGGTAACAGGACAAATTAGACCCCAAAAGATGTTGTGCAATTTGTCCTGAGTACGCTGATACTTCATATATGGGGATAAACCACTGTTTGGGCGCATGGCAGAGCTCGGAAGGGAAGGAGCGCTGTTTGACTTTTCAATGCAAAATTGGCTGGAATTGAGATCGGAACCCATGTCGTGTTTGGAAAGCCCCTGACGTGCCTAAACAGTGGAAACCCCCACAAGTGACACCATTTTGGAAAGAAGACCCCCTAAGGAACTTATCTAGATGTGTGGTGAGCACTTTTAACCCCCAATTGTTTCACTAAAGTTTAGAATGTAGCGCTGTGACAATTAAAAAATCATTTTTTCTTTCCACAAAATGATGTTTTAGCCCGAAATTTTTTTTCCCAAGGGTAACAGGAGAAATTGGACCACAAAAGTTATTGTCCAATTTGTCCTGAGTACGCTGATACCCCATACATTGGGGGGAACCACTGTTTGGGCGCACGGCAGAGCTCGGAAGGGAAGGAGCGCCATTTGGAATGCAGACTTAAATGGATTGGTCTGCAGGCGTCACGTTGCATTTGCAGAGCCCCTGATGTACCTAAACAGTAGAAACCCCCCACAAGTGACCCCATATTGGAAACTAGACCCCCCACGGAACTTATCTAGATGTGTTGTGAGAACTTTGAACCAACAAGTGTTTCACTACAGTTTATCACGCAGAGCCGTGAAAATAAAAAAAAATGTTTTTTCCACGAAAATGATATTTTAGCCCCCACGTTTTTATTTTCCCAAGGGTAACAGGACAAATTGGACCCCAAAAGTTATTGTCCAACTTGTCCTGAGAATGCTGATACCCCATATGTTGGGAGGAACCACTGTTTGGGCGCACAGCAGAGCTCGGAAGGGAAGGAGCGCCGTTTGAAATGCAGACTTAGATGGATTGGTCTGCAGGTGTCATGTTGCATTTGCAGAGCCCCTGATGTACCTAAACAGTAGAAACCTCCCCAAGTGACCCCATATTGGAAACTAGACCCCCCACGGAACTTATCTAGATGTGTTGTGAGAACTTTGAACCAACAAGTGTTTCACTACAGTTTATCACGCAGAGCTGTGAAAATAAAAAAAAAAATTTTTCCACGAAAATGATATTTTAGCCCCCACGTTTTTGTTTTCCCAAGGGTAACAGGACAAATTGGACCCCAAAAGTTGTTGTCCAACTTGTCCTGAGAATGCTGATACCCCATATGTTGGGGGTAAACCACTGTTTGGGCGCACAGGAGCACTCGGAAGGGAAGGAGCACTGTTTTAGTTTTTCAAAGCAGAATTGGCTGGAATTGAGATCGGACGCCATGTCGCGTTTGGAGAGCCCCTGATGTGCCTAAACAGTGAAAACTCCCCAATTCTAACTGAAACCCTAACCCCAACCCTAACCCCAGCCCTAACCCTAGCCCTAACCCCAGCCCTAACCCTAGCCCTAACCCCAACCCTAACCCTAACCCTAGTCCTAACCCTAGCGCTACTTTCACACTAGTGTTTTTTTGCATACGTCGCAATGCGTCGTTTTGGCGAAAAAACGCATCCTGCAAAGTCATCTGCAGGATGCATTTTTTCCCCATAGACTAATATTAGCGACGCACTGCGACGTATTGACACATGTCGCAACCGTCGTGCAACGGTTGCGTCGTGTTATGGCGGACCGCCGGCAGCAAAATTACATGTAACATTTTTTGTGCCGACGGTCCACCATTTCTGACCGCGCATGCGCAGCTGGAACTCCGCCCCCACATCCCCGCACCTCACAATGGGGCAGCGGATGCGTGGAAAAACAGCATCCGCTTCCCCCGTTGTGCGACGCTTGCACAGTATGCGTCGGTACGTCGGGCCGACGCAGCGCGACTGCCCCGTACCGACGCTAGTGTGAAAGTAGCCTAACGGGAAAATGGAAATAAATATATTTTTTAAAATTTTATTATTTTTCCCTAACTAAGGGGGTGATGAAGGGGGATTTGATTTACTTTTATAGCGTTTTTTTGGGCGGATTTTTATGGTTGGCAGCCGTCACACACTAAAAGACGCTATTTATTGCAAAAAATAGTTTTTGCATCACCACATTTTGAGAGCTATAATTTATCCATATTTTGGCCCACAGAGTCATGTGAGATCTTGTTTTTTGCGGGACGAGTTGACGTTTTTATTGGTAACATTTTCGGGTACATGACATTTTTTGATCGCTTTTTATTCCGATTTTTGGGAGGCGGAATGAACAAAAACCAGCAATTCCTGAAATTCTTTTAGGGGGGCGTTTATACCGTTCCGCATTTGGTAAAAAGGATAAAGCAGTTTTATTCGTCGGGTCAGTACGATTACAGCGATACCTCATTTATGTCATTTTTTTATGTTTTGGCGCTTTTACACAATAAAAACTATTTTATATAAAAAAATAACTGTTTTTGCATCGCTTTATTCTGAGAGCTATAACTTTTTTATTTTTTTGCTGATGATGCTGTATGGTGGCTTTGTTTTTGCGGGACAAGATGATGTTTTCAGCGGTACCATGGTTATTTATATCCTTCTTTTTGATCGCGCGTTATTCCACTTTTTGTTTGGCGGTATGATAATAAAGCGTTGTTTTTTTGCCTTGTTTTTTTTTTTTTTTTTTTGCGGTGTTCATTGAAGGGGTTAACTAGTGGGATAGTTTTATAGAGCGGGTCGTTACGGACGCGGCGATAACAAATATGTGTACTTTTATTGTTTTTTTTTTAAATTTACATAAATAAATGGATTTTCTGGGAAATGTTTTTTTTTCTTTATTTGGGGATTTTTTTATTTTATATTTTATTTTTATTGTAGTAGATCAGATCGTTGATCTGACAGTGTGCATAGCACTCTGTCAGATCAACGATCTGACAGGCACGTCACAGAGGCTTGCCGGCGCCTGCTCTCAGCAGGCGCCGGCAAGTAGGGTCATTTCATGACCCGGAAGGAGTCCCGCGGCCATCTTGGATCTGGGGACTCCTTCCAGGTCACCGAAGCAGCGCGATCTCATCGCGCTGCTCCGGTGGGAGAGCGCAGGGAGCCCCCGTCCCTGCGCGATCCCCCTCTATGCCGCTGTCACTATTGACAGCGGCATCAGAGGGGTTAAATGCCCGCGATCGGCGATAGCGCCGATCGTGGGCATTGCTGCGGGGTGTTAGCTGTCATATACAGCTGACACCCGCACCCGATCACCGCGGCGCTCAGCGCGAGACCAAATGCAGTGCCGGCAGTGCAGTAATAGTACGGCGCATGTCTCGAAGGGGTTAAGGAAGCCCACAAGCTTCTGGACTTAAGTGACCTGCTTAAGGAGCTGGAACTTGCTAAAAGAGACCCTCGTTTGTCTGGACTGTGCTACCTGGACACTGCCCATGGGGTGAACCCAATAGTCTCAAAGCTGCCACATAGTGTGCAAGAGAAGTGGGCAGTGTGCATCTCCAGGTATAAAAGGTCACATGAAGTCACTTTTCCTCCGTTCATTCAGTTCTGCAAGTTCATTGACGAACAAGTCAAATGAGGAACGACCCTAGCCTCGACTTCCTGGAGTCTAACACTGCAGCTCCAGCAACACCTTCATCAAGGTATGAAAGCGTCGCACATAGACCTAAGGACTCGAGGAACAGTGTAAGCGTCAGAAAGACTAACCTGCCACCACCCGCAGTACCTGCCGATAAGCAGTACACTATTCCGTCGAGGGATAAGTCTTTCAATCGTGAGTGTCCCATTCACGAAAGACCACACTCACTCAAAAAATGTAGAGGCTTCAGGTCGAAAACCCTGCAGGAGCGCAAGAAAATCCTCAGCGAACTTGGGGTATGTTTCAAGTGCTGCGCTTCATCAGAATACATGGCCAAGGACTGTAAATCTGCCATTAAGTGTGAAGAGTGCCACAGCGACAGACACCCATCAGCCTTGCACCCAGCCCCAGCGATCCAGCAGTCGCAGTTACCTCTAGTCCCGCTACAAGCCATGGCGGGGAGCCACAGAATCACGCCAAGTCCACCACAGCTGTGTCCTGCTCATGCTCAGAGGTATGTGGGGAGAAACAAAGTGCTAAATGCTGTGCCAGGATATGCCTAATCAGAGTCTATCCAGAAGGGCAACCAGAGAAGGCAGTAAAAATGTATGCCATCATCGATGATCAAAGTAATCGATCTCTAGCTGGACCTAAGTTCTTTGAAGCCTTTAGAATCAAGGGACCAGCAACGCCCTACACTCTGAATACTTGCTTGGGGCGCATAGAGACTAGCGGCAGAAGAGCACAAGGTTTCATTGCTTCCCCTGTCAATGGAGATGTAGAAATACCCCTACCTACGCTAATCGAATGCGATCAAATACCAGACCAAAGGGATGAGATCCCTTCCCCGGAAGCTGCGTTCCACACTTAAGGCACCTAGCCAGCGTTATCCCACCTTTGGACACAGATGCTGAAATCCTACTTCTACTCGGCAGAGACAATTTGAGGATACATAAGGTCCGCCAACAGTGTAATGGTCCTGACTACGCCCCCTACGCCCAGAGACTTGATTTGGGGTGGGTAGTCATAGGAAATGTATGCTTGGACCGATCAGGAGTCCATTCCTTTAAGACCTACGTACGCCGAGACGGGCGCACTACTTTCTGCAAACCATGTCCTTATCACTATGAGGTGAAGGAAAAGCTTCCAGATCCTGTACAGCTGCCTGATGTTATCCCTTCTCCCTATACAGACAACCTGGGAAGATTGGTGTTTCATACCACTAAGGATGACAACAAAGTAGCACCGTCTATGGAAGACAAGGAATTTGGACAATGATTTCCTTAAGGACGAGACTAATCATTGGGTTTTTCCCCTACCCTTCCGAGCTACCAGGGTAAGGCTCCCGAACAATTGTGAACAAGCCTTGTCCAGATTCAACTCTCTCCAGCGCACACTAAGCAATAAACCAGAGATGAAAGAACACATTGTCACCTTTATGGGCAAAATATTCCATAACAACCATGCGGAGCCAGCACCTCCCTTAAAGGAAAACGAGGAGTGCTGGTACCTGCCCTCATTTGGAGTATATCACCCGAAGAAACCTAAACAAATTAGAGTTGTCTTTGATTCAAGCGCCAAACATCCTAGGCATATCTCTCAATGATGACCTCCTCACAGGTCCTAATCTGACAAACAACCTAGTAGGAGTGTTGATGAGGTTCAGGAAAGAGCCCATTGCCATCACCGCCGACATTGAACAGATGTTCCACTGTTTCATAGTCAGAGAGGAGCACAGGAATTTCCTCAGGTTCCTGTGGTACAAGGACAATGATCCCAGCAAAGAGATGGTGGAGTATCGCATGCGGGTGCATGTATTCGGGAACAGCCCTTCACCCGCAGTGGCAACATATGGCCTGCGGAGAACCGCACAAGAAGGAGAGTCCGAGTATGGAACAGACGCCAGAGACTTTGTAGAGAAAGACTTCTACATAGATGATGGACTAAAATCTCTACCCACAGAAGAAGCAGCGATTGACCTACTTAAAAGAACCCAACGTATGCTGTACCGAGCTAAGCTTAGACTGCACAAAATCGCTTCAAACAGCCTGGCTGTCATGAGAGCCTTTGAGTCAAGTGACCACGCACCTGGATTCAAGGACATAGACCTAGGACCAGACCGTCCGCCTGTGCAGAGAAGCTTAGGCCTGAGGTGGAACCTGTCAGCCGACACCTTCGGTTTCCAAATCAACTGTGCAGACAAACCATTCACCAAACGTGGTGTCCTGTCAGTGGTAAATAGCCTATATGACCCACTGGGATTCGTAGCACCAATTACCATATGAGGTAAATCCCTTCTGAGACGGCTATCTGAAACCGTCAAGGACTGTGATGCCCCTCTCCCTCCTGATAAGGAATCAAAATGGGAAACCTGGAAGCAGTCTTTGTGTGCTTTGGATGAAATCCATATACCGAGATGCTACGCCGGAATCTCACTTGCTGCTAGCACTAGGACGGAACTCCATGTGTTCTCGGATGCATCCACGGAGGCCATTGCAGCTGTTGCCTACCTGAACAATCAATCAAGATCATGTTGGTTTCGGCAAGGCTAAGTTGGCCCCCAAGCCTGACCACACTATTCCCAGGCTGGAACTCTGTGGGGCCATGCTTGCAGTAGAACTTGCAGACTTTATTCAGCATGAGCTGGACACTCACATAGATGACGTACAATACTACAGTGACAATAAAGTTGTCTTAGGTTACATCTACAACCAAACAAGGCACTTCTACATGTACGTCAGTAACCACATTGAGAGAATAAGGTCTTCCAAACCTGAACAGTGGCACTATATCCCATCTGAACTTAATCCAGCCCACCATGCCACTAGACTTATGTCCATAAATTCCTTTGCTAACTCTTCTTGGCTTTCAGGTCCAAGGTTTCTGCTGGAACAGAAGGGAAGTGAATGTGTCCAGGAAGTCTTCAGCATCCAGGATCCGGATGATGATCCAGATGTCCGCTCCGAGGTTAGTGCTCTGGCCACGAACGCTAAACCAACCTCCACCCTTGGTTGCCAGTGCTTCGAACGCTTCTCCAATTGGATGAAACTCGTTAAGACTATTGCAAGGTTAGTCCACATTACAAGATCTCATCACAATTCACATGGAGACAAAGACTGTCATGGTTGGCACGTCTGCCAAAAACCACTCTCTACTTATCACATTCCAGTAGGATAAACTACGAACAGAACACTGCAATAGTACTTTGTCCATTGGATTACAGTTGGGTCAGAGATAGTTTGGCCTAGTGCGGCTTCTCTGATCCGAAGATGGGTTTTCCTTTGGATTATCTCAGGAACTGACGTAATGTCTTATCTCGTTTAAAGTTGTTATTGCATTGCATGCATGTTTGGTTTCATTTTCTAGGTTGTTGGACTTTATTTCAAGGACATTAATATAGTGAAATCCCTTACGGAATTTCAGACGGGGAGTGTGCTGCTTCATGTATGTTCTTCAGTTTCTATGTATGTTGTTATATTTTACTCTGCTGCCACCCAATGGCCTTTTTCCGTATGGCAGCTTGTTATTTATTAATTCTTGTGGGCATGTCTTCCACTTCCAGTTCAGGGGTCAAGTCTTCTCTTCCTCTGGCAGCCATTTCATTTTCAGTTTCATGCTGTTGTGAGAGGACACGTTTTAACCAAGCTTAGGAAGGCATCAGTCTTTCGACCACACACTCTCTTGCTGCTCACACTTGCAGTCTTACTTGGTGCTACCTCTTACTGTGCCTTGTCTACACCTGCATTTCTGGAGAAAGTACTGTATTACCAGTTATACGCTGTATGTCCAGATTTCCAAATAAACTAGCACAACACAAAATCCCCTTATAATGCAACGGCACATATAACTGACCACGATATAATTACCACAAAAAAACAACCAGTATACTGTGCTATATTAAAAGATAATCTTTATTGAACAAAACTACAAATACCTGTAGCCACAATTACAATTCTTATTAATCTCAGATACCAACAGGTATAATGGTGTATGTCACTACTTGATAGGTCTAGGAAAATACATCAACCCTGTATTGATCTACCATTTATATGAAAAAAGTGCTTAGTGCTATTTCACTGTGAAAACCCCAGGTGGCGTCCTGACATCATAGACACCTATATAACCATGGGATAACGTAACCGCAATAAAATACACTTACATAACAGGGTAACCTTGACAGCGTGGTTTTCCTAAGCGCCCCAACGCGCGTTTCGTTCCTTCATCAGGAGGCGAACGCTATAGGGCAGGTGCATGCGTATTAAATAGGAGCTGATATCCAATAGGGAAACTAATTTTCTACTCTACACAGCTACGTGTAATCGGGAATATACCTCACATCCGGTGCCTGGTGCGCGTGCGCGGGCGGCAACATCCGTCTCCCAGGTACCATGGTTTGCGGCCGTGGAACGCAAGCCTGACCTGGGCCATCATAGAGACGGCGCAGGCGCCCTGCTCCTATTGGCCGCTCGTCATAGCACCGACAGACGTGACGATGCGACGCGTGCATGGTCGTCACGTCTGTCGGTGCTATGACGAGCGGCCAATAGGAGCAGGGCGCCTGCGCCGTCTCTATGACGGGCCAGGTCAGGCTTGCGTTCCACGGCCGCAAACCATGGTACCTGGGAGACGGATGTTGGCGCACGCGCACCAGGCACCGGATGTGAGGTATATTCCCGATTACACGTAGCTGTGTAGAGTAGAAAATTAGTTTCCCTATTGGATATCAGCTCCTATTTAATACGCATGCACCTGCCCTATAGCGTTCGCCTCCTGATGAAGGAACGAAATGCGCGTTGGGGCGCTTAGGAAAACCACGCTGTCAAGGTTACCCTGTTATGTAAGTGTATTTTATTGCGGTTACGTTATCCCATGGTTATATAGGTGTCTATGATGTCAGGACGCCACCTGGGGTTTTCACAGTGAAATAGCACTAAGCACTTTTTTCATATAAATGGTAGATCAATACAGGGTTGATGTATTTTCCTAGACCTATCAAGTAGTGACATACACCATTATACCTGTTGGTATCTGAGATTAATAAGAATTGTAATTGTGGCTACAGGTATTTGTAGTTTTGTTCAATAAAGATTATCTTTTAATATAGCACAGTATACTGGTTGTATTTTTGTGGTAATTCCAAATAAACTAGTCTGGATTGCACAATTCCTGGAGTGCATCATCTCTTCGGACGCTGAGCAGCATTGGTCCTGTCTGCCTCACAATGAGGAAATACGAAGGTACGATTCTCTCTCTCTCTCACAACCCTCATTAGTCAACGACACCTCCATTCGCCTCATGTGGGGACAGAACAAAGCTAGACTCTTTCCGGGTAAGCCAGGACAGACGGCCATAAAGGGGCACAGCCAGTAAACTTTCAGGGCACCAATGACCCTATTATCCTCCTGTGCTTAACCACTGTGCCCGCCCCAGATTGACGTTACCATTACAACGTCCTTGAGACCACCAAAGCCGAGCCTGCTCACCACTAGAGGTTTTTACCTCCTCTATTAATTAAAATGAGTCCACCTTAACTTGTCCGCAACTTCCACCTGACTCCTAAACCGCCAAGAGGCCATTTGTACATGCTATGGAAATACTGTGCCTACAAGTAACAATCAATGCAACTCTCCCAAATTAGGCCGGCGTCACACTAGCGAGTTTTACGGACGTAAGAGCGCAGAAATTACGTCCGTAAAACTCGCAAAATAAACGGCACAATTATTCTCAATGGGGCTGCTCCTATTAGCTGTATATTACGGTTCAGTATTATACGGCGTTCTACGGCCGTACAAAATCGCAGCATGCTGCGTTTGTCAGCGTATTGCGCAAAAAAAACGCTAATGAAAGTCTATGGGGGCGAGAAAAATACGGATTCCACACGGACCAGCAGTGTGACTTGCGAGAAATACGCAGCGCTGTTAGTGAAAAGTCGGTAATTCAATTGCCGGCTTTTCATTTCTCCTGCACAAACCCGACAGGATATGAGACATGGTTTACATACAGTAAACCATCTCATATCCCCCTTTTTTTTGCATATTCCACACTACTAATGTTAGTAGTGTGTATGTGCAAAATTTCAGCGCTGTAGCTGCTGAAATAAAGGGTTAAATGGCGGAAAAAATTGGCGTGGGCTCCCGCGCAATTTTCTCCGCCAGAGTGGTAAAGCCAGTGACTGAGGGCAGATATTAATAGCCAGGAGAGGGTCCATGGTTATTGGCCCCCCTGGCTACAAACATCTGCCCCCAGCCACCCCAGAAAAGGCACATCTGTAAGATGCGCCTATTCTGGCACTTGGCCACTCTCTTCCCACTCCCTGTAGCGGTGGGATATGGGGTAATGAAGGGTTAATGCCACCTTGCTATTGTAAGGTGACATTAAGCCAGATTAATAATGGAGAGGCGTCAATTATGACACCTATCCATTATTAATCCAATTGTTTGAAAGGGTTAAAAAACACACACACACACACACGATTTAAAAGTAGTTTAATGAAATAAACACAGCGGTTGTTGTAATAATTTATTGCTCTCTCAATCCATTTCCAGGCCCTCGCTTGGCAAAATAATAAACGCACAAGATACATACCTTCTGATGTCAGATTACGTCCCACGAGGTAATCCATCTGAAGGGGTTAACTAATATTACAGGCAGAGCTGCGATAAACCACTCGCTCGTGCCTGTAATCCCCGGGTACTGAAAGGAAAGCTGGATCTGTACTTACATTGAGTCGCGGTGATGCGCCCCTGCTGGATGTTCTCATGAACTGCAGCCTGGGAACTTTTTCCCACGCTCCAGGTCATATGAGGACATCCACCAGAGGGCGCCTCACCGCGACTGAAGGTAACTATAGGTCATTGACCTACATTTCCTTCAGTCGCGGTGATGCGCCCCCTGGTGGATGTCCTCATATGACCTGGAGCGTGGGAAAAAGTTCCCAGGCTGCAGTTCATGAGAACATCCAGCAGGGGCGCATCACTGCGACTGAATGTAAGTACAGATCACTGCTTTCCTTTCAGCACCCGGGGATTACAGGTACGAGCGAGTGGTTTATCGCAGCTCATGCCTGTAATATTAGTTAACCCCTTCAGATGGATTACTTCGTGGGACGTGACGGTTCAGCTGAGGGTATGTATCTTGTGTGTTTATTGTTTTGCCAAGCGAGGGTCTGAAAATGGAATGAGAGAGCAATAAATTACTACAACAACCGCTGTGTTTATTTCATTAAAATCCTTTTAAATCATGTGTGTGTGTGTTTTTTTAACCCTTTCATACAATTGGATTAATAATGGATAGGTGTCATAATTGACGCCTCTCCATTATTAATCTGGCTTAATGTCACCTTACAATAGCAAGGTGACATTAACCCTTCATTACCCCATATCCCACCGCTACAGGGAGTGGGAAGAGAGTGGCCAAGTGCCAGAATAGGCGCATCTTCCAGATGTGCCTTTTCTGGGGTGGCTGGGGGCAGATGTTTTTAGCCACGGGGGGGCCAATAACCATGGACCCTCTCCTGGCTATTAATATCTGCCCTCAGTCACTGGCTTTACCATTCTGGCGGAGAAAATTGCGCGGGAGCCCACGCCAATTTTTTCCGCCATTTAACCCTTTATTTCAGCAGCTACAGCGCTGAAATTTTGCACATACACACTACTAACATTAGTAGTGTGGAATATGCAAAAAAAAGGGGATATGAGATGGTTTACTGTATGTAATCATGTCTCATATCCTCACAGTCAAGTAAAAAAGGCAGCACACTGCAGCGCTAAGACATGCAAACATGAAACATGAAAACTGAACTGCAATACTGCACTAGAAATATGAAAAATGAGAGCGTTTAGCGCATAAAAATGGCCAATTTTATGTGTACCTGATAGCCCCTTTACGGCATCTCTCTTATATCAGGTCCTATGCTTGCCTACCTCGCTGAGAATAAACGTCCCCATGTGAATGGGTACCTGTGAAAACCTCTTCCTAGACTCATATTCTCTCTCTCTGTGGAGGGGTACTGGACCTGCTGCGATTAAAACACCTGGGCTAGGAGGCGGAGTGCTCAGTCAGAAGGCTAAATAATATATTTGAAAAAACTGACCGTCACATCCATACATAGACTAAGTGTGAACAGGTGCTGAACCTAGAGTAACCAACTCATATACAGTCAAGTAAAAAAGGCAGCACACTGCAGCGCTAAGACATGCAAACATGAAACATGAAAACTGAACTGCAATACTGCACTAGAAATATGAAAAATGAGAGCGTTTAGCGCATAAAAATGGCCAATTTTATGTGTACCTGATAGCCCCTTTACGGCATCTCTCTTATATCAGGTCCTATGCTTGCCTACCTCGCTGAGAATAAACGTCTCCATGTGAATGGGTACCTGTGAAAAACCTCTTCCTAGACTCATATTCTCTCTCTCTGTGGAGGGGTACTGGACCTGCTGTAATTAAAACACCTGAGGCTAGGAGGCGGAGTGCTCAGTCAGAAGGCTAAATAATATATTTGAAAAAACTGACCGTCACATCCAAACATAGACTAAGTGTGAACAGGTGCTGAACCTAGAGTCACCAACTCATATACAGTCAAGTAAAATAGGCAGCACACTGCAGCGCTAAGACATGCAAACATGAAAACTGAACTGCAATACTGCACTAGAAATATGAAAAATTTCTCATTTTTCATATTTCTAGTGCAGTATTGCAGTTCAGTTTTCATGTTTCATGTTTGCATGTCTTAGCGCTGCAGTGTGCTGCCTTTTTTACTTGACTGTATATGAGTTGGTTACTCTAGGTTCAGCACCTGTTCACACTTAGTCTATGTATGGATGTGACGGTCAGTTTTTTCAAAAACATGTCTCATATCCTGTCGGGTTTGTGCAGGAGAAATGAAAAGCCGGCAATTGAATTACCGGCTGTTCACAGATATCGCGCTGAATGAAATCTAAATACAGAATATATATATATATATGTGTCTCAATGACATATATATATATATATATATACTGTATATATGTTTTCCCAAACATTTGAGCACATAAATCCATTAGATGTCGGTTTTGCAAGCCTGCGCGAAAATCTCGCAGTACGGATGCCATACGGATTACATACGGAGGATGCCATGCGCAAAATACGCTGACACACCCTGACTACGGATCAATATTTTGGGAACATTTCTCTGTATTACGGCCGTAGTACGGACGTATAATACGTGGCGTATTGTCTTACGCCAAGTGTGACCCCAGCCTTAGGATGGATAATACTGAGAGTAAAGCAAAATAACCGTCATTGACATCCTGCAAAGAGACTCCCATCATGGGGAATGTGAAAGCTGCACCATAATAAAGGCCACCGTCTGAATCCCTGCATAATGACATCTGTCCTGCCTCCAATAAACCATATATTATTATATATATATATATATATATATATATGTATCGTAGGCAGCGCTAATAATTCTCCAAGTCACAGTTTTTGGTTCTAGAAACCACCACTATAGACAATAGCTGTGCAGGAATCGCTTCTTAAACCCACTTACTACTACCGTAACAGTATTGAGTCTATATAAAGAGATACTATAAATAAGGAGCCATTAAAAGCTCTACCCAATATACAAACAGCTGCACATTGCCACCCCCAGCCGCACCGCAATCGGTCCAGGGGAACCCAGTGGACTGCTGCCCTTGCCAAAAATTATCCCGTTGATACCTCTGTTAGTGTGGAGCCATTTTCAATATTAAGAGCAAACAGCTCCCCATTGCCACCCCGAGCCGTGCCGCAAGCAGTCCAGGGGAACCAGCTGACTGCTGCCTAAAATGTAAATAAGTGAGGTTGGAACACCAGGTATGTACATATACAGTAAGTTATAGTTTACAACCAAGGTATACAACAGGCTAATCTCCCATCATAAGGTCAGATGTAGTCAGTGGGTCAGGTTTGGATCTGTGGCGGATCTGGTTTCCCTCTGATTAAAACCTTTTTTCCTTTCTGCCCCCCCTGGTGGCTGCTGGTGTAATTGCATTGCTGCTGGGTCAGCTGATGTGGGTGGTGACCACTCCCACCATCCTTCATAAGGTCACCTGATGCATCAGCTGACTGTTGGTTGTACAGGTCCTGCTGGAGATCAACCAAGCAGGTGGAAGGAGTTTTCTGAGTGCGGTGGTTCTTCTGCTGAATATTCATACCTGGTGCATTACTCTGCTGTGCGGTGCAGCAATGGGCTAAGTGTTGTTTTACCTTGTTTGTCTTTCTTTCCCTTGGTGATGTGTTAGTGCTCTCACCTGCCCATTCCCTACCCAGGGATCGGTGCAGGGCGAAGGCTGAGGTATCCTGCTTGGCGACAGGTTGAAAGAACCTGTACAGGGAGGTCAGGAAGATTAGGGCGCATCCCTAGGAGAGTGCAGGAGGTGTCCATTTCCTATCGCTGAGCCCACCGATGTTATTGTGTTCCCTTGTGAGTTCCGCCGTTTTGTGACCAACCACCCGTCGGGTCAGGTCACACTTGGACAGTCTCTTCGTGACACAGCACAGTTCTTCTGTTACCAGTCGTATTATCCGTCTCTTTGGTTTGTCACCAATGTTCCTCCTGCGGCCACGTCCAGGGAGGTCGGCTACAGTCCATGGATCTTACATCTCTGAATAATATGTGCAGCTGTAGTCACAGGAACATCAGGCTGCTCGGAGAAGGTCTTATGACTTTTACCTGTAACATGTTTGCCTATAGTTTTCTTCCTAATCTCCTGAGATGACTCTCTCCTTCGCTTCCTCTGGTCCATGTTGAGTGTGATACATACCATGTCACCACACAGCACAGTGAGGATCTGTAGCCCTATATACCGGCCACTCACTGACTCCAGGACTGTAGACCCCTGTGATGATAGTTAGTGGACACACCGCGATCTAACATGTCCCTGTTGTCACATTATTATCAGGGGTCCCATTATTTCTGTCCAGGACGATTTCATGAGGTTTATTTTTTCTTAAATTCTGTGGAAAAGCAATGTCTGACCTTCATCTGTTCATTTTCATAGATCTTTTATTTATTTTGTCAGATTCAAGATATTGACCATTGAGGGTTTTTCTGTCATTAAACGAGGGGGACCGACAATTTTAACCATGAGTTTGTGTTTAAGGCCGGCCTCACACTCAGCGTATGTAAATACGGTCTGTTTTTTACAGCCGTAATACGCAGAAAAGTCCCCAAAATAGTGATCCGTATGTCCTCCGTAGGCAGGGTGTGTCAGCGTATTTTGCGCATGGCATCCTCCGTATGTAATCCGTACTGCGATATTTTCTCGCAGGCTTGCAAAACCGACATCTAATGGATTTATGTGCTCAAATGTTCGTTAAAACATATATACAGTATATATATATATATGTCATTGAGACACATATATATATACACTCACTGGCCACTTTATTAGGTACACCTGTCCAACTTCTTGTTACCACTTAATTTCTAATCAGCCAATCACATGGCGGCAACTCAGTGCATTTAGGCATGTAGACATGGTCAAGACAATCTCCTGCAGTTCAAACCGAGCATCAGTATGGGGAAGAAAGGTGATTTGAGTGCCTTTGAACGTGGCATGGTTGTTGGTGCCAGAAGGGCTGGTCTGAGTATTTCAGAAACTGCTGATCTACTGGGATTTTCACGCACAACCATCTCTAGGGTTTACAGAGAATGGTCCGAAAAAGAAAAAAAATCCAGTGAGCGGCAGTTCTGTGGGCGGAAATGCCTTGTTGAGGTCAGAGGAGAATGGGCAGACTGGTTCGAGCTGATAGAAAGGCAACAGTGACTCAAATCACCACCCGTTACAACCAAGGTAGGCCTAAGAGCATCTCTGAACGCACAGTGCGTCGAACTTTGAGGCAGATGGGCTACAGCAGCAGAAGACCACACCGGGTACCACTCCTTTCAGCTAAGAACAGGAAACTGAGGCTACAATTTGTACAAGCTCATCGAAATTGGACAGTAGAAGATTGGAAAAATGTTGCTTGGTCTGATGAGTCTCGATTTCTGCTGCGACATTCGGATGGTAGGGTCAGAATTTGGCGTAAACAACATGAAAGCATGGATCCATCCTGCCTTGTATGGAGCATCTTTGGGATGTGCAGCCGACAAATCTGCGGCAACTGTGTGATGCCATCATGTCAATATGGACCAAAATCTCTGAGGAATGCTTCCAGCACCTTGTTGAATCTATGCCACGAAGAATTGAGGCAGTTCTGAAGGCAAAAGGGGGTCCAACCCGTTACTAGCATGGTGTACCTAATAAAGTGGCCGGTGAGTGTATATTCTGTATTTATATTTAATTCAGCGCGAGATATGTGAAAAGTCGGTAATTCAATTGCCGGCCTTTCATTTCTCCTTCACAAACCCGACAGGATATGAGACATGGTTTACATACAGTAAACCATCTCATATCCCCTTTTTTTTTGCATATTCCACACTACTAATGTTAGTAGTGTGTATGTGCAAAATTTGGGCGCTGTAGCTGCTAAAATAAAGGGTTAAATGGCGGAAAAAATTGGCGTGGGCTCCCGCGCAATTTTCTCCGCCAGAGTGGTAAAGCCAGTGACTGAGGGCAGATATTAATAGCCAGGAGAGGGTCCATGGTTATTGGCCCCCCCGGCTACAAACATCTGACCCCAGCCACCCCAGAAAAGGCACATCTGGAAGATGCGCCTATCCTGGCACTTGGCCACTCTCTTCCCACTCTCGTGTAGCAGTGGGATATGGGGTAATGAAGGGTTAATGTCACCTTGCTATTGTAAGGTGACATTAAGCCAGATTAATAATGGAGAGGCGTCAATTATGACACCTATCCATTATTAATCCAATTGTATGAAAGGATTAAGAAAACACACTCACATTATTAAAAAGTATGTTAATGAAATAAACACACAGGTTGTTTTAATATTTTATTGCTCTCTCAATCCACCTGAAGACCCTCGCTCTGAAAAATAATAAACCAACAATATACATACCTTCAGATGATGTCACGTCCCACGAAGTAAATCCATCTGAAGGGGTTAAATCATTTTACAGCCAGGAGCTGTGCTAAAGCACTCGCCTGTAAACCCCCGGGTACTGAAAGGAAAGCACGATGATCTGTACTTACCTTGAGTTGCGGTGATGCGCCCTCTGCTGGATGTCCTCATATGAACTCGAGCGTGGGAACTTTTCCAAGGCTCCAGTTCATTGGTGGCTCAGTAGTTAGCATTAAACTATATTTAGGACAGCGTGGTGGCTCAGTGGTGAATACTGTACTATATGTAGGTCAGCATGGTGGCTCAGTGGTTAGCACTGTACTATATATAGGACAGCATGGAGGTTTAGTTGATAACACTGCAGCCTTGTAGCACTGGAGTCCTGGGTTCAAATCCCACCAAGGACGACATCTGCCAGGAGTTTGTATGTTCTCCCCATGTTTCGTGGGTTTCCTCCTGGTGGTTCTCTGGTTTTCGTCTACCCTCCAAAGACTGATAGGGAATTTAGATTGTGAGCCCCGATGGGGACAGTGATGATGATGTACAGCGCTGCGGTATCAGATAGCGCTATATAAGCATCGCATTATAATAACAATAACCTGATGAAGTAATGGAAGACAATGAACCCGATGAATGTGCTGGACAACCCCGTACTGTAACTGTGCTCCTCATGAAAGAGATTCCTCATCATCTTACAGATGATCGATCATGATCTACTCAGTTATATGCATGAACTTATATCTATGGACCATGGAGCAGGTGAGGACATTTTGGGCATCGCTCATCTGAAGGACCATGGACAGAGATGATTATTCTTAGGCCGGAGTCACACTACAGGCTGAGTCTCGCAGGTTAAAAACAAGCTCTGGCACAGGCGCTCCGGAGCGGAGCGTGCAGCTCCGTGTATTGCTGTGCGGCCGCACGCTCCGCTCTGGAGTGCCGGCGCCAGAGCTTGGGTTTAACCTGCGAGACTCGGCCGTATCTCGCTGTGTGTGATCTCGGCCTTAGAGAGTGGGACCCACAGGATCCACCAGCAAGATCTGATGTCCATGGAAATCTTTAAGATCCAAGAGTTTATCTCTTGGTTGATGTTCTTAATCTCATTCATGTTCAGGGCACCGGACTTGGCCAAACAAGGAGCGTCTCATGTGAGGTCTGGAGAAAAAGGACTGAGGAACCATGGAAGCGATGAAAGGAGGACTCTACACTTACACAATGAAGAAGGAAGAGCTTTATAAAGAGATGTAAGAAGACCAGACATTGGGTCACCTCGCGGGTGATCGCGGAGGAACCTTTCTGTTATTTGGGTTTATTAGATACAACCTGAAATCTGGTGCTTGTTAGAAACTTCATGACGTGAACAGAAGACAGGACTTTTCTCGAGAAGACAAATTGATGTTTTTTTAGTCAGGTTTGAAGACTTTTCTATGGAATAAGATGTTGCCGTCTCTTAGATGAAGAACGTGAAGACTGAATGTGTTCTCAGAACCATCCATTACCGGAGGTCATCAACCAAAGGTCCTGTCATGTCGCAGCGGTAGACGCCATGTGCACCTTCCTAAACATCAGACACTTCTACTTCCACTATAAACAGGACTGTCTGGTGACAATGGGTCATGTATCAGAGGGGATGTCGTATCGGTAGCTCACCCAGGCCATTCCCACCAGGCCGAGCCATGCATTGTACACCGCTGGAGCTGTTCGCCTGAAGCCCACCTTCTCATACAGGTTTACAGCATGGACCTGCACATTGGTGGTGGACAGGATGACGGCATTACAACCACTCCTGCGAGCATAGTCAATCACCGTCCTGCACAGCACTTTAGCGATCCCTTTGCCTCGGTGGTGATCGGTTACGAACATCCTCTTCAGCTCGATGTTATTCTCATGAGGGGTCATGGCAGAGATGGCGGCCACCATGCCGATGACTTCTCCTTCCAGATCCACCACCCAGAAGCAGTGATATTCCCTCTGCAGATAATGTTTTCTGATGTCCTTCAAGTCTCCGGCCAGACCATGCCTGATGTGGTAAAGGTAGAACTCTCTGCCGGGCAGCCATAAAATGAGTAGCACTCCGGTCACACCCAAGATGGAAAGCACGATTGACCCCATGGTGACCAGTGGGAGAACCAGCCCCAGCGCCAAGAGCAGCCAGTTGTGAGGTTGTCTCAAGCCCCGGTAGAAGGCTGTAGGGATGTGCTCATGGCAGCCAGAAATGAAGATCTCCTGGACCCTGCGGTGGTCACTGTCCTGGTACACACGGACACTGTAAGGCGACATGTGGCCTCCTGGAAAAGAAGGAAAATGATCACAAGGAACCATGAAAACATGAAGAAATCTGGAATCTTAACATAACAGGATAACATTCTACATCAGAAACAAAGGCAATGTGACAGCTGCAGGTGTGCACAGACTCTACTGGAGGGCACTATACATGAAGGAGGAGCAGGTGAGAAATGTCCATCATTGCTGACAGGGGAGACAACTGTGGGAATGTCCTGAGCCTGAGGTCATTGCATAGGAAGGAGGAGGAGGTGCGATGTGTCCATCATTACTGACAGAAGAGAGGATTGTGGGAATGTACTGAGCCTGAGGTCATTATATAGGAAGGAGGAGGAGGTGAGAAATGTCCATCAATACTAATAGGGGAGAGGAGTGTGGGATTGTCCTGAGCCTGAGGTCATTATACAAGAAGGAGGAGGAGGTGAGATGTGTCCATCATTACTGACAGGGGAGACAACTGTGGGAATGTCCTGAGCCTGATGTCATTACATAGGAAGGAGGAGGAAGTGAGATGTGTCCATCATTGCTGACAGGGGAGACAACTGTGGGAATGTACTGAGCCTGATGGCCTTACACAGGAAGGAGGAGGAGGTGAGAAATGTCCATCATTACTGACAGGGGAGAGGATTGTGGGAATGTCCTGAGTCAGAGCTCATTATACAGTGGGTACGGAAAGTATTCAGACCCCTTTAAATTTTTCACTCTTTGTTTCATTGCAGCCATTTGGTAAATTCAGAAAAGTTCATTTTTTTTTCATTAATGTGCACTCTGCACCCCATCTTGACTAAAAAAAAACCCAGAAAATTTAATAAAAAAGAAAAACTGAAATATCACATGGACATAAGTATTCAGCCCCTTTGCTCAGACACATATATAAGTCCCATGCTGTCCATTTCCTTGTGATCCTCCTTGAGATGGTTCTACTCCTTCATTGGAGGCCAGCTGTGTGTAATTACACTGATAGGACTTGGATTGGAAAGGCGCACACCTGTCTATATAAGAACTCACAGCTCACAGTGCATGTCAGACCAAATGAGAATCATGAGGTCAAAGGAACTGGCCAAGGAGCTCAGAGACAGAATTGTGGCAAGGCACAGATCTGGCCAAGGTTACAGCAGAATGCAGAACTACAAGTACTAGAAGAAGTTTGGGACCACCAGAAGTCTTCCTAGACCTGGCCGTCCAGCCAAACTGAGCAATCGTGGGAGAAGAGCCTTGGTGAGAGGTGAAGAAGATCCCCAAGATCACGGTGGCTGAGCTCCAGAGATGCAGTAGGGAGATGGGAGAAGGTTCCACAAAGTCAACTATCACTGCAGCCTCCACCGGTCAGGCCTTTATAGCAGAGTGGCCCGACGGAAGCCTCTCCTCAGTGCAAGACATATGAAAGCCGCATAGAGTTTGCTAAAAAAACACATGAAGGACTCCCAGACTATGAGAAATAAGATTCTCTGGTCTGATGAGATGAAGATAGACCTTTTTGGTGATAATTCTAAGAGGTTTGTGTGGAGAAAACCAGGAACTGCTCATCACCTGTGCAGCGCCCCAGAGTCCTGGTCGTTGCAGTAATGTTATTCCTCCACCAGGGGGAGTGATATTACGTCTGAAGGTAATAAAGGAGTTCATCCTTCCAGGTATCACAAACCAAACACAACACTTCACACTCCAATCCACCAGGGTGAGCCATGCTCCTATCTATTAGGCCACTCCTCACAGAAGGGTAAAACTGGTGGTTTGGATAGAAAGTTAGTGAGACGCTGCCTGGGTTTGACCCAGAGAAGACCTGTCAGGCAGACAGGGGGAAAAGGGGGAACATCTGAGCTGCAGACAGAGGGTCCCTGTCAGTGGTGGGATCCTGACAGAGGCCTAGCGGGATAGAACGTTACGGAGCTGAGCCTGCCCCACGTGCGGCAGCATCCTAAGAAAGGACACGAAGAGAATTGTGTTGTAGAGAGTGAGAAACGAAGTCACAGCACAAGGAGACAACACCAGGAGGAGTTCTGTCCTGTAAGAGGCTGCCTCCTTCTGAGGCGCGTAGCCGGTGGCCGGAATACCGAGGGAGTAATTGACTCTACGCTTTACTTCAGAGACCGGCAGGACAGTCAATTCCAAGTTGGCTGCCCGACCTAAATAACTATGAAGACACAGTGGCAAATTGTGGGGGTCGGGGCGTCTCTAGGGTCCCTATAAACAAGCCTCAGGCCATCAGTCATACGGGTTTGTCCTATCCATACCATCTGGGGGACAGAGAGGAAGACATCTAAAACATACACGACAGTTGTGAGGACTATCACGTGGTGCTCAGCAGGGAGGTACTACAACATACAGGCGCTAGTAGGAAGGCTACTGATTTCCACCTGGATAAGGGAACTCTGGATTTGCCTTCAGACCGGCCGGACTCTGCCTGCCCTGTGGTCCGTGCTCTGGACTGTGGATGCTGAAGCTTCCAGTAAAAGGTAAAGATACTGCAGCCTTGTGTCCTCGTTATTCACTGCGCCTTACATCGTCCACCATCACCACCTACACTTCTGGGAAGCCCTGGGGAAACACTTCAGCTGTGGGAAGGTATACCATCTAGCTGCCATCACATCACCCCAGCGGACTCCTATGCCGCGTCGGTCACCCTGACCCAATACCACAGGTGGCGTCACGAACATTATACAAACTATTTATCGGACACCCCTAAAAGGGCCACCGGGTCAGGCCACCGTGACATCCACAAACCGAGAGACCCGGTGCCGAGTACCCCATTGCCCTTGAAGTGGGGGCGCTCCACCTGCCCAATACAATCCCAACAATGCAACATGGTGGTGGCAGCATCATGCTATGGGGGTGTTTCTCGGCTGCAGGGACAGGATGACTGGTTGTTATTGAAGGAAACATGAATGCAGCCAAGTACAGAGATATCCTGGATGAAAACCTCTTCCAGAGGGCTCTGGACCTCAGACTTGGCCGAAGGTTCACCTTCCAACAAGACAATGACCCTAAGCACACATGGATCGCCCCCAGAGTAGGGCGATGGGGTATTCGGCACCGGGCCCTTCGGTTCGGGGGATGTCACGGTGGCTGACCCGGTCCGTGGCCCTCAGGGGTGTCCAGTAAAAGTTTATATATGGGCAAGGTGCAGTAAAGAACGAGGAGACGGGTTTGCAGTCTTTTACCTTGTTTACTGAAGACTTCAGATGGTTTCCTCAGCCCGGAGCGCCAGATGACAGGGCAGGCAGAGTCCGGTCGGTCTGAAGGCAATTCCAGAGTCCCCTTTTCCAGGTAGAAATCAGTAGCCTTCCTCTAGCGCCTGTGTGTTGTAGTACCTCCCTGCTGAGCTTCTCGGTAAGGTCCTCACAACTCTTGTAGAGGTTCTAGATGTTATATCTTCCTCTCTGTCCCCCAGATGGTATGGATAGGACAAACCCGTATGACTGGTGGCCTGAGGCTTTTTACAGGGACCCTAGAGACGCCCCGGCCCCCACAGTTGCCACCGTGCCTCCTGGGTATATGGTCGGGCAGCCAACGTGGAATTAACTGTCCTGCCAGTCTCTGAAGTAAGGCTTGGAGACTATTGCTTCCTCAGTATCCTGGCTACCGGCTCCTGCACCTCAGAAAGGAGCAGCTTGTTCCTGGCTGATCTCCCTCTGGTATTTCTCTCCTGTGCTCTGCTTTCCTGCACATTCTCTGCAGTATGTTCACCTTTTAGTGTCTTTTCCAAGGAGTTGCAGCACTTCATGCCAGCAGAGCTCCTCTCCCTCTGTCTTCCTTACAGGAACTGAACTCTGAACCCCTTTTCCCTCCAGATCAGGATGTTAAATAGGGGAGTTCACCCTAAACAGGCTTAGAGCTCCCCCTTCTGGTCTGGAGTGTGAACATGTTGCATGTGTGTGATACCTGAATGTGGTTGTCTTTCATTGCCTTCAGACATGACATCACTTCTCCCCTGAAAGGATAATGACATCACTGCGACGACCAGGACACTGGGACGCCGCACACAGCTAAAATAACAAGGGAGCGGCTTCAGAACAACTCTGTGACCATTCCTGACCGGCCCAGCCAGAGCCCTGACCTAAACCCAATGGAGCATCTCTGGAGAGACCTGAAAATGGCGTCCACCAACGTTCACCATCCAGCCTGAGGAACTGGAGAGGATCTGCGAGGAAGAATGGCCGAGGATCCCCAAATCCAGGGGTGAAAAACTTGTGGCATCATTCCCAAGAAGACTCATGGCTGTACTAGCTCAAAAGGGGCTTCTACCCAATACTGAGCAAAGGGGCTGAAGACTTATGGCCACGGGATAATTCAGGTTTTCTTTTTTTAATAAATTTGCAAAAATTTCTACATTTGTTTTTTTTTCTGTCAAGATGGGGCACAGAGTGGACATTAATGAGAAAAAATAAACTTTTATGAATTTACCAAACAGCTGCAATGAAACAGAGTGAAAAATTAAAGGGGTCTGAATACTTTCCGCACCCACTGTACAGAGAGGAGGAGGAAGTGAGATATGTCCATCACTACTGACATAGGGAAAATGATTAAATTCAAGCTCTGTGACCATTGGTGAGGTTATTGTGGAGAAGGTGAGCTGTGACATCACCTATTGTGAATGGTGGAACCTGCGTTATCAGCTGTATATAGAGGTGTTATCAGTCATTGTACAGGAGGAGGAGGTGAGCTGTGACATCACCTATTGTGAATGGTGGAACCTGCGTTATCAGCTGTATATAGAGGTGTTATCATCAGTCATTATACAGGAGGAGGAGGTGAGCTGTGACACCACCTATTGTGAATGGTGGAACCTGCGTTATCAGTTGTATATAGAGGTGTTATCAGTCATTATACAGGAGGAGGTGAGCTGTGACATCACCTATTGTGAATGGTGGAACCTGCGTTATCAGCTGTATATAGAGGTGTTATCAGTCATTATACAGGAGGAGGTGAGCTGTGACATCACCTATTGTGAATGGTGGAACCTGCGTTATCAGCTGTATATAGAGGTGTTATCAGTCATTATACAGGAGGAGGAGGTGAGCTGTGACATCCATTATGAATAGTGTTATCACTGAGAAGTGATTTGTTCGGAGCAGCAGCCTAATATTTGGCTTAATAGACAGGCTGAACTTCTAGATATGAGGACTGTTTCTATGTGTAGATCACGGCATTGAAAATAAAAAGCTTCACTATAAGACCTCCTGACGTGCGGTGACGTGATCCGTTCTGGGTGCTCGGGATGGATCGGTATCGCCGCACATTGTGGACAGGTGAGGAGCGCTGCTCCCACTGTCCTCTGTATGTTCAGCATTCGATGAAACGTTCTCTCTCTTTTTTTTTTTTCTTTTCTTTTGGCCTTATCCCAGTGTCAACCAAGACGGAGGGAGCTGGTGAGAGTGCTGCTCTGGAGGAGACTGAGCTGGTGAGAGTGCTGCTCTGGAGGAGACTGAGCTGGTGAGAGTGCTGCTCTGGAGGAGACTGAGCTGGTGAGAGTGCTGCTCTGGAGGAGACGGCGATGGCGAGAGTGCTGCTCTGGAGGAGACGTGATGGCGAGAGTGCTGCTCTGGAGGGGATGGAGCTGGCGAGAGTGCTGCTCTGGAGGAGACTGAGCTGGTGCGAGTGCTGCTCTGGAGGAGACGGCGATGGCGAGAGTGCTGCTCTGGAGGAGACGGCGATGGCGAGAGTGCTGCTCTGGAGGAGACGGCGATGGCGAGAGTGCTGCTCTGGAGGAGACGGCGATGGCGAGAGTGCTGCTCTGGAGGAGACGGCGATGGCGAGAGTGCTGCTCTGGAGGAGACATGATGGCGAGAGTGCTGCTCTGGAGGAGACGTGATGGCGAGAGTGCTGCTCTGGAGGAGACGGCGATGGCGAGAGTGCTGCTCTGGAGGAGACGTGATGGCGAGAGTGCTGCTCTGGAGGGGATGAAGCTGGCGAGAGTGCTGCTCTGGAGGGGATGGCGGCAGCCCTCTGTTCTCACCGTTCACTATAAAGCCTGTCAGAAGCGGCTGGATCCAGACCTGATGTCACCAAGTGCAGACGTCCTCAGTCATTCTCTGCACATTGTCTGTGATGACGAGTGTTAGATCGATATATTGTGACAGGACCCCTGTATTACACATCAGATTGCTGCTCTTGGGGCACAGACACTTATTATCTGGCTTCTTGGAGTCGATACATTTTTACACTGACAGAATTATGTCTCCAAATCACAAAGTGACACAAGAAAGTGAGAAAATCCCGGGAGAAGCGCAGGAAGGATGGGGGAAAGCGCAGGAAGGATGATAAGCGCAGGGAGGATGGGGAGAAGTGCAGGAAGGATGAGGAGAAGCGCAGGAAGGAAGGGGGAGAAGCGCAGGAAGGATGAGGAGAAGCACAGGAAGGAAGGGGGAGAAGCGCAGGAAGGATGGGGAGAAGCGCAGGAAGGATGAGGAGAAGCGCAGGAAGAATGGGGGAAGCGCAGGAAGGATGAGGAGAAGCGCAGGAAGAATGGGGAGAAGCGCAGGAAGGATGGGGGAAAGCGCAGGAAGGATGGGGGAAAGCGCAGGAAGGATGGGGAGAAGCGCAGGAAGGAAGGGGGAGAAGCGCAGGAAGGAAGGGGGAGAAGCGCAGGAAGGAAGGGGGAGAAGCGCAGGAAGGATGGGGAGAAGCGCAGGAAGGAAGGGGGAGAAGCGCAGGAAGGAAGGGGGAGAAGCGCAGGAAGGATGGGGGAAAGCACAGGAAGGATGGGGGAGAAGCGCAGGAAGGAAGGGGGAGAAGCGCAGGAAGGAAGGGGGAGAAGCGCAGGAAGGATGGGGGAAAGCACAGGAAGGATGGGGGAGAAGCGCAGGAAGGAAGGGGGAGAAGCGCAGGAAGGATGGGGGAGAAGCGCAGGAAGGAAGGGGGAGAAGCGCAGGAAGGATGGGGAGAAGCGCAGGAAGGAAGGGGGAGAAGCGCAGGAAGGATGAGGAGAAGCGCAGGAAGGATGGGGGAAAGCGCAGGAAGGATGAGGAGAAGCACAGGAAGAATGGGGGAGAAGCGCAGGAAGGATGGGGGAAAGCGCAGGAAGGATGGGGAGAAGCGCAGGAAGGATGGGGGAGAAGCGCAGGAAGGATGGGGAAAGCGCAGGAAGGATGGGGAGAAGCGCAGGAAGGAAGGGGGAGAAGCGCAGGAAGGAAGGGGGAGAAGAGCAGGAAGGAAGGGGGAGAAGCACAGGAAGGAAGGGGGAGAAGCGCAGGAAGGAAGGGGGAGAAGCGCAGGAAGGAAGGGGGAGAAGCGCAGGAAGGATGGGGAGAAGCGCAGGAAGGAAGGGGGAGAAGCGCAGGAAGGAAGGGGGAGAAGCGCAGAAAGGAAGGGGGAGAAGCGCAGGCAGGATGGGAGAGAAGCGCAGGAAGGAAGGGGGAGAAGCGCAGGCAGGATGGGGGAGAAGCGCAGGAAGGAAAGAGGAGAAGCGCAGGAAGGATGGGGGAGAAGGGCAGGAAGGAAGGGGGAGAAGCGCAGGAATTATTGGGAGAAGCGCAGGAAGGATGGGGGAGAAGCGCAGAAAGGAAGGGGGAGAAGTGCAGGCAGGATGGGGGAGAAGCGCAGGAAGGAAGGGGGAGAAGCGCAGGAACGATGGGGAGAAGCGCAGGAAGAATGGGGGAGAAGCGAAGGAAGGAAGGGGGAGAAGCGCAGGAAGGAAGGGGGAGAAGCGCAGGAAGGAAGGGGGAGAAGCGCAGGAAGGATGGGGAGAAGTGCAGAAAGGAAGGGGGAGAAGCGCAGGAAGGAAGGGGGAGAAGCGCAGGAAGGAAGGGGGAGAAGCGCAGGAAGGATGGGGAGAAGCGCAGGAAGGAAGGGGGAGAAGCGCAGAAAGGAAGGGGGAGAAGCGCAGAAAGGAAGGGGGAGAAGTGCAGGCAGGATGGGGGAGAAGCGCAGGAAGGAAGGGGGAGAAGCGCAGGAACGATGGGGAGAAGCGCAGGCAGGATGGGGGAGAAGCGCAGGAAGGAAAGAGGAGAAGCGCAGGAAGGATGGGGGAGAAGGGCAGGAAGGAAGGGGGAGAAGCGCAGGAATTATTGGGAGAAGCGCAGGAAGGATGGGGGAGAAGCGCAGAAAGGAAGGGGGAGAAGTGCAGGCAGGATGGGGGAGAAGCGCAGGAAGGAAGGGGGAGAAGCGCAGGAACGATGGGGAGAAGCGCAGGAAGAATGGGGGAGAAGCGAAGGAAGGAAGGGGGAGAAGCGCAGGAAGGAAGGGGGAGAAGCGCAGGAAGGAAGGGGGAGAAGCGCAGGAAGGATGGGGAGAAGCGCAGAAAGGAAGGGGGAGAAGCGCAGGAAGGAAGGGGGAGAAGCGCAGGAAGAATGGGGGAGAAGCGCAGGAAGGATGGGGAGAAGCGCAGGAAGGAAGGGGGAGAAGCGCAGGAAGGATGAGGAGAAGCGCAGGAAGGATGGGGGAAAGCGCAGGAAGGATGAGGAGAAGCACAGGAAGAATGGGGGAGAAGCGCAGGAAGGATGGGGGAAAGCGCAGGAAGGATGGGGAGAAGCACAGGAAGGATGGGGGAGAAGCGCAGGAAGGAAGGGGGAGAAGCGCAGGAAGGATGGGGAGAAGCGCAGGAAGGAAGGGGGAGAAGCGCAGGAAGGATGGGGGAGAAGCGCAGGAAGGAAGGGGGAGAAGCGCAGGAAGGAAGGGGGAGAAGCGCAGGAAGGAAGGGGGAGAAGCGCAGAAAGGAAGGGGGAGAAGCGTAGGCAGGATGGGGGAGAAGCGCAGGAAGGAAGGGGGAGAAGCGCAGGAACGATGGGGGAGAAGCGCAGGAAGGAAGGGGAGAAGCGCAGGAATTATTGGGAGAAGCGCAGGAAGGATGGGGGAGAAGCGCTGAAAGGAAGGGGGAGAAGCGCAGGCAGGATGGGGGAGAAGCGCAGGAAGGAAGGGGGAGAAGCGCAGGCAGGATGGGGGAGAAGCGCAGGAAGGAAGGAGGAGAAGCGCAAGAAGGAAGGGGGAGAAGCGCAGGCAGGATGGGGGAGAAGCGCTGAAAGGAAGGGGGAGAAGCGCAGGCAGGGTGGGGGAGAAGCGCAGGAAGGAAGGGGGAGAAGCGCAGGCAGGATGGGGGAGAAGCGCAGGAAGGAAGGAGGAGAAGCGCAAGAAGGAAGGGGGAGAAGCGCAGGCAGGATGGGGGAGAAGCGCAGGCAGGATGGGGGAGAAGCGCAGGAAGGATGGGGGAGAAGCGCAGGAAGGATGGGGGAGAAGCGCAGAAAGGAAGGGGGAGAAGCGCAGAAAGGAAGGGGGAGAAGCGCAGAAAGGAAGGGGGAGAAGCGCAGAAAGGAGGGGGAGAAGCGCAGGAAGGATGGGGGAGAAGCGCAGGAAGGAAGGGGGAGAAGCGCAGAAAGGATGAGGAGAAGCGCAGGAAGGATGGGGGAAAGCGCAGGAAGGATGAGGAGAAGCACAGGAAGAATGGGGGAGAAGCGCAGGAAGGATGGGGGAAAGCGCAGGAAGGATGGGGAGAAGCACAGGAAGGATGGGGGAGAAGCGCAGGAAGGAAGGGGGAGAAGCGCAGGAAGGATGGGGAGAAGCGCAGGAAGGAAGGGGGAGAAGCGCAGGAAGGATGGGGGAGAAGCGCAGGAAGGAAGGGGGAGAAGCGCAGGAAGGAAGGGGGAGAAGCGCAGGAAGGAAGGGGGAGAAGCGCAGAAAGGAAGGGGGAGAAGCGTAGGCAGGATGGGGGAGAAGCGCAGGAAGGAAGGGGGAGAAGCGCAGGAACGATGGGGGAGAAGCGCAGGAAGGAAGGGGAGAAGCGCAGGAATTATTGGGAGAAGCGCAGGAAGGATGGGGGAGAAGCGCTGAAAGGAAGGGGGAGAAGCGCAGGCAGGATGGGGGAGAAGCGCAGGAAGGAAGGGGGAGAAGCGCAGGCAGGATGGGGGAGAAGCGCAGGAAGGAAGGAGGAGAAGCGCAAGAAGGAAGGGGGAGAAGCGCAGGCAGGATGGGGGAGAAGCGCTGAAAGGAAGGGGGAGAAGCGCAGGCAGGATGGGGGAGAAGCGCAGGAAGGAAGGGGGAGAAGCGCAGGCAGGATGGGGGAGAAGCGCAGGAAGGAAGGAGGAGAAGCGCAAGAAGGAAGGGGGAGAAGCGCAGGCAGGATGGGGGAGAAGCGCAGGCAGGATGGGGGAGAAGCGCAGGAAGGATGGGGGAGAAGCGCAGGAAGGATGGGGGAGAAGCGCAGAAAGGAAGGGGGAGAAGCGCAGAAAGGAAGGGGGAGAAGCGCAGAAAGGAAGGGGGAGAAGCGCAGAAAGGAGGGGGAGAAGCGCAGGAAGGATGGGGGAGAAGTGCAGGAAGGATGGGGGAGAAGCGCAGGAAGGAAGGGGGAGAAGCGCAGAAAGGAAGTGGGAGAAGCGCAGGAATTATTGGGAGAAGCGCAGGAAGGATGGGGGAGAAGTGCAGAAAGGAAGGGGGAGAAGCGCAGGCAGGATGGGGGAGAAGCGCAGGAAGGAAGGGGGAGAAGCGCAGGCAGGATGGGGGAGAAGCGCAGGAAGGAAGGAGGAGAAGCGCAAGAAGGAAGGGGGAGAAGCGCAGGCAGGATGGGGGAGAAGCGCTGAAAGGAAGGGGGAGAAGCGCAGGCAGGATGGGGGAGAAGCGCTGAAAGGAAGGGGGAGAAGCGCAGGCAGGATGGGGGAGAAGCGCAGGAAGGAAGGGGGAGAAGCGCAGGCAGGATGGGGGAGAAGCGCAGGAAGGAAGGAGGAGAAGCGCAAGAAGGAAGGGGGAGAAGCGCAGGCAGGATGGGGGAGAAGCGCAGGAAGGATGGGGGAGAAGCGCAGGAAGGATGGGGGAGAAGCGCAGAAAGGAAGGGGGAGAAGTGCAGGAAGGATGGGGGAGAAGTGCAGGAAGGATGGGGGAGAAGCGCAGGAAGGAAGGGGGAGAAGCGCAGAAAGGAAGTGGGAGAAGCGCAGGAATTATTGGGAGAAGCGCAGGAAGGATGGGGGAGAAGTGCAGAAAGGAAGGGGGAGAAGCGCAGGCAGGATGGGGGAGAAGCGCAGGAAGGAAGGGGGAGAAGCGCAGGCAGGATGGGGGAGAAGCGCAGGAAGGAAGGAGGAGAAGCGCAAGAAGGAAGGGGGAGAAGCGCAGGCAGGATGGGGGAGAAGCGCTGAAAGGAAGGGGGAGAAGCGCAGGCAGGATGGGGGAGAAGCGCAGGAAGGAAGGGGGAGAAGCGCAGGCAGGATGGGGGAGAAGCGCAGGAAGGAAGGAGGAGAAGCGCAAGAAGGAAGGGGGAGAAGCGCAGGCAGGATGGGGGAGAAGCGCAGGAAGGATGGGGGAGAAGCGCAGGAAGGATGGGGGAGAAGCGCAGAAAGGAAGGGGAGAAGCACAGAAAGGAAGGGGGAGAAGTGCAGGAAGGATGGGGGAGAAGTGCAGGAAGGATGGGGGAGAAGCGCAGGAAGGAAGGGGGAGAAGCGCAGAAAGGAAGTGGGAGAAGCGCAGGAATTATTGGGAGAAGCGCAGGAAGGATGGGGGAGAAGTGCAGAAAGGAAGGGGGAGAAGCCCAGGAAGGATGGGGGAGAAGCGCAGGAAGGATGGGGGAGAAGCGCAGGAAGGAAGGAGGAGAAGCGCAGGAAGGAAGGGGAGAAGCGCAGGAATTATTGGGAGAAGCGCAGGAAGGATGGGGGAGAAGCGCAGGAAGGATGGGGGAGAAGCGCAGAAAGGAAGGGGGATAAGCGCAGGCAAGATGGGGGAGAAGCGCAGGAAGGAAGGAGGAGAAGCGCAGGAAGGATGGGGGAGAAGTGCAGGAAGGAAGGGGAGAAGCGCAGGAATTATTGGGAGAAGCGCAGGAAGGATGGGGGAGAAGCGCAGAAAGGAAGGGGGAGAAGCGCAGGCAGGATGGGGGAGAAGCGCAGGAAGGAAGGGGGAGAAGCGCAGGCAGGATGGGGGAGAAGCGCAGGAAGGAAGGAGGAGAAGCGCAAGAAGGAAGGGGGAGAAGCGCAGGCAGGATGGGGGAGAAGCGCAGGAAGGATGGGGGAGAAGCGCAGGAAGGATGGGGGAGAAGCGCAGAAAGGAAGGGGGAGAAGCGCAGAAAGGAAGGGGGAGAAGCGCAGGAAGGATGGGGGAGAAGCGCAGGAAGGAAGGGGGAGAAGCGCAGAAAGGAAGTGGGAGAAGCGCAGGAATTATTGGGAGAAGCGCAGGAAGGATGGGGGAGAAGTACAGAAAGGAAGGGGGAGAAGCGCAGGAAGGATGGGGGAGAAGCGCAGGAAGGATGGGGGAGAAGCGCAGGAAGGAAGGAGGAGAAGCGCAGGAAGGATGGGGGAGAAGCGCAGGAAGGAAGGGGAGAAGCGCAGGAATTATTGGGAGAAGCGCAGGAAGGATGGGGGAGAAGCGCAGGAAGGATGGGGGAGAAGCGCAGAAAGGAAGGGGGAGAAGCGCAGGCAAGATGGGGGAGAAGCGCAGGAAGGAAGGAGGAGAAGCGCAGGAAGGATGGGGGAGAAGTGCAGGAAGGAAGGGGAGAAGCGCAGGAATTATTGGGAGAAGCGCAGGAAGGATGGGGGAGAAGCGCAGAAAGGAAGGCGGAGAAGCGCAGGCAGGATGGGGGAGAAGCGCAGGAAGGAAGGGGGAGAAGCGCAGGCAGGATGGGGGAGAAGCGCAGGAAGGAAGGAGGAGAAGCGCAAGAAGGAAGGGGGAGAAGCGCAGGAAGGATGGGGGAGAATCGCAGGAAGGATGGAGAGAAGCGCAGAAAGGAAGTGGGAGAAGCGCAGGAATTATTGGGAGAAGTGCAGGAAGGATGGGGGAGAAGCGCAGAAAGGAAGGGGGAGAAGCGCAGGAAGGATGGGGGAGAAGCGCAGGAAGGATGGGGGAGAAGCGCAGGAAGGAAGGGGGAGAAGCGCAGAAAGGAAGGGGGAGAAGCGCAGGAAGGAAGGGGGAGAAGCGCCGGAAGGAAGGGGGAGAAGCGCAGGAAGGATGGGGAGAAGCGCAGGAAGGATCCGCAGGTCAACGGCAAATAGAGATGTGACAAACCTGGGGCTCCGAGGGCTTCAGGGGATTCTGGGTTTTCTGATGCTCAGAGGGCTTCTGTGCCTTCTGGTGCTTCGGGGGCTTCTGTGCCTTTTGTGGCTTCAGGTACTTCTGTACCTTCTGGTGCTCGGAGAGCTTCGGTGGGGTTCTGAGGCTTTGGGGGCTTCTGTGCCTTCTGGTGCTCGGAGAGCCTTCAGGGGCTTCTGTGCCTTCTGGTGCTTCGGGGGCTTCTGTGCATTTTGTGGCTTCAGGTACTTCTGTGCCCTCTTGTGCACGGAGAGCTTCGGGGGCTTCTGTGGCTTTGGGGGCTTCTGTGCCTTCTGGTGCACGGAGAGTCTTCAGGGGCTTCTGTGGCTTCGGGGGCTGCAGCTCACGCCTTGGTCTGCAGTTTGGGGACATGACTATATCCAGCTCTTACAGCCTCCAGTAATCATTAATGCGCACTGTCTGGAGTGACTGTCTGCGCCCCGTCCTTTCTACCCCTGTCTATTAATGTATTAACTGCATCCTAATAATTCCAGGAACTGAGGTCACTCCCCGGCCGCTCAGCGGAGAGGAGAGTCGTGCACCTGTGACCCCATGGAACATTCGATGGACTTATGACCAGGACCAGCGCCATCATTGCTGTGATGGGGGTTCAGGCGCTATTATACCGCTTAGTTCAGTCATCAGTGACCGCACCAGTGCCAGAATATTAATGCCATTTTTGTTCCACAACATGGAGGAGGGAGGGAGTGATGATGTCTGATCTACTCATTAAATGGGAGAAGCACACCAGGTCCAGAAGTGCCCAGCACTGGGTGGTCTGGGATAGTGTTGTAGTATCTGAGGTACCACCAGCACAGGGTTACGGACTGACGTTGTTGGTGACTGGGCTGGCTCACAGGTCAGAGGGAGTAAAAGCCATAGGGGCCCTAGAGCCCCTGATATCATCCTGAGGGTAAGTAGTGTCTTCCTGCCATTAGTCGTTAGCCATGCAACCAAGAAGGTAATGGAAAAAGCAGTGCTGCAGAGAAAGCCTGCACAACAGCTAGCGAGTAAGTGGGGGAGAGTAATACTCGCTCTACTTCACCCAATGGAGGCGAGGAAGAGGCAAACCACCTCAGAGACGTCTGGAAACTGCTGCCATGGACCGATACACAACAACGAAGATTAGTGAGCAAGTGTGTGCAAAGTGCAAACAGCTAGAACAGAGCATGGCTGCCACATAGACGACACAGAGGCTGTGACACAGTGATGGAGGTGCTGACACGAGAAGCAGAACACTTTTACCAATAACGATTGTCTATCTCTGTTCTATCGACTAGAAGACCCATAAAACCCATTGAGTGCTCGCCTCCCTGTGGTGCTGAACGGTTTCTTCAGCATCCTTGCACCTCTCCACCATCACTGCACCTCTCCACCATCCCTGCACCTCTCCACCATCCCTGCATCTTGTCAGGAAATAGAAAGCCGTTCTGATTACTTCAATTACACATACAGTGCTCTCAGCTGCAGTTTCCTCTGCCTGTCAGCACAAGGATGAAATTCTAAGCCACTCTTTCTCCCTCCCCCTGCTATACAGCCATAATGTGAGACGAGCCTGCCAGCTTCACTGAAGAATTTTTATGGCTTTGAGCTGTGAACACCAGACTGTGTAAAACTCCTCATTCCCCCCCTCCCACCTGATAGTGGCTGAAACCGGTACAGCAAGCATGGGATTCTATTGTTCTTTTAAGGTTATGTATATTGACACCGATCCGGGCTGGAGATATAAGGATTATATATTCCGGATGTCCATCGAGAGATCTTTAGTTCACGGAAATCCCTAGGAGCTAAACCCAACGAGTGCAAGGAGACCATTTCTCCATAAGCGGGTCATGTAACTATGCCGTGTTTACACTTAAAAGAGAGCCTTGGTTTTAGGCTGGGAAATAAGTGAGTGAAGCAGCTGTCTACCAGAGTCTTTTGTCTGGGGTCTAGCTGCTATACAGATGTGAGATATGCATCTAGATGTGTCACCCATCCACCACAGCACATGGTCAGCCATGAGATGAAATGATCTGAACGCAATGTAAATGTCCTCTTCAACTTTAATCCCATTTTATTTGTAATTGTACTGTACATATGATACTTGTCTTCTTTATAATACCTTTTTATACTTCTGTAAACACTGCCTACCTTTTTTGGAGTAAAATATAAAATTACTAGCTTTGTCTTTCCTTGCTCTATAATATACGATCACGTCCTCTGAGATGTATTACGCTACTAATCTGGGTTGGCTCCGGACCCTTTAATAATTAAGAAATTGGAGCTGGTGGCAGCGGAATTTGTCCTGTGTGTTTGGGGAGGCTTTGCAGCGATGACGGCGTTGATAATTATTGTTCCCACCTGAGTGGGAGTAGTTATATCACCCTCGCTGCAGTGTGCCTATTAGCCAGTCCAAAGTAAGGCAGCCTTTCTGGCGACTAATTATCCTAGGTGCAGTACCCTGTCTGACCTGATGGTAAGGGGGGCGCCAGAGAGCTGCAAGTTCCAAACCGGAACTGGGAAGTGGGATATAGATAAATCCCCTTCATAAAGAACCAGGGGCAACCAAAAAACCCCGGTGTTAGAATCTATTACGTTTTGACCATCCGCCATCTTGTTGTGGTTTTCAGGCTGCTGGTCTTTTTCCTCTGGTGCTGAGTTTGTCCTAGGTCAGGTGATTTTATCACCCTTTATTACCCAGCACCTGCCTCCCAGTCCTTGCTGGAAAACAGTGTTAATCCGCTTGTGTTCTGGCTTGGTGCCTTGTTAGCTTTCTGTGTTTGATATTGTGCAGTTCTGGGATCTCTAGTTCTGCCAGTTTTGTTTTTGGTTTTCCATTAGTTTCTGCAGCTTGCTCTATTATCCTTCTAGGAGGTTACCTGTTTTTGTTTCCAGTCCCTAGATCATTCGGGGACACCCTTCCCCCCCTACCTGTAGGTCTTCATTTGAGTTTAGCCTAGAAAACGTCGGTGGGTCTATTCACAAGGAATGGGTCGCCCACTCGAACGTAGGGTTTCAGCCTAGTCCTAGTACAGGGTCAGCTGTTCCCCTTCTACCCTAGTCCTGAGCTGCAGATCAGTTTGTCCAGCCACATAACAAAAAAAAAATCCCTCTCCCAGATTCTGGCAATACGAACAGCGTTCAGGAACTTGCTCAACGCTTGCAAGGGTTAACTTTGTAACTAGCCGACCTGCAACAGCACATGAGTAATTACTCTGGAGCATGCTCTGAAGAACCTAAGGTAGGATTACCTGAGTTTTTTCTGATAAAGGGCAGGAATTTTTTATGTTTAAAAATGAATGTTTACTATATATTTGGCTTAGACCCAGATCCTCAGGGAGTGAATTACAGCGTGTGGGGATTATTATGTCTTTATTGCAAAGTGAACCCCAATTTTGGGCATTTTCATTACATCCTGAAGATCCTTGTTTGGCATCAGTAGAAGCTTTTTTTTTCTGCTATGGGGTTGTTATATGATGTTCCTGATCGGGTCACATCAGCTGAAGCAGAGCTCAGACGGCTTAAACAGGGCTCTGTTGATGCTGAGAGGTATTGCACCCAGTTCAGACGATAGTCCGCAGAGGTCAGGTGGAATGACCCAATGCCCAAGAGTCAGTTTCTAGCAGGTTTGAGTAAAAGAGTTAAAGATTTGCTCATTGCATATCCTGCACCTGATACTTTGGAAACTGCTATGCAGTTAGCTATCCGTGTGGATAGAAGATTGAGAGGCAGACAGAATGAAGGGAAGGCTCTTATAATGCTGGACCCAGTCTCTCAGGATGGCCCCATCAACAGCAGGGAACCGATGCAACTTGGGGCGATGTCCTCTCGTTCTCAGGAGAGGGAGAAGAGGTTCTCTGAAGGGCTATGCTTGTGTAAGGGGGTTACCTTCTCTGCTCCGTGCCTGGAACCACTTAGCTGTGCAACACGATTCCCTGGGGGGCAACTTAGAGGCTGGGACAGGAAGGAAGCTGGGCTGAGAGAGAAATGAGGCGCGCTTTCGAGGGCTAGAGCAGCGTGCGCCACAGAGAGAGCAGCGTGCGTAGCAGAGAGAGCAGCAGAGAGAGCAGAGTGTGCAGCAGAGAGCAGCGGATACAGCGGACAGAACAGCACGCAGTGCTCCGGGGAGGAGAGAGCTCCCGGTCGGAGGACTGAGACAGGAAGATTGTCCAGAAAGACTGCATCTTGTGAGTATGTGAAAGCGGACTCTGCTGTGACTGGAGAGGGGCGCCCTGACGCTCATGCAAAGACAGTGACCCGTGCAGAGACAGTGGCCCCTAGCACCCATGGCATTAGTGCAGAGCCCCTGATTCCTGTTGGGAGACCCAATAATAGACAGAATCGTTCTCCCGAGATAGGCTGCACTGTTGAGGCAGTAGACTCAGAGCACAGGGGACCCTGTTTGCCTAGCATCCCCTCTACTCGCCACAGTAACCCCTCAAACCCCAGGTTGCGGGTTCCTAGAGACTACTCAGCCCACGGATAACAGAGGGAGGACAAGTGCCGCTGTTTCCCGGCGCCTACGTTAGAGAAGACGACCCTACAAGCAAGTCCTCATCAGACTGATAAGTGTTTTTCCCTAGAACTTCCGTTCACTACTGTTATACTGCTTCCCATATATTTTGCACTGTTATTTCTGCAGTTTATATTCTACTGCTTTCTCCCTGCGAGGAGAATATCGCCCCTGTTAATAAGCCCCCCTCAGCAGTTGGTCTGTCTGTTCCGTGGTGACATAGTCTACCCTGCACTCTATTGCACTTGTATTGCGGTAAGGCTGACCATTTTATTAAGCAATGTGAGGTTCGCATAAGGAAGGAAAAGAAAAAAACGTCAGTAGGAGTAACACTCCAGTCCGGCCCCTGTGTCCTCCAGCACCATGGAATCACCAGGGAGCCCAAAACACGTCCGATCCTGTGAAAGCTGCAATAGTAGCGGGCGGATTCCGGACGTGAACGTCTCCAGCAGATTTACCTACTACTCCCGACCACCGCTGATGGTTCACCCCCCCACTCTACAGAAAGCCTCGGTCACACGCCGCCGTCACTCCAGTCTGCAGGATTATTATTAGAAGTAGTAAATATTATTCCTCGCACCGTTCTCGTTACACGTCAGTTATTATTATTATTATGTCGACACATTGGGATCTTTAACCCTTCACCAGTGCAGCACATGGCGACATATGTTCCTCTGGTCCCTGAGCCCCAAGCGGGCAGAGCGTCTGACTGCGGTAGGTGCCCTCACGGGGCATTATTAGTACCCTCACCCCCGGGGCATCACGTCCTGGCACAGGGGACGCTGGTGCAGCTCACAGGACGCCATGTCCAGGCCCAGCTGTGACAGAAGATCTGGAGACAGAGGCTGCTGGGTCTAAAGTAGGAACTACAGATACCAACTACAAGTCCCAGCATTCCCACCCAGTCAGAGCCCCTGTTACCTGTGGTCGCTGAGCTGTGACCAGAGATTAGTGCTGAGACTGGAGATCAGGGCGTCCTCAGGTGATCGCAGCTCCGGGACCAGACCCAAACCGGCTGACGTCACCACTATTAACCCCTGCAGGGGAGCAGTCACTGACAGAGTCCTAATGTAACCGCTGGCCTTCACCTCCAGAGCCGCAGTCACTGTTCTGCTGTTACATAATGTCCTATTCTCCAGTCACCTCTAGAGCTGCACTTACTTTTCTGCTGTTACATTGTGTCTTATCCTCCACTCACCTCCAGAGCTGCACTTACTATTCTGCTGTTACATTGTGTCTTATCCTCCAGGTCTTTTATTAAATAAAATAAAAATACTTTACATGACAATAACCAAGATACATTACAAATAAAACACAACAGAACAAAACATAAGAACAAAGCTCCAATCAGACGACAACAAACGACAAAAATCACAAAGAAATAAACCAGAAATGGAACCAAAATGGAGAAAGTTCATGACCTACAAATCAGGGACGAGAAAGAAAAATTCCAATAAAAATAAAGCAAAACTAAAAGACAACAAACAAAATACTCATAACTACATGAATACCCCTGTAAAAATTTTACATAATAAATAGTATAAAATCATGTAAGACCCCCGGCCCAGCTTCATTCATACTACTATATACAACCCCAACTACATTCACACCGTCCTATATACAATATTATATACAATATATACACTATAAACATATTATACTAAACTGAATATTACACAACGCCGCAAACACAACAAAACCCTACTGGTCCCACTGCCTTACCTTACAGCCCCCCCTTACACCACCACATTCACCCCACAACAAACCTAAATACAATACAGTGTACAACATTTTTTTTTTATTTTTTTTTTAATTATTATTTTTTCTTCCTTTTTTAATATATATACACACCTACTCTAACTATCCCGCCACCCCTGATCCAGCTCTGGCCACAAAGTTCAGGAATTATCCGAGCTAGGATCAGGCCCCACATATATACAATATATACACATATATACAATATATACAATACATTATATACAATATATACATAAACCATCTTCACAGAACACAACCTACATACTCACCACCCAAGGCTCAAGTTCGATGCCTGCAAACCTTCTATTCAGGGAACAGAGATACAAAACAAAAACCTAGGGTGTAAAGATATCAGCCCACCACCAGGATATAGGAGCGCTAACGGACTAAGGCACCCCGAAGGAGAAACCCCTCCAGAGATGGGCCGCCCTCCGGGCACCCAGTCTTTCGCAGTCCAGAGAACGCACCTTCACCAGGGCATCTAGGATGCTGCTACAAACTTCATCTACACGGAGGATTTTACTCTGCGTCGTAACTAAAACTCGTGCGTTCCACGTGAAGTACCTGACCACTGCGCTAACTAAGAATAAAGTGGCTCGGTCCCTTCTCCCGAGGTCTCTGAAAGCTCCATAGGCCCACTCGGCATAGGACAGAGTGGCCAGCCGCGGCCAACCAATGGAAGCGCCCACCCTGTTGTACACCTCTGTATTAAAGGGACAATGAAGCAGGAAGTGCTCCATGCTTTCCAGCATGGTAGCGCAATCCTCACGGGGACAATTCCTGTCCACGGAGCTCCTGTGCTTCAAATTGTCCCTCACATACAACTTACCTTGGAAGCAGCGCCAAGTCAAGTCCCAATACTTCTTGGGGATCCTGCTAGAATTTAACAAACTTAACCCAACCTATAGATCCCGACTCGGGCAGTCCTTGAGGACCAATGGTCTCTGAAAATGCGAAAGCAAGACCCGCATGTCGAGGAGTTTCCTCGGGAGGGACCTCACTACCCACATTCCCAGACCCCACCGGCGCATCATTTTCAGAACCGGGGTAACATAAGCCGGGAGATGCCCGTGCGGTGTGCGAAGATCCTTCAATCTTCCCCCTGTCTCCCATTCCTGGAAGAAAGGCTGAAACCATCCCCTGCAGGAGAATACCCATGAAGGAGCCCTCTCTTTCCAGAGGTTTGCCACGTTAACTTTCAAAAAGGTGTTCACTAGAAACACCACGGGGTTCACCATATTCAACCCCCCTAGTCTCCTCGTGCGATAAGTGACCTCCCGTTTGACTACGTTCAGTCTATTCCCCCATAACATCTGGAAGAACAGACTGTAGACCCGTGTCCAGAGAGGCTCCAGCAAGATACAGACGCCGCCCAGGTAGACCAGCAAGGGGAGCAGGAAAGCCTTGCACAGGTCAACCCTTTCCCTCAGGGTCAAAGACCAACCCTTCCATTGGTCCACTCTTTGGGCGACACCCTTGATTCTGCCTTCCCAGTTTTTCGTGGGGTAATCACCCTGGCCAAATTCGATGCCTAGGACTTTGGCATGTTCTTGGGGTTCGGGGAGGGTGTCCGGAAGATCAAACGTGGGATCCCCGCCTCCCAGCCAGAGACTCTCACACTTGTCCTGGTTGACCTTGGACCCGGATGCCTCCGAGTAGCTCTCCACTTCTGACATCACCACCATCGCCTCCTCTTGCGAAGAAACAAAGACAGTAACGTCGTCCGCGTAGGCCACTACCCTCAGGATAGCCTCTGGCGCCAACCCGCCCATCCTCACCCCCGCCAACGGTCCACAATCAACCCTTCTGAGGAAGGGATCGATCGCAAACGCGTAAAGCAAAGGACTAAGAGGGCAGCCCTGGCGGACACCAGATCCCACCCCGAAAGGTTGTCCAATCCACCCGTTTACCAGAGGGAAAGTCTCAGCCCCTGCGTACAAGGTCTTAAGCCAGTCCACAAACCCTCCAGGCAGACCATACCTCAAAAGAGTGGACCAGAGGTACTCGTGGTCGACCCGATCAAAGGCTTTTGCCTGATCCAGGGTCAGCAAGAACCCCTTCCAAAGGCCCGCCCTGCCTTGCTCCACGGCCTCTCGGACACCCAGAACAGCACTGAAAGTGCTACGGCCAGGAACGCAACAGTGCTGGGCCTCCGAAAGGAGCCGCGGTGCAAACTTCACCAGCCTATTGAAGAGTATCTTAGCCAAAACCTTCCTGTCCACATTGAGAAGTGATATGGGACGCCAATTCTCAATGCGTGACGGATCCTTACCCTTTGACAAAATGATCAAAGCCGACCTCCTTAATGATCTCGGCAGAGTGCCCGAGGAGAGACACTCATTAAACACCTGAGTCAAGAGGGGGACCAAGGAGTCCCTAAAAGTCTTAAAGAACTCGGATGTTAAGCCATCCGGACCTGGCGATTTTTTGGGCCGGAGCCCATCGATCGCCAGTCTCACTTCCTCTTCTTTGATCGCTTCTGCCAAACCGCCCAGCGAGAGGTCAGCCCCTGGCTCAGGAACAGCTTCAGCCAGGAAAGCCGACATCCTGTCACGATCCAGTTCCTTCCTTCCCAAGAGGTGTGAGTAGTATGAACTGACGACCGCCAAGATCCCTGATCTGGACCTTCTCAGGGATCCCGTACTGTCCATCAGCCCTGTCACTATCTTACTATTCACTGACATCTTGCAGCTTCTGTAAGGGTCGGGCGAGTAGTACTTCCCGTAGTCCCTCTCAAAAACCAAAGATGCGTGCCTATCGTACTGACACCTCTTTAGCAAGAATTTCACACTGGAGATCGCCTCGCGGCTACCCCCAGTCGAGACAAGTTGCTCAAGTTTCCTCCTCAGGCTCTGATACAGGCGATCCCTGTTCAGGCTTCTGAGGTTCGAGAGTTGCCGGAAGAATCTCGCCACCCGATGTTTGAACATCTCCCACCACTCAGACTTAGTGTTACTTAGGCCCAGCAGCGGTACCTGGCTCTGAAGAAATTCCTCAAAGGACCGTCTTACAGCTTCTTCCTCAAGGAGTGACGAATTCAGCTTCCAATAACCTCTTCCCATCCGAGGAGTCTCTGTAACGCTCAGAGAAAACATAATCAAACAGTGATCGGAGAATTCCACCTCCACAACTGACAACGGCGAGGAGACGGCATCCCCCTTCAAATAAAACCTGTCTAACCTAGACCTGCACTGACTACCTCTAAAAAAGGTGAACCCCGCGTGGCCTGTGTTGTGCCGGATGTGGACATCCACCAGGCGTGCCTCACTTACTATCCTATTTAGCGCGACGCAATCGTAAGCCAGCCGGTCTCCGGAACCTCCTCTATCACAGGGTCTCGTGACGTTGTTGAAATCCCCTCCAAAGACCACCTGCCGACTCAAAAATAAGAAAGGTTTGATCTTCATGAAGAGACACTTGCGGTCCCACTTGGACTGGGGACCGTAGATGTTAATGAGCCGAAGCTCCTGTCCCCCAATGGAGACATCTAGGATCAAGCATCTCCCCATTTCTAACTCGATCAATCGTCTGCATTCAACCGCTGCGGTCTTAAAAAGGACCGCCACCCCGCTATACGGCTCGGCTGCAAGAGACCAGTAGGAGGGCCCGTGCCTCCACTCCCGCCTTGCTTTATGCATGGTTGATAGGTCGGTCAACCTGGTCTCCTGCAAAAACAAAATGTCGGCGTCAAGTTGGCCGAGAAAATGAAAGGCCGTGTACCTTGCCACATCTGACTTTATGCTGGCAACATTAATGGTTGCCAGCGTCAACGGGGTGGGTGCCGCCATCATGATTGATTGAATTAGATAGCCTTTTTCTTCCCACCCCCAACAGTTTCACCCTCTTCCTCTGACAATGATGAGTTTTTAGTGCACTTAAGACAAACAGACTCATCCATTCTCTCCTTACATACACTCTGGCCCTTGTCTGGTGGTCCTGAGGTAGTCCCCCCCCCAGAAGGCTTTGTATTTGCCCCCTGAGAAGAAGACCCAGCGACCTCCTGAGCCCCAACAACCTTGTCCGCAACCTCCGGCCCCGGGTCCCCATCGCCCCCCTCTGGAACGGAGTCCTGGAGGGCCCGGAACCGGTTAGAGAGATCCACCAGAGGGGGGGCGGCTGGACCTTCCAATGGCACCTGGATCAGGGCTACGGAGTCAGAGGGGTCGCACTCCAAGGAGGAGGCTCGAGGCCCGGACCCCCTCTTATCCTTAGTTGTTTTCCTGTTACCCTTTTTCTTTTGCTGTGACCACTCCCCCTCTCCCTCATCCAGACTGTCATCGGATGAAGGTTCCTGGGCAGACATGGCGTCCTTTTGCTCCTCCCTTTCAAGTCTCTTGACTTCCTCGCTCAATTCGCCGTCTTTAGGATCCTCAGCTGCAAGTGAAGCACCCGGGTCAGAGTTTAGGGTCATTACTCCCTGCCCCCTGCTCCCACGGCGCTGCTGCTGCCGCCTGATATTGGATGGCGGCAGCCTGCTCCTCACCGGTTCCCTGCGTCCTCCGCCTCTGCTGGTCCCTTCACCGGCGAGATTAGTCCTGGCTTTCGCCTGTCCCGCACTCGCCGCTTTCAGGACCGCATTGACAAAGGAACGCGGACAGCGACTGAACGGGTGACCGAGGTCACCACACAGGTTACACCTAATCCTGCCACAGGTAGCAGCAAGATGGCCGAGGTCCCCACACAGTGCGCATTTCTGGGTGGTACACTGTGCACTGAAGTGTGTGGGGCTGCCGCACCTGTGACAGACCTTAGGCTGCCCCCGGTAGAAAATCAAGATCCTGTCCCTCCCCAAAAATGTTGAGGAAGGGATATGGGTAACGGTGTTTCCTGAAACCTTCAATTTCACCATGAAGGTCCAGGCTCCTGACCAGATACCATGCTCATCGAGGGTCTTCTCGGGAATACCGACGATGTCGCCGTATCGTCCAACCCAGTTGGTGATGTCGACACAGGAAAGTGACTCGTTACTGGTCAAAACGGTCACCCTCCTGACCGATTTCTGGCGGGATATTGCTACAGTGTGGAAACCCTGCCATTCGGGGCGACCCCGAGCCAGCTCGTGGCGAGACCAGAAAAGCTCAAGGCCCTCCGGTCTCACGAAGCTGACATCGAAGTAGGAGGTCCCATAGGGATGGATCAAGGCAAAGATGTCATATGCCACGAAGCCCATCCCCAGCAGGAGCTCAGCAACCTTTGACCGATCAGGACAGGCATCCTTGCTTACCCACTGGAGACGGGCCACATTCCTACAGTTACTCCTCTGCCCCGGTGTCGGCAGAGACCAGACAGTCTCTGCCCCTCTGTCTCGGAAGGCGGAAAGACCGTGTCTCTCTATCCAGAAAGATAGATCAACCTCCCTCCCCTCTACATTGATGGAACTCTCCCCTTTCCTCAGGGCGTCCAGGAAGCGCTGTTGCAAGTCACCATCCTCAGGGTCACCAGACAAGGGCGCACTACTACCCCCAGCAGTGACAGCTCCTGAATAGCTTGGGGCTGAAGCCCCTGCTTCCCCTCCACCAACACCCGTAATGCTCTCCTCATTCACTCCACCACTACTCCCATCATTTGTAACTTCACTACTCCCACCATTCGCTCCACCACTACTCCCACCATTCACTCCACTGCTACTCCCATCATTCCCCTCACCACTTCCCATCACTTTATTACCAGTATTCTCACCACCATTTGTCCCAGTGTTCTCTGCACCTTCCACAGTAACATCCATTCCTTCCTCACTTGTGTCTGGCTTCTCTGCACTCACACCTGCTGGACCGGGGGAGGGGTGCAGAACCACACCCGTTTTCCCTTCATTGGTGTTTTGTTGTGTCTCTGGAGCACCTTTTATTATTCTGGGCCCGCTGCTTGTTGGGGGCACTGCCTGCCCCGCACCCACAGACTTCGGGGTCCTGGTGTCACATTTGGGTGCTGGAGCACTCTGTCCTCCCGTCGCAGCAGGGCGCCCAGTGTTCCCTGCAGATGATTTTTCCTGTTTTTTTTTTCTTTTTGGACTCGCTGCTCCCCTATCGCAGCCGCGTGCCTTTTCTCTGTTGAGGCGCACTGCGCCCCTGTCACAACAGTGCGCCCCCCTATCGCCGCACCAAGTTTCCCGGACCTGCCCCCCACAGCCCCGGCGTCGGCCGGCTCAGCCGTAGTGAGCAGGGATGGAGTCTGCCCACACCGTCCCCCTTTCGCAACGGAGTGGACATCCCCCTCGCCCCCCTCAGCCCCGGTGATAACCAGCTTAGCCGCGGAGGGCAGAGAGGGAAACTCCTCGGGGTCCCCTATGTCCGGCGCCGTGAGTACCACCACAGCCTCACCCCCTGCACTGTTCCCCGCACAGACGGTAGCCACGCCGGACATCCTCCTCCTCTCCCCACCTTGCCTATGCCCCGGACCCACTGCAGAGCCCGTGCCTTTAGGTTTGGTGGGGTTTACACAGGAGGTGGTAGGTGTAACATCATCCATCAGTACATATCTGTAACTCACCACCTCCCGTGCGGTCTCCTTCGTTGTCTTCTTCCTCTTCTTTGTTTCCTCTGCTGGCTCGTCCTCACCAAAGGAGAAGTGGTCCAGGTTCACTGGAGACTCCAGCTGTCGGATCTCCTGTAGCAGACCGCCCTCCTCCTCTTCCTCCGCTGACACTGCAGCCTGTGCTGTCGGAGTCCTCTGCCGTGCCGGGAGGCCGCTTCCCTGTTGTCGGCTCTGCCACTCACTCTCCCGGCTGGTTCCAGCTTGTAGGACTCCAGTCACAGCCACGTCGTCGTCCTCCTCCTCGTCGCTTAGGACGCCGGCTGGCGGCTCTCCTGAGGTATTTAACCCCTTCATTTCTGAGAACCGCCGCTGGTTCTTAAACCTCTCCAGGAAGGGACCTGCGCTTTTCTCAATCCCCTCCCGGAGGAGCACTAACCGGGCCACCTCATCTCTGAGGGCTCTGAACCTCTGGGAGGTCGCGGGTTTCTCCTTGTTAGAGGCTCGGGTGTTCAGGATTCGAGCCTCCCGCAGCTTCTCCTTCAGCCCAGTCAGTGCTTTGCCGGCGTCCTCGTATTCACGTAGCATGGCGACCACTCGGGAGGAGAAGGTACTCGTGGACTCGCCGGAGCTCTTCTCCCCCCAGGATGTTCCTGGGCTCTCCTTCCTGGGGCCTGGGGTGCCCCTGTCTCCCTCTCTGGGCAGACGATGAGCCGTCTCAGGGTTGGAGTAGGTGGGTATGGTTTTCTTCACCCGTCCCGACCTCCTCAGTCCCTCTTGGGCCGGTTGCTGCTGCTGCTCTCTGTCCCCCGCCGGCACAGACCGGGGAACAGAAGCCTGGGAAGCCATGCCGGCCTCCCAGGAAGCCTGCCTCTCCCTGGGGAGAAGAGAGGCAGACTCTGGGCCTCCTGCTGGAAGTGCTGGAGCTCACAAGACAGGTGCTGCTCCTAGCAGGGTGTGACTGATTGTGGGCACCTGTCCTCCAGTCACCTCCAGAGCTGCAGGCTGTAAGAAAGTCCTTACTGAGAGCTGGAAGAGCCGGGAAAAATATGTAGGCAATCCTCTTTTCAAGCAGAGACTGAAGTTTATTCAGAGATTCGCAGCAGAACAGTTCATAGAAGTTAGGCCGGCCTCACACTCAGCGTATGTAAATACGGTCCGTTTTTTACGGCCGTAATACGCAGAAAAGTCCCCAAAATAGTGATCCGTATGTCATCCGTAGGCAGGGTGTGTGTTTTGCGCATGGCATCCTCCGTATGTAATCCGTATGGCATCCGTACTGCGATATTTTCTCGCAGGCTTGCAAAACCGACATCTAATGGATTTATGTGCTCAAATGTTCGTTAAAACATATATACAGTATATATATATATATATATATATATATGTCATTGAGACACATATATATATATATATATATATATATATATATATATATATATATATATATATATATATATATATATATATATATATATATATTCTGTATTTATATTTAATTCAGCGCGATATATGTGAAAAGCCGGTAATTCAATTGCCGGCTTTTCATTTCTCCTTCCCAAACCCGACAGGATATGAGACATGATTACATACAGTAAACCATCTCATATCCCTTATTTTTTTGCATATTCCACACTACTAATGTTAGTAGTGTGTATGTGCAAATTTTGGGCGCTGTAGCTTGTAAAATAAAGGGTTAAATCGCGGAAAAAATTGGCGTGGGCTCCCGCGCAATTTTCTCCACCAGAGCGGTAAAGCCAGTGACTGAGGACAGATATTAATAGCCTAGAGAGGGTCCATGGTTATTGGCCCCCCTGGCTACAAACATCTGCCCCCAGCCACCCCAGAAAAGGCACATCTGGAAGATGCGCCTATTCTGGCACTTGGCCACTCTCTTCCCACTCCCGTGTAGCGGTGGGATATGGGGTAATGAAGGGTTAATGTCACCTTGCTATTGTAAGGTGACATTAAGCCAGATTAATAATGGAGAGGCGTCAATTATGACACCTATCCATTATTAATCCAATTGTATGAAAGGGTTAATAAAACACACACACATTATTACAAAGTATTTTAATGAAATAAAGACACAGGGTGTTGTAATAATTTATTAGACTCTTAATCCACCTGAAGACCCTCGTGTTAGAAAAGTTACTTTTAGTGAGGATTTTTGAAGAAAAACAAAAATAGATTTGTGCGGATAAAACAGAGCTTATTTTAATGTCCATTCAAAAAGTGATTACAAAAATGAAGAAAAAGTAAGTTATAAGTTCATTGCACACAAATCTTAAGTATTAGATTTAAAAGAAAATGAAAGCAAGCAGAGATCTTACATATGGTCTTGTGTCATGATGAGTTCGTCCATGTAGAGAGCCCCAAGGTCAGAGGACTACCCCATGCTGAGAAGAGATGGGTTTATATACCCTATCGTCCCATAGACATTCATGGGTTCTATTTCCTCCCACAAAATATCCACATAAGGTAACCCAGTTCATGTCTACTGTCTATACCTTAAAAGTAGCCTTATAACTCTATGCATTACCTCATGTTATATATTCCTATTCATACTTGTTTACCGGCTAGAAGTAACGCTAGCTATCCAAATATAGGTTGGCTGACAAGACAACCTCTAGCTTTTGACATACAGGAGACAGATGGTCAACTACAAGACCTTCAGAAACTGTATCATACACTTTCCCTATACCCTTGGTTCATGTAATTATTTGAACTATCAATATGTAAGTGATTATATATATATATATATATATATATTATTATTGGATTTTACACATCGTCCTGAAACAAAGTAAAAAAAACAAACAACAATATTCCATACCTTCCGTTGTTATGTCCCACGATGTAAATCCATCTGAAGGGGTTAAATCATTTTACAGCCAGGAGCTGTGCTAATGCACTCGCTCGTGCTTGTAAACTCCGGGTACTGAATGGAAAGCAGGATGATCTGTACTTACCTTGAGTTGCGATGATGCTCCCTCTGCTGGATGTCCTCATGAACTGGAGCCTTGGAAAAGTTCCCACGCTCGAGTTCATATGAGGACATCCGTGGCCCTGGGACGTCCGTGTAAATGGGGGAAAGGTCTTTAAAAGGATAATGTTCGTGACGCCACCTGTGGTATTCGGTCAGGGTGACCGACGCTGCTTTAAGGGGTCTGCTGGGGTGATGTTATGGCAGCTAGATAGTACACCTTCCCACAGGTGAAGTATATCCCCAGGGCTTCCCGGTGTGTAGATGGTGGATGGTGAGAGGCACAGTGAAGAACAAGGACACAGGGTTGCAGTCTCTTTACCTTTACTGAAGGCTTCAGCATCCACAGTCCAGGGCACCAGATCACAGGGCAGGCAGAGTCTGGCCTGTTTGGAGGCAAAGCCAGAGTCCCCTTATCCAGGTGGAAATCAGTAGCCTTCCTCTAGCGCCTGGGTGTTGTAGTACCTTACTGATAAGCATCTGATTAGATCCTCACAGATGTTCTAGATGTTATCTCTCTCTCTCTATCCCCCAGATCCTTAGGACAAACCCGTATGACCGGTGGCTTGAGGCTTTTTACAGGGACTCTATCATGCCCCGGCCTCTCGTGGGTGCCACCTTGCCTCCTGGGTATGGGCGGATCAGTAACGTGAAATTAGCTATCCTGCCGGTCTCTGGAGCAAGACATAAAGGACTGTTGCTCCCTCGGTGTTCCGGCTACCGGGATCCTGTGCCTTAGAAGGAGGCAGCCTGTGCAGTGCAGAACTCCTTCTGGTATCCACTCCTTTGCTATGACTTCTTCACCCTCTCTACAATACAGTTCTCTGTTCATGTCCTTTCTTAGGAACTGCTGCACATGGGGCAGGCGCAGCTCCGTGACCTTCTGTCTAGGCCTCTGACAAGCTCCCACCCCTGTCAGGGACCAACTACCTGAGCAAAGCTCAGCCAGCTTCTGCCTAGCTTCCTCTCCAGGCCACCAGTCTTACCTAAGTGTGAAGAGTGCCCTAATAAATAGGAGTATTGCTCCCCCTGGTGGACTGGAGTATGAAATTGTATGCTTGTGCTACCTGGTAAAGAGATCCCCTTCATTGCCTCCAAACGTAACATCACTCCCCCCTAGAGGAGAATGACATTACTGCAACGACCAGGACCCTGGGGCGCTGCACCCTTACTATCCGACCTCAATGGAGGAGGCTTCTGGACAATAAAGCACAGCTGGATATTGGTGGTGTTGTGATCGTTTAGCTGAGGTGATATTGGGGGTGATGTGAGGAAATACTGAATCATGGTGTGAGGTGATATTGGGGGTGGTGTGAGGTGATACTGAGCGTGGTGTGAGGTGATATTGGGGGTGTTGTGATCGTTTAGCTGAGGTGATATTGGGGGTGATGTGAGGTAATACTGAATCATGGTGTGAGGTGATACTGAGTATGGTGTGAGGTGATACTGACATTGGTGTGAGGTGATATTGGGGTTGGTGTGAGGTGATACTGAGCGTGGTGTAAGGTGATACTGAGTGTGGTGTAAAGTGATACAGAGCGTAGTGTGAAGTGATACTGAGCATGGTGTGAGGTGATATTGGGGGTGGTGTGATTGTTTAGCTGAGGTGATACTGAGCGTGGTGTGAGGTGATACTGAGTGTGGTGTGAGATGTTTTTGGGGGTGATGTGAGGTGTTTTTGGGGGTGATGTGAGGTGATACTGAGCGTGGTGTGAGGTGATACTGAGCGTGGTGTGAGGCGATATTGGGGGTGTTGTGATTGTTTAGCTGAGGTGGTATTGTGGGTGATGTGAGGCGATACTGAGCGTGGTGTGATGTGATACTGAGTGTGGTGTGAGGTGTTTTTGGGGGTGATGTGAGGTGATACTGAGCGTGGTGTGAGGTGATATTGGGGGTGTTGTGATTGTTTAGCTGAGGTGGTATTGTGGGTGATGTGAGGTGATACTGAGCATGGTGTGAGGTGATACTGACATTGGTGTGAGGTGATATTGGGGGTGGTGTAAGGTGATACTGAGCGTGGTGTGAGGTGATACTGAGCATGGTGTGAGGTGTTTTTGGGGGTGATGTGAGGTGTTTTTGGGGGTGATGTGAGGTGATACTGAGCATGGTGTGAGGTGATATTGGGGGTGTTGTGATCGTTTAGCTGAGGTGATATTGGGGGTGATGTGAGGTAATACTGAATCATGGTGTGAGGTGATACTGAGTATGGTGTGAGGTGATACTGACATTGGTGTGAGGTGATATTGGGGTTGGTGTGAGGTGATACTGAGCATGGTGTGAAGTGATACTGAGCATGGTGTGAGGTGATGTTGGGGGTGGTGTGAGGTGATACTGAGCGTGGTGTAAGGTGATACTGAGTGTGGTGTAAGGTGATACAGAGCGTGGTGTGAAGTGATACTGAGCATGGTGTGAGGTGATATTGGGGGTGGTGTGATTGTTTAGCTGAGGTGATACTGAGCGTGGTGTGAGGTGATACTGAGTGTGGTGTGAGGTGTTTTTGGGGTTGATGTGAGGTGTTTTTGGGGGTGATGTGAGGTGATACTGAGCGTGGTGTGAGGTGATACTGAGCGTGGTGTGAGGTGATATTGGGGGTGTTGTGATTGTTTAGCTGAGGTGGTATTGTGGGTGATGTGAGGCGATACTGAGCGTGGTGTGAGGTGATACTGAGTGTGGTGTGAGGTGTTTTTGGGGGTGATGTGAGGTGATACTGAGCGTGGTGTGAGGTGATATTGGGGGTGTTGTGATTGTTTAGCTGAGGTGGTATTGTGGGTGATGTGATACTGAGCATGGTGTGAGGTGATACTGACATTGGTGTGAGGTGATATTCGGGGTGGTGTAAGGTGATACTGAGCGTGGTGTGAGGTGATACTGAGCATGGTGTGAGGTGTTTTTGGGGGTGATGTGAGGTGTTTTTGGGGGTGATGTGAGGTGATACTGAGCGTGGTGTGAGGTGATACTGAGCGTGGTGTGAGGTGATATTGGGGGTGTTGTGATTGTTTAGCTGAGGTGGTATTGTGGGTGATGTGAGGTGATACTGAGCATGGTGTGAGGTGATACTGACATTGGTGTGAGGTGATATTGGGGGTGGTGTGAGGTGATACTGAGCATGGTGTGAGGTGATATTGGGGGTGTTGTGATCGTTTAGCTGAGGTGATATTGGGGGTGATGTGAGGTAATACTGAATCATGGTGTGAGGTGATACTGAGTATGGTGTGAGGTGATACTGACATTGGTGTGAGGTGATATTGGGGTTGTTGTGAGGTGATACTGAGCGTGGTGTGAAGTGATACTGAGCATGGTGTGAGGTGATATTGGGGGTGGTGTGAGGTGATACTGAGCGTGGTGTAAGGTGATACTGAGTGTGGTGTAAGGTGATACAGAGCGTGGTGTGAAGTGATACTGAGCATGGTGTGAGGTGATATTGGGGGTGGTGTGATTGTTTAGCTGAGGTGATACTGAGCGTGGTGTGAGGTGATACTGAGTGTGGTGTGAGGTGTTTTTGGGGGTGATGTGAGGTGTTTTTGGGGGTGATGTGAGGTGATACTGAGCGTGGTGTGAGGTGATACTGAGCGTGGTGTGAGGTGATATTGGGGGTGTTGTGATTGTTTAGCTGAGGTGGTATTGTGGGTGATGTGAGGCGATACTGAGCGTGGTGTGAGGTGATACTGAGTGTTGTGTGAGGAGTTTTTGGGGGTGATGTGAGGTGTTTTTGGGGGTGATGTGAGGTGATACTGAGCGTGGTGTGAGGTGATATTGGGGGTGTTGTGATTGTTTAGCTGAGGTGGTATTGTGGGTGATGTGAGGTGATACTGAGCATGGTGTGAGGTGATACTGACATTGGTGTGAGGTGATATTGGGGGTGGTGTAAGGTGATACTGAGCGTGGTGTGAGGTGATACTGAGCATGGTGTGAGGTGTTTTTGGGGGTGATGTGAGGTGTTTTTGGGGGTGATGTGAGGTGATACTGAGCGTGGTGTGAGGTGATACTGAGCGTGGTGTGAGGTGATATTGGGGGTGTTGTGATTGATTAGCTGAGGTGGTATTGTGGGTGATGTGAGGTGATACTGAGCATGGTGTGAGGTGATACTGACATTGGTGTGAGGTGATATTGGGGGTGGTGTGAGGTGATACTGAGCGTGGTGTGAAGTGATACTGAGCGTGGTGTGAGGTGATATTGGGGGTGGTGTGTGTTTAGCTGAGGTGATACTGAGCGTGGTGTGAGGTGATATTAGGGGTGTTGTGATTGTTTAGCTGAGGTGGTATTGTGGGTGATGTGAGGCGATACTGAGCGTGGTGTGAGGCGATACTGAGCGTGGTGTGAGGCGATACTGAGCGTGGTGTGAGGTGATATTGGGGGTGGTGTGAGGTGATATTGGGGGTTGTGTGAGGTGATATTGGGGGTTGTGTGAGGTGATATTGGGGGTGGTGTGAGGTGATATTGGG